>NC_083874.1:102885395-104104145 GCF_032452875.1 Bos javanicus
CCATTGATCTGTATGTCTTTTCTTTAGACATATCACACCATCTTGATTACCTTAACAGTTACTCTTGAAATCAGATCAAGAACTCCAATTTTTTCTTCTTTTTCAGTGTTGTGTTGGCTATGTAAGCATGTCGCCTTTCCATATAGGCTTTAAATTTAATTTGTCATAGCTATAAAATAGCTTAATGAGACTTTGGAATTACATTGACTCAATAGATCAAGATTGAACATCCTAACAATACTGAGTCTTCCAATTCATGAACTGGTATCTTGAAGAATATATATTTGTATTTCATTAAATTTTGACATCAAAATGTGCATATACATTATAAAAATCAACATTTGTTGAAGAACTTTAATTTAAAAATAAACTATTGTTTGTATTTTTAAGGTAATAACTGAGTAGCTTAAATGTTACCAAAATTTTTCCCTTTTATTAATTTATTGATATTCATATAATTTTCAAGTTGATTTTTAGAGCTTTAAGATATTTTTATTCCTGACTCTTGCCTATTACCCAATAAATATTTAGAGTTAAAATGAAATTTTTTAAAAATAGATTTAGGTGGTTAGTTGTAAGATACTGTGTATCATGGAATATCTAATTGAAGTGTTATTCTAGAAAAGTGACATGAAAATCAGTCTGTTTCAGCCAGTGACTATTTTAGATCACACTTTGCTGATTCAAACCAATTGAATCAGAGTGAGACCATTGAATAAATTACTTCTATTAATAGCATCCATTACATGATTCAGGCCAAAAAGTGATTAAAGTATCTCCAGTAACACCATAATTTTCATATATAATTCTTGCTAAATGTCAAAATTATTTTTCTTCCTTAAACTAAGCAAAGCATGAGGCATCCTTAATCTTTAGAAACTAACATTACCAAAGAAACCTCTTTTCATAAAGAATCTCACTTTTAATATTCTCCAGATTATGATCTTAACCCATGGCTACAGTTAAACTTTCTTTTTCCATAATCAGAGTATTTGAAAATTCATTTTTAACTTAAATAGATCAATCTTAATGATTAGAACTTTGATCAATGATCTATGAAGTCTGTACCAGCTTGTAAAGTACAATTTATCTTAAATTAAAATGCTCCCTTATTTAACAAGACAATACAGCGTTCTATGTCATGCCATGAATTATATGGGTATACTTGTCAGTATAAATTTTCTGGCAACGGTAATAAAGAATGCTATCATTCATTTTATTGCTGGAGAGAATCATCGTTTCTTATTCATACTAATGCAGCATTTCCATTACTTCTTACAAAAGCCTTGGCAGTACTTCAAAATGAGTATTATTACAAAATATTCTATTACAGCATGGTAAATATATGACTTTCTCTCCTATTATGTTCACAACTGTCCAAAGAGGACTTTACTCTGATTATACTGCTCTACCGTCAAGTGAGAAAAACTGACTTTCAGATCTTTGCCTTACTGAAAGGATGGATATCTTTATTCCTGGAAGTCCTCTGGTACACCAGGGTACATTGTCCCCTTGTAGGCTTCGTTACTGACTTCCTTGCTTTCACTTTAGCTCTTGAAGGTAAAACTTTTTTGGGGAAGGTATCCAAAGGAGACCTTGACATACTGTGATACACTTAGAAATTTAAAGTAATAATTAACGTAAGTATCACATATTTTAGTGAAAATAAGAATCTGAAGCTCATTAACTTTTACTGATTGTGGTGGATGTACAGTGTCATTTTGTCCGGTGTGTGCAGCGTAGTGAATCGCTTAGTTTACTTATTTTCCATACTATAGTAGCATGTGAGGATGTAGCTCTTAACCCATGCACCTATCTTGCCTACCCCTCTCACGCTCTCTCCACTGGTAATCACTAGTTTGTTCTCTGCCTGTGAGTCTGTTTTTTACCCTATTTATTATTTATATTGGAAGTATAGTAGATTTACAGTGTTGTGTTAGTTCCAGGTGTACAACAAAGTCGTTCAGTTAAATATACACAGATATCTGGTTTTTCCAGATTCTTTTTTCCATAGGTTATTATAAATATTGAGTAGAGTTCCCTGTGCTATATAGTAGGTCCTTGTTGATTATTTAGCTTGTATGTAGTAGTGTGTGTATGGTAATCCCAAACACCTACTGTTTTCCCTCCCACTTTGCCTTTTGGTAACTATGTTTCTTTTCTATGTCTGTGGGTCTATTTCTGTTTTGTGTATTCGTTCATTTTTTAAAATAATTCCCATAAAAGCAGGATCATATGTTTCTTGTGTTTCTCTGTTTGGCTTACTTCATTTAGTATGAGAATCTCTAGGTTCATCTATGTTGCTACGAAGAGCATTATTCCACTTTTTTATGGCTGAACAAGATTCCATTATTTTAAATGCCACATCTTTATCCATTCATCGGTTGATGCACACTTAGTTTGTTTCCATATCTTGACTATTATAAACAGTGTTGCTATGAACATTGGGGTGTATCTTTTCAATCAGTGTTTTCAAGTTCTTTTAACATTCAAGAATGGAATTGCTGGATGATATGATAGTTCTGTTTTTAGCGTTTTGAAAAGCCTCCATATGGTTTTCCATAGTGGTTGCAAAAATTTACAGTACCATCAACAGTAGTTCACTGTCTCCACATTCTTGCCATCATTTGTTAAGAACTTATTACTTTTTAATTACCAACAAGAATGAGTAATAAAAGTAGCTTTACTTATTGAAGTGTTTATGTTTTCTTGCTAACAGTAACGAGTATTGCTCAGCACATGCTTGACAGTGCTCACAAACGTATGCTATTCTATGAATGTTAGAATAATAGGTTCAAAGTTTTTCTTAAATCTCATTAAAACATTACTAATTATGAAAAATAAAGATCACAAAAAGGTCTCCGGTTATAGTAGTGTTACATATAACTGCTCTAAAGTACATATTTTTTGATAGACTAAAACTTTAAGATACTAATATATAATTTTTATCCATACTGAGTTTTTAATGGATCTCTCAAAACTTTTATAACAGAAAACACAATTGTTTTGTGTGTGTGTGTTAGAATATACAGTGACAAAGTGTAAACAGGGGTTAAGAAAGTATTTGAATATGTTTACTTTAAAAAACATTCCATTATATTGATCATCTACTTTGTAACATGCAGAAGGATAAAATGATAACTAAAAGATTCAATAGGGTCTTAGAGATCGTGATTTAGTTTTCTTATTTTAAGTTTTCATACTCAACCTTTCTTATTTCCAAGTTGTCCTGTTTATCACTTTGATTACATTTTCTTGATTTTTAAGAAAATAGTTATCTGACTCGCCTCCCCCAGTAATTAATCCTTTAAAACTCTGTACACACTGCAGAACGTTTGCTTTCATTTTCTGAATGGGAGACATGAGTAGATATTCTTGGGGTTCCATTCAAATAACTCCAAAATTGTATAGTCCTTGCCAGTTTTACAATCCCCAATCTTGAGTTATTTCCATCATCAACTTTCTCCATTCTCCCTTTTAAATTATTAAATTTATACTTCTTTGCAAATGACTTTTTCCTCTTCCTTTTTTTTTTTTAATGGAATTAACAGTTTGTTACATATACAGAAAAACAAGATCAGCATTTCTTCAGCTCCTCGCATCCCTAGTCCCACAGAATGAAACCAAACCGGATGGTCCAGAAGACAGGAGACATGAGCAGTGGGTCATTTTAACATTGACCAGTCAGTGTTAGATTATAGCCAAGCAACTTTACATTCAAAAGAGAGATGGGACATAAAGGGAAGCGAAGACAAAGGGAAGTACACTGTGGCAGCTGTCTGCAAGACAGAGAACGTCTGCAAGGTAGGGAGGTGGTCGGTACATTACTCCCACCATGTTCCAAGGACGATCCTGAAACCGTATGTCAAGACTTGGACCAATCTGTAATAAGAGTTGCCTATGTCTGGCTTATGTGGAAACGTGCAGATTGCCAGGGCTCCCCAGTGGATCTATTCTGCTATATTCACACAGACCGTCTACTCTTCATTTTTCATTTCAGTCCAAAGTTGGGCTTTCATTGTTTCCTGCTTATGCCCAGTACTGTTTCTCCAGCGATTCCTGTAACTAAAAGCACCCTCCAATCTCAAACCACTATTTCTTTTGTTCCTAAAGATACACAGTGATCAAATCTAAGGATAAGATAAATTAATCTAACAAAAGTTTATTTAATGGCAGCCTACTCCTGTACTCTTGCCTGGAAAATCCCATGGACAGAGGAGCCTCGTAGGCTACAGTCCATGGGGTCACAAAGAGTCGGACACGACTGAGTGACTTCAATTCTTCACTTACTGTTTTTGGATTAAAGTAATGCAGCATCCATGTTTTTTGAGGATTTCACAATCTATCTCCAAATCTTTTCTAATCACTTCCAAACAACTGTGTTATTCCAGTTAATTTGATTTGAGTCACCAGTTCCTGAGGATTTGTTATAATTTGGCACTTCTATTTATACCATTCCCCCTGCATACAGCAATTTTGCATGTCAGTATTCTTTCCAGCAACAAAAATTTTTACAAATGATTCCTTCTTTACCATACTTTCTTTGAACATTAACTGAACTTTCCCAGTTTTGACTTCCAAGTGTCTAGTTATATCCTTTATGATATATTACTGCTAACTTGTCTTATTGATATTTTCACATACAGAATTTGTATCTCTACTGCATGAAATATAGGGATTATGTTACTTTTTATTTCTTTCTATTTCTTATAACAAAGGTTATACTTGATAAAAATATTTTCAGAGAATTCCAAATGATTTTCCATTGTTTCAAATTCAGGCAATATTAGCTACATTTGCTATTTAAGCATATGATCATGATTAAGAGAACAGTTAATATTAGATAACTAACTTACAGAAAAATATTATATATGAACGCAATTGTATATTTTAACCATCCTTGCTTTATAATTGCTTATTTACCCTTAATTACATCTCTTTTCTTCATTCAAAATTGGTAAGAGATGAAGTATTAGCTTTATTACTTATTTGGATTCCTCATTTGTTATGGTTTTAAAGTAAAACATTCACAAACCAAGGACATCCTTATATGTGAAACTAGTATGTTACTGACTCTTTACCCCTAATGAGGAATTCTAACCCTCTTTTAGGTTCTCTGGAGCCTATATCATTTGTTACAGGATAATCTCAGAAAGTTTACATGAAGGAACATGGAGAGTTAGGTAGGGATCAAGGAATACATAGGGAATTAGATACACGATTGACTTATTACCCCTCTGGTGATTAGGAATCTGTTATGATGAGGAGCCTTTAGGAGCCACGTATACTGCACTTCAGAATGGTTCCTCTGAAAGCGGAGAGACTTGTACACTGAGGGGGTATTAACACTTTGAAAATTCTAGGAAGAGCTGGACAGGTTTTTACAAATTCCATGGTCCAGAGGTAGAAAGTTGAGTGCACACAGGGTGTCTGCACTCACATAATTTATTCACGGTAGCTTTAGCTCAAATCGGTTGTGACCCAAGATAACGTGCAGTGGTTTTCGATCATGGTACACCAACACAGCACTTCTGGGAGGTTTGGGAAGCTCCAAAACTGCCTTTAGCATGTGTTTCCAAGATGCATCAGTTATCTGGTAGTATCCGACTTCATGAAACTTCTACTTTATCTTCGCAGTCTGTTACCCATTCTGATTGATGGGCACTGCTGGGTTTATGAAACAAAAAGTCATTGCAATTCTGCTCTGTGGTGAAAATTCTCTTTGATAGGCACCTCTTCTGTAGTTTATTGCTAAATTCATGAAGAACATTTTCCTGGCATTCTCCATATTTTCACTAAGTGTAATAAGGTGAATGTGAAGTCGCTCAGTCGTGTCCGACTCTTTGCGACCCCATGGACTGTAGCCTATCAGGCTCCTCAGTTCATGGAATTTTCCAGGCAAGAGTACTGGAGTGGGGTGCCATTTTCTTCTCCATGGGATCTTCCCGGCCCAGGGATCGAACCCAGGTCTCCCACGTTGTGGGCAGACACTTTACCGTCTGAGCCACCAAGGGAAGTGTAATAAAACTTGCAACAAATCACTGTGTCGAACAACAAGAGCAAAGGACTTGTGCTTCCTGGTGTCTGCCGAAATACTGAAACGTTATGTGTCCCTATAGAGCTGCAAAAGCCTTGCCTTGTCTTCCTTAGTGTTGCTTTTTCATGTGGCTATCAAAAATGACTGTTTTTATGACGTTATGAATGTCAGCTCCAAGAGAGAAAGAATTCTTTTTGTTCACTGCTACATGAAAAACTCTAGGCTGGAAGAAGCACAAGCTGGAATCAAGATTGCCGGGAGAAATATCAGTAACCTCAGATATGGGGATGATACCACCCTTATGGCAGAAAGTGAAGAACTAAAGAGCCTCTTGATGAAAGTGAAAGAGGAGAGTGAAAAAGTTGGCTTAAAGCTCAACATTCAGAAAACCAAGATCATGGCATCTGGTCCCATCACTTCATGGCAAATAGATGGGGAAACAGTGGAAACAGTGTCAGACTTTATTTTTCTGGGCTCCAAAATCACTGCAGATGGTGACTGCAGCCATGAAATTAGAAGACGCTTCCTCCTTGGAAGGAAAGTTATGACCAACCTAGATAGCATATTCAAAAGCAGAGACGTTACTTTGCCAACAAAGGCCCGTCTAGTCAAGGCTATGGTTTTTCCAGTGTTCATTTATGGATGTGAGAGTTGGACTGTGGAGAAAGCTCAGCGCCAAAGAATTTATGCTTTTGAACTGTGGTGCTGGAGAAGACTCTTGAGAGTCCATTAGACTGCAAGGAGATCCAACCAATCCATTCTAAAGGAGATCAGTCATTGGAAGGACTAATGCTAAAGCTGAAACTCCAATACTTTGGCCACCTCACTCAAAGAGTTGACTCATTGGAAAAGACCATGATGCTGGGAGGGCTTGGGGGCAGGAGGAGAAGGGGACGACAGAGGATGAGATGGCTGGATGGCATCACTGACTTGATGGACATGAGTTTGAGTGAACTCCAGGAGTTGGTGATGGACAGGGAGGCCTGGCGTGCTGGGATTCATGGGATTGCAAAGAGTCACACATGATTGAGCGACTGAACTGAACATTACCAACATGTAGAGAAGTACATGGTGTATATTAGGCACTATTTTTGAATGAATGAATAATTGTCTTACATAATTTTTAGTTAAATAGCTCCTTTATATTTTTTCCTTACAAGTGTATTTATCCTCTGAGATTCATATGGACAAGAATGAGGAGGCATGAAAGAAGGGTTATACCAAGACACAAGTATAAGTAATACATATCATAATATTTAAGCCCTGAAATTTACCATCTCTGGCATTAAAATGTAGAGATCCTTGCATAATAAAATTAATCATACATGGCTGTGACAATAATTGGCCAGATATGCCATGTCTGTTCAAATTCCAGTAGGCATGAACCAATTCTGCTGCATTTAAAACATGTTTATTTTTTGCCATGTTTGTGGTTCTGCTGCTGCTGCTGCTAAGTCACTTCAGTTCTGCTACTTTATATTTAAAAAAAAAAAAGAAAAGTAAACTACCTTTGAAGAAAAGATTCAAGTCCTTTCTGTGAAAATCATTTTATTATAAATGGAATCATACATTTTGTGAGTTTTAAGGATGATTGCAACCTCTGAAATTTTTAAATTAAAATACATACGGCACCAAAATTCTGTCTTCCAAAGACATATCACTAAGAAGTAACGTGATCCAGTACCTAAATTCCAATTTAATGTTTTGTACTTCATATTTTCACTTAAATTCTCATAGTTGTTGTCTCTAAGTCATGTCCAACGCCTTGTGATGCCATGAGTTGCAGCATGCCAGCATTTGCTGTGCTTAACTATCTCCCAGCATTTTCTCAAATTCATGTTCATTGAGTTGGTGATGCCATCCAGTCAGATTCTCTGATGCCATCCAATTGGATCCTCTGCCACTGGCTTATCTCCCTGCCTTCAATCTTTCCCAGCATTAGGGTCTTTTCCATTGAGTAGGCCCTTCACAACATGTGGCCAAAGTATTGGAGCTTCAGCTTCCTCATCAGTCCTTCTAATGAATATTCAGGGTTGATTTCCTTTGGGATTAACCGCTTTGATTCCCTTGCTGCCCAAGGAACTCTAAGGAGTATTCTCTGCACCACAATTTGACAGCATCAATTCTTCAGCATTCATCCTTTTATGGTCCAGCTCTTACATCTCTGCATGACTACTGGAAAAACTATATTTGGACTATACAGATCTTTGTTTGCAAAGTGATGTCTCTGCTTTTTAATATGCTAAGTTTGTCATAGTTTTTTTTTTTTTTTCTCCCCCAAAGAGCAGGAATCTTAATTTTGTGACTGCAGTCACCATCCTCAGTGATTTTAGAGCCCAAGAAAATAAAATCTGTCAGTGTTTCCATTGTTTCCTCATCAATTTGCCAGGAAGTGATGGGACCAGATGCCACAGTCTTAATTTTTTGAATGTTGAGTGTTAAGCCAGCTTTTTCACTCTCCTCTTTGATCTTTCATCAACACGCTCTTTAGTTCCCCTTCACTTTCTGCCATAAGGGTGGTGTCATCTGAAGTTGTTTAGATTTCTCCCAGCATTCATGATTCCAGCTTGTGCTTCATCCAGCCCAGTGTTTCTCATGATATACTTGGCATATAAGTTAACGGGATGAAAATGTACAGCCTTGATGTGCTCTCTTCCCTATTTGGAACCAGTCTGCTCTTCCATGTTCAGTACTAATTGTTGCTTCTTGACCCGAATACAGGTTTCTCAGGAAACAGGTAAGGTGGTCTGGTATTTCCATCTCTTCAAGAATTTTCCCCAGCTTATTGTAATCCACACAGTCAAAAGCTTTAGCATAGTCAATAAAGCAGAAGTAGACTTAAAAAAAAAATTCCTTACTCGTTTTATGATCCAACAGCTGTTGGCAGTTTGATCTCTAGTTCTCCTTTTCTAAACCCAGTTTGTACATCTAGAAGTTATTGGTTCACATACTGTTGAAGCCTAGTTTGAAGGATTTTGAGCATTATGATGGTAGGATGTGAAATAAGCACAATCGTATGGTAGTTTGAACATTCTTCATCATTGCCTTTCTTGGGGATTGGAATGAAAACTGACCTTTTCCAAAATGTAAACAATGGGGAAGTTTTATTAAATAAGGAATATCAGTTGATAAATCTATAGTGATAGATAATGTAAAAACTAACTTAACAATAAAATTTAGGAGAAAATGAATTCCATATACTGAAAGAACAATGATATAAAATACTATTGCTGATTTAAAAGCTCAGCTTTTCTTTCAAATATTTCTATCCTTAGGAAGTTTGTAAAAATTGATGTTAAAATTGTAGAAATGAAGAACAGATTAGTGCTTTCCAGAGAGTAGAGACAAGGTAGAAAAGTATATTGGTGTGGCTGTAAAAGGACAATAGGAAAAATCTAGGTAGCGATGGAAATTCTGTGTCTTGACTGTAATGTAGAAATCCCAGTTCTAAGAATGTATATATTTTGTAAGACACTGCCGTTGCTGGAACTGAGCCAAGGATACATGGGGCTTCTCAGGAGATTCAGCCACAAAGAATCTGCCTGCCAGTGCTGGATACTCAGGTTCGACCTTGGATGGGGAAGATCCCCTGGAGAAGGAAATGGCAACCCACTCCAGTATTTTCGCCTGGGAAATCCCATGGAGAGTGGAGCCTAGTGGGCTACAGTCCATAGGGTCACCAAGAGTCAGGTCCAACTCAGTGACTGAACAACAGCAACGAAGGATAAATAGGATCTTTATTATTTTGTACAGTTTCATGTGAATTCTGCAACTTCATGTGAATTGCAGTTAGCTCAATTGATTTAAATTGTGAGCCTATTAAATACAGTGACAACTTAGGGTTTTGTCATTTTGAGAATATGCTATAATATAGATAAAAATAAAATTGGTATTCAGAGTGTTAAGTTTCTGTGTGTGTAACATGTTTGGGGGAAAAATATTGAATTTATTTATGGAGTTAAGATAGTTTATAGTGACAGTATACTTTGACTTGTTGGGATAATGTGTTATAATAGGAAGCCTGATATTTTTATTGCTAGTTTGGTGTTTCCTATTTTTTCAATTATCTATAGATTTAAGGTAAATTTTGTAATCTTCATGTTAGTCTTCCTATATCATTTCTTAGGCCATTGTATATTTCAGTGATTTTAATGTGCATATAAATAACAGTATCATTTCATTACATTCTTTTCTTGTTCTACTATAAAGCCAGGGTAAATAAAACCAGAAAAATTATGATAATATATCTGTGATATACCTATGTTGTATATTAACTAATAATATTAAAATGTTACTCCTGGCATTTTTGTAACACGATTTGACCATTAGACCATCCTCCTGGCCTAACTGACCTGTTCGTAAAATGTGGGTGTGGGGTTGGATGAAATCTATCACCTCTTTTTAATCTAAATGCATTGACTTTCTAAGTTAGCTTCTTGTATAAATTCTCAAATGCATAAGGCTTCTGGAATAGAGTGGAAGCTTTCAAAGTGCATGAGACATGTCAGACTCTAGTGGGTAAGGAATGCTCTTGGAGGAGATTTAGTTAGAGAGACTAAGAGTCACATGTTTAAAACCCCTTGCATACCATCATACTGTAATTATCTGAATTGTAGGTTATCAGTGATATCTTGGCAGCAATTACTGTGGGCTATGACATGATATTTATATTCACGGAGAATTAGGAGGCATATCCTAGCATTGCATAGCTAACCCTTTTATTTGTGTATTTATCTATTTAATTTTTGTGTCCAAATATAAAGGTGGAAATGTTACTTAACATTTGACTATGTTTTGTTTTAAAGAATGAAGATTTTCATCATTGTATGCAGAGGGAGAAAAAAACATAGAGAACAAATTCTTTATTCAGAATCTAGAAATACATTCTGAAGGGGAAAGAAAGAGGTGTGTTTTGAAGCAAAGAGATGTACAAGAAATTTTGACAAAAAGAATTCTCATTCATATGCCTAAAGGGTAAAGTGTAAAGTCCCTTTGCCACTTTGTTCATTAAAAATGATTCTGAAGGTCTACTCAGTCTCCAGCCACTTCAGATTAGCTCTTTTTCATGTCAAGGACTCACCTGCTGAAATGACTTTTTGTTTACTCATTTATTTTTTTCTCTTTTCAGTGTCTCTCCTATCCAGAGTACTTTTAGCTCTTAGAAAAGAAAGCTTCATACACTATTACTACAGTATTCATGCTCTCCCCAGTTTAACAATTTTAAGACTCACAAGATCAAACCTTCTTCCTCAGGTTTAGATATTACCTTTTTTTTTTTTCCTGTCAAGAATGCTACTTATTCCAGATATACTACCGTTAGAATAACTTCCTCCCTAGACAATGATAATCTACAAGGCATAGAGATCAATATCAATTATCTCAATTCAGATGTGGATAATAAATCAGTAAGCCTTAAAACAAACAAAATCTGTCTAAGCTTTTAAAGGTAACAAAAAGATAGAAGAAACTGAATGCAAAATGTAAGGGAATTACCTCTTGCTTACTCCTCTGTCCATGGGGCTCTCCAGGCAAGAATACTGCAGTGGGTTGCCATTTTCTCCTCCAGGGGATCTTCCCAATCCAGGGATTGAACCTATGTATTTTGCAGCTCCTGTATTACAGGTAGACTCTTTACCCACTTAGCGATCGTGGAAGCCCTTGACAAAGAGGGTGGCTTCTTGTTTCGTTTTATTTATAAACAACCACATTTTTAGAGAAAGCCTGACTCTGTGAGGTAAGATTGTCCAAAGTGTGAGCAATTACCTTGTTTTGTCCAAATGTATTGTATTTAAAAGTATTTAGTATTCTGTCATTAAACATATTTCCAAGTTTATAGACATCACTTTATTAGTCTGGTGGAAGTTAAATTTGAAACAGTAAAACACAAAACCACAAAGTGACAGTGACATGAAAAATTTTCTTGAATTAAAAAAAAAATAGTTACTTGTATTTACGACACTAAAATAGGGCACACTTGCAAAACCAGCTTGATTCAAGGTCTTATGCAATTAAATCTGGGTTGTATTTGATGTCAAATATTACAAATTCAGTTTGCCTAGAAATGCAGCCCTATTTACCAACTGTTTATTGAGTTAAACATAAAAATATTAAACACTTTTCCTCTAAGACTATTAAAAGTGGTAATAAAATCTGAGAAAGCATCCTGTTATCATGAACTTTGAGAGCACCTACTTATGGAGCAGATTAATTATAGAAGACAAGAGGCAACATTTTCCGGATGTGAAGCTGCAGGTAGTCTAACCATATTCACAGCTGAAAATTAATATTATCTAGAACTCATACTGATGTAATCATATTGAACTTGCTACTTCAAGTATGGGGTAAATAATTTGAATGGATAGAGGAAGCAAGAAATCATCAGTCATTGCAGAATTTAGGATCTTAAAAAAAAACAAGACATTCGCTGAGTTGAAAAAAAGTTTGACTGTTTTATTTTCTTTGAACAAAGGTAAACTTTAACATAGCTTCTTAAGTCTTTTGAACCACTATCAGAATTCTTCAGTTTAATCAAATTTTCCACCACCTGACAAAGGGCCATGGTAGCTGATCTGACCAAGCATATCTGCTATGAACATCCTCAGTACAAGCAAGAGGTACTGCCAGTGATCAGCTACTGATTTTATTTTTTTCCCCTCATATGCTTTCTTTAATCTCCCTTCCTTCTTATGCAGCCCTTTAAATAAATGTGTTGTTATGACTAAGAATGTCTATGGCACACAGCACTCTATATTTTCATGCATGCTTCTTTGAACTATGAATGGAAACTTACTTTGCAACAATCACCTAACTAGCCAACTAATCAGGTGCTCCTCAGACTTACTTTCAAGTTATTTGATGTTGAAATAGAAACACTCATCCAATAGTCAGTGGAATAATAAGCATAGAGAGGTTGTACTTCAATGTTTCTTGGTCCAAAAGCTATTTTTCCAGACTCGCTATTGAATTTATAATCTCTCATGAATGTCATGAAAGAGAACCTAAATAAATAAATGATATAAAAATAGAATTGGTGCTTCCCTGGATCTGCCTGCCGAAGCTTGTCTGCCTAACTCAGGTTAGGAAGATCCCCTGGAGAAGGAAATGGAAACACACTCAAGTATTGTTGCCCGGGAAATCCCACGGACAGAGGAGCCTGGCAGGCTATATAGTCCATGGGGTCACAAAGAGTCAGACATGACTTAGCGACTAAATAACAACAAAAATAGAATTATTTGTCCTGCAAATACAAAATGAAAAGTTCGTGTGCTTCTGACAAGCCCTAGGTTGTATTCTGCTAATATGACCCTGACTGTAGATTTGAGGATGGATGCATTCCGTAAGCTACCTAGCACGTCCTCACTCACTCTCCCTTGATTTTTCACAGATGCTATCTCCTACACCTGGGCATTTTCCTGTGGTTCAGGAAGAGTCAGGGAGAATGACTACCAAATGGGGACTTGAAAATAAAATTGCCTTTAAACTACTACCTGTGTTCTTTCAAGTCTAATGTCTTCTTTCATGTCCTAATGTTACCATTGCCACAGAGGAAAAAGCAAAGTACCTGTGTGCACATCCAAAACATGACTTCAAGGCAAATAACTAAGAATTAAATAGATCAATGAAAGAAAAGACACCTTGGACAAGGTCACTTAGATTTGATTAAATATATTAAATTGCTTAATGCTGTTTTGTGAATTTAACTTATCAAAGTCATTCCTTTGATCATCACACTTAAAAAGTAAAAAATATGCCATGAATACTTCTAACAAAATAACATTAAATCAGAAGGCATAAAAACTTTTAAGTCTAATTGGTCACTAGTAAACTTTGTTCTCTCCTGTAAATAATGCATATTCTCCAAACTCCCACCTAGCTCCTACGTGCAAGACACTTTTGTCCTCTTTAATTGCAATACAAGGGAATGTAATGATCATATTAGAAAACTAGAAACAGCCATTCCCTACTTTCCAAATGCTACAATTCAACTCACCATTATGAATATTTCTTGATATTTTCCCTTTTCTTTCCATTCGCAAGTTAATGACTTAGTTTCCACCCCAGTGATGTAGCACCTATATACATTTCTAACATATAACAATATCTTTGTTTCTACTCAACTTTAATTAGGTCTCTATGCCATTGTCATCATGGTCTTTCATAGATATAAGTGCTATCTAGTTTAAAAATCTTAATGGCTTACTTTAACTTCAAAATAAAACCCTTTGAGTGGCTGAGGAGATTTTCATGGTTGATTCCTGCTTACATGAATCAGTTATGCATCAGTCAATGCTCTTCTGGAAATTTCAGGAGTCATTTATATTAAACATTTTAACATTGCCCTGTAAAAGTTTGCTTAAAACTCAAACTTAAAACATTCAAAAAACTAAAGTCATGGCACCTGGTCCCATCACTTCATGGTAAATAGATGGGAAAACAGTGGAAACAGGGGCAGACTTTATTTTTTGGGGCTCCAGAATCGCTGCAGATGATGACTGCAGCCAGGAAATTAATAGATGCTTGCTGCTTGGAAGAGAAGTTATGACCAACCTAGACAGCACATTAAAAAGCAGAGACATTATCCGCCAACAAAGGTCCATCTAGTCAAAGCTATGGTTTTTCCAATAGTCATGTATGGATGTGAAGTTGGACTATAAAGAAAGCTGAGCACCAAAGAATTGTTGCTTTTGAACCATGGTGTTGGAGAAGACTCTTGAGAGTCCCTTGGACTGCAAGGAGATCCAACCAGTTCATCCTGAAGGAAATCAGTCCTGAATATTTATTGGAAGGACTGGTGCTGAAGCTGAAACTCCAATCATTTGGCCACCTCATGAGAAGAACTGACTCATCGGAAATTACCGTGATACTGGGAAAGATTGAAGGCGGGAGGAGAAGGGGAGGACAGAGGATGAGATGGTTGGATGGCATCACCGACTCAATGGACATGAGTTTGAGTAAACTCTGGGAGTTGATGATGGACAGGGAGACCTGGTACGCTGCTGTCCATGGGGTCACAAAGAGTCGGACATGACTGAGCAACTGAACTGAACTGAGCTAGTAATGTGAGTTAATGTTTGGCTCCTTCTCCTTGAGCAATTATCTCTAGTACCTTGAACAATTCATCCTTTTTCATATATTAGAGAAATTTTATTCATTTTTAATTGAAATATAAATGATGTACACTATTACATAAGTTAAAGTATATGATATAGTGATTCAAAAGTTTTAAAGATTAAACTCCATTTATAGTTATAAAATATGGGCTATATTACCATGTTGTACAATATATCCTTGTAGCTTATTTTACACATAATATTTTGTATCTGTTTATCTCCTACCCTTACATTTACCTTCCCCACTTTCCCCACTGATAATCACTAGTTTGTTCTCTGTCTCTGTGAGTCTGCTTCTCTTTCTTATATTCACTAGTTTGTTATATATTTTTTAGATTCCACATGTAAGTGACATATTACAGTATTAATCTCTCTCAGTTTGACTTATTGCACTTAGCATAATATCCTCCAGGTCCATCGATGTTTAAAATGGGAAAATTTCCTTCCTTTTTATGACTAAATAATATTCCATTGTGTATATGTGTGTGTGCATGTCTATACATGTGTGTGTGTGTGTGTCTGTGTGTGTGTGTGTACATCACATATCTTTCATTTATTCATCTGTTGATGGATACTTAGGTTGCTTCCATATCTTGGTAACATTAAATAGTGCCGCTATGAACATTGGAGTGTATGTATCTTTTTGAATTAGTGTTTTGTTTTTTTGATATATATTTGAAAATGTAATTTCTGGATCATATGGTAGTTCTATTTGTGGTTTTTGAGAAACCTCCATAGTGTTTCCGCAGTGGTTGAACCAATTTGCATTCCTACCCACAGTCATACGAGGGCTTCCATTCTTCATGACTCAGTTTTTTCAGGAAATGATTTCATCATTCTGTTCTTCAAGTCCTTCTCTTACTAGTTCCAGGAGGACTCTACGCAAACTTTTTTCTTGTCATTTGTTCATACTAAAAAATAATTGTCTATTTATTGTCAATTGCTTCCAAGTATTCACTGTGTCTCCAGGTTTAGCATAATGTTTAGCATACAGCAGGCACTCACTGAAAAGTAACAGCCCGCTAGGAAATCAACTTCACAGTTGCCACTATGCATGTCTCATTCTCGATGAATTCCTCGTATAGGATGAGTGCTGGTGTAAAGGGTGCTTAGTAATCTACTAAGTGAGCACATGAATGAATGAATGAATGAGGGAACTTTATTCCATTTGTTTTATATTATCTTGGATTCCTGTGTTAGGAATACCTCTGATCACATTTTCTACAATTTATCTAAAAATTTAACACATACCAGCATAGATTATGTAACTTAAATATTTTAATTTTGAAATATTAACAGGTATTTATGCATATATAATAATAGCAACAAAAGTATTTATAACTCAAAATGTATTATGTTAGAACTTTTTCTCACATAATTGTTATACACTAATACCTTTTATATGTATTGCTTTGATCAGACTAATACATATATATATACACTTACACACTGATGTGAAGCATCTCTTGAATTTCTAATTTTTCCTGTCTGTCTCTGTATCACATTTATTTGAAACAGTAAAGCAAAACTTAACATCACTACATGATTTTACGTGTGTGTGCTCAGTCAAGTCCAGCTGTTTTTGACCCCAGGGACTGCAGCCCACTAGGCTCCTCTGTCCATGGAATTTTCCAGGCAAGAATACTGGAGTGGGTAGGCATTCCCTCCTCCAGGGGATCTTCCTGACTCAGAGATCAAACCTGCATCTCTTAACGTCTCCTGCATTGTCAAGTGGGTTCTTTACCACTGTGCCACCTGGGAAGCCCATGTCACTACATGTTCTGATAGAAAAGCCAGACTCTCCATAGTTAATATCCACGTATCATTGAAAGATTAATTAGTAATTTGAGACTTATTCAATAACACTTTTATACTAACATAGAGTTTACTTAATATCACATAATTTTATGCTTCCTCCTCATTACTAGTTGAGTTTAGAACTTCAAGGTAATTAAAATTTTAAGCAGAATAAAAGTGATACAGGAAAATAATCATGCAAAAATATGAATTAAATGTTCTGAGGACAAATTGCAATGGTTGAATTATAAAAAAAAAAAAAATAAGCAGTTGGGAAAATATATAGTAACCATAGGCTGTTGAAGAAAGTCAGGGAAACCATTAGACCATTCAGGTTTGACCTAAATCAAGTCCCTTATGATTATACAGTTGAAGTGACAAATAGATTCAAGGGGTTAGATCTGATAGACAGATTGCCTGAAGAATATTGTACAGGAGGCAGGGATCAAGACCCCAAGAAAAAGAAATGCAAAAAGGCAAATTGGTTGTACAAGGAGGTCTTAAAAATAGCTGAGGAAAGAAGAGAAGCAAAAGGCAAAGGAGAAAAGGAAAGATATACCCATTTGAATGCAGAGTTCCAAAGAATAGCAAGGAGAGATAAGAAAGCCTTCCTCAGTGATCAGTGCAAAAAAATAGAGGAAAGCAATAGAATGGGAAAGACTAGAGATCTCTTCAAGAAAATGAGAGATACCAAGGGAACACTTCATGCAAAGATAGGCTCAATAAAGGACAGAAGTGGTATGGACCTAACAGAAGCAGAAGATGTTAAGAAGAGGTGGCAAGAATACACAGAAGAACTATACAAAAACATATCTTCACGACCCAGATAATCACGATGGTTTGATCACTCACCTAGAGCCAGACATCCTGAAATGTGAAGTCAAGTGGGCCTTAGGAAGCATCACTATGAACAGAGCTAGTGAAGGTGATGGAATTCCAGTTGAGCTATTTCAAATCCTAAGAGACAATGCTATGAAAGTACTGCACTCAATATTTGGAAAACTCAGCAGTGGCCACTGGAAAAGGTCTGGGAAGGACTGGAAAAGTTCGGTTTTCATTCTGATCCCAAAGAAAGGCAATGCTAAAGAATGCACAAACTACCACACAGTTGCACTCATCCCACATGCTAGCAAGGTAATGCTCAAAATTCTCCAAGTGAGGCTTCAATGGTACGTGAACCATGATCTTGCAAATATTCAAGCTGGATTTAGAAAAGGCAGAGGAACCAGAAATCAAATTGCCAACATCCGTTGGATCATTGAAAAAGCAAGAGAGTTTCAGAAAAATATCTATGTATGCTTTATTGACTATGCCAAAGCCTTTGTGTGTGTGTTGATCACGACAAACTGTGGAAAATGCTTCAAGAGGTGGGAATACCAGACCATCTGACCTGCCTCTTGAGAAAGCTGTATGAAGATTTCAGGAAGCAACATTAGAACTGGATATGGAACAACAGACTGGTTTCAAATAGGGAAAAGAGTACGTCAAGGCTGTATATTGTCACCCTGCTTATTTAACTTCTATGCAGAGTACATCATGAGAAACGCTGGGCTGGATGAAGCACAATCTGGAATCAAGATTGCCGGGAGAAATGTCAATAAGCTCAGATATGCAGATGACACCACCCTTATGGCGGGAAGCAAGGAAGAACTAAAGAGCCTCTTGATGAAACTGAAAGAGTGAAAAAGTTGGCTTATAACTCAACTTTCAGAAAACTAAGATCACGGCATCTGGTCCCATTACTTCATGGCAAATAGATGGGGAAACAGTGGAAACGTTGACAGACTGTTTTTTGGGGCTCCAAAATCACTGCAGATGGTGACTGGAGACGTGAAATTAAAAGACGCTTGTCCTTGGAAGAAAAGTTATGACCAACCTGGATAGCATATTAAAAAGCAGAGACATTACTTTGCCAACAAAGGTCCATCCAGTCAAAGCTATGGTTTTTCCAGTGGTCATGTATGGATGTAAGAGTTGGACTGTAAAGAAAGCTGAGCGCCTAAGATTTGATGCTTTTGAACTATGGTTTGGAGGAGACTCTTGAGAGTCCCTTGGACAGCAAGGAGATCCAACCAGTCCATCCTAAAGGAAATCAGTCCTAAATATTCATTGCAAGGACTGATGTTGAAGCTGAAACTCCAATACTTTGACCACCTGATGCTAAGAACTGATTCATTTGAAAAGACCCTGTTGCTGGGAAGGATTGAAGGTGGGAGAAGAAGGGGACGACAGAGGATGAGATGGTTGGATGGCATCACTGACTCAATGGACATGAGTTTGAGTAAACTCTGGGAGTTGGTGATGGACAGAGAGGCCTGGTGTGCTGCAGTCCATGGGGTTGCAGAGTCAGACTCGACTGAGCAACTGAACTGAACTGAACTGGAGTTGATTTAATTAGCCATAAAGTACTTTTAAAAGTTTTTTTTTTTTTTTTACTTAAGCTCTTTCAAATTGGGTTTTATTTTGCTGACTATATCTTGCTCTTTTTAACACTGAAATAATATGTAATTGGTAGCCAAATTTCTGAAAGGAGTTTTCTTTCTTTTTTGTTCTATTATTTCTAAGTGTTTTAGCATGTATTATTATATCTGCAGATATTCTTTAGCCTGAATATATAGAAGGACTGTTGTGGTAATTTTTTGTTTTATCTATCTCATCTTTTCTATTGGAAATCACCCTATCTAGTTCACAGATGAGGAAATTGATGTTAGATTAATTTGTCTACCACCAGCTCTTAAGTGATGAAACTAAGATTCTAAGACTGTGTAAACCCAGGGAATATAAGTGCAGTGAAATATTTTTAATACAAGCTTACATATGATAATCCACATGGGTAAGTAGGGTAGACCTCAGATGGGTGCTGCAGAAATATAAGGAAGAGAGAGATGACTCTCCATTGATGGTATTGCTTGGTCATTTCCATCCAAAAGCACCAAGAAGCCAGGTCAAGTTTAGTTTGGATCTGAAAGCTCAAATTTGCTTTAGAGAAATAAGCAGGCAGTTTAGGAAGACAAAGCTTAAAACTACTTTCTTTATCTCAGAATGGAATCTAATATCCAGTCCATCCTTTTCTGGTTGAAGTTTAGATTTCTTGATATTCTGAAAACAATCCAACATGCCTTGGCTCCTCTGGGCAGAGTTTTTCAAGACTCTCCATCAATCCAGTTTCTGAGCTGCAGCCAGGTTTGGCTTTGGAGGGCCACCCTTTGATGCAAATATGAAATGTATGTTATCACAGTATTTCCTGAGAATACTATCTACCAAAGATTGTTCTGTAGAAAAAGATCTTTGGAGGAAAAGGTTTGAGGAATTTGAGAAACACTGCATACAGTATCTTCATTTTGGAAAGTATAGTGTGCATTAAACAATTAAAGATGCTTCAAAATTATTCATTTAATGTATTTTTTTCTAAATGAATTTAACAATATTTTCCTCTGAAATATCTTAGTTTATGCTAAAAAACTTTGATTCAAAAATCAATATGAAATTTTAAATCATACCACTTTTGTCATTTCTTGATATTTATTTCTTAATAAAATCACAAGCCCAAAGTTGTGATAAGCAAAAGCATTAAAGTACAAATATGAAATTAACATTTAACATTCTTATTGTTAGTACTATGAAGTGTTATTGATTGCATTTGACAAAATTTGCATATTCTGTCATTGAAAGTCTAATTTGATCAATGCATACCTGTATAAAATTTCTATGTTTGTTCTAAAGGTCACATACTTGTCCTTCCCAATAACTCACACACAGTCGTTTATCATATGTATATCTGAGAAGTATCCATCTTTCTGTCAAAATAGCCTTGATTCGGAGTTCCAAGTTTTCCAAGCAGCATGAACACTGATTACATACAATTAGAACAGTGGGAAAAGCTAAGCTCAATTATACTCCTCAGTGTGAGTTATATGCAGACCTTCCCAGGTTTCATTTTCATGAGCTCCATTCTGTTCAGCTACTGTATCAAAAGAGGATTAAAACCTGAAAGACACTATGAGTGGAACAGAACAGTGCTCAGGGAGCTCTCTATACACTTAACATTTGAGAATATTTGGCCATGATAAAAGTGATTGTCAGATTTTCTAGAAACCTTGAGCCTTGAAGTGATAGAAACCTGAGTTTACTTCTACTTGGAAGAAGGAAGAAATCACAAAAATGGGCTTTTCTGTTTGAATTTGCTCTAACTTTGGTCAGTTAAATTGTACTACCCTGTGCCTTGCCAGTCATTGTTTTACATACAAAGAAATGAGATGTTAAAGATGCTATGAGAATCCTATAATTTCTAATAATTATTTGTAAAGCCAATATATAAATGCATTTTATTGCATTTATAAACACATTTCTAAAAATGCAAATATTTCATAATATGCTTTGAATAAAATTATGTCATATCTTCCCTTGCTTATGGAGTCAATTTTAATCCTTAAGGGTACACAAGGGCATGCTGCCTCTACTACAAAAATAAAACCTATATTTACAGATGTTTAATGCTGGTTGCCTGGTAAATCCCATGGATGGAGGAGCCTGGTAGGCTGCAGTCCGTGGGGTCCCTAAAAGTTGGACACGACAGAGCGACTTCACTTTGATGCATTGGAGAAGGAAATGGCAACCCACTCCAGTGTTCTTGCCTGGAGAATCCCGGGGACAGGGGAGCCTGGTGGGCTAGTGTGTATGAGGTCGCACAGAGTCGGACACGACTGAAGTGACTTAGCAGCAGCAGCAACAATGCTGGATGAGTATTTCTAGAGATGAAGTGACAGGAACAAGCGGCATTACCCCTGTCACTCTGAATTTTATTTTCCCTTGAGGTCATTTCATTTGCTTTCTCTGCCATTAACAAGCACACTATATGGGAACCACAGCTAGGCCTTTAACCATCTGCCCCAGGAGTACCTCAAAACTAGTTTGTTTAGTAGGAGATACCTGAAACTTCCAAAGGACTTTCAGGAGATACCTGAAACTTCCAAAGGACAACAAAGAAAAAATTAGGCACAATGATATATTTGTAAAATAGAGGAATTCCAAAAATTACCATATCAAGCTTGCTCCCTAGATATATAAGAGCCACCCAAATTCAACTAACTGTCTAAATCACTCATTTCTATGATCACAAGCTTTCAGTTGTGACATGAACTTAGAGTCCTCTTGCCCAGATTTGTCCAAATCTAAGCCTGTCTTCCAACAAAGGTCCATCTAGTCAAAGCTATGGTTTTTCCAGTAGTCTTGTATGGATGTGAGATTTGGACTATAAAGAAAGCTGAGCGCCAAAGAATTGATGCTTTTGAACTGTGGTGTTGGAGAAGATTCTTGAGAGTCCCTTTGACTGCAAGGAGATCCAACCAGTCAATCCTAATAATCCTGAATATTCATTGGGAGGATGGATGCCAAAGGTGAAACTCCAATACTTTGGCCACCTGATGCAAAGAACTGACTCATTTGAAAAGATCCTGATGCTGGGAAGGATTGAAGGTGGGAGGAGAAGGGGATGACAGAGAATGAGACGGTTGGATGGCATCACCGACTCAATGGACATGAGTTTGACTCCGGATGTTGGTGATGGACAGGGAGGCCTGGCGTGCTGCTGTCCATGGGTCACAAAGAGTCGGACACGACTGAGCGACTGAACTGAACTGAACTGAAGCCTATCTTCATGTATAGGATGTGTTCCTGTTGTGTACTAATCAGGATTTACTTCCTAGATACCTTGGCACCTTCAAGATTCTGGAAGACTGTATTATTCCCCTCAAATATTTCTGTCCTTCCTGTGAAAGAATTTCACTCCCCCACCCTGTTGATGTCAAGTTTGACCTTGCTACCATTTATACTGCCTTTCCCTGCGAGGTTACTACTTGGCCACACCAGTGATACCAGTTTTGTCCATGTGACTTATTTAGGCCAGTGAAGTATGCAATATAGAAGGGATATTTGCCACTTCTGAACAGGGTGTTTACGAGTTTTCAATTCCTTTTATCACTTTTTGTTTTACAATGATATAGATAAGATTATTTCAAAGCTCTTGGTTCCAGAGTGGAGAACATGTAGCTGATCAATGAGAAATATGCAACATGAGAGAGAAAAACAAAACTATGTATTATTCAAGTCCACTAAAAATTTTTGGGCCATTTGTTCCCACAACATAACATCTCACCAGAACCATGGTCAGGAAAAAGGGAAGACGTTTCTACTCTGGAGGCTGTCAGTTCAGACTTTTCCAATGTGTTTTGTGTTTCCGTTAGAAGAAGTTTCTGTGTTATTTTCTTCATGATAGGAGAACACTGATGACTTTCTTTTATTATACATCAGACTGGTATAATGAGATATAAGATAATACTCTTCCCATGCTCTTCACATTCCACAAAGCTGAAAAAAAAAGATTTTAATAGAATTGTTATGGGTCAAATATTATTTTTTACATGAGAACAGATTGATTTCACAATTGAATCATTAGATTTTGTTTGTAGAAGGCAAAGGCATCCAATGAAAGGCTAACAGATCATTTTGAGGACGCTCAGCTTAGGAACAGAACTAGAAAGCCTCCTGGCTCTTCTGAGCATCCTAGCCTGGCAAGACATCCTAGGAAGCGTCCTGCTTGAACTGGTCAGTCTATTCACAGGGAGGCCAGGCTTCCTGCTGATACATCTGATTGCTCTCTGATAGCTGATGCAGATGCAAAGGGGAATTGATACAGCTTTCTGCTTGCAGTCAAAGGCTGCCTGCGGTTATTGGACATGCCCAGCTCTGACAGCATTTTTAATCTTCTGCACATGATAACAGAGCGGCAATGGCAGCAGTAAGGAGAGAGTGGTTTCACCACAGGGACTGAACTGAAAAGTCAGAAGACTTAGGACAAATGTAATACAAGTTGGGTTTACTTCCACCATCAGCCCCTGTCACCAGTACGAATCAGGCTTGCTCTGGTCTCTTAACACCTTTCACCTCCACTCCCTCTGATGAGTGGCAGGGTCTTCCTTCATGATGACATGTTCCACTCTGAGGACTTCCACACGACTTTTTTCCAGCCCTGCTCAGTATACTAACTCTTCAAGATGGATACACAGACAGACACATACATAGACATACACACTTTTCTTGTAAGCTGCTGTATTTGTTTTCAGTATGGAATTATAAAGAAATCATTTTAAAGATATTTCTGCTTCAGTAAAAATATGAATCATGATTTATTTGTGATAGAATTAGGTAGATAACAACAGAAATGACAGGAGATTTTTTTTTGCAGACTTGAGTTGCAATAGTCTTTATGCTTAAATCTTGCAATAAAAAATAAAGCAAGCATTTATAAAACAGTCCTCAACATATGGTTATAGATTTCTAATAAGTATTTATTAAATTGATTAACATTGAATCTATACACGTGAATCAGAAAAATATTTAAAAAGGAATATTGATGGGTCATTGAATACTCACATTAAATCAATGGGTTAAAATCTTAAAGGCAAGGATGAGACTAAAGTGGTTTCTGGTTTTTAACCAGCATAATAATATATTGCAGAGTTTGGAAAATTTCAGTATCTCTTATGAGTGTTTATAGATTGCCTCTCTTCAAAACTGCTTCATGCTTCTGATAAATTCAAGTATGGATTATAGCAACTCAGTGTTGAGTATAATGCTTTGCTCAATGCTTATTTATTGACTAAAATGTGTTGATTTCTTTTAAATAAAACAAATATTTCTCATTCAAAAGTAACACATGCTCCAGAAAAAAAACTAGTTTAAAGGATAAATTGTATTCAGGTTTATTCTGTCTGTTTTATTAGAAATAAAGCCAATAGCAAACATCACATTATAATCTATCCTCTTTCAAAATTTATGAGTTTACATTATTGTATTTTTAACTTGGCATTTATTACTTCATGCATCATTTTAAGTATGATGTTTCCTTTCCATATGTAATACTTATAAAACCACCTATGAGCCATATACTTTTATTTAGATGGCTATGGCTTGAAAATTAAGGTCTTGAGTTCAGTTTTATAATTAAGACATAAAAAATGAAAAAGTGTTTTTTTCCTCAATGACCTACTTCAAGAAAAATCATAAAAATGTACAGACAAACATAGGTGCTCAATCTCAGACTTTATAAAATTTCAAATATACATGATTTTCTCAGACCATTTAAAGAAATTAATATTTTCATTGATTATGGAGCAGTGTCAAATGTAACATTGATTGTCTAATAATCTTTAACCAATAAGTCTCTTCATTCTGATTATTCTGTGTGTGGGGTGTGTGTGTGTGTCTCCACTTAAGGACTATAAGAACACATTTCTGAACAAACCAAACGAAAAGTTTGGTGCTCTCTAGACTTTTATTTATGTTTACTTGTCTTAAGGGGGCAGCAGAGGCACACAAACCATCGGATAGTATACCATCCATCTGCTGTGCCCTAGACTAAAATGCAAACGTTCGTGTGATAATAGAAGTTAAGGACAATGTAGTGATGTTTCTCATTTCAGATCTTTATGGAAACAAAGTCTAGTATTTTCATAGGCTGTATGACACCTTGCAAGGGACATTTATTAAAGAGGCACAGTTTACCCATTCATTGAAGTATTTCCTTCATTCACTTGTAGCTTAGCTGGGCAGGTATAAGACAATTGTTGCCACTGTGAACTATGATTACTTAAGACTTTTCATAAGCATAATTCATGTGAGGGCTTCCCTGGTGGCTCAGAAGGTAAAAAATCTGCCTGCAATGCAGGTGGCCTGGGCTCAATGCCTGGGTCAGGAAAATCCCCTGCAGAAGGGAATGGCTAACTTACTCCAGCCTGTTTGCCTGGAGAATCCCATGGGCAGAGGAGCCTGGCAGGCTGCAGTCCTGGGGTCTTTTGTGACCCCAACTTTTGGAGTCACAAAAAGTTGGGCACAACTGAGTGACTAACACTTTCACAGCACACACAACTCACCTGAGGTTTCTTTCTTCAGTCATTAGCTAAGCCCAGGGATGTTAGATATTAAAAATAGATGCAAATTTCATACCTGATTTGATAAGAAGAACAGAGTTCTATGGTGGCTCAGAAGGTAAAGGGTCCCCCTGCAATGCAGGAGATGTAGCTTCAATCCCTGGGTCAGGAAGATCCCCAGAAGAAGGGCATGGCAACCCACTCCAGTATTCACTCCAGTATTCTTGCCTGGAGAATCTCATGGATGTTGGAACCTGGAGACCTACTGTTTGTGGGGTGGCAAAGAGTTGGACATGACTGAGCGACACACACACACACACACATAGACACACACACACAGGGTTCTACGGGGATTCCCAGGTGACTAGGTTGTAAAGAATCTGCCTGCCAATGCAGGAAATGCAGGAGACGCTGGTTCAATCCCTGGATTGAGAAGATTCCCTGGAGTAGGACATGGCAACCCACTCCAGTATTCTTGCCTGGAAATCCCATGAACAGAGGAGCCTGGCGGGCTACAGTTCATAGGGTCGCAAAGAGTCGGACACGACTGAGCAGGAGCATAGGGTTCTATACCGACATGTTGATTCATTAAATGACTTAAATACAGTTCAGTTGATCTAACACAGTTTAACTTTTTAATAACTTTCATATTTTACTCAATGTCAAATGTGTTTTGAGGATTAGATAGCATCAGTCATGAAGTAATCCATACCATTTCAAAAACAAGAACTTTACCTTTGGGAAATTACTCAGTTTTCTTGAAATAGCTATTATTTATTTATTTACTGGATAGCTATTTATAGTAGCCTATACAGTAGTTCTAAACATGCATTATAATGAATTCACATTTAAATGGAGGTTGTAAACTTTTCTAGTCAACTCAAATGCAGTGCTTCAAAGTGTACAAAATTGATGCAAATGCCCTGAGAATGCATGTAATGTATGTATATGTGTATATTTGTGTTTATATGTGCAAAGTATTGAGTAAAAGCTTGAGGGTCATACCAGTACTTCAATCAGATAACTCATTTATGTTTCTATGTATTTCTAGCAAGCCTAGTGCTCTGGCTTCTAAACGTTCAGTGATTTAGAAGCAATGAATTAAAAATTGTAGACAAGTACACAGGGAAACATGAAGTGATCTGATTTATATTTTGTGTGGAGTCAAAAAAACTATAAAAAAAAAGTCACAGTAGAGACTTGAACCAATTTTTGACCAAAAAGTGTAAGAAAAAATTTTTAAAGCTAAAAAAATATTAACTAAAAGCATAATGCAGTACAGTCTTGTGTTTAATTGAAGTTAAACATGATGTCATTATCTAGAAAAGCTAAGATTATCTTCAAGTTATTGCTTAATAAAGCAATAAATAAATATCCAGACACTTTTTAATAGTTCAAAATTATAAATGACTAAAATTTTAATAACAGATAAAAAAGAGTGTTTGTAATATCTACATGTTAGTATATTGCTGCTGCTGCTGCTGCTGCGTCACTTCAGTCGTGTCTGACTCTGAGCGACCCCATAGACGGCAGCCCACCAGGCTACCCCCTCCCTGGGATTCTCCAGGCAAGAGTACTGGAGTGGGGTGCCATTGCCTTCTCCGGTTAGTATATTATGTACCCATTAATTATTTTATTTTTCTATACTGCTGCTGCTAAGTTGCTTCAGTCATGTCCGACTCTGTGCGACCCCATAGATGGCAGCCCACCAGGCTTCCCCGTCCCTGGGATTCTCCAGGCAAGAACACTGGAGTGGGTTGCCATTTCCTTCTCCAGTGCATGAAAGTGAAAAGTAAAAGTGAAGTCGCTCAGCTATGTCCGACCCTAGCGACCCCATGGACTGCAGCCCACCAGGCTCCTCCATCCATGGGATTTTCTAGGCAAAAGTACTGGACTGGGGTGCCATTGCCTTCTCCTGTTAGTATATTATGTACCCATTAATTATGTTATTTTTCTATACTAGCTTAAAATAAAAGTATCCATTAGATTACAGTACAGATTATATTCAATATGATACCACTTTTGGTAAAGTCGGAGAAGGCAATGGCACCCCACTCCAGTACTCTTGCCTGGAAAATCCCATGGATGGAGGAGCCTGGTGGGCCGCAGTCCATGGGGTCGCTAAGAGTTGGACACAACTGAGCGACTTCACTTTCATTTTGGTAAAATATATTAACAACTCATTAGAACAAAAATATTTTATTGATTATAGAAATATCTGTCCTGAGATTGTATACAGATGCTTTAAAGAACAGAATTTGAGCTGCAATTTCATAAAATGGTATTAATTTAAAAAGATAATAGAACTTAAGATCCATTGATACATTTTGACTTATCAAATACATGTTGCTCATTCATTATTTTGTGTTTTCAACAAACATCTGTTGAATACCCACTATGTACTTATGTACTGTAATAGGTCATGGGGATATTCTACTGAGAAACACAGTCCTCTGTTGTTCAGTGGCTAAGTTGTGTCCGATTCTCAGCAACTCCATGGACTGCTGCACGCCAGGCTCCCCTGTCTTTGACTCTCTCCTGGAGTTTGCTCAGATTCATGTTCATTGAGTCGATGATGCTAACATCTCATCCTCCGCTGCCTCCTCCTCCTTTTGCTTTCAGGCTTTCCCAGTATTAGAGTCTTTTCCAATGAGTTTGCTCTTTGCAACAAGTGGCCAAAGTATCAAAGCTTCAGCTGCGACATCAGTCCTCTAAGTGCTTATAATTATCGATAAAGACAAATATGCTGACTTATCATTGCATCAGGGTGGGAATGTACCTTCCAACAGGGATTGCATGGAGTAGTAGCCCTGCATAGAAGAAGCATGGAGAACCACATGAATCATGAAAAAATAGTTTCCCATATTTAGTCTCAGGTGAGAAGATGAGAACAATGACTAGGAGTTACAGATATGAAAGAGAACAGGACAGGGAAAGGGTAGCTCCCATGAGAGTCCACAGAGGGACATGGTGTGAATGGAGAAGAAGGAAAAGTGCATCTCTTAATCAAACAGGGTAAGAGGGAAGAGAGAAGAGAAACTGGACATGACAAGAGCCCTGCAAACCTTAATAATACCTTTGGGTTTGAACTAAGGGCAAATCAATGGCCATAAATCTTTAAGCAGTCAAATGACATGATTTAACTTGGAATGCGGATTTCTGAATCTGATCGTGGTGTATAAAATAGATGGGAAGGGGACATGCATGGAAGAAGGGCACTCGTTGCAGTGATGGAAGTGTTGGCATTATTTGGGTCAGAATACAAGTGCCTATAGCATTCCCACTCTACTCTTCTTGCCTGAAGAATTCCATGGACAGAGGAGGCTGGTGGGCTACAGTTCATGGGCCACAGAGTCAGACAGAAGTAAATGACTAACACACACACACACACACACACACACACACACACACACGTCTAGACTGGAGTTACCACAGTGCAGGATTTCCAAAACTCAGGACATACATGTAATAAAAGAATTGAGACATTGAATATTCCTTGGGGAAAATGACTAGACTGAGCTTCAGTACTGGTAAAGGCAGGTATGGACAATGGGATTCGCTGACCCCAGCCTGTTGGATACTAGCTGAATAGCCTCCTAGGTTTCTTTCCTTCTTTACTTTTTAAAAGCCAGCTCTGGCTCTTTTTAATGCTACAGAACAGAGGTTAGGTCAGGGGTGCTTTTTTCTAGCTGATGTTGCCCTCACAGGGCGATTCAGGGAAGCCAGCTGGCCAGGTGCAGGCCTCTTTGCACTCCTTCACCTCTAGTAACAGAAAGCTGCAGAATTCTCAGCTGAGCACATAGAGTGAACTCGCTCAAAAGGTGTCACTGGTCACGTGCACACACTTTGTGGCAAGCTTCCCATTCTTCAGCTAGAGATGATGGATAGTCTTCCTAAATGGCTTCGTATAGATGGCGGCAGCCTGGCAGGAAGACCTGGGGAAGAGTACATAGAGTATTAGAACTTCTTGAGTTTCAGTTTTAAGGTTTGTAAAATGTACTAACTGACCCTAAACTAATAGGGTTTATATAGGATTTCTGCTTTATAGAAACATGGTGGCTGGGGGAATGTCTTTCAAATATTGCTGCAGGTCCATTAAACTGGCTTAGCTGCACATTACCCATTTCTGTATATTTGAAAGAGTAGAGGACCATTTATTTGAACATGAGTTGTTTCATTATGTTATTGCTGTGACATAATTTTTTTTGTAGGTGTCTGATATCTTTTAAACCCATACTGAGAATGGATGCTTAAAGTTTGAAGAAATATCACTTTATTTTCCATTAAGTTAAAGAAATAGGAATAATAAGAATGAAGAATTCTTACTGAGGAAAACAAATTAATAGATAAATGGGTCAATTTTAAATGTACTTTGCAGTCACCATTAACAGAATAAATCGTTTCTTAGATGTTTTTATTCAGCAATATATAAACATTGCCTCTCACCTTATACTGTACATAACTGGTGGCAAATGGATAATAATAGAGTGTTACTTCACTTGTTAATAATCCAACAAAGAGAATGTGACTTAGTGATCAATGGCAATTACATTAGAATTGCAACATATGGTAAATTGAATCTTTTTGTACAGTGGCATTTAGTTGTTTGGGACCACGTACCAAATTAATGGGAACATCAGGTAAATTTAACATCTTTACTGCTTTAATTGATCCTAAAGTCAGTAATTATGTTATCTATAAAGTCAATTTGTCCTTTTTCCATTATTTATGATATGCACTTGTACATCAGGCATACACCAGGCACAATGCAATTGCAACAGATATGGTTGGAGCCTGCTCCAAATGCAGTGCATAGCACGAAAGAGGAATGACCTAGAAGTTTTGATATTACACTGAAAGATGATCTTATTACTTTTGCTTTAGTTGTCATAGAGATGACATAAACATATAGCATTGCATTAATCTTTTAAAATTTCTAATAACTAGAGAATTTTCTAAAGAAAGAACTAAAGAGTTTTTCTTTTGGATTGGTTTGTTTTAAAGTCGTTCAGAATGTCCTGAGTCTTCGGTATCCCAAGGTCTATCTCGGTAAACTCAAAGCTGTTGAATAATTAACCATGGCTGAAGTTTCTTGATTACGCCTTGGAAGGAAAAGCAGTCTTTTCAATTGTCCTTTCATCAGCAGTTCTCAACTCTGGCAGTGTGTTTGGATTAACTCTGGAGATAAAAACAAGTAACAACTTCCAGATTCTCCCCCTCTAATTGATCAGGGAGAGGTATTCTTATAATCTCTCCAGATGATTCTGATACACAGTGAGAGTTGGGAACCATAACTCTAAATAAGGCGTTACTATAATACAGTAGGAAAAGATGAAATAAATTCAATGTATAATGTTGTGTATGACCATATTGACAGTAAAGTAGGCTTACCAGGGTGGGGGGAAAAGGCGTACGATTTGCCGACATTTGGAAACACAGATTCAAATTGAACAAGATGAGCAGTTAGCAAAATACAGTTGAATTGTATTATGAGTTTTGACAAAGTTTCAATTTTACAACAGATAAAACAAAAGAAAGCAAAATGATGGCATTTGGATCACTGTAGAGGCAGCTGAGACAAGGAAGTAAAAAAAGCAAACCCACCCACATTCTAGTACTTTGTTTACATACTCAGATGCCCAAGAGAAATATTCTCTGCTTGGAACTGGCAAATAATACTGATACTCAGTGAGTGCTTTTCTTGGTGGTCATATTCCACAGATTTATGTTTTTACTTCTTAGAACAATTTTAAGAAATGAGTAATAGGAATGAGAGTTGGACTATAAAGAAAGCTGAGTGCTGAAGAATTGATGCTTTTGAACTGTGGTGTTGGAGAAGATTCTTGAGAGTCCTTTGGATTGCAAGGAAATCCAACCAGTCCATCTTAAAGGAGATCAGTCCTGAATATTCATTGGAAGGACTGATGCTGAAGCTGAAACTCTTAAGACTTTGACCACCTGATGCGAAGAGCTGACTCATTTGAAAAGATCCTGATGCTGGGAAAGATTGAAGGTGGGAGGAGAAGGGGGCAACAGAGGATGAGATGGTTGGATGGCATCACCGACTCAATGGATATGAGTTTGAACAAGCTTCGGGAGTTGGTGATGGACAGGAAGCCCTGGCGTGCTGCTGTCCATGGGGTTGGACAAAGAGTCGGACATGACTGAGCAACTGAACTGAACTGAACTGAATATGAATATTCTCGTTCTGTAGAGCAGAATGGAAACTAAAGCCCAGAGAGATTTAATGATGTTGACAAGTTGGCGAAGCTGCTGAGGGTAAGTAAGTCCATCCAGCCCAGTTAGATTCCACAGCCCAAATTCCAGACCCCTGCAGCAGCCTCTGAGTTATATGATGGGTGATCCAGATAAATTACACTATGATCAGATAGCCAAGGCCGGGATATGACATGATCTAGGAGAAGGAACTGACTCCCCTCTCTGTCTTTCAAATCTGTCTCAGCTTTTCTGTGTACACCTTGCGCTCTTACCTTATATCAAACCCTTAGAGAGCCTCCAAGGCCGCGTGCCCTTGCAGAGAACTCTGGTGGTCCCTGGAAGGAATAAAGACAGATGATCAAAAGATAGCCACTGAAAAACCTGTGGCCTTTTGTTCCCACTTTGTGGAAAACAGAAAGTTTTATTTGCTATTTGCCTAATTAGACTAGATGATAATATATTTTCCTATGAGAATAATTGGTATTGCAAGAATTCAGAATCACAGTGAAATTAAGTTTTCATAATTGTGGGCTTCCCAGATGGTGCTAGTGGTAAAGAATCCACCTGTCAATGCAGGAGACACAGTTTGATCACTGGGTTAGGGAGATCTCCTGGGGTAGGAAATGGCACCTACTGCAGTATTCTTGCCTGGAAAATTCCATGGGCAGAGGAGCCTGGCGGGCTACAGTGCTACAGTCCGCAGGGCCACAAAGAGTCCGACATGACTGAGTGCCTGAACACAAGTCTTACATAATTGTAGTTACGAAGGGTGAAATAATAGTGACAAGGAAACCAAAATTTATTTTTTTAAACATAGCTTTTTTCTGTCCTTTAGTTTATGTATGCCAAAATTTAAAGATTTAATCTCTGAATTCTATCCATTTGAAATTAGGGGAAGAGTTCAAAGTCATACATGCATTCGGGCCAAAGAATATGTAAAGCATTCATTAGACTTTGTCGCAACAGTTATAATGTGAATAGTAAACTTAGTTATGTAACAAAAGGAGACTTGATGCAGGCATTCTTTCTATTTTGTGTTTTTATAAAGATACATAATAAAGAAGTGTGGACTTAGATCCTGAGTGAAGTTGGGTTTTGGTAAGGACATCTAGTTTGAGTGTTCCATGGGTCTAAAGGAAGTTGAACTTAACGGTAACTGGTTAGAAGCACTAAAGACGACCGTTTCCCCTGTGACTCAAGTAAAGCGGAGAAGAGAGACATTGATAGAAAAGAGACAAACAGAAAGAGAAGCAGAGAGAGCAAAAGAACACAGAGAAGTGAACCAGAGGCTGGCCATGCAGTTAACTTCCAAGGGAAGTGCCGAAGAGGACAGTGCGGGGAATAGCCAGAAGCGGTAAACCAGGCCAGCCTGTGACTCCAGAAACTGCAGAGAGTGGCAGGGATGTCATCACTGCTGACAGGTCTCCTGACTTGCACAGCAGGATTAGAAGAACCCATGGGAAAAAGCAAGCGAATGCTTTCATTGGACTCTGAGATTCTTGGATGAAAAGTGTGATAGCTTTGAATGGAAGAGTTGTTTGAGTTTCTCAGGATATCAGATGGTGTTATAATCAAGAAAATCTATTTAAAGCAGATGTATATACTTTAGGGAGTATATCAGATTCCGTTCCTATGGACGCAGTAAATAAAAACAGGCTGAAATTTTGTTTCCCTTTTCTTCTGTGTTTTTTTGAATTAACCATGCTATTTTCAACACTTACAAAACTTGTTTTATTTCTCTAAGCTCTTTACCACATTATATCAAAAGAGGATTATACAGTATAATGAAAAGTAAATTTCCTAAGTGCTTGTAAGGTTTGATCTTTTTTAATATTTGTTAAATCAACCACTATAATATGTTGATGAATAAATAGAAACAGCAGTATTAAAATATAACTGCTTCATTTATTATCATTTCTCTGTAACATCTTCTTATGGATTAACTTCAAAGACAATAAGTTGTGTTCAAAAGTTTAAATAAAGTTAAATGCATCATTAAAGCCGCTTTGTTACTTGTTGTTCAGTCACTAAGTCATGTCTGACTCTTTGCGACCCATGAACTGCAGCATGCCAGGCTTCCCCGCACTTCATTATCTCCTGGAGTTTACTCGAGTTCATGTCCATTGAGTCAGTGATGCCATCCAACCATCTCATCCTCTGTCACCCTCTTCTCCTCCCGCCTTCAATCTTTCCCAGCATCAGGGTCTTTTCCAGTGAGTCAGCTGTTCACATCAGGTGGCCAAAGTATTGGAGTTTCAGCTTCAATATCAGTCTTTCCAGTGAATATTCAGGGTTGATTTACAAAGCTGCTTTACCCAGTACATTAAAATCCTACAATTGAAATTGTAAAATAATATCTGACATGGAACAATATTCATGATGTATTTTGTTTAAAATTATAAGGTTGGAAGCAATTTTCTTTAAAAATACACATATATAATTGATGAGAGAGATCTCTCAAAAACTATACTATAATGTTAATGTTATATATCTCTGGATGGTAAAGTTAGGATTTTATGGGAGATTTTTCTTTTTATGTATCAGCAATGTCTAAATTATATACGGTAAAGGTTTAACATGACAAAAAGTTTTAGGTTTTAAATGATGTTGGATGGATGATTAAATTCCTTTAGAGGAGGAATATAAAGTTAGCGATGGATACAAGGAACTTTGTAAATGATGTGGGTTGGTGTGTTTATCTCCTTTGAGGATTAAATTACCACATTACTCCAAAGTTTATATATTTGGAAATGGATACATAAAAAAATACAAAATATGCTGTTAAAAGCAGAACTATTTTTTTAATAGTCATACTTTAATCTCTTCACTGTGATTTTCAGCCAGAATGATGAAAGCAGATCACTGTCCTTGGGTCTATGCACAATAGAGCATTTTCCAGACTGTAGAGATGGATTTCAAGCCACCTCTGACCAGTACTTATCTTAAATGTGAGTTGCATTATTCTTAGCTCCAAAAATCCTTTGATCTTTTTTAACAATGGGATGAGGAAGCTAACAATGTCTCCATTCAAAATCTTTTTTGGAAAAAGTACCTTGACTAATATTGTCCTTTTCATTTACCTGCAAAAGTAAACCTAAACGTATTTTGGTAAGCAGACATCTTTTAAAAATTAGTTAACATTTATTTATCACAAAGTAAATTCTCATAAGGAGTTACATTTATTTTCTTTTATTAAGAAAAGTCAAAATCATCTATTAGATCAAAAATTGATTTATTTGGATGAAGTATTAGGATGAAGTATTTATTAGGATGAGGTAATTGTAAATAAAATCTGTCTTCAAAAAAGGTGGCAACAACAAAAAACTGTTTCAACATGGGAAACCTTGATGTTTTCTGACAATGTCTATAGAGCATTAAAAAGTAAAAAGAGTAATTCTGGCCAATCTTGTCTGTCCATGGAAACTCAACTAAGTTTTAAAAAAATTGGTGCAAAAATCACCAATTTAGTCCAAACAGTCAATCCTCTAGTCCCATGAGGATACAACCTAAGTGTGCCTATTTGAAGATCAAAGGTAGGCTAAGACAGTTTGGACCTTTGATCTTCACATGACTGTGGAGTTTCAAGTAGCACCAGAGGGTCTAGTTTTTTCATCACCACTCTACTTTCCCCACGAACCTGTGTTATCTGTTGAACTGCAAGAGACGAGGTACATGGTTGGAAAGAGGACGAAAATTATGTGAGAAGCCCAGGGCAAGGACAGCTCTGGGGGAAACACATGCTTTACTATATACATAAGTGATTTTCGAACATAGAGGTGGGATATTTTAAAATGCTTGTGTTCAGTTGAAGAGCATTCAAAATACAGATTTTCACTTTGAAAGTAAGTTTTCAGATGCATCAAATAAATTCAAAAAGAAAACATTAATCGGAATGTTATTATAGTGCAAAGTTGTTCTACATTAATAATCACAGATATCTAGATATCAATCAAAGTCTTTTTCAGCACATTAGTTCAGTTCAGTTCAGTTCAGTTGCTCAGTCCTGTCTGACTCTTTGCGACCCCATGAATTGCAGCATGCCACGCCTCCCTGTCCATTACCAACTCCAGAAGTTTACTCAAACTCATGTCCATTGAGTCGGTGACGCCATCCAGCCATCTCATCCTCTGTTGTCCCCTTCTCCTCCTGCCTCCAATCCCTCCCAGCATCAGAGTCTTTTCCAATGAGTCAACTCTTCGCATGAGGTGGCCAAAGTACTGGAGTTTCAGCTTTAGCATCATTCCTTCCAATGAACACCAAGGACTGATCTCCTTTAGAATAGATTGGTTGGATCTCCTTGCAGTCCAAGACACTCTCAAGAGTCTTCTCCAACACCACAGTTCAAAATCAAGGATTCTTCAGCGCTTAGCTTTCTTCACAGTCCAACTCTCACATCCATATATGACCACTGGAAAAACCATAGCCTTGACTAGACGGACCTTTGTTGGCAAAGTAATGTCTCTGCTTTTGAATATGCTATCTAGGTTGGTCATAACTTTGCTTCCAAGGAGTAAGTGTCTTTTAATTTCATGGCTGCAGTCACCATCTGCAGTGATTTTGGAGCCCAGAAAAATAAAGTCTGATACTGTTTCCACTGTTTCCCCATCTACTTGCCATGAAGTGATGGGACCGGATGCCATGATCTTTGTTTTCTGAATGTTGAGCTTAAAGCCAACTTTTTCACTTTCATCAAGAGGCTTTTTAGTTCCTCTTCACTTTCTGCCATAAGGGTAGTGTCATCTGCATATCTGAAGTTATTGATATTTCTCCTGGCAATCTTGATTCCAGCTTGTGCTTCTTTCAGCCCAGCGTTTCTCATAATGTACTCTGCATAGAAGTTAAATAAGCAGGGTGACAATATACAGCCTTGACGTACTTCTTTTCCTATTTGGAACCAGTCTGTTGTTCTATGTCCAGTTCTAACTGTTGTTTCCTGACCTGCATATAGGTTTCTCAAGAGGCAGGTCAGGTGGTCTGGTATTGCCATCTCTTTCAGAATTTTCCACAGTTTATTGTGATCCACACATAATACATACCAATTAGTGATTAATTGGTGATTAGTTATCCCACAAAATGTAAAGAAAGCAATTATTTTGTAAATCCTGTTTTGCCAGCAAAATAGGGAATCTCTCTTATCAGACATTTTGTAGGCATTTTCTTCCTGCACTGAGATGGACTGTTGTTCATAACTTGGTAGGTCGCGCTTACTTGCTTCCCACAGTCTGCTACATCACGGTGCAGAGTAGCATAGTCCAGAGCACAGGCAGTCCTTCTGGAAGAGTTTTGTAATTGAAATGACCTCAGTTTGTCCTTTCATATCCACGATGATCTACTGTCTTTGTTATTGCTAAACCTTTTACATTTTAGTCTTATCCATTTTATGTTTCCTTCTATTTTCTTTCAAAATGATTTTCAGACTGAAAAAAGGCAAAACTAGTGAGGTCACTATGGAAATGATGACCAAGTCAAGGAAGCAAGCTTTTAAGTTAGCTTTTCACGGCTTCAAATAAGTATTAGATAAATTCCACCTTATTTTTATGATGCAGTTTTATAGAGGAGGCTGATAAATCACCCAGTCACGTTTACTAAGTCTTAGAAAAATGAGGAAGATAAATTCAGGGGAGGAAAGAGCTGATATACTCTTGATTTATTAAAATATAGGCCATTCTCTTGTCCCAGTGCTAAGAAGTATTTGGATATATATTGTTTTGGAACATTTAAAAGAAAAAGAATCACTGTTCTGTGGGAGGCATCATAGATTCAATGTGAATAGTGTTTTCGGGATTTCCTCATCAAAAACATATTCAGAACTCAATAACTCATTTGGAAAAGTCTTCCATACTCCTCTTGTGATTAGCAAGGGAAAATGAGTTGAATGGCATTCATAATAATTTGAAGTAGTTTACTAGTGTTCTGATAATTAGTTTCATTTCACTCTGGAAGTGAGTTTTGAGGGAAATGTATCTTCTGGCTATGTATATAATTTGATCTATTCAAAATTGCATTAACTATTAGGAAGAAAAAAGATAGATTTCATGTTACTAAATTTGCATAGGATATGAAAAAAAAAGAATTTTTGTTGATAATTTGGATGATGGGACCAGAATCAAAAGAATTTGATCAGCTGAAGTTACATGCTTTTCATCTTGCCAGATGAAGTTTAATTGAGATAAGTATAAAATGCTATATTCAACAAATAAGCATATAAATCAAAACATGTAAAAAAATAGGTGATCATGGATAATAGCAGGTATGCAGAAGTCTGTGATAGATCTGCCAAAATTTGCTTTCAGGCAATCAGTATGTAGCTGAAATAAAGCTGGGCCAAGTTGTGGCCATCTAAAGTTTCTCCCAGATATGTTGTGCACCTTCCAAATCCCTGATTATAGCAGCTCCATTTTAAGTGGATCTTTTCTGTTCTCCCTCAAAATTCACTCTTCTAATACTTTATTATTCAACCCTTGGTTTTCTACATGAGAGTCTCTTACCTCCTTTATTTCAGCTTGAGTATATATCACCATCTCATATATCACCATATGAGAATATATTTCCTAACAAGTATATGACCCAGTCCTAGACCCATATCTCCTATTTTTTAAAAAGTAAAGCCTGCCATTTTCTATTCATGGCATTTATCATTTCTAACATATTTATCTATCCACTCTAGAGGCTGACTTCCATAACTATTTGTTAAAAGAATGCTGGTTAAGTCCTCGGAGCTGAAATTCTCATATATATTTTGAAAACTCATTTTGCCATTGTAAGATCTAAATAGACTAGACTACTTATGGGGTTTCTTTTTTTATATGTTCACTTCTGACTGTACTTGGGCCTCAAAGTCATAGCTTCCTGTAAATGGGAGAGAAGAAAATTTCAGGGAAGGACATTTTATCCATTGCTTTCCCAATAATAATTTCCTCCTCTGATTCTTGATTTTCCTAAAATTTATGTTTTAAACCCAGAGTTCCATTTTTTCCATTGATGCTTGCTTGAAAGAGTTCCCTTGAGTTTACACTTAAACAAGAAAAGGAGTTTAGGACCAATCCTTTGCAACATACTGGAAAATTTGTTAAAGTTGCTTAGTCCTGTCCAACTCTTTGTGACCCCATGGACTTGTACAGTCCATGGAATTCCCAAGGCCAAAATACTGGAGTGAGTAGCCTTTCCCTTCTCCAGGGGATCTTCCCAACCCAGGAATAGAACTCAGGTCTCCTGCATTGTAGGCGGATTCTTTACCAACTGAGCTATCAGGGAAGCTTGGAAAATTTGTTAAGTGTTATGTATTTTATATTATTCAAAACTTATGTGAGAATTGCTTTAAGTTCAGGGCATCATGTTGGAAGAGTTATATCTACACTGCTAATTATTATAATAATTATTTTTATAATTCTAATGTTAACAGCAATAATTTATTAGCAAGAGAAGTCTTTATGTCCATATCCGAGTATGCATTGGATCCATTTCTTTGAAATTTAAGTAATGAATCATATAGGTTCATGAATTATGAGATAAATTTTGATGTAAGATAGAACTGGAATGTTTTCATATTCATGTAGCAATTTTACTTCTTTACATGAAGTGGTGGGGCTGTAGAATATTCAAAATACTTCAGGTATATGTCCTTTTAAATAGGCATTGCATTTATATATGGCTGAAGAAAGTAGTTGATAAAATCTAGGAGCAAAATTGAGAACCAGCTTCATAGAGAATGAGAACCATATTGTCTTTTTCTTCATGTTGGATTTTATAAGTTTTTTTCATACTTTCTTATTAGATTTAATCTAATCTAATCTTATTAGATTTATTCATATTTTCTTATTAGATTAATTAGCTTCTCTACTACTTGTCCCACATGGAGGCATAGAATTTGGGCAACCACTTCTCCTTTCATGCATTACAGATGTAGTAACTGTGAAACCCATCCATGGTCTTTCAATTCCAAATTTCAGAGAAGAAACTGATTAGTTCACTTGGGTTTGATTAATCACTTTGAAGAATATAGAGAATCATCAAATAAATATGGATATCAACTCAAGGGTTTATTCTGAACCAAGTTAGATATCCTAAATGCCCAAATGCTCCAAACCCTAAATTCTCTGCTTCAAAGGCATAGTGATATTAATGTCTCAACTGCATTATCTTTAAAGTAGTGTCTTAAAAGGAATCCCATTGTTTGTTTCATTTCTCCAGCTTCTCTGAAAAATGAATAAATCTGTCCTTAAATAGCAGTCTTGTTAACAGGATAAAATCAAGATAAACAGTGAAGATCAAATATGCCAGAATGATCTCTTCACCCATCCTAATCCTAATACCTCTCTAGGGGCTAGAAAGTCCAAAAACAGAATCAGCATGCTTCAGTGCCAAGATGTATCAACTCATAAAAGGTGCCTTCACCTTATACTCCAGGGTATATTTTATTCAGTGGTGCCACGGGGCAGTAATGGTGAGCTAATGTGGTTTCATGAACTATAGCAATCGAGGAAATGATAGATTTGTGCATTGCTCCATTTGTGTGGGGGGCTTCCCTGGTGGCTCAGCTGGTAAAGAATCCACCCGCAATGCAGGAGACCTGGGTTTGATCCCTGGGTTGGGAAGATCCCCTGGAGAAGGGAAAGGCAACCCACTCCAGTATTCTTGCCTGGAGAATTCCATGGACTATATAGTCCCTGGGGTCACAAAGAGTCAGACACACCTGAGTGACTTTCACTTTCACTTTATTTCCATGTGGATGTGAGCTCTTGGAAATAATACAGTTCTGTTATCCAGAGCTCAAATCCTTTTGACGATGGCCTCAGTTCTGGATCTTTGCTCAACTTAACTCAAAAGCTACCCCAGTTAAACCTTTTCCTGCATCGTGCAACCAGCAAGAAGGGGAAGAGCGTGGCAATGACTGAGACTGAATCTGCTGGTGGCTGTGATGGGTCAAGTGAATGACAGATTTGATTTGATTCTTTAAAATTCACGTAACACTTGGCTTTGGCAAATAGGTTGGACTCGGTTAGATATAAGAGCTAGTTCTTTCCGTGTGATATTCTGGGCCTTCTGGGTGATATCTCAGGTAACTCCTAGGGTTCTCCTCAGTCATTTCCATGGTTTATACAAACCACCAGGCACTGTCATCCCTTAGTTTCCAGACAGCTATGGACACATGCAGCAGTATGCTGGAATTGGTTCCTACTGGATCTAAAGCATGTTGGTAAATGTTTAGGGAGTTTGTGAGCCTGTTGTTAAGCTGTTGGGTTCCTGAAATTGTTTATGGTGGGTATATGTGTATCACTATTATCAAATCAGGGCCTAATTATCTATTTTCCAGAGAGCTGGTTTACCAAAAGCACAAAAGTACATGGAGAGCTTCCAAAAACTAACTGGATGCAGCTTGACTGAGTTTAAAGAGACGGTGACTCTCCTTTCCTCCCCTCCCTGAGGGGGATGCGTAGTACTCTGACCACTTTACTTTCTGCTACTGCTACTGCTGCTGCTAAGTCACTTCAGTTGTGTCCGACTCTGTGCGACCCCATAGACGGCAGCCCACCAGGCTCCCCCGTCCCTGGGATTCTCCAGGAAAGAACACTGGAGTGGGTTGCCATTTCCTTCTCCAATGCATGAAAGTGAAAAGTCAAAGTGAGTCGCTCAGTCGTGTCCGACCCTCAGCAATCCCATGGACTGCAGCCCACCAGGCTCCTCCATCCATGGGGTTTTCCAGGCAAGAGTACTGGAGTGGGGTGCCATTGCCTTCTCCACTTTACTTAGGGTAGTCCCTTTTCTTCAGTCTCCGTATTTCTTTTTTCTTTCTCTTGCTTTCTGTGCCCTTTCTTCCTTGCTGCCTCCTTCATTCCCCTCATCTCCCCTCCCCTCCCCTCTCCTCTCCACCTCATCACTTCCTTTCTCTTCTCTCTTCTCTTTTATTAACTTCACTTGGTTAGTTTTAGTGGTGTTGGATGGACTAATGCTACCAAGATAATATTTTTATCACTTTTTCCAAGGTCTCCCTGGTTTGTCTCTAGGGTTTGGGACTGCCTGGTGATAAATTATTCCCCTGCCCTTAAGACAATAGAAAGTGTCACATTTAACATCCTTAGATATAAAAATCATCGAGACTACTTTGTATTGCAGTTGTTACATTTTGTATACGCCATATACCCACATAGCAGATCAGAAATTCTCAGATTACCAAATTTACCTAGGCGCTCTAATAATTCAGATATCTTAATAAAATGACTTAGTCATTTTGATCCCCTATTCTGTGCCACACAGATTCTAAATTTCCACTTTTCTCAATTTGATTATACCATATATCAGAGGAACAGGCACTATATGGTGGCAATTTCTTTTCCTATCTGTGCTTTGCCCCTCAACCCATACCAACATATACATTTATTCTTTCTTCTAATACTCCTGTTATGGTAAAGGATATGTCTTCTAACCTAAAGCCAGTTCTTTTGTTTATATTTTTATAGGTGCCTCTGTTGTAATCACCTAAATTTCTGTGAGTTTTACAAAGAGGGAGCCCCTTCTTATCTCTTCTCATATTAAGGATTCTTTTAGTCCTGATTCTGTAATCACATTGGCTTTTTCCAAAAATATCATAATGTTATATTTCATTGATAGTACTTTTTCCAAAAGTATATTTTCAGATTCTGAAATCAACACAGATTTCATAATAGGAGTGTATCACAAGTGAATTGTGGTATTTTATCTTTCTTAATGTTTCATAAACGAGTGGGAGATCTTAAAATTTAAGGCAGTGCAACATGGATGAAAATGCTATTTCTGGCAAAAGCCCTTGCTCGTGTTCACTTTTCTCCTCACTTTCATTTCCTATTTATCCTTCATATTACAGCTTAACTATCTTTCTCCCAAGCAACTTAAATACCTAGATAGTAACTATGAATTAAAGTAAACTGATTAAATATGCAAAGCAGATTGTAACATGTAAATAAGAGCATGGCATTCTGGAGAGGACTGAAAAGCACACAGCAGAACTGAATTTAGTCTGGACTGTAAGACTTGCCGACTGTGCCAACCTGAATGAATCCCATCACCCTGGAGAAGCTGGCTAGTTCAACCTTCTCATTTTTTAAAGGGCAAGAAAGACTAGATGACTCACCAAGGACATCCAGCTACTTTGGGATCAAGAGCAGAACCTTATATCAGAAATAGCCAGACTTTCTATGAAGGATCAGACAGTAAATGTTTTTAGGCTTTATGGGTCACCCAGTCTCTGTTGCATGTACTCAACAGATGAAAAGTAGATTTAAGGCAATCAGACAATGTGTAAATGAATGGACCTGGCTCTATTCCAATAACACTTCCTCTACTAAAATTAGTGGCATGCTGAATTTGAACCACAGAGTATAGTTTGCCAACCCCTGCTGAACAGCGCAGGGCAGAGAGCCAGTTTGTACAGACAATAGCGAGTTTTGTAGATGACAGTAAAGAGGACTGGGGATGTAGTAACCAAAAGGCAAGGAAGGAGTAAAGTAAGATAAGAAAGTATGGCACATGTGGTTCGATATTGTGTGGCCATCCTAAAAAGCATACTTTACTTTTTCAGATTGGAGTACAATACATAAATTCACAATCTTACCTAAGTCAGTAATAAAAAGGGCTTCATGTTTGTGATTTAATACCTTGCATACTGAAACTTCCTGACATGAATAGAACCTCCTCTGATTTTAAGAGAAAAAACAAAACAAACAACAAACAAAACATTTTCCCCAATCATTTCAAAGTGCAGAAAGCCAGGCCAAGTAAATAAAAAAGAAAAAAAGAAAAAGAAAAAGGTGCTTCAAAAATAGCTAGAACTGCTTCATAGGGGAAAACTAAGATAAAGTCTTATTTTACAGAGGCTAACTTTACACATCAGTGTCACACAGGGAAACTTCTCTGCTCCCACATGCCAGTTGAGTGGGACAGATAGGATTAAGTTATTCTAACTGAATAACAGTCACAGTAATGGGATCAGAGTTGTTCCATTGTCTGTGAAGATAACAAATGTAGTAACAACACTTAGTTTTCTTTTTCCATAAATGGCTTCTAGAAACTTGGCCCTGGGCCTTGACCCCCTTGAGAAGTAAAGTGACAGAATAAAAGTTAAGCCAGCGAAAAAATCCTTGATGAAGTTTTCAGGCATACATGACCAACAAACACTAAAGCCTAAGAAATCATCTCGGAGAACACAAGGCACCTGAACTCCACAGCGAGCAGCCGTTGTTTCACAGCAAAATGAGTACAGATCACACTGGCTAGGCTGGTGTTGATGTTCTGTGTTATAGGTTGTGTCAAAGACACTCTACGGGGGGGGCTGTCTACCTGCGGAAGGTCGTGGAGTTAAACTGTCCACCATGCTGACTCCGCGCACTGGCATTCATCACGGCGCTCAGGCTTCTTCTGCCGCAGACGGAACCTTCTCAGGCGTGAGAAGGAACCTGGCGTTTTCTGCTACCTGCGGGCTTCTGCTTTTTGAAGCCAGGAAGGGCATCTGTAAAAGTTGGCTGCCTGCATGGCAGACCATGCAAAATGCCAAGGAGAGTGATTTATGTCCCGTTCGCTGAGACTAAAGAGGAAATGCAACCAGATCTTAGTAATGAAAGGTCAGGGCAGTGAAACATTTTTATTACAATCTTTTAAAAATAACCGAGGGCAAGAGACAAGCAGCTCTTTCCACAATTTACAAATTTCCACTTCATGTGGCACTTGTATCTCTAAGTCCTAAATTTGATAGCTATTTCAATGCAATACCCTTTCCCCCCTCTTAAAACATTTATATCATTGTTTTGGTTTGTTTCTCCAGGGTAAAAGAGTAGACTACCTTTCTTTTCTTCAACCTTTTCCTATTTTGTTAAGTGATAGAGTGTTTTTAATTAGGTGACTGGAATACATATAGTATGAATAATCACTGAAATTAAGAATTAAAAGTTTTGAAGTTGGAAAGAAACATGAAGATAATTCAATAATTAAGTCCCTTTTTGACAGAGGTGTGAACTTGTTTCTTGAATGTTTCTTCTAATTTTTATAACGTTTGCTCATATACAAGTTGGAAACACATAGGGGATGGCTACTAATGAGCACACTTTTACCTCATTTTGAGTCTGAAGGACAATCTAATTTCTTCACTGTCCTTGTGCTCTGAAATTATTTCTTGACACCAACTTTCAATAGCACTGTGTGAGGCTCTACGGAAGACAGGATGAGTGAAACATAGACCCTGTCCTTCTAAGAAAAAAAGGAACTCTAAAGTATTGCTAATTCTCTCAAAAGTCACCCATCAAATGTAGCCATTTGAGTAATTTATGCATTTATCATTATTCTACTTTCCCAGTTTCTGAACACATTTACAAAAGAAAAGGATAAAGGGAAGTTCTGTCACTGTGGCATACAGTCTAATGGACGAGATCACGTATATAATTATACACATGAATGCCTTGTAATTCTTAAGTGGGTAATCTTCTCTAGCCGGGATAACAGAGGAAGAAAGGAAACAATGATATCTAAATATTTTCAATGATTCAAGTAGACTCACTATATATATATATAGTGTGTATATATATATATGTGTATACACACACACACACACACACACACATAAATATATAAATATATTTGCCCTGAATAGGTGGAATAAAAAAACAGAATTGTCGTGATTTGATCTAACCGTAAACAATGGAATGATCAAAATCTAGTTTAATTTCAATTTAGGTATAACATGCCCATTTAAAATCATTAGATAAAAACAGAAGGTTTTGTTGCATTAATTATGTTTGATTATTAAGCTTGCTACACGTCTCATTACTTCGGTTAGAGTACAGCCAACACATATGCTCTTACAAGCGTCTTCTTCTTTATTTTTTCCAGGAAAAGAGATACAAAGAAAACAAATATTGAGGTGAAAATAACAACAAAATAGCTCACGTGTGTTTTACAATTCCAATCTTGCTTATCTTATTTGACAGTTTTATAATTAAATTTTTGCAAGCACAATTACAAAAGCAAGCAAACACACCCACCAGATTCTTGCAAACTATCCTATAAGCAGAATAGTTTTAAAGCCGTTAAGTATTATATGTTTTTTTTTTTTTCTTATTCTGGATGCAGAAAAGCTATTGTTTTTCACTGAAAAACATTTTTGAGATAGATGCAAATTCACAGGAAGAGAATGAATGTACAGTTATAAATCAAAGCAGTATTTTTATATAATGATGGAAACAGCAAGTCACTTACTCTTCCTGGGCTCATATTTAAGCTGAGAGGATTGGATTATCCTAAGGTTTCACGCAGTTCAAGCATTATGTGTTTTAGGATTTACTGCACTAGCCTCTCTTGCTTTTGCTTCGTTTTTTTCCTGTTAACTCACTCAACGTTTACTGAGATGGAAGTTGTACCTCTGAACTAAAAACATTTCCCTTGTTAATAGCAACAGTGGGTCTAAAAATGCCCATAGATTTCTGGCAGAGCTCTAAGCTAAAAATTAGAAAGAAATAATTACAAGTTGGAGAAAAAATATATTGATACGTAAGAGAAGAGAAGAAGGGATGATTAGGAGAGCCACGGTGAACACTTTATGAACCTCAAGAAACACCTTAGAGTAGGAAAAAGGAGGATAGACTAGACGGACAAGACAGAGAGAAAAAGAAATCTGTTTACATCTTAACCCAAAACATCTTTTTTTTTTTTTCCAAAATTGGAAAAGGAAAGAAAAAATGGTTTTTAAATCCCCAAAGCAATATAACATTCATGTTTTCTCTGTGTGTATGCTTCTTTTAGCACATTTGGGCAGATAAATATCTACCTGATTTAAAAAAAAATCAATTTTATATTGGAAAAATATTTAAGTTTTATAGGGAAACCCTAAGCTAACTCTTGAATAAAAAAATAGAAATAAATGGATTGCCTGTTTCAGCTCCAATGAAAGATATCATTCCTATCCTTCAAATAAGGAAGACTGGACAAAGTTAAAGTTGTTAACTTTTCATTAGAGTATTGAAGTCACAAGTCAAACTACCACCCTGAATTCTAGAGGGACAAGTGAATCCAGACAGTCAGATCTGTAATACACTTATCTGGAGCAGAGGCAGAATGAGCTGTAAACCAGTAGGAACACTTAGATGATAATTTTGATGAATTGCTGGACACTTCATGAGGACACCCTGAGAGTGACAAATTCCAGGCATCAGTTCTGACACCACAGTACATTTAACTGGATTTCAGTAAATACGTAAACGGACGGCATATGATGCCAGACAGCACTTTGTAGTCAAAGGTTGCAGGCCAGCAAATGGAGAAGGTACAGTATTGCATTCAGTATCCTACAGTTAAGAGTTATATCAGTGTTTGCATAAATCAATATTTAAGCTCTGAGAGAATTTAAATTTTGTTTCTTTTAGATAAACCAAAGGTATCATTAACCTTTTTTTCCCCTCAACATTCCTTTGTTCATTTTAGGTTCTCCTTTTCATTGCACCATATTTTGATCAATTTTTCCTTCTATTATTTTTGAAGCTATGCATCTTTCTTATTAGTCCTTTTCTCCTTCTCCACTTATCCTCCTCCCTTGTCTTACCCTTCCCCTCTTCTTCTCCGACTCATCCTTATCTCCCCCTTCTCAGCATCCTCTTTCTTTTACTTAATATTTTTACAAGTGTTCTTTTATGTTTTCCACACGTTTACACTTTTCTTAAATTAAGACTTCAGGTTTTAGAGATGTTTTAAGTTCACAGCAAAATTAAGAGTAAGGCAGAGATATTTTTCATATACTCCATACCCCTATATATGCATAATCTCCCCCGTTATCAACATCCCCTCCCAAAGTAGCATTTTTGCTACAGTTGTTGAACCTACAAACATCATAATCATCTAGAGTCCATAGTTAATAATAAGATTTATGTTTTTGTCACAGATTCTACGAGTTTGGACAAATGAACAGATGTGTATCCATCATTATGGTATCATAAAATCTGTTTTACCACCCTAAAAATCCTCTGTCCTCCACAGAGTATTCCTTACTTCCTCAAACCCTGATAGCCACATATCTTTATCTGTATAGTTTTGCTTCTCTGTACTTTACATTTTTTTTTTTTAAAGTCGCTCAGTCGTGTCTGACTCTTTACAACCCCATGGACTATTCAGTCCATGGAATTCTCCAGGCCAGAATACTGGAGTGGGTAGCCTTTTCCTTCTCCAGGGAATCTTCCCAACCTAGGAATCGAACTGAGGTCTCCTGCATTGCAAGGGGATTGTTTACCAACTGAGCCACAGGGAAGCCAAAAATCTGACACTCATAGTTTGTTTCCTTCTGCCTCTTAAGAGAGAGAGAAAAAATGTCTGACACTTGCAGCCTATTTCCTCCATTTGGAGATCTCTAGCCTTCCTGCCTGTTACCCTCTTATTCCCCCCTTTTCTTTTAGGAGAACTGTGTTGCCTAGGGAAAGGGGCATAAATTGGCGAGGCAGCATATTCTCCTAACCCTCATATTGAGGGTTTCTGATCCAAGGGCCCCAAGTAGTGGTTGGAAGAAGTAGCTGGAGGAGCAGTTGGAGGAAGCCACTGCAGTGGCAGGAGTTTAAGCAACCACTTGTAACTTAAAAGCCTTCATAAGGCTAGAAACAAATCCAGCTACACAGTTACAGATGCAGGGAAGATTCACACGGTATGTAGCCTTTTCAGATTAGTTTCTTTTATTTAGTAAAGTAATATGCATTTAAGCTCCCTCCATTTCTTTTCATGGCTTGACATTCTTTTTAGCACTGAATAATGTTCCATTGTCTGGATGGACCTTCAATTTATTTATCCATCCACCTACAAAAGTAAATCCTGATTACCTCCAAGTTTTGGCAATTATGAATAAGACTATTATAAACACCCACATACAGGTTTTTATGTGGCCACACTTTTCAAGTACTTTGGGTAAATACCAAGAGGAATGATTACTGGATCATATCATAAAAATGTTTAGTTTTGCAAGAAACCACCAAACTTTCTCCAGTGTAGTTGTACCATTTTGCATTTATACCAGCAATGAATGAGATTTCTTTTTGATCTAAAATGTCACTAGAATTTGGTCTTGTATATGTTCTGGGGTGTTCAGGTATGTAGTAGTATCTCAATGTATTTGCATTTCTCTGATGACATATGATGTGTGACATCTTTTCATACGCTTAATTGCCATCTGTACATCTTCTTTGGTGAGGTATGTATTAAGGCCTTTAAACCAATTTTTTTTTTTTTGCTTTAAATCTTTTTTTTTTCCTTTGGTTAATTTAAATTTATTTATTTTAAATCAATTCTTAGCTGGATTGTTTGCTTACTGATTGTTCCCACTGAGAGCTTTTTCCTTGGGAGTTCTACGCTTCAAATGTTCTGTTGTCTTTCATCTCATTTAATGTGCAGTTTTATATTTTTTCAGTATTTGCAGAATCTGAATAAATATGGGGAGACTTTGTTCAGTTCAGTTCAGTCTCTCAGTCATGTCTGACTCTTTGTGACCCCATGGACTGCAGCATGCCGGCCTACCTGTCCATCAACAAATCCCGGAGCTTGCTCAAACTCATCTCCATCGTGATGCCATCCAACAATCTCATCCTCTGCCGTCCCCTTCTCCTCCTGTCTTCAATCTTTCCCAGCATCAGGGTCTTTTCCAATGAGTCAGTTCTTCGCATCAGGTGGCCAAAGTATTGGAGCTTCAGCTTCAGCATCAGTCCTTCCAATGAATATTCAGGACTAATATCCTTTAGGATGGACTGGTTTGATCTCCTTGAAGTCCAAGGGACTCTCAAGAGTCTTCTCCAGCACCACAGTTCAAAAGCATCAATTCTTTGGTGCTCAGCTTTCTTAATGGTCCACCTCTCACATCCTTACATGACCACTGGAAAAACAATAGCCTTGACTAGACAGACCTTTTTTGGCAAAATAATGTCTCTGCTTTTTAATATGCTGTCTCAGTTGGTCATAACTTTTCTTCTAAGGAGCAAGAGTCTTTTAATTTCATGGCTGCAGTCACCATCTACAGTGTTGTTGAAGACCAAGAAACTAAAGTCTATCACTGTTTCCATTGTTTCCCCATCTATGTACCATGAAGTGATGGGATCAAATGTCATAATCTTTGTTTTGGAATGCTGAGTTTTAAGCCAGATTTTTTACTCCCTTCTTTCAGTTTCATCAAGGTGCTCTTTAGTTCTTCTTCACTTTCTGCTGTAAGGTTGGTGTCATCTGCATATCTGAGGTTATTGATATTTCTCCTGGCAATCTTGATTCCAGCTTGTGCTTCATTCAGCCCAGCATTTTGCATGATGTAGGAAAACATAGGTAGTCAAGAGATACTGGAGTAGCATGCAAGTCTGACCTTGAAGGACTTTGCTAACTGTTACCAAATGATCAAGAATCCATCATCAGGGCTTAATAAATAATACCACTTTAAATCTGAAACACTTCTATACTAGTACAGTATAAAACAGGCAGTGATGATTTAACTTAAATTGATAATGTTTCCAACCTCAAAATAAGCCTTTAATTCTAAGATAGGGAACAAGGGAGACACATGGGTATCAGTAAAGTGAATGAGGGGAAGAATGGAAAGGAAAAATTTATGAGGTAGAAAAAAGGAGAAATGGATGAATCAAACCTTTGAAAGATGTTTATTTGGAAATAATTGTTCTTGTGACACTTTGTTCTTTTCTAGATTGTTTGCTGAATGTCATTCCTTAATTTTGAAATGGTAATTGTTTGAATAGTCACTATTTATAGTTATCCAATACCTCTTAATCTTTAAATCCTCAAAACTTTAATCTGAAATGTATGGTCTACTATTCCTAGCTAAGGATAAATTTTTTAAAAGTATAACATGAAAGGTTAGAGAAATATTGCTCTTAATGTAGGAAAGTTAAAATTTGAGTATGTAGTAGGGATTTCTTCTTCCTACAGTAAATGCTTCATTAATACCAATGAGGAAGCATTGTTACTGTTCAAGAAGATAAAACAATTATTTTATGTTTATTCTTCATATAATCTCATTCTTCATATGCAAAGAACTTCCTTATAGAGTTCCATTTAAATCTATTTGTCAATTCTTTAGGGAAATAGCTCTATTCCAGTGGAAAGGCATTTAATAACATGTTAAGTATTTAAGTCAAATTTTACTTTAGTCTTTATATACATGGCCACAACTTATCAATTATGTACATGAACTGATGAAATAATTTATGATGTGTAATCCTTTTTGCATATAAAAATGGCATGTGTTTTTCTGTATTTGTTTCTTTCACCTCTAGTAAGATTACAGTCTTCTCTCAATCCATTTAGTATGGAACATGTAGGGCAATTAAAAAGAATTAAGGTGGTATCTAAATTATCACTTCATATTGATGGAAACACAGTTGCCTCTATCATATTAATTAACTTTTTTTCTTAATAACAACTACTTCCACTTAAAAGGCTGTTTTTTCAATAAGATGCTTTAACGTGGGATGTCAATATTGCTTAGTGGAACATATTTAAACTTTGGTCCCCAAACCAAAATTTCAAGAAGTATTTTTTTATATTTTTGAGATGAGATTTTGGAAGAGAACCAGGAAAGGAAATAACGTGTCATATCTTCTTTAGTCATGTGAGTAAATTCTCTCAGAGAAACCAGAATAATATTTAAATTTAAGAATTCAGCATGGGAAATGACATGAAAGACATTTTAGTACATGGAACATCATTTGGGTGTCAGATTAACTAGTTATTTATTCATATGTCATCCTGGGCATGTTACCCGTGCTCTCTGGGGCTCTGTTTTTTCAACCTACAACGTGGTAATAATAACGACTGCTTGATGGAGTCCTCTGAAATTTGCTGCAAGATAATGTAGGTGAAGTACTGATGCCGATAGCTCCTGATGTAATCAATAAACGTAGTTGTCTTCTCTGCAGTGATTAAAATGCAGAAGTTTCTTTCTTGTAAGGCAAGATAAGGAGCCTCAAATGACTCTGAATCAATCTATTCAATTTACTATTCCCATGTAATCGTGAACAAGCCTTTATTTTAATAATGGAGCTTGTACAAATGTAACCAGTTCTGAGCAGGTTCAAAATAGTACACAATTGCACACACACATTCACATAACAAACACAGTTGTTCCAGTCATTGCTTTTCATCGTGTTTCATGGAATCTCCGTTTTAATAGGTTTCATATGTTTACAGGTTCAGTTATAATAATCACTATGCTTTAAAATGCTAAAGTCAAAGTAGACTTAAATCTCATCTCCTCTCTCACCTATGTATCTGCCAGATGTTGCAATATCTACTCTTTCCTCTTTTTCCCATTGCAGAATCTTTTTTTTTTTTTAACTTGACGTTGATTGTTTTACAGTGTTGTGGTGGTCTCTGCCATCAGTTCAGTTCAGTCACTCAGTCTGTCCGACTCTTTGCAACCCCATGGATCGCAGCATGCCAGGCCTCCCTGTCCATCACCAACTCCCGGAGTTCGCCCAAACTCATGTGCATTGTGTCAGTGATGCCATCCAGCCATCTCATCCTCTGTCGTCCCCTTCTCCTCCTGCCCCCAATCCCTCCCAGCATCAGAGTCTTTTCCAATAAGTTAACTCTTTGCATGAGGTGACCAAAATACTGGAGTTTCAGCCTCAGCACCAGTCCTTCCAGTGAACACCCAGGACTGGTCCCTTGTAGAATGGACTGGTTGGATCTCCTTGCAGTCCAAGGGACTCTCAAGAGTCTTCTCCAACAGCACAGTTCAAAAGCATCAAGTCTTCGGCTCTCAGCTTTCTTCACAGTCCAACTCTCACATCCATACATGACCACTGGTCTCTGCCATACATCAGTGCAAATCCGTCATAATTATATTCCTTCCCTCTTGAGCCTCCCTGCCATTCCACCACTTTAGGTCGTCACAGAGTGCCAGGCTGGGCTCCCTGCATTATACAACAGCTTCTGGTTTACACATGATCGTTTATATATGTCAATGCTACTTCCTCAGTTTGTCCTAGCCTCTCCTTTACCGCTGTGTCCACCAGACTGTCTGCGTCTGCATCCCCATTTCTTCTCTGGAAATAAGTTCATCAGTACTGTGGAATTTTCCGGGCAAGAGTACCGGAGTGTGTTGCCATTTCCTTCTCCAGGGGATCTTCCAGACCCAGGAATCAAACCCAGGTCTCCTACATTGCAGGCAGACGCTTTACCCTCTGAGGCACCAGGGAAGCCCTCATCAGTCCTACTTTCCTAGCTTTCATATATGTGTGTTAATATACCATATTTATTTTTCTCCTTCTGACTCATTGCACTCTGTATGACAGCTCTAGGTTCATCCACCTCACAACAAGTGACTCACATCTGTTCCTTTTTAGTACTGAGTAATATTCCATTGTATATATGTATCAAAATTTATTTATCCACCCATCTGTCCATGTACATCTAGGCTGCTTCTATGTGATTGCAGAATCTTGATATGAAAAGATGTGTGCGATTCAGTGGATAGAGTCTCTCTGGGATTCCTGTACTCCTCCCCATATAGGTTCTAGCTCAGCCCCTCTCAAAGGGTGGCCAACATCTTCTAGTAAGTGTTATAATGTATGGGCACTTCTTAAAAATTTTTCTATCACAAATGACTATAGGATACCACTGGTAGTTGCCAGAGAAATGCATGATATACAGTAAAATTTTCCTGTGTAACTGTTATAATAACACAAATACATATTGGTAGTACTTTAACACAAAATGACTTGAAAAACATTAAAAGAAGGTGAATAAAAGTCCTTATAATTTAGGAAGTTATTATACAATGGGAAATTTAAATGTTAGAAAAATATTACTTACTGATACATTATTTTGTGTATTTTCCCCCTCAATGTATAATTTTATATCTTGATATATTGGTACTGACTCAGTAATTTCACCTTTGTTTAATATGTATTCACTGTTATTAATGATACATTTTAGGTATAGACCACAGCATCCCTTAAAATTTTGCCCATAATATTCACTAAACAAACTAGAATGATGAGTATTTGAAGGTTTAAGAGTGAAAGGAAAACAAATAACCTGTATGGCTGTAGGCAATCTCTCTTCATTATCATTCATATGCTGGCACTCTCTTGTCTTTTTGGATATTTCTGAGTCCAGAAACAAAACAAAAAATATAAAAAATAAACCCCAACTCAAAATTTCGTCCTTAAAACAGTAATTTACATGGTCTGCAGTTATTTTGACCAGGAGTTTGAGTAGAAAACACTGAGATGACTCATATCTAATCCATGGTATATACTGGCTGAGACTATAATGGCTCAAATGACCAGAAAACAGTCAAATGACTGATTCAGTCGGGGCCACTATCAGGAATATGACTCTGGTCTTTGCTGAGTATCTTGTTTCTTCCCCATATAGCATCTACTGGGGGGCGGGGTTAAAATTCAAGGTGGATTCTTTATTCATCTGTCTGACACCTCTACTGGGATGACTTGAACAACTCTGGCAAGCCATCTCTATATTGCTGTGCATTCTCTCCGATGTGTCTAGCTTAGTCTTTCTTATAGCAAGTCTGACCTGTGATCATTAACCTTATTATGTTGGATTTGACATCCCCAGAGCCATTCCAAGAAGCCAAGGGAGGACTTAGATTTTTCAGTGTCACTTCTGCTGTATTCTATGGGTTATAGAGGACTAACCCCATCGAGTGGAGAAGGGAACTACACAGGGCATGAGAAACAGAAGAAATCATTCACTTAGGCTGAAGGCAAGGTGGGGCGGGGCATCTTTGAAATCAGCTTCCACACTATATATATATATATATATATACCCTCTGTTAGCCTCTCTCATGGGGTCAGTGAGTCAGTTCTTTGGAGAACCTTGCCCAGCCTCCTTCCTATACAGTTCACAGATTTGGAAGACTTGGCTTCCAAACATGTTCCACTACTTACCGAACTCTATCAACAGTATGCTTTTTAGCATCTTGCTTTTTATAAATTCCCACTTTTTGGTAGGTGTCATCTCAGGAAGGATGCCAATGGAATTGTCCCTAGGTATTCTCTGAGAATTACTTCTTGGAAGGAAAGTTATGACCAACCTAGACAGCATATTAAAAAGCAGAAACATTACTTTGTCAACAAAGGTCCATCTAGTCAAGGCTATGATTTTTCCAGTAGTCATGTGTGGATGTGAGAGTCGGACTATAAAGAAAGCTGAGCACAGAAGAACTGATGCTTTTGAACTGTGGTGTTGGAGAAGACTCTTGAGAGGGACTGCAAGGAGATCCAACCTGTCCATCCTAAAGGAGATCAGGGTGGGTGTTCATTGGAAGGACTGATGCTGAGGCTGAAACTCCAACACTTTGGCCACCTCGAGCAAAGAGTTGGCTCGTTAGAAAAGACTCTGATGCTGGGAAAGATTGAGGGCAAGGGGAGAAGGGGTTGACAGAGGATGAAATGGTTGGATGGCATCACCGACTCGATGGACATGAGTTTGAGTAAACTCTGGGAGTTGGTGATGGATAGGGAGGCCTGGCATGCTGCAGTTCATGGGGTCGCAAAGAGTTGAACATGACTGAGTGACTGAACTGAACTGAACTGATTCTCTGAGATGCCTACTGAACCAGAGGAAACTCAAGCATTTTTTTCTCACGAAATTGTGAAGTATGTCAGTGTAAGAGCTGTTCCCTCATTCTCTCTCCCTCTATGATCTCTCTTCAGTTTTGTCTTGTTTTTTCCCCCTTTACACCCAGTATCCACTCCAGCTAGACCCAAAGGCAGAAGTGAAGTGAAGTGAAGTCGCTCAGTCGTGTCCGACTCTTTGCAACCCCATGGACTGTAGCCTGTCAGACTCCTCCATCCATGGGATTTTCCAGGCAATAGTGCTGGAGTGGATTGCCATTTCCTTCTCCAGGGGATCTTCCCGACCCAGGAATCGAACCCAGGTCTCCCACACTGAAGGCAGACGCTTTACCATCTGAGCCACCAGGGACATATATCTATTTAAGGCAACATTTAATCTCTGGAAATTATTCTCATAACCTCTCCTCATTTCCCTTCTAGAACATAAACACCCCTCTACTTTTCTTATTTACAAAGAAAGGAATTTTCATTCCTAAAACACATAGTACTTACCAGCAGATTCGAGAAGACCTCTTCTCTTCATCTTCTGACTGTAGTATTTTAGTCGGCAATGGTGAGCAGGAGGAGGTTGTGACAGGGCCAGTTCTTCTTCCTCTTAGTAAGACTTGAAAGAGAGTGTATGTCTCTTTACAAGTTACAAGTGCCTTTCTTTGCAATGTGCATAATTGATGTCCCTGGTTTTCTTTTATCTGAATGCTCTAGTAGCAATTCCAGGAAACAAAAAATTCCCAATCAATATTGCCTTAGACAAACCACATGACCTTTTGTATGCAAGTTCCTGATTTATGAAAGTGTTCTGATTGATTATTCATTCTTGGGGAAAGGTATAAAAAGTTTGTTCCAACTATATGATTATATAGATAGAGAAGATGATACAAATCAATTTTGAAGGAATAGCAGCCACACATATCTAATTAGGTAAAAGACACACTGATGGAAAATTAGACTTAGTGTATGGGCCTCCAGCAAATGATTTTTTCCCCTTAAAGAAAAAGTGATTTAAGTAATTTGAACATACAAACAGAAAAAGATATAAAGGAAAACAAAATAATTGCTTATATTATACTTTCTTTAGATAAATATAATATTTTCTACTTCTAATTTTAACTTGTGTGTTTTTTTTAACTTGTGTTTTAATGTGCATATCTTGTGCTAAAACAGAGTCATTTTATCTCATGTAAAAGAATATTTCAAGGACTATCCCCTATTATACTGGGCTATATGCTTCCAGTGTTAAAATGGGAAGCTTCAATTGATATTAGCAGGAATCACTGTGTAGAGAATAAAGACACTCTATTCAGTGTATCCAAATTTAGTTTATAGCTGACAGAACAAAATGCATCACTACTGTCAGAAGCAATCAGTTCTAGGATGGGTCAATTTGGAATGAGGTAATGAATTTTGGCTTAAGTAAAATGGCAAATATTAACTAGCAGAAGGCAAAAATATTAGTCATTTCTATCACATCTACTTAAATAACAAGCAGAAACAGAAGACATTTGTGATTATAAATGAATAAGGTGATATATTAGTTACAACTGTTTTGTTTCCAAGTGACAGAAAGCCGATATACTATTGGTCAGGATTAAGCTTGTGGGATAGGGAAAAGGCAAAATAACAACTGTCTAAAAGAAAGAAGTTATTTATCTTTCATAGAAACATAAGCGTTCAGGAATTGGTATAGATATTGAAGAACCAGCTTCCATTTAATGTTTTACACAGTCAGGTTCAATGTATGACTGTTACGTTGTGTGTCCACAAGGTGACTGCTCATTGTGTCCATATTATATCCACAAAAGGCAGGAAAAAAGAATGGTATGGTCACACCCAGCTTCAAGGAAACCTGGGAAATTTATCTTTTTGTTTGACGGTGGTTCTGTATACCTGCTCTACTGCTGAGAAGGCAGGCAGAATAGCTGTTGGGGGTTAACTAGCAGTATCTGCCGTGCCTAACAGTATAGATTAGTAACAGTGACATTGGTAAAAATTGGGATGGTTTAAAAGAACCAGGAACAACTGAGTGGAAATAGACCTTCCCAAGCCATCCGGATTCTCTGTCTCTTGTCTCCTCTTGTGCACATTTTTCATGTTTTCTTCTCAGGCTTTCTACTCCATATTGCACCAAATATGACTGATGACGCTGCTGGAGCTTTATGGCTTTCCAGTTTATTCCCTGGGATATCTAATTCTGTTCCTCACTTTGAAAATTCCCTGACAGTAGTTTTAGTTCAGCTTGGGCCAGCCACTGGTTCTTGGACTGATTAACTGTGACCAGTGGAGTAGAGTCAAAGTGTATAAAGTAGCCATTCCTTTGTTAACCAGTGGTGAAGATAGGTTGTTTCCCATTATGAAGAGGAGGTTAGATACAAGGAATGAACAAACAGTGAATTCTGGACATCCGTAGTTTAATTGGGCTTCCCAGGTGGCTCAGGGGTAAAGAATCCGCCTACCAGTGCAAGAGATGCAGGAGATGTGGGCTTGATCCCTGGATCAGGAAGATCCCGTGGGGGAGGAAACGGCAACTCACTCTAGTCTTCTTGCCTAGAGAGTCCCATGGACAGAGGAACCTCGCAGGCTACAGTCCATTAGGTCGCAAAGAGTCAGACACGACTGAGCATGCACGCAGGTTAATTTACTTACGTATGCAATAATAATTATAATATTTTAAGTCTTCTGGCAAGTAAGCTCAGAAATATTATAGTCTCCAATAGCAAAGATCTTTTGCTATTTCTAATTCATAAATAACTTGGTGGTTGATTTTCCACTTTCATTCCTGATCATTTATGATTTTAAATGATTTAGTATTTTGAAGTACTTTTCATTGGGCCATTTGAGTATGAAACGTCTGGTCTTCAGTCTGATTTGGAAAAAAAATACATGAATCTAAGTGATATAAACTAATTTAGTAACTTATAAGTTTATCCTAATAAACTATTTTATTTATTGAAGTAGAGCTTGTGTGTATATGTAATTGTTTCTGAATCAGCCAGTAGAAGTGGTTCGATAGATAGCCTGAGTGTGTTTTATTATATCATACCTAATCACAAGTCTTCTGAAACCTGTGTTTCTTCTGTTCTGTTCCTCTTATAGCTAAGAGTTCTGCTCATTAATTTCTGGGTCAAAAGTGAATCAGCCTCACACAGTAGGTCAATTTCTTAAGATTCTATCAACTTCAAATTGATTTAAGTTAATTGAAGCCGTCACTCTGGGATTTGGTTCTTAAGTTCATGCCAGGAAGAAAAAGAATAACTTCTCCCACATGAAAGAGGCATTTTGATTTGTATTGTTTTAATGCACTATCTAGGGTATAATAAAATCTCGTTGAGCAGGATGGAAAAAGAATCCCAGTAAATGTACCAGGAATTAACTTCTATAGCTCATCGTGGTCCATCTTTTAAATATTTTACCCTACTTACAAGAAGATGTTATGTCTGTAGCTGCAAATAGGTGGGCAAGCAAGGCTTTAAAGAGATTTCTTTATCACTGAAGCATACAACTATAATCATTCATGTTTGAAAGTATATCATATTCTTCTTTTGACCATATATAATGCTTAATTTACTCCTCACAATATACCTGGAGAAGGGAATGGCAACCCACTCCAGTATTCTTGCCTGGAGAATCCCATGGACAGAGGAGCCTGGCGGGCTATAATCTGTCGGGTTGTAAAGAGCTGGCTGCAGCTGAGCGACTGAGCAGGCATGCACACACAGCACATTCCATACTACCCTGGTGGCTCAGATGGTAAAGAATCTGCCTGCAGGTTTGTGGAATAAAAGGATTCACCATCATTTGTGGAAGAAGGAGTCAATGAATTAATTAATGTGCTCAAGGTCAGAAATAGACACAGGGAGCAGAGCCACAATTTGACCATGGCTTGAGTAGTTTAAAACCTTGCACTCTAATTTACATTGTTTTTACCAAGTAAGAGTGCTTCTAAGCTATGTAAATTTATTACTAATATTATTCAAATTTGCTTCGAAAGTAAAGTGACCACATTGCTGGAACTTTTGTGACAATCCCGAATTCTGCCCTGAGTTTCCCCCTGCACATATTTAATATATTTATTTTCTTAGGACAATTTATTCGACAAGTGTTTGGGGCCTTAATATTCAAGAACTACCCAAGGGAGTGTGAATCAGGTGATAAAGAAACCATTTTAGTTGCTTTTAGACCTTGTTCTCATAGAACTGTTGAGAGATAAATAAGTGATTAGTATCACATTACTTGAACATGTAACTTATTAGACACTAGAAATACTGTGGTAAACAGGATAGAAAAATAATTCTTGACTTTATGGGGCTTGTAACCTATGAGATTATAGTGAGTATTTTAACAGACATCTGTGGCTAAGAGAATTTTAACACATAACTTCTGAAAAATGTAGGCTTGCGGCAAGACAAGCTCTCCATTTAGAGTGGGGTGAGCAAGAGAGGACACTGTTGGATGACAAGGTCAGAGAGACAGGCAAGGACGGATCGTACTGGCCTTGTGGAGGGAGACAGTTTGGTCATCAGTCTGAATGACATAGGAGGCACTGGAAGGTTTTGATCAGGAAAGGGGAGTAATCTGATTGATGTTCTTCAAATATCACTGGGCGTCTGGATGAACGTGTTGTAGGAGGTCTAGAGTGGGGCAGGTGATCCAATGAGCAGACTTTTGAAATCATATATGGTTAGTGCTGTACGGCAACTTACAGAGTGGAGTTATGAAGAAACCCATAGAAGTCAGCTACTGTTTTTATAAATATAGAAAGCAAGCAGAAACCAAACTATTAACACTACGGAATTATTCAGTTCAGTTCAGTCGCTCAGTCATGTCCGACTCTTTGCGACCCCATGAATTGCAGCACGTCAGGCCTCCCTGACCATCACCAACTCCCGGAGTTTGCTCAAACTCATGTCCATCGAGTTGGTGATGCCATCCAGCCATCTCATCCTCTGTCGTCCCCTTCTCCTCCTGCCCCCAATCCCTCCCAGCATCAGAGTCTTTTCCAATGAGTCAACTCTTCACATGAGGTGGCCAAAGTACTGGAGTTTCAGCTTTAGCATCATTCCTTTCAATGAACACCCAGGACTGATCTCCTTTAGAATAGACTGGTTGGATTTCCTTGCAGTCCAAGGGACTCTCAAGAGTCTTCTCCAACACCACAGTTCAAAAGCATCAATTCTTCAGTGCTCAGCTTTCTTCACAGTCCAACTCTCACATCCATACATGACCACTGGAAAAACCATAGCCTTGACTAGACGGACCTTTGTTGGCAAAGTAATGTCTCTGCTTTTTAACATGCTTTTTCACATGTTAACATGTAACAGGTTGGTCATATTTTTCTTCCAAGGAGTAAGTGTCTTTTAATTTCATGGCTGCAATCACCATCTGCAGTGATTTTGGAGCCCCCCAAAATAAAGTCTGACACTGTTTCCACTGTTTCCCCATCTATTTCCTATGAAGTGATGGGACCAGATGCCGTGATCTTCGTTTTCTGAATGTTGAGCTTTCAGCCAACTTTTTCACTCTCCTCTTTCACTTTCATCAAGAGGCTTTTTAGTTCCTCTTCACTTTCTGCCATAAGGGTGGTGTCATCTGCATATCTGAGGTTCTTGATATTTCTCCCAGCAATCTTGATTCCAGCTTGTGCTTCTTCCAGCCCAGCATCCCCGAATTTCACTAAGTTAAGCGTATTAATCAGTCTTGGCTTTCCTCTTGCTCTCATCTATGTTTTCAGTAACGGATTCAGGAGCACTTTGCAGTTTCTCTACATTCGTGTTCCACTTATTATAATTCACCAATATTGGAATTCTTTTAAAATGTAAAGCAGGCTGTGAAACAAACTTCAAACAATTAAGTATAAATCGATCATTTACCTGAAAGAACCAACTGGAGAAATACTAATCATTGTAGGCACGTTAGTCAGCTATAATATAAGAACTTTCTTCAAAGATGAAATATGCGGGGATTTATAAAAGAGCCACATTAATTTTTCCCACTCTATCGAAAAGCCTGATTTCTTTCAAGATTTTAACTCAGGGACTTAAAAACTTACACAGAAGATGGTACCTGATGCAGAAAATGTGTGCCCTTGCCATTGCTTCACACTTCAGTATTTCATCTCAAAGGAGCCAGAGCTCTTAATTAAAGACAAAGATGGATAGGTCTTGGTGCAAAGTTGCTTTGATTTCTGAATGAGCACACTTGTAAAACTGATTTCCTCAGTAGCAGAGCCAGGTGGAGAGATGGAGGTCACCTCCGTGTAGCAGCAGGCTCCTCCCAGATCGTAGGAAGCCAGCAAAGCTGTCATCCTCAGTGACCAGATGGGTCATGTCCTGCAGAATAGTCCACGGCCATTACTCGGTGCATCAGGCTGTGCAATTGATTTCAAGATAACAGACAAGAGGGAAAGGGCTGTCAGGCTTGACTGCCTCCTGTCAAGGCAGGAGCCCTGGAACAGTATAATTCAGAAAATTTTTGTCAGTGGGGTAAGCTAGGATGGAATCCTGGAAGGGCAATTCTCTGCCATGCAGTCTGAAGGTGCAGTGGGAATCTGGTCTTTGGTGCCTGGGCAGGGACTGGCCTGGCTAGAATAGTCGGTCAAGATGCATGCCTCAATTTCATAGGCAAGCCCCATGGAGGATTCTGTTTTCTGGGTAGGAAAGAATTTAAAAAGGCAGAAAGGAAGGGTAGACTTTATTTTTTGAAGCCTAACTAAGATATTCCATGTCTCTCAGTAACTGCCTTGTCTTTATATTATAAACTTAATCTTCTGTCAGTATCTAAATTTCAAATCTCTTCCTAATATAAAATTCCTTCTCTGCTTATAGTCAAATTGGTAACTTGGGAAATGGAGAAACCAGTGTCTCAGGAACAAGGAAACATACTTTAAGCATCGCTACAGTTATACTTCGACTTGGATTGGGCAAATCAGGTTGCAATAATTGTGTCATGTATGAATGGATTTAAAATCATGTATCAGGCTGTGCTAAATCATGTGAAAAGCGTTTGAATGAAAACATTAATTACATCTCATAGTAAACATCAAAGAGACTACACAAGTCATGCTTTTGTTTAACACTAGCTGCTAGACTCCAAATTCCCTAGGGCCCATTTGTGTGGCCGTATTTCATCTGTTGTACAACTTCGTGGACATTTAGGTTGTTACTCTGTGGTTTGCAAAATAACAATAATGTCAATGGCTTCTTCCTAAGCTCTTACTAGAACTTTAAAATAGGAACATAGGGATCCATTGGAATGAAAGGTAACATTCTGTTCAATAAATATTAGAGTTCATATGCCTATTGGATAGATGTAAACTCCAGGAATAAAAGATAAGCCAGCCACAGTTTGTTAAGCAGTGGACAAATTAAGAGAGGTTTCTGAAATGACGTGTTATTTTCTATTTGGAATATCAGAAAAATAAAGTGAAATGAAACCAAACAAAAATAAAATAAGTACAATGGAGTTTTGTAGTTTTAGTTTAAGATGCAGTTTTTAAACAGCTCTGTGCAATGTTGTTACCGTGCTCTAGATTAAAATATCTAAAAGACACGATCGATCTTTGTCTTCAAGGGGCTCATGTTCTACTGGAAATACTCATCCAACAAATATTTGAGCAATTATTAGGAGATGTTATGCTGTATCTAGCAATACTCTAGTATTGCTGAAATGTATTTTTAAATCTGAGCTATTAAGTAAGAGTTTCATCTGAGATATTTGGTGATGTAGCATAAGAAGGTTAATTTTCTCGGTTTAAAAAAATCCATGTTCATAATTTATTTGGTTACAAAATTTAATGTTGTTTCATAAATGGTTGCAACATAATCAGAAATGATTCATACTTTGTGATATTTAAAAGAACAATTATTAATGATTCATATTTTATCATTCATAAATAATATATTAAAGACCCAAGAGAAGTTTGATTTGGGGATTTACTAAAAGGACACAGTTAATTTTCAATGTAATATTTGAACTTTAGCTGTAATAAATAAAATCTTAGTAAACTGACTTTCTAAGTAAAATAAGCATATCTCACATGCTTATTTGCAGATAATCCAATAAAATTTGTATATCCCTTCCTTTTAATTTTGGTATTTACCAAGGTAGGATGTTGAATGTAGTGAAATATTTTTCTGAAACAATCATATGGCATAGGATCTTTTATCTTTTTATATGTTGTAGGACTAGATTTGTTAATATTAAAGGATTTTTGAGCCTATGTTCTTGAGAAATATTGACCTCTAATTATCTTTTCTTGTAATGTCTGTGCTTAGTTTGGATATCAACTTAATTCTGGCGCCATAAAATGAAGCTGTTTTAGTATGTTTTCTGGGAGGTTTTGTTTAGGTTTGGCATTTTTTCCACTTTCATGTCGATAGACTTCAGTGGAAAATCCATTTGTACCGTGGGGATTTGGATGCTAAGGGACGGTATCCTCAGTGGGGATAATCTAAATTGCAGATTAAATTTTTTTAAGACGTATAAGGCAATTCAGCTTTTCTACTTCTTCTTGTGACAATTTTGACCAATTGTTTTCTAAGAATGTGTGCTTTTCATATATGTAGTTGAAATTATTATCACCAAGTGGTTCATACTACAGTCTTTTTAAACTATAATATCTGAAGGATTTGCAGCAATTCCTTCTCCTGATTTTTGATAATCTTTTTATTTGTGTGTGTTTGCTTATGAGTAGAGCAGAATAATAGAAATATTGTTTCTTTTTACTACAAATCAGTCTTTGGGTTAATTTTTTTTCTTTATTGTTCTTTCCCATTTGTTGATTTATGTTCCTCGCTTTATTATTTCTTCATTTCTGCTTCCTTTGGATTTCACTTGATCATCTTATTCTAGAGTCTTATGATGAAAGCTCAGGTCACTGACTTTGGACCTTTACCCTTTTCTTTTAAGGTGTAAAGAATCCTCCAAGTACTGTTTTTGCTGTATTGCACAAAAATGATGTCTTGTCACTTTATTTTTATTTCATGAAAAATGTTTGCTAAAAACTTTTATGTTTTCTCAGTGAAACTTATTATTGTAAAGAATGGTGAATTTCCAGATATTCATGGATCACTCAGATATGATTTTGTTTCTGATATCTGATTCGTATTAATTTTGATAAAGGAACATGTTTTATTCTTTCAAATTTTCAAAATGTGTTATCTGACCCAGCATGTAGTATCCTTAGGTAAAAGGTTGCTTTCACAGTTGAATAGAACATGATTCTGGTTGAAGGTGGTGGTCTTCAAATGTTAAATAGATCAAATTGCTGCTCCTGTTCTTTAGGTCGTCTGTATGCTTACAGATTATTGGTCAATATGTTCTACTGGTGAGAGGTTTTGAGTTGTCCAGCAATAATAGTGGATTTGTGAATTTTTCCTTTCATTTGTCTCTAACTTTTCTCCATACATTTTGAAACTCTATTTTTCAGTGTTTATTTATTTAATATTATTATATATTTGGTATTTAGCCCTTTTATTATTAATTAATAACTCTTTATCCTGATACCATTCCTCAACCTCTACTTTTTTTGATATTAATATGGTCAGTTTGAATCTCTCATGATGAGAAACTAGACAAATTTTTTTCCTGTTTTTTAAAAGTTAACATTTCCATTTTTTCTTAAAATATACTTTATAGACATCATATAAATGGACTTTTAGCATTAAAAAATATCATAAAATCTCCTTTGTATTCCTTCTCTTGGGCATCACAATCCTCAGTAATCAATGTCCAATATTATTTTTACAGATTGTGTTCATTCACTATTTTATTATTATTATTACTATTATTTTTTGTGATGAGAGGACAAGTCTTCTACAAGTTACTTCAGCATGGCCAAAATAAAGCCTCATACTTTATTTTTAACTAACTTTTCACATACTAAAATGTGTGATGTTTTTGTTTTTTCATCAGTTATAGACTTATAAGAGCTATATAATACTCTTAAAAAATATTTCCTTCCTGATCTCAGGAAACTTGAAACTTCCCAAAGAAGGGCATTGCCAAAATTGTTCAAACAATTGTACAACTGCACTCATTTCACATGTTAGTAAGGTTATGCTCAAAAACCTTCAAGCTAAGCTGTAAGAGTATGTGAACCAAAAACTTCTGGATGGACAAGCTGGGTTTAGAAAAGGCAGAGGTTACAGAGATAAATTGCCAACATCTGTTGGATCATAAAGAAAGCAAGGAAACTCCAGAAAAACATCTATTTCTGCTTCATTAACTATGCTAAAGCCTTTGATTGTGTGGATCACAACAGTGAAAATGTGTTTTAAAGAGATGGAAGTGCCAGACCACCTGACCTGCCTCCTGAGAAACTTGTATGTGGGGTCATGAAGCAAAGAACCAGATATGGAGCAACAGACTGATTCAAAATTGGGAAAGTAACATACAGTAAGTCTGTATGTTGTACCCTGCTTATTTAACATATATGCACATTACATCATGTGAAATGTCAGACTGGATAAATGGCAAGCTGCAATCAAGATTGTCAGAAGAAATATCAACTACCTCAGTATGCACATATACCACTCTAATGTCAAGAAGTGAGGAGGAACTAAAGTGTCTCTTAAAGAGGGTGAAAGAGGAGAGTGAAAAAGCTAGCTTAAAACTCAAGATTCAGAAAATTAAGATCATGGCATCCAGTCCCATTACTTCATGGCAAACAGATGGGGGAAGAAGTGGAAACTGACAGATTTTATTTTCTTATGCTTCAAAATCACCACAGACAGTGAATTACAGCCATGAAATTAAGATGTTTTCTCCTTGGAAAGAAAGCTATGAGAAACCTCGACAGTGTACTAAAAAGCAGAGATATCACTTTGCCGACAAAGGTCTGTATATTCAAAGCTATGGTTTTTCCAGTAGTCATGTATGGGTGTGAGTGTCAAACCATAAAGGAGGCTGAGGACTGAAGAATTGATCCTTTTGAACTGTGGAATTGGAGAAGACTCTTGAGAGTCCCTTGGACTGCAAGGAGATCCAACCAGTCCATTCTACAGGAAATCAACCCTGAATATTCATTAAAAGGACTGATGCTGAAGCTGAAACTAAAATACTTAGGCCACCAGACGTTAAGAGCTAAGTCCTTGGGAAAGACCCTGATGCTTTGATTTGAAAATCAAAGGAGAAGGGGTGACAGAGGATGAGATGGTTGAATAGCATCACTGACTCCGTGGACATGAGGTAGAGCAAACTCTGGGAGACAGTGAAGGACAGGGAAGCCTGTCATACTGCAGTCCATGGGACCCGACTTAGCAACTGAACAACAATATAATACTCTTCAAGAAGTTTTCCTTCCTGGTGTCAGGAAATTTGAAACTTCAATTTGTGTGCATATTTTGTTTCTAAGAATTATAACATAGTTTAATAAAAAACTTTCAAGAAAAAACCTATGTTATATGATATAAGTAAAAACTACTTTATGAGGCATGTGGGATAAAAATATGGTTTCATGAACAAAACGAAATATGTAACATTCTAACAGTTTTGGAGAAGCATATTTTTAAAGTGTGATGGTAGATTTAAAATCACCAGGCTTTAAAATGATAGTGAATATACATTAAACTGTCACATAACCATTTTATTTGATAGTATAATATCTACAAAACACTTGAAATTATGTCATTTTCATGTATTTAAACTGAGGATTACTTTTTAAAATATCACTTCAAATGTGCTAACAGTGAATTGATTTTCTTCATTTTTTTTAATGAGCCACGAGAACAAGAAAATGGAAGACCACTGTGTTTCAGAGATTTTCTGATAGTCAGCAATAGATACCTTGGTGAAAAATGTTTCAGGAAATAAGTAAGAAATAATCAAAGGCAAAATAGTCACTTGTATTCATATAACAGGGAGAAGACCTAGTATTTTGGAATAAGAGAAATTATTAAGGTAAAAACATATATAATACATATGTACACACATATGCAAATGATAATAAACACCTATAACATATATATTATAAAGCACGTATATATATTACACACATTATAAAACATGAACACATATTATACATATAAGAATACATATAACCATTTATAGAAATTTTATTTAATATGTGATAAAGTTAGTGCTACTATAGGTCTTTGAGAAAAGAAAGTGACAAGATAGGGTATTATCTTCTTGAAGTCTAATTTAGTAGCAAATACAAAAATCAATGATAACTGGAAGAAGGTAGGTAATGCGCTGTTGGTATTATAAAAGCAAGAGGAGCTTCCCTGGTGGCTCAGAAGTAAAGGACAACACAGAAGACTCAGGTTCAATCCCTGGATTGGGAAGAACCCCTGGAGAAGGGAATGTCAACCAACTCCAGTATGCTTGCCTGGAGAATTCCATGGACAGAGAGCCTAGCGGACTAGAGTCCATGGGGTCACAAAGAGTTGGACACGACTGAGTGACCACACACACACATGCACAAGGCACTAAGGATCTGGGTGTATGTCTAGGGGATGAATGAAATAACTCTTTTGAACTTAAAAAAATATCAATTTTTTTAAACAACAATTTTATATTTAAAGCCAAAGTTTTTTATTCATACTAAGAAAATATTTTTATGATGAAAATATCTAGCAGAATTGTATAACCATGACAGCAAAGTTGTTTTACTATTTCAGCTGTCACTAAAATTAAATTTTACTATATATATATATTTTTTTTTTACTTCATATGTTAAGCCTCAAAATATTTTGTTACCCTAACTCCAGGCCACAGTTTTTTTCTCTTGGGTGACCCTGGTTTAACTGGCTCTTGCAAAGCTTGAGTCATCAAAACAGGTTTGGAGGGCTCAACAGCCTTCTGAACGTTCCAGTTATCCACTCAGGCTCCATTTGGCCATGATATTTCAGCAGTTGTCAATAGCAGATTATGCCATTAAAACAACGTTTCTCTGTGTGTGGCACCTGAACGCTTCAACTAAAATGAACTGAAGCAGAATCTTAACTGACATGGGGATCATGGTGGCATTTATACTCGATGACAGTTGTTAAAGTTATCTCAACCCAAAAGTTGGGGGCTCACAATAACAGTGTATCATTTATGACAATTCTTTGGGCTGACTGGTAAGTTCTGCTGCTTCACTCCCTCATTCTGCAGGTGCTCTCTTGTGACTGCTGGGTCTAAGATGCACTCATTCACAGGGCTGACTGTTGGTCCCAGTTACTGGCTCAGTTGGCGCTGACAGCAGAGGGCTTCAGTGCTCCTCTGTTAGCGTACATCTGTGTAGCTGCTTGCGCTTCCTCACAGCCTGGAGGTCTCAGGGTAATGGAACTTCTTACAGCAGCTGCCTTTGCAGACTCGAAGGCCAAAACTGCTAGGGTATGTTAAGTTTCTGGTCTGTAACTGGATGTGTATCAGTGTTGCCATGTTCTGTTGGTAAAAGCATATTACAGGACCAGTCTAAAGTCAGAAGGGTTTATACAAGTGTGTGAAACCAGGATATGTATGTGTCAGTGGTGGCAACAGACATTGCAGCCTGATAATGTCCTATCAAAAATGGCTCATTCTCATTTTCTTCTTTTAGCGAGTTTACTAGGTTTATTTTTACCGTCCTAAAAGATCACAGTTGCTTTGCTGTTGATAACAATAAGTTGGCTGCACCTAATTTTCTAGAAAAGTCTAGCCTACAAGGTTTCTCCTAGAAATGTCTGTTTCCTAGAATGTCATAAATAGATTCTAAATATAAAGAAATTGAAATTCTTTATATTTTATGTGAAAATGCTTTAAAAATAATATTGATGCTATTTTCCATTAAACATTGTGTTTTCTTAATTCTTGAAATCAGTGATAAATTTTATGCTACTTTACTTCTCATTGTAGAGAACAACTAACTCATCACATTGTGATATGTGTAGATTTGTGTATGTGTATATGTATGTGTGTGTGTGTGTGTATATGTGTGTGTGTCATTGTGATATCACTGAATTATACAAGTAAAAGTGAAATCTGAGGAAGATTCTTTAAATATTCTCAAGTTCCTTCAAGTCATGGAAAGAAGGTTACAAAAATTTTTCTTAAAAAAAGGGAAACTTGTAATCTTAAAAAAAATTTATTCTTAATCACAAATTATTATTTTGGTTCTGTTGTTATTTTTTGTATTTAGTTTACCTCTGAGAAAGAAAAACAGAATTAGTATGGATAATAAGTTGAAACATAAAGCACTCTAAAATTTTTGTCAGCTCAAGTGTTTATACATTCCTGTTTATTAATCTCTTTTCTTGTAAAAGCAAATAAGCTGTCTTCACCAAACAACATTAGTTTCCTAGTACAGAAGTGACACTCAGTCTTTTGCATTCAATACAGCCATGTCCAAGGGACCTGTATCTTTGTGTCTACTTGGTATCACATGTATGGATAGTGAATGCGAATGCTACTGACAATAGTTTACAAAGTTAAGTACATCTTGAGACTTTTTCCTTGTTTGATTGAGGCTTTTTCAGTTTACTAAGACAAAAATTGCTTCCAGCACTTGAAATGTGACTGCATTGTCTAGATGCAGATCCTCAAGTGTCCTGAATCACAGATATGTATCTTAAATGTCAATGGGGACTGGCTGCACTAATCCATCCTTTTGCAGACAAACATGCCCTTGGCAGTTCCACTCAGGATTCAGTGATGCTTTTTAATTGACAATTTAAAATTTGCAACATGCAATGCCTCTTTGCCTAATCCCCAAACCATATTTGTGTCTCTTGTAAGTCATAAGCAGGCCAAGGACACAGAGGTCTTTAAGTTTCAATAGCCTGTGGGATCTGGAATGTATATCAGCCTGTACATATGTAACCTGCTGAGAAATAGCAGTGGTGCAGAAAAATATGGTTCTATTTCTTGATCAGTATAAGTTAAATAGTTCTTTATATCCTCCCTTTCATTATGTATTTCTAGCTCAATGCTGTGAAACCCACTGACAGTAAATCCCTGGAAACTAGGGTGTGAGACAAGAATTTGTTTACTTGTAGGGAAATTGCAATTACCCCCTGCAGTTTTGGGGGATACAATTTGCAGACCACTTGAGTGTATTTTTTACCAAGGACAAATTTTATTTGCTTGTGATAGAATTTAGCAGTTTCTCTTGAAATGCAAAGGTGGGGGGTGCACAAATTTTGACTTGGTAGCAGTTGCTGTTATGCTACTGAAAAAAATATATATAACTAAGTTGCTAAGACTTAGCAGGATCAAAAGAAAGTAGGGGCGATTTGTAAAGAGAATGAGGACAGAAAATGACTTACTGAATAATTAAAAATCAGCAAAAGACATGATTCTACTGTTCCATACATAAACACTATGAAAAGTTACAATCTTTGATGATTTTAGGACACTTTTATAGTAATTCTAGGATAAAAGGGTTTTATTTTAATTTGTTATTTCTCTGAAAGAATTGCATAAAAAGAGATAAGAGTATCTACATATACGGTATAGTCCATTTTCTTTTTTTTCTGTTGGAGACATAGAAATGAAAGTTCAGACAAATTAAAGCAACAAAACTGATATTTTAAAGAAGCTTTCACGTTCTGAAAAATCAGAACGGAGTAAGATAAAAACTAGCAAAACCTTCGACAGTTATTTAAAATAATTTTTGACATTTGTAACCATTATAGCTTGTAGATAATTATATATCTATAGTTGCATATACAACAGAAAGCACTATAGTGTAACAGATACAGCAAAGGAGAATACAGGTCATGACTTCTAATTTGAGAGCTTTAGGAAAGTTTAAGAACTTTAAGAATATTTTCATATTGTAACTAAAAGCCTTCAATAACTTCTCTATATTTTAATCTGAAAAATGGAGACAGAAAAGGGAAGGAGACCTACCTTAACAGCTTTGCAAGTTCTTGTGAGGCGTGAGTGAGCTATTTAATTAAGAGAAGATTTTTTTAAAAGCTGAAAACATAGCGACTGTTCCTCTGGCACAAAAGAGGAAGTGGCATTGGACGTGACCTTCCAAAATGTAACAAAATGGTGTAAAAGTAGGCAAAGTATGAAAAGCCAGGACAGGACTCTAGTCCTCTGCTGAAGGGAAGTATGTGAGATGAGAGCAGAGTTCCCTGGCTGTAGCACAGGGACGTGAAGCCTTGGAGACCGTGATGGTCTCTCTGAGGATGGTGGGTGTAGAGAGGATATCTGGAAATAAATAAGAGGACAAATTCTCATGCGCCTTGTCTGGGATGAAGAACTATGGTTAGGTGAGGGGCCATCACTTCTGAGAGACTTGGAGATACAGTATTGTGGCACATGAAAGGCAGTTTAAATGCATCCCACTCCATACCCCTATGCATCTTACATAGACTGTTTCTTCTGGATGTGAACAGTTCCCCAGGTAATAGATTGCATACTCAAACCACTGGAAGTTCCAGATAAAGTAAAGTGTAATTATTTCTTCTGGGAACTACTTGCTGGCTCTTCTACTTGCTTTATTTTTCTGCTCAAATATCACCTTGTCAGTGAGAACTTTCTTGACAGCCTAAAATATCACCCCTTATGTTTTGATCTGGGTGCTCATATATTATATACTGAACAAAAATTAACAGAGCTATACATATAATATTTATATACTTTGTAGGAATGTATGTAACTAAATTAATAAAAACAAAAACATGAAAAATAAAATTGCCTTATTTTCTCTGCTTTACCTTCTGTTATAGCATTTAGTATGTGGCATGTATACTCAAGGGATGTATATTTTATCCCTCTTTGGTTTGCTGCTGTATATACATCCCCAGAGCAGAGCCTGCACTTAGTAGATACTAAGTGCTTGGTGGTTGTGTGAATGAATGATTCTCTGAATTTGCAGCTGCTGATGTAATTGTCATTCCATAAGAAAAATATGCACCGTGATATTTTCAAATACCTATATGGAACTTGTTTTCTGAAGGTTTATTTAAGATTAGTGTTCTGGGTAATTCAAATTTGAAAAAAAATTTTGAATGTCCATAGAATCAACTTTGAGTAATGTTATTTCTAATCATAATCCAGGAAATGTTGATGGACAAAAGTGAACAGAAAATAAATGTAGCAAGGCGGGTAAAAAGGAAACAAAAATCCAAACATGAAAGCTTCACTTCAGTTCACATCAGTTGCTCAGTCGTGTCCGACTCTTTGCGACCCCATGAATCGCAGCACGCCAGGCCTCCCTGTCCATCACCAACTCCCGGAGTTCACTCAAACTCACGTCCATCGAGTTGGTGATGCCATCCAGCCATCTCATCCTCTGTCGTCCCCTTCTCCTCCTGCCCCCAATCTCTCCCAGCATCAGAGTCTTTTCCAATGAGTCAACTCTTCACATGAGGTGGCCAAAGTACTGGAGTTTCAGCTTTAGCATCATTCCTTCCAAAGAAATCCCAGGGCTGATCTCCTTCAAAATGAACTGGTTGGATCTCCTTGCAGTCCAAGGGACTCTCAAGAGTCTTCTCCGACACCACAGTTCAAAAGCATCAATTTTTCGGCGCTCAGCCTTCTTCACAGTCCAACTCTCACATCCATACATGACCAGAGGAAAAACCATAGCCTTGACTAGACGGACCTTTGTTGGCAAAGTAATGTCTCTGCTTTTCAATATGCTATCTAGGTTGGTCATAACTTTCTTTCCAAGGAGTAAGCGTCTTTTAATTTCATGGCTGCAGTCACCATCTGCAGTGATTTTGGAGCCCCCAAAACTAAAGTTTGACACTGTTTCCACTGTTTCCCCATCTGTTTCCATGAAGTGATGGGACTGGATGCCATGATCTTCGTTTTCTGAATGTTGAGCTTTAAGCCAACTTTTTTACTCTCTTCTTTCACTTTCATCAAGAGACTTTTTAGTTCCTCTTCACTTTCTGCCATAAGGGTAGTGTCATCTGCATATCTGAGGTTATTGATATTTTTGCCGGCAATCTAGATTCCAGATTGTACTTCTTCCAGCCCAGTGTTTCTCATGATGTACTCTGCATGTAAGTTAAATAAGCAGGATGACATATACAGCTTTGACGTAATCCTTTTCTTATTTGGAACCAGTCTGTTGTTCCAAATAAGAACATGTCCAGTTCTAACTGTTGCTTCCTGACCTGCATAAAAATTTCTCAAGAGGCAGGTCAGGTGGTCTGGTATTCCCATCTCTTTCAGAATTTTCCACTGTTTATTGTGATCCACAGAGTCAAAGGCTTTGGCATAGTCAATAAAGCAGAAATAGATGTTTTTCTGGAACTCTCTTGCTTTTTCCATGATCCAGCAGATGTTGACAATTTGATCTCTGGTTCCTCTGCCTTTTCTAAATCCAGCTTGAACATCTGGAAGTTCATGGTTCACGTATTGCTGAAGACTGGCTTGGAGAATTTTGAGCATTACTTTACTAGCATGTGAGATGAGTGCAATTGTGTGGTAGTTTGAGCGTTCTTTGGCATTGCCTTTCTTTGGGATTGGAATGAAAACTGACCTTTTCTAGTCCTGTGGCCACTGCTGAGTTTTCCAAATTTGCTGGCATATTGAGTGCAGCACTTTCACTTCCAGGATCTGAAATTTGCATCATCTTTCAGGATTTGAAATAGCTCAACTGGAATTCCATCACCTCCACTAGCTTTGTTCGTAGTGATGCTTTCTAAGGCCCACTTGATTTCACATTCCAGGATGTCTGGCTCTAGGTGAGTGATCACACCATCGTGATTATGAAAGCTTAGACTGTTTTAATATGAAAATGAGAAAGGAATATGACCTATGTTGCATACCAACACCAAGTTAAAAAATTGCATGTAATGTAAAAGAACAGTGGAAGAGAAAGGTATTTCAAGTTATTAAGCCTGAAAAAAGTAGGAATAGGATACTGATTGCTTGAAGTCAAACAACTTTAGGGTTGCCATTTTAAGGAGAATTACCTCACATTCTGTGACATTCTGTTTCAGTTCTTTTCAGTCCTGCTATGAAATAAGAAACACAGATTCTGAATTCAACTGGATTATGTTACCTCAGAGAATTGTAAGACAACAAGAAAAAACTTTCTTCTATACTCTGTAATCTACTGGGACCCTTTGCCATCCCCTTCTGAAAGAAGTAAAAGTTACTTAATAACAGTAATAATTTTATTGTGATATTTTCAGATATAGTCTGTAATATAAGGGAGAAACTTTTCTTCAAGGCTCCCCTTACAGCTCAGCTGGTAAAGAATCCACCTGCAATGCAGGAGACCCCGGTTCAATTTCTGGGTCAGGAAGATCCCCTGGAGAAGGGATAGGCTACTCACTCCAGTGTTCCTGGGCTTCCCTGGTGGCTCAGCTGGTAAAGAATCCACCCTCAATGCTGGAGACCTGCATTCAATCACTGGGTTGGGAAGATCTGGATAAGGGAAAGGCTACTCATTCCAGTATTCTGGCCTGAAGAATTCCACGGACTGTGTAGTCCACGGGCCGCAAGGAATTGGACACGACTGAGTGACTTTCACTTTCCTTTAAGAAAATTTTATCTGTAGAATATGAGGTGGAAGATTCTTCATTACTAATGTCATCAGCATTGATACATCAATAATAATCAACTATAGTTAAATCTTAGTATAGTATCAAAGCATGTGAAGCATTTTACTTCCAGGCTTTGTTTATTTGTTTGTTTAATTGGGTGCATTTGCTTTATAATATTGTGTTAGCCTCTGCTATACAATGAAGTGAATCAGCCATGTGTATACATATATCCCCTCTCTCTTGGACCTTCGCCTCAACTCACCGCCCCATCCCACCCATCTAAGTCACCACAGAACACTGAGAGGCATTCCATTGAGTCATTATTGCTATAAAGAAAGTGGAAATGTGCAATGGTCAATTTTCTTATGTCAAATTAGCTATGCCATAGAGAGCAGGTGTTTTATTTTTAATTGACATGGTTGGATGGCATCACCGATGCAATGGACACGAACTTGGGCAAACTCCGGGAGATGGTGAGGGATGGAGGGCCTGGTGTGCTGCGGTCCATGGGGTCGCAAAGAGCCAGACACGACTGGGTGACTGAACAACATCGCTGGCGTACAGTATTATATTAGCTTCAGGTATGCACTGTAGTGATTCAACATTTATGTGTTATTAACTGAGCACCATAAGTCTAATAACCATGTGTCACCACGCAAAGTTTTTGCGGTATTATTGACTATATTCCCTGTGTCACACATTGCATTCTCGTGACTTATTTTGTAACTGGAAGTTTGTAACCTCTTAATTTCCTTAACTTCCCCTCTTCCCAAGCCTGTCTCCCCTTTGGCGAGACAGTTTGTCCTCTGTATCTATGAGAGATCAGATATTCTGTGAAACATTACTCTGGTTATTTCTGAGTGTGTTTGGGGGTGAGATTTACATTTCAGTCTGTGGACTTTGAGTAAAGCAGATTGCCCTCCACAATGTGAGTGGACCTCATCCAATCCAAGGTGTGAATAGAATCAATGAATGAGTAAAACAAAAAGTTGATCTCTCCCAAGCAAGAAGGAATTTTCCAGCAAAATGACCTTGGATTTCATCTATCACACAGGCTCATCCCATTTCACCAGCAGACTGCCTTTGGACTTAAACTACATTTTTTCTTGAATCTCTAGTCTGCCACCTTACCATCAGATTTTGAACTCACCAAGTAGCCACCACAATTTCATGAGCTAACTCCTTAAAATAAATACCATTCTGTGTATATACACAGCCTCTTGGTTCTATTTCTCTGAATAACTTTGACAAATACAGTATGTAGTCATGAAATTTAGTAAAATAGCATGCACATTAAAGAAATTTATGAAAACATACTTTATCTCAAGTAGAGTTAAAATCATGAACATTAAAATTAAGAAAGTTAACTTGTACTTGGGCTTCCGAGGTGGCACAGTGGTAAAGAATCTGTCTGCCAATGCAGGAGATGCGTGAGATGTGGGTTTGATCCATGGGTCAGGAAGATCTCCTGGAGTAGAAAATGGCAACCCACCCCAGTCAGTATCCTTGCTCAGAAAATCCCATGGACAGAGGAGTCTGGTGGGCTACAGTCCACGGGGTCACAAAGAGTTGGATATGACTGAGCACACACACACATATACACAACATATACTTACGTGAATGAAAGATAAAGTAAAAGCACTGCGATATATTTTTAATTCTGATATTCATTTTAAAAAGTGAATTTAGATATAAATGGTAATTTAGCAGAGTTACTTATTATAAATTGCATATAAGTGTTGTAGGTTAAAAATTGTATGATATTCATAATTTATTTCTTTGTTAGTTACTTGAAGGATTTGTAGTCTGTTTTCTTCTATCTTGCATCACAATTACAGATTAGAAAATGGATATTCTTTAAAAGTCTCCTAATATCTAGCTTAATATAGATATGTTGAAATTGGGATTAAGTGAGATTGTATAGAAAATTATCTTTTACTTGATATTCTAACATATTGGCTTTGAAAACCTATTGATTTGACAGAAAAAAAAAAACAAAGTCTACATTATTGGGTAGATATCATTTTAGCACTTTTATATAGATCATTTATTCTAGTGAATATCAGAATAACTTCATAGAAACTAAAATGAAAAAGCATCAGTTCATCTATTTTTAAGAAGAACTATGCCTTCAAATCATTTTCTCATGAATGCATTTATTCATGGAATATTAATTACTGGTTCTACAGGACTTTAGTTTCTATGAATACATTTGCTCAGATGGTCTGATTTTGATATATAGCAAAAATAATCATTTCCTAATGATTATAGCCTATGTGAGTAATACAAAAAATACAAGGAAACGTGTGGTTTAGAAATATAGTTTAGGAAATGGAATGAATTGCTAAAATGTGAAGGGAAATTAAAATTATTAAGTTAAATCCAATGGCAGTGTGTCCTTCAAATAACACAAAAACTTGAGAAGTGCCTGAAAACTGTAATACATTTTCTACCCAAAGCAAAGGGAAGGCTGGATTTGAGCTTAAGGAATCTTGAAATACAGATGATATTTGATAAGATGGCTTGCACATATCTGAGAATGTGGGGTCTTCTCAAGGGTACAGGCATGATTTTTGACAGACCTCTTTGTTGCTTGGGCTGCTTGGAATTCTTCTAATAACACGGTAGGCATTTTAGGGCTTTGAAAACATTGCTGTTCTTTGACATCGGTTCCCAGCTGTTGGCAGATGGGATAGGGCTGGCTGGCTTACACAACACTTCTGCTGCATATTTTGTCCACATTTATCAACTATATCATTTTGGTAACTAAAGATTCATCGAGCACCTATTTCAGCTGATGTTGCTTTTATTTTAAAAATAGTTTGTGCCTAGATATCCCTTAATATGAGTTAATAATTGAAATATTAATATTGCTATCACTATGTATAATTTATTAAGTCTATACTACATGCTATGAACTCCACTAAATGTTTTACACTCCCACTATTCACTTAATACTTACGACCCATGAGGTAGTTAGTATTAATTATGTTACTATAGGTACACTAAAACTTAGATATAATACTTGATGTCCCTAATAGCATGCTGCTAATCAAGGAATATAGGCAATATATTTATATTTCAAGCTCTAATCACTTTCTAAAAGTGTATTTTTATTAAAAATTTAAAAAACCCTAGTTAATAGTATTTATTATGCCTATTAATATTACCTATGTTTTGTGTTCCATTTCCAAACTATTATCATTATTACATTACCAAACAGAGACCACCAGCATAATTTTGAAGTGGTATAAAAAGTCACACCGTTAGACTTTATAATTTTCCATGTAATTTTTACAGATATCTTTAACTCATCATAGATACTCAGAAGTCAAAAATTTACCACAGCTCCTCACTGGGTACAGTTAGATCAGAAAGAGACTTTGGATGAAAGCTTGGAAGGCAGGTGTGTACTGTTTGAAAATCAAATATAATGCTTAAATTCAAGACATCTCAGTTTGGAGAAACATAGATCATGCCTGGGGTGATGGATCTATTTAGAGTTCTCCGAAACAGCACAGTTTATTTCACCTAGACAATAAGCAGTTTTTTCCTTTGGTTAGTTTCCTGAATCTATCAACTTTACTTAATTCCACATATGGTTTCTTGCCAGGGATGTCTTTTGCATACATATTTTACAAGAGAAAAAAGACTCTTCTGATGACAGGTCACAACACAATGACATTCATATAGATGAAAGGCAGAACTCATTGTTCCCAAGATGCAAACAAAGAAAACTGCCAGGCAAGGCCAGGCAGTGGGTTGCACTCAGGGACAGATGAACAGCAAGCAGGAGCTGTTGGGGGTAGCTTATGTCTGACAGGGGGGTGGGATTGGCTAGCTTTTGTAGCTACCTGTGAAGTTGCCAATTTAAATGATTTCTCAGGCTCTAGGCAAGGCATGGGGACTGTCCCTAGGGGTCTGCTCCTTGTCTTGGGGCAGTGAGGGCTCGTGTGTGGTAACTCTGGGATATGGGAGCCAGAGAAAGGAAGCATCAGGATGTAAGTTTAACCAGCTGCTCAATTAGAGGAGTGGCCAGCCTGAAACCAGCCTCAAACCTGGATCAAAGTCCCAGGTCGATGCATGAAACGGGTCACACAAAGCCGGTACCCTGGGACAACCCAGAGGGATGGGATGGGGAGGGTGGTGGGAGGGGGCTTTGGGAGGGGGGGACACACGTACACCCGTGGCTGATTCATGTTGATGTATGGCTAAAACCACCACAATATTGTAAAGGAATTAGCCTCCAGTTAAAATAAATTAATAATAAAAAAAACCTGGAAACATTTTCATCAGGAGAAGAATGGATAAATAAAATACAATTGAATACAGTACTATAGAGACTATGTAACAACTATAGCTATGGATTAATCTCTGAGCCAAAAAAGCAAGTTGCAGAAGAATATATACAAACATCAATTTGTGCCGATGTCAAAGCATGCAAAACACAACATACACAAGCACTGTGATTTTTTTTTTCAGCAAGGCTATATTGAAAATCAAGGCAAAATTATATACATATTTAAGAATACTGATTGCCTCTGGGAATGAAAGTGGTAACTAGAGCAAGACTTGTAGGGATTTAAGAGGCTTCCCCGGTGGCAAGTGGTAAAGAATCTGCCTGCAAGTGCAGCAGTTGCCAGAGACTTGGGTTCGATTCCTGGGTGGGGAAGAACCACTGGAGAAGAAAATGGCACCCCACTGCAGCATTCTTTCCTGGAAAACCCCATGGACTGAAGAGACTGGCAGGCTACAGTCCATGGGGTAGCAAAGAGTCAGGACATGACTGAGAGGGGCTGCGTACACATACACACACACAGTAACTTCGAGGGGTGTCTTAAGATGGATAGCAGGAAAGTGGTTATTTCTGGGGTTTGCTTTCTTGTTCTTTTTTGGTAATTATTTTAAACTCACAGATTATAAACTCTTGAATTTATTAAATAGTTTATGTATATATAAACTATGGGTCAAGAGAGCATTGAGAACAAGAACATAGAAACAAAAACTCTATTCCCTATTGCTTTCACTGTTATGGCACAAGTTCAATTCTTGGTTGGGGAAATGAGATCCCTAAGACTAAGTCACACACACACACATCCCTGCATACATTGCCCTAAGCAGAATAGAAAGCAACTATTTAAATTGAAGTATAGTTGATATACACTATTATATAAGTAACAGGTGTACAATATAGTAATTCACAATTTTTAATGATCATACTCCATTTGTAGTTATTATAAAATATTGGCTATATCCCCTATGTGGTACAGAAAACCTTTTGTTATGAGAATAAAATGGAGCAAAACAAATCAAAGTATTAGAATTCTTGTAGTCTAATAACAAAATCAGTTATATAACCTTAACCAAGAAAACAGATCTGGAATTTCAGGGTCTTTAATGGAGTTGTAAAGTGTATTAAAGTCATGAGTTATTGATATGTTGTTCATTATAATAATATCTTCATGTATTCCTTGAGTCAAGGTCACAGGTTCAGCAGTCATGCTGTTGGGGCTTCTGAGCTGATAGTAAGGGAAGGTGGCATATGTAACCAGGAGGAAGGGCTGGTTTGGTGGACATGGCCAGAGTCACAGGGCAGGGTAATTTCGGAAAGCTGGATGGAGGGAGTAGAAGATCCTGGAGAATGAGAATTCTCTTCCCAAAGAGATCATGGAGTAGACCAACATGAACAAGTACCTCCTGGAGAAAGCAATAATCTCCACTAATATTTCTGATAGTACCCACCTCTATCAGATTTCTTTTCAGATGTGAGAGGACAGAGCTATACACTGTGGCAGACATCAAGGAGTCCAGAAGGACCAAGGACTCCTTGATAAGGAGTCCATGAGATAAATATCAAGTTCATGAGATGTAACAAAATCCCTAATACTGCAGGAAGAGAAGCGAAAACTGTCAGGTCCAGCTTGCCAGTAACTTAGGAAAGCAGGCTGTAGACGCTGCTGGGACAGTGGTCTGTGTTGGGGCCATGTTGTCTGTGGTGTGGACCTCATCCCCAGCAGTTACGTCGTGGTTTGGGGCAATGTGCTCCGAAGTGACACTTTCCCCTGGTTGATAATGGGGTGAGCTCCTCGTGCAGTGATGTCTGGGATGTGCAACTGGAGTATCTGTTCCTATCTTTGGTTGATGTTTTTGGTGAATCTATGGTATTATAATAAAGCTGAGCCACTTGTGGAATTTGAAGGAAAATGTAGGCCTGGGAATTCAACTTGTGTGCATCTTTTAAATCAAAGGGCATTGTGGAGGCACAGCTAGCCAAGATGATGCCAGAATGCCAGATACTGCTGTAATTGAACCATAGTGCTGGAATCTGACAGGCACAGTTAAAGCCCCAATTAAAGGTGGCTGAATCTGAAAGATCCCAAGAATCCAAAATCTTGCCCAGATGGATATGGCAAGGGGTTCTCCTGAACACAGATTTTAAATCATATGGCCTGACTTGGGTGTGTTTCCTCAATCAGTGTCAGATGTTCACCGATTACAATGTTAGTGGCTGGAGGTGAGAATTTAGCACTAACCTGTTGCTATGCTCTTCCAGTTGAGCCAGTGACTGTGGGCCCTTGTCTCAGTTGTTGGTTTGGTGACAGGGACATCTTCAGTCAGCCAAATCCAATGACGTAGGAGCCTTTACTGTGGTTGGTTGAAACAGTGACTTAGTTGAAGAGCTTGGGCCTCTGGATCACATTTCAATGAAAGTACTCAGACCAGTAATAACAGGACCAAGAGTCAGCAGAATGGTGTGCAGCGGCATTTGACAGACTTTTTTTTTTTTTTTTTGCCTGATGTAGATTTTTCTCTAGCATGTATTATTACCACGGAGGGGTTGTTGTCTGGTTTTATTATGGGATATGGTATTAATTCCATTATTATCTCCAGATTTGATTTTAATTTACTAAGTAAATGTGGGCTTCTTTGTTTGTTTTGTTTTTTAATGTCCCATCTTGGTAGTCTGCATTATCTGTGGGAATGGTCTGGGAAGATTAATTTTAATTTTCTGGAAAGGATCAGAGGGAGAACATGGATTAATTATCCACATTCTAAAATCTGAATATTGAGAAAGATTTTTCTGGGCAGTGGAAGTTTAGTCTTAAATGAATCTCATATTAGATGATGTTATAAATTTGTCAAATTAACACCTGTTAAGTAGAGCACTACAGACAATTTCTCTTGTGTTGTTACACAAGAAAAGACTCTACACATGGACATCACAAGATGGTCAATACCAAAATCAGACTGATTATATTCTTTGCAACCAAAGATGGAGAAGCTCTATAGAGGCAGCACCAACAAGACAGGGAACTGACTGTGGCTCAGATCATAAACTCCTTATTGGCAAATTCAGACTTAAATTGAAGAAAGTAGGGAAAACCAGTACACCATTCAGCTATGACCTAAATCAAATCCCTTATGATTATACAGTGGAAGTAAGAAATAGATTTAAGGGCCTAGATGTGATAGAGTGCCTGAAGAACTATGGGCAGAGGCTCATGACATTATACAGAAAACAGAGGTCAAGACCATCCCCAAGGAAAAGAAATGCAAAAAAGCAAAATGGCTGTCTGAGGAGGCCTTACAAATAGCTCCTCCTATTTGTAACAGAAGTGAAAAGAAGAGAAGAGAAAAGCAAAGGAGAAAAGGAAAGACATTCCTGTCTGAATGCAGAGCTGCAAAGAATAGCAAGGAGAGATAAGAAAGCCTTCCTCAGTGATCAGTGCAAAGAAATAGAGGAAAACAATAGAATGGGAAAGACTAGAGATCTCTTCAATAAAATTAGAGATACCAAGGGAACATTTCATGCAAAGGTGGGCTCGATAAAGGACAGAAATGGTATGGACCAAACAGAAGCAGAAGATATTAAGAAGAGGTGGCAAGAATACACAGAACTGTACAAAAAAGATCTTCATGACCCAGATAATCACAATGGTGTGATCACTCACCTAGAGCCAGACATCCTGGAATGTGAAGTCAAGTGGGCTTTAGGAAGCATCACTATGTACAAAGCTAGTGGAGGTGATGGAATTCCAGTAGAGCTATTTCAAATCCTGAAAGATGATGCTGTGAAAATGCTGCACTCAATATGCCAGCAAATTTGGAAAACTCAGCAGTGGCCACAGGACTGGAAAAGGTCAGTTTTCATTCCAATCCCAAAGAAAGGCAATGCAAAGAATGCTCAAACTACCACACAATTGCACTCCTCTCACATGCTAGTAAAGTAATGCTCAAAATTCTCTAAGCCAGGCTTCAACAGTACATGAACCATGAACTTCCAGATGTTCAAGCTGGATTTAGAAAAGGCAGAGGAACCAGAGATCAAATTGCCAACATCTGATGGATCATGGAAAAAGCAAGAAAGTTCCAGAAAAACATCTATTTCTGCTTTATTGACTATGCCAAAGCCTTTGTGTAGATCACAATAAACTGTGGAAAATTCTGAAAGAGATGGCAATACCAGACCACCTGACCTGCCTCTTGAAATACCTGTATGCAGGTCAGGAAGCAACAGTTAGAACTGGACATAGAACAAGAGACTGATTCCAAATCGGGAAAGGAGTACATCAAGACTATATATTGTCACCCTGCTTATTTAAATTATATGCAGAGTACAAGAAGAGAAACACTGGGCTGGATGAAGCACAAGCTGGAATCAAGATTGCCAGGAGAAATATCAATAATCTCAGATATGCAGTTGACATCACCCTTGTCGCAGAAAATGAAGAACTACTATAGAGCCTTTTGAAAGTGAAAGAGGAGAGTGAAAAAGTTGGCTTTAAGCTCAACATTCAGAAAACTATGATCATGGCATCTGGTCCCATCACTTCATGGCCAATAGATGGGGAAACAGTGGCTGACTTTATTTTTTTGGGCTCCAAAATTACTGCAGATGGTGACTGCATCCATTAAATTAAAAGAAGCTTGCTTCTTGGAAGAAAACTTATGACCAACCTAGACAACATATTAAAAAGCAGAGACATTAATTTGTCAACAATTGTCTGTCTAGTCAAGGCTATGGTTTTTCCAGTAGTCATGTCTGGATGTGAGAGTTGGAGTATAAAGAAAGCTGAGTGCCAAAGAATTGATGCTTTTGAACCGTGGCGTTGGAGAAGACTCTTGAGAGTCCCTTGGACTTCAAGGAGGTCCAACCAGTCCATCCTAAAGGAAATCAATCCTGAGTGTTCATTGGAAGGAATGATGCTGAAGCTGAAACTCCAGTACTTTGGCCACCTGCTGGGAAGAACTAACTCATTGGAAAAGACTCTGATGTTGGGAAAGATTGAAGGTGGGAGGAGAAGGGGAGAAAAGAGGATGAGATGGTTAGATGGCATCACTGATTCAATGGACATGAATTTGAGTAAACTCCAGGAGTTGATGGACAGGGGGCCTGGCGTGCTGCAGTCCATGGGCTCTCAAAGCCTCAGACACGACTGAGTGAGTGCACTGAACTGAACTGATTTATATACACACACACACACATATGCAAACATATATGTGTGTATATTGCAGAGCTGAAGGCAGCACAGATTTTTGCATCTGAAGCCCATGGACAGTATATACCATCACAAGTCATCCAGAGATTCTAGGAGGCATACAAGAGGTTACCGAAGGCTCTTCAGTGGCTTCTGAGGGCACTAACAGTAATGCCCATTGATTTCAATTTGAATAGATTTTACAACTTTTACTGAAGGATCTCTATTTAAGTGGACTGATTTGTAAGCAGCAGTATTCTTGAGATTAAGTAGAATTTATAAATTAGGAATGTATTTCCTCCAAATAGACTAAAATCTGTTAGAATCATATGTCCTTAATAAGGGTGTTCAACGTAATCCCTTGGAGAGAGGTGTCATCGATGTAATATTATCAAGGTTCCTGGGGAAAGATGGATACAGTTATGATCTCTGCATAAAAGACAGTTTGCCTTAGCAAGGCTGCACAGGTCCGCCATGGGTAGCCCAGTGAAAGGGTATTCTGTCCCTTTGCTGGTGAAGGTCAGCTGTAACTGAAGAGGATGTAGAAATCGAAACTGAGTAGCACATACTAGCCAGTTTTACAATAGCAAAATACTTACTGAATGCAGAGTGGATAGAGGTAGTAATTTAAATAAATTTGCATTGTATTAGTTTGCTAGTTGTCCCATAACAAAGTGCCACAGACAGGTGTCTTAAACAATTAAAAAAACAAAAGCATTTTCTCACAGTTCGGCAGGTTGATCAAGATATTGGCAAGGTTGGTTTCATTCTGAGGCCTTTCTCCTTGGCTTGTAGATGATTTTTCTCTCTGTCTTCACGGGGTTAGACAAGACATATATATGATGTCATTTATATGTATAATCTAGATATTGGTACAGATGAACCTATTTGCAAAGCAAAAATAGAGGCGAGAATGTAGAGAACAAATGTATGGACACCTAGGGAGAAAAAGGCAGACGCGTGAATCGTGAGATTGGGATTGATGGATATACATTATTATGTATGACCTAGATAACTAATGAGAACCTACTGTATAGCATAGGGAACCCTACTCTGCTCTGAGGTGACTTAAAATTGGCAGGAAATCCAAAAAAGAGGAAATACATGTGTATGTATGGACTTCCGCGGCAGCTCAGTGGTAAAGAACCCGCCTGCCAATGCAGGAGATGCAGGTTTGATGCCTGGGTCAGGAAGACGACCCTGGAGAAGGAAGTGGCAACCCACTTCAGTATCCTTGCCTGGGAAATCTCATGGACAGATGAGCCTGGTGGGCTACAGTCCATGGGGCTGCAAAACAGTCAGATACAACTTAACAACTAAATGACAACAACAACATATGTATATGCATAGCTGATTTATTTTATTGTACAGCAGAAAAAGAACACAATATTGTTAAGCAACTATATTCCAATAAAAAAGTTTTAAAAAAGAAAACAAGCAGTACCAACTTATTTCTCTCCTTCATATTAAAAGATATTTTATTGTACTATGATATATACAAAAAGAAAACCCATGGGGAATTTGCCTTTGTTTTGTTAATTAAATACCAATGGCTGCTCTTAGGAAGGCCAAGAGTGACTTTAAGAAAAATTGTCACAGACGTTTCTATTTTAAATTTTGGAGTTTTAAAGTACGAGAATATTCTCTGAAGTCAATTTTTATGGGAAATTACTAAAACACATGGAAAAAGCACGACTTCATGGCTCGTGGGTAGAGCTCACAGTCTTGTATTACGGTCCTCATGCTGTGCTTTGCCTGTGATTGGTAGCTCAAAGGCATCATTTTGAGTGGAATCATATTGTTTAGGAGTAGTAACTCATGCTGCTTTACTACAAAGCAATCAGTAACACCGAGATCAGTTGGACAGGATAGAAGAAAAAGGAAAGAGGTGGTTGAAATGCTATTATTTCTGATATTAAAGATATTAAGAGGGAAGAAATGGAAAGTAGACTGGGTAGGAATTGTACTGATTTGTATAAAATCTGTTTAAATATTTACTCATGGCTTAATAACTTTAAAATAAAGTGTATTTTTCAAAGCATATATTTGAATAAGTAGAGTGACGTTTAAATCATGATGTTTATGAAATACATAAATAAAACACTAATCTGATTGAAATTAGCTAATATTGATACACTTACTCTGCAAAGCTAAGTTACAGAACTCCCAAAGACGGTTTTACCATTTTCTTAAAATTTCCCTCAATAAAATTAAAAGTAATCCATATGTCTAAGATTATTTTATGTTAATGTCATGAAGAGAACAGTTGATGGTGTGTGTAACTTTGTTATTTGATACGTCACAAGGCTTTTAATGTCTTTAAAATAAACCTGAGAAATAGTGTCAGGAAATTGCACCTTGATGAAGATGAGCAACACACAATTTCCAGAGATTAAGAATTTCCTTAAAATTAACTAGTTTTGATTAAAGAAATTCTGTTCACAAAGCTTTAAGAATGGTGTCAAATAGAATATAAGTGAAGACAAGTCTAGACACCAAGAGAGCCACTTTCAAATCCTGACTTGACTTTGTGTAAGTTTCTTAGTAATGCCCCATGACCTATTTTCTTCTTTTGCAAAAATAAGAATGCATAGCTAAGTTATCCTAAATTACTTCCTGTTGTAACATTTTCTATATCTAGCACTCACTGGATAACATCCCTAATGTGAGTTTCATGTACATTAATTCTGTACTGAAAATCAAGTTCCCATTCACATTCTGTCAGCATGGATTAACATACAGACAGGGCAATGTTGACCATGAAGATTCAGTAGCCCAAAGAAGCAAGTTCATTTATATTCAGTTTTACCAAATCTTGGAGAAGGCAATGGCACCCTACTCCAGTACTCTTGCCTGGAAAATCCCATGGATGGAGGATCCTGGTAGGCTGCAGTCCATGGAGTCGCTAAGAGTCAGGCACGACTGAGCGACTTCACTTTCACTTTTCACTTTCATGCATTGGAGAAGGAAATGGCAACCCACTCCAGTGTTCTTGCCTGGAGAATCCCAGGGACGGGGGAGCCTGGTGGGCTGCCATCTATGGGGTTGCACAGAGTCGGACACGACTGAAGTGACTTAGAAGCAGTTAGCAGTTACCAAATCTGCTTATTTAACTTATATGCAGAGTACATCATGAGAAACTCTGGACTGGATGAAGCACAAGCTGGAATCAAGATTGGTGGGAGAAATATCAATAACCTCAAATATGCAGATGACACTATCCTTATGGCAGAAAGTGAAGAGGAACTAAAGAGCCTCTTGATGAAAATGAAAGAGGAGAGTGAAAAAATTGGCTTAAAGCTCAATATTCAGAAAACTAAGATCATGGCATCCTGTCCCATCACTTCATGGCAAATAGATGGGGAAACAGTGGCTGACTTTATTTTTCTGGGCTCCAGAATCACTGCAGATGGGGATTGCGGCCGCAAAATTAAAAGATGCTTACTCCTTGGAAGGAAAGTTATGACCAACCTAGACAACATATTAAAAAGCAGAGACAAAAAAAAAAAAAAAAGCAGAGACATTACTTTGCCAACAAATGTCTGTCTAGTCAAGGCTATGGTTTTTCCAGTGGTCAAGTATGGATATGAGAGTTGGACTATAAAGAAAGCTAAGCGCCAAAGAATTGATGCTTTTGAACTGTGGTGTTGGAGAAAACTCTTGAGAGTCCCTTGGACTGCAAGGAGATCCTTGCAGTCTATCCTAAAGGAAATCAGTCCTGAATATTCATTGGTAGGACTCATGCTGAGGCTGAAACTCCAGTACTTTGTCCACCTGATGCGAAGAGCTGACTCATTGGAAAAGACTTTGATGCTGGGAAAGATTGAGGGCAGAAGGAGAAGGGGACAACAGAGGATGAGATGATTGGATGTCCACCAACTCAGTGGACATTGGTTTGGGTGGACTCCGGGAGCTGGTGATGGACAGGGAGGCCTGGCTTTCTGTAGTTCATGGGGTCACAAAGATTCGGACATGACTGAGCAACTGAACTGAATTGAACTTACCAAATCATGTACTGTATGACTATTATGATATTTACATTGAGGCATGTTTCATCAGGCAGCCTTTCTTAATACATAATCACTTTTTTGGGAGGATTGACATGTACATCCTGCTATTTTTAAAGTGGATGACCAACAAGAACCTACTGTGTAGTCCAGGAAACTCTGCTCAATGTTAAATTTAATTTTTATTGTATATTGGGGTATAGCTGCTTTACAATGTTGTGTTAGTCTCAAGTGTACAACAAAGTGATTCATACAAATGAATTCATTAATAAAACAGAAGCAGACTTGTAGACTTAGAAAACAAACTTATGATTACCAAAGTGGAAACATGATGGGGGGACAAATTAGGAATTTGGGATACACACATACTACAATATATAAAATATATAATCAACAAAGACCTATGGGTATAGCACAGGGAACTCTACTCAACATTCAGTAATAACCTATATGGAAAACAATCTGAAAAAGAAGGTTATATGTATATATATAATCAAAATCACTTTAAAAAATTCCTAAAAATTGTTATAGGGGCTTCCCTGATATCTCAGATGGTAAAGAATCCGCCTGCAATGAGGAGACCCCAGTTTGAGTCCTGGGTTAGGAAGATCCCTTGAAGAAGGGACAGGGTACCCACTCCAGTATTCTTTGGCTTCTTTTGTGCCTCAGCTGGTAAAGAATCCACCTGCAATGCGGGAGACCTGGGTTCATAGATTGTTTGTTGTTTTTGTTTATCTTGACAGTTTTGAGGCCCTGGATAGAATCTGGCCAGTTCCCTTTCTTGAGTGGTTAAATCCATGCCCAACCTTATATCAAAGCTTCATCCTACATCACCCATTTTTAGATTGGGCATTGGGGTGTGTTTCAGGTAACATCTGTGTTTGGCAGAGGCCTATTCCAGGGGCTGAAACATCTTCCATGTTGGTGTTTTCTTTGTAATTGTGTGGGGCAGAACTCTGGTTTGTCTATGTGCTACGGATTGGAGGAAAGCGTGGCTGGGCTGCCCAACACTAAAGAGATGCCACTTTGATCTCCTTGTCACTGCTGCTCAGGCTGGTACTGGGCTGCTAGTCTTCTTTGCTGCTGTATGAATTACTGTCATCATCAGTAAACTGCACACCCCAGCTTCACACCATCCCTGAAGGGTCTGGTGGGCTTCAACCACACGGTCATGGTACGGTCATGCGATTCTGCTCACAGCATCAGTTGATTTGTAAGATTTAGGCTTTATTTTGATGGCAGTACACAACACAATGAATGAATCAGATGAATCACAGGAAAACTCTTATAACTCCAAACAAGAGAAGACTGCTGAGCAAGGCCACCGGGCAGTCATACCTCGGACAGGGTAATGGCAAGCTGGAGCTGCAGCAGGCAGCTTATGCACGTTTATTTTTGTTTTTATTTTCATTACTCTAGGAGGTGGGTCAAAAATGATCTTGCTAAAAAAAAAAAAAAAAAGATCTTGCTGCAATTTATGTCAAAGAGTGTTCTGCCTGTGTACAGCTTGTTTTCTGTTCTGTGTTTGATTTTTACTTCAAGAGTAAACCTTCCTGAGTAAACCACATTTTAATAAATATTGGAATTCTAAGGACAATTTTTAATTCCATTTCATTTGTAACTGCCTAAACTTGGACCACAATTCTAACAAAATATGGGAATGCTGCCATAGTAAAGGAAATTTAAGAGACAAGGTAAGGCAAAATAAATTTTCATCTCTTCAAAGGTACTTACAATTTTCTTAACAACAAAATAAATGATCAAATTTCATTTTCTATTTGGCAATAAGCTGTCTCTAGTTTTGTTTTGTTTTTAATTTACTTACTCATACCAGTGGGCAGAATAGAGCAACCAGAAATAAAGCCATGCATATGCAGTCAGCTAGTCTTCCAGAAAGGTACCTAGAAAATAAAATAGAAATAGTCTCTTCAATAAATGATATTAGTAAAACTAGATACTCACCTGCAAAAAATAAAATTGAACCCTTGTCTTAGAACATACACAAAAATTAACTCATTAGATTAACAACTTAAATATAAGCATACAACTTCTAGAGGAAAGCATAGAACTCTGAGAGGAAAACCTGGGGGAAAATGTCCTTGATATCGGTCTAACAGTGATACTTTGAATTTGACATCAGAGCAAAGGCAGCAAAAGCAAAAACAAGTGGAACTGCATCAAACTAACAGTAAGAGAAACATTCAACAAAGTGAAAAGATAAAGTACAGAACTGCAGAAGACTTTTGTAAACCATGCCGAGCTTCCCTTATAGCTCAGTTGGTAAAGAATCTGCCTGTAGTGCAGGAGACCTGGGTTTGGTCCCTGGATCAGGAAGATCCCCTGGAGAAGGTAGTGGCAACCCACTCCAGTATTCTTGCCTGGAGAATCCCATGGGCAGAGGAGCCTGGCGGGCTACAGTCCATGGGGTCATAAGAGCTGGACACAACTGAGCGACTAAACCACCACGTGGTGACCTTTACTCTTTGTAAACCATGTATCTGTTAAGAGGCTAATATCCAAATATATATATGTATATAAACTCATATAACTCAATAGCAAAATAAATAAAACAGTTAAGTAGGCAAGGGACCTGAATAAACATTTCTCTAAAGAAGACATCCACAGCCAAGGCATGGAAGCAACCTAAATGTCCATCAACAGAAGAATGGGTAAAGAAGATATGGTACATATTTACAATGGAATATTATTCTGTCATAAAAAGAAAGGAAATTGGGTCATTTGTAGAAATCTTTATAGACCTAGAGAGGGTTATACAGATTGAAGTAAGTCAGAAAGAGAAAAATATTGTACATTAATGAATATATATGGAATCTATAAAAATAGTCTAATCAATCCTATTTACAAAGCAGAAATAGAGATACTGATGTAGAGAACAAATGTATGGCTATCAGGATGTCAGGGGAAGAAGGAGGGGGAAGGGACTGGGAGACTGGGGTTGACACATATACACTATTGATGCTATGTATAAAATATACAACTAATGGGAACATAGTTGCACAGGAAACTCTACTTAATGCAGGTGGTAACTTGAATGGGAAGGAAGTGCAAAAGGGAGGGGATATACTTATATGTATGCAGATTCATTTTGATGTACAGCAGGAACTAACACTACATTGTAAACCAACTATACCTCAATCAAAATTAATCTAACAAAGACATACAAGTGCTTTACAGATATATAAAAAGATATTCAACATCACTAGTCATGCTGCTGCTGCTAAGTCGCTTCAGTCGTGTCCGACTCTGTGCGACCCCATAGACGGCAGCCCACCAGGCTCCCCCATCCCTGGGATTCTCCAGGCAAGAACACTGGAGTGGGTTGCCATTTCCTTCTCCAATGCAGGAAAGTGAAAAGTGAAAGGGAAGTCGTTCAGTCGTGTCCGACTCTTGGCGACCCCATGGACTGCAGCCCACCAGGCTCCTCCGTCCATGGGATTTTCCAGGCAAGAGTACTGGAGTGGGGTGCCATTGCCTTCTCCATCACTAATCATGAGGACAATGTAAATCAAAATCGCAATGAGATATCACCTCATACCTGTTAGGGTAGAGATTAATAAAAACTCAAAAGATAACACATGTTTGTGAGAATGTGAATAAAAGAGTATAGTTCTGCACTATTGGTAGAAATGTAAATTGATGCAGTCAGTGGAAAACAATGCAGAGTTTCCTTGAAATGTTAAAGAACAGAACTAGCATGCATGCTAAGTCACTCAGTTGTGTCCAACTCTGTGTCCCCATGGACTGTAGCCCACCAGGCTCCTCTGCCCATGGGGATTCTCCAGGCAAGAATACTGCAGCGGGTTGCCATGCTCTCCTCCAGGGGATCTTCCTGTCCCAGGGATTGAAGCCATGTCTCTTACATCTCCTGCGTTGGCAGGCGTATTCTTTACCACTAGCACCAACTGGGAAACCCCAGAACTAGTGTAAGATGCTGCAATTCAATTCTGGATATATAGCCAAAGAAAGTAAGTTCAGTATTTCTAGGAGATATCTGCATTCTCATTTTCATTGTTCATTATTCATAGTAGCTAAGGTTTGGAAATAACTTGTGTCTGTAGATTTGTAAATGGGTACAGAAAATGCGATATACACAAAGAAATAAAATGGAATATTATCCAACCTTGAAAAGGAAATCCTGCCACTTGTAACAACAGGGATATACTCGGTGGACGTTATATTATGCAAAACAAGTCAGACACAGAAAGACAAATACTGCATGTTGCTGTAGTTCAGTCACTCAGTCGTGTCCAACTCTTCGTGACCCCTTGACTGCAGCATGCCAGGCTTTCCTACCCTTCACCCTCTCCCAGAGCATAATCTCACATATATGAAATCTAAAAAAGTCAAACTCATAGTAACAGAATAAAATGTTGTTTTCTAGTAGCCAGGGAAATGGGGAGATAATGGTAAAGAGGAACAAATATTCAGTTAAAAGATAAGTAAGCTCTGGAGACCTAATGTACAGAATGATGACAATATTTATTAATAATAATTGCAATTTTCTAAGAGTAGATCTCAAATGTTCTCAACATATATACAGTCAAAAGTAAGTAGGTGAGGTAAAGGTTATGCTACTTAGTTTGATTGTGTTAATAATTTTACAATGTATATGTATATCAAAACATGATGTCGTATACCTTAACAATGTATAATTTCTATTTGTCAAATGTTCTTCAGTAAAACTAAAAAAATAATGCTCACTCAAAATATGCTTTGTTTAATATAAACTTCCTAAATGAAGATTTTCATTCACTCAGCAGTGGCCACAGGACTGGAAAGGTCACTTTTCATTCCAATCCCAAAGGAAGGCAATGCCAAAGAATGCTCAAACTACCGCACAATTGCACTCATCTCACACGCTAGTAAAGTAATGCTCAAAATTCTACAAGCCAGGCTTCAACAATACGTGAACCATAAACTTCAGATGTTCAAGCTGGTTTTAGACAAGGCAGAGGAACCAGAGATCAAATTGCCAATATCCGCTGCATCATGGAAAAGCAAAAGAGTTCCAGAAAAACATCTATTTCTGCTTTATTGACTATGCCAAAGCCTTTGACTGTGTGGATCACAATAAACTGTGGAAAATTCTGAAAGAGATGGGAATCCCAGACCACCTGACCTGCCTCTTGAGAAACCTGTATTCAGGTCAGGAAGCAACAGTTAGAACTGGACATGGAACAACAGACTGGTTCCAAATAGGAAAAGGGGTACGTCAAGGCTGTGTATTGTCACCCTGCTTATTTAACTTCTATGCAGAGTACATCATGAGAAACGCTGGGCTGGAAGAAGCACAAGCTGGAATCAAGATTGCCAGGAGAAATATCAATAACCTCAGATATGCAGATGACACCACCCGTATGGCAGAAAGTGAAGAGGAACTAGAAAGCCTCTTGATGAAAGTGAAAGAGGAGAGTGAAAAAGTTGGCTTAAAGCTCAACATTCAGAAAATGAAGATCATGGCATCTGGTCCCATCACTTCATGGAAACAGATGGGGAAACAGTGTCAGACTTTATTTTTCTGGGCTCCAAAATCACTGCAGATGGTGACTGCAGCCATGAAATTAAAAGATGCTTACTCCTTGGAAGAAAACTTATGACCAACCTAGATAGCGTATTGAAAAGCAGAGACATTACTTTGCCAGCAAAGGTCCGTCTAGTCAAGGCTATGGTTTTTCCAGTGGTCATGAATGGATGTGAGAGTTGGACTGTGACAAAAGCTGAGCACTGAAGAATTAATGCTTTTGAACTGTGGTGTTGGAGAAGACTCTTGAGAGTCCCTTGGACTGCAAGGAGATCCAACCAGTCCATTCTGAAGGAGATCAGCCCTAGGATTTCTTTGGAAGGGCTGATGCTAAAGCTGAAACTCCAGTACTTTGGCCACCTCATGCGAAAAGTTGACTCATTAGAAAAGACCCTGATGCTGGGAGGAATTGGGGACAAGAGGAGAAGGGGACGACAGAGGATGAGATGGCTGGATGGCATCATGGACGTGAGTTTGAGTGAACTCCGGGAGTTTGTGATGGACAGGGAGGCCTAGCGTGCTGCGATTCATGGGGTCACAAAGAGTTGGACATGACTGAGCAACTAAACTGAACTGAACTGAAATGAAGATTTTCAAATCTGTAATTGAATACTTTATTCTAGATCACTTTCTCCTTTAAAGTATCCTTTCTAATGAGTATTGAAATGTTAAACAGCCTTTTCCTTAATGAAAAAATATGAAAACAATGTTCTCAATGAATAAGAGCATATTCAATTTGGCTTCCAGTGTCCAGGCTAGGAAATGGCAGGGGTTAGGCTTTCTGGATGGCAGTAGCAATATCAATACCTAATTCTTTTCAGGGCATTGGTTGTTGAATAGGAAAAGAAAAAGAAATTTTACAAGGGAGATCTTTTTTTATGATTTCAAGCAATTCTAGCACAGCTGGAATTCCAGAATGACAAACAGGATGTGGAATGACTTTGAAGCCACATCTTCTTAGTCAAATTAACCATAGAATCACTTAAGGTGCTTTATTCAGTGAATAATTATGGTATAGAGAAAGGGCTATAGTGATAAAGTAATTCAGGTTTTAAAGTATACATATTTTCATTAAGATTTTTAGTTATTAAATTTTCTGGGTTGACAAACCACCTCTCTAATTACTTGAGTAGTTCAGCACGGTTCTTTTCTTTGTTTGTTTTATTGTATGGTCTGCTAGTATAAAGACATGTAAAAGCAGGTTACCATAAATTTATTTGGTGGGAGCCAGAGGTGGGGGGAATTATTCTCCCAAACACAAGGGTAAAGCATGAAGCCTGGAGCAGTGAGTTTCCCTAAACTAATTTATCAACTTCCAAGTGTTTTCTCCTGGCTATACCTGAACAAAGCTCTAACGACATGGCTTGTATAGTACATTTGTTTTTTCGTGCTTTTGTTTATTAGAATGAGACTATCTGTAGCCTTCACCCATTAAATTTTATTTTAATCTTTGTAAGAACTTTATACTTTATTATAATCTTACTTTTGTTTTTATACTTATTTTTATGAATCATTAAGAATCATATAACCTGTGAAATAGACTCCCATGTATTTTTGGCCTGAAGCAGCAGATGATTAAGGAGGATGGCTTAGTATAAAGAACATTAAAATAAGAGTTAGAAAACTAGTCATTATCCCCAGTTCTTTCAGAGATAGTTTGGGCTTCATGATTTAGGTCTTAAAGATTTAATTTCCCCTTGTATAAAGTGAGGGTTCATGAATAAACCATTTCTAAATCATCAGCATTGACATGTCATAAACCAGTGAGCCCTCCCCTGTCCATACACCAGTCTTGGAGCTCAACTGGGAAACTTTAAGAGTACATACCATCCCTCCCTTTAAATTCTGGTTATTGGGCAGTGTGGGGAACAGAAGAGGTTCAGGTCCTAATCCCAAAACTTATGAATGGATTTTGTTACAAGGAAAAATGGAGGACTATAGTTAGAACTAAGATTGCTGATCAGTTAACTAATAAAACAGCAGACTTATCCTGAATAGACTGGGAGGCCCCAGTCTAATCTCATGAGCTCTTAAAAGTAGAAGAGAGCAACAAGAGTGGGCCAGAGAGACGATACTAGAAAAAGAGGGAGCAATGCCATGCATGAGAGCTAGTCAAGTAAGGCAGAAACTCTTTAGTTAACCACCACCAACTCATTTATTTGATGAACAAAAGTTGCACATTTCCTCTTATCTTACTGTTTTCATTGTTTATTTATCAGCTGATGTGTTTTAGGTTTCAGAGACCCTAGATTCTTCTACACTTAAAGACTATGCTTTAGCCCTTATGCAAAATTAAGAGGCTAGTGTATATTGACATGTTTTATATTAAAACAGAATGAACTTCCGTTTTCAATTAAAAGACTGCATTGTAATTTACTGTGATCACACAAGGACATAAATGTAAATGGTGTCACAAGATATAATGACATGTATTAGCAGATATCGGGGTATACAGAAGGGTGGTTCAGTCTGTTCTCTGGTCAAGAAAAATATTCCCTGAAAGAGCTATAAAATATAATATCTAAAGGATAAGAAATTAATGATGCCAGGAATTTAAAGATTATACAATTTACTGCACAATTATAGTAATATTACATTATTTGCTTTTATTTATTTAAAATAACTTACTCAAATTCTGCCATGTTCAAATACTCTGGCAGGCCCTGAAAATATGAAAATGAGTAAGACACAATCCCTAACATCCCTTCATGATCTAATTGCCACAGAATAGCAGCAATCAAATTTGTGTCTCTTACCCTCACAATTCTACATTTCATTATATGTTCCTTCTCTTGCATGGGGGAAAATTGCAAATACTTATGTCATTATCAAATGATACATTGATTTCCTGCATATTTGATTATTTACAGTTTCCTAGTCTTCTCTGGTGCTCAGAGGGCATGGAACATTTTTGGCAAGGTCTTTCTGCACTATTTTGGCCAGGTCACTCATCACTGGTACTGTAATGCCTGAACAGAAGCAGAGTGCTCTCTTTGCAGCTGGTTTTTTTCAGGTGTGCTCTTGATAGCAACGCTAATGGGCAGATAGTTCACTGCATCTCTAGCTGTTGGCATATGGCATCCGGGAGGACAAGGCAGTCCAGACAGCCCATCAGATTAACCATGTAATAGACCCAGAAGCTGCTCTGAAGCTGTAAAACAAAATTGCTTATGGAGTCTGCCAGCACGCCAGATGCTGCTATTGGAAGAAATATCTTCCAGCGCTGAGCATCTGGGTCTCCTGGTTGCCAGAAAAAAAAGAGAGAGAGAGAGAAATGCAATTGGCAATTCACTATCAATGAGGTTTCTTTTGGAATATAAGAATTTTTATATTTTTTAAAATGTCAAGTGCATTATGTTGCAACAAAGGTTAAAATTGGCTATTTCCCATGCACGCCACTATTAACATACATCTTCCATACAGTCCTTAGGCAGCTGGTTGGTTATTATCTAAATAAATCAGAACAATGAGAATCTTGAGTTTGAATGTGAATTTTCAGTCTGTTTCCAATATGCTTATTTTATTGATATTTTGCATAATAACATTCTTGCCAGCTGAATATAAATTTTATATTTAAACAAGGTAAGAAATAATGTTTCATATTAGCACACACTAGTTTGTTTCCTGACTGCCAATTATATAATTGAATATTATAACTAAGATATAACTCCCAAATGTCAATCAACTGTTTTTCAGTGGAATTGCTTTTCTATGCCAAATAAACAGTGGATTTGACTAATTTAATTTAAAGTCAATTAGATTTAGTTTTTTAAGCCGAAGCACAAGGTGAGTCATTCCTTGTCAGTTATATAATGTTTCTATATTGCCTAAACTTTGGTAAAAATTACCTTATATATTTAATTAAAACAATTAATATATGACATTTAAAAATAAGACAATTGTGTTAAATCATAAACACTCACATGTTTTACTTGGCCTGCATGATCTTTTTTGCACTGCTCAAAATAAGTTTATTGAACATATTTATTGAATATGAGAGATTACCTCAAATTTATAATTTTCTATGTTCCAACATTTGAAGCTTTTATATACAGTGATGCTCCAAACCCATTTATTCTCCAGTTTTGCATAGTGGTTAATTACACAGTCTAACTTTTTCAGAAAGTTAGTAGTTTAAAACATTTTTAAATTCAAACACCTGCTTTTCTCCTAGTAGTACATTTAGGAGCCACTTCCAGTAAACATGAATATATTGCAAGTTTCAGTTGTTAATATGCTATAACTCTGTATTAATGAAATTATGATAGTTTGGGAGTTAAACTGTGCAGAGTTAGATTATAAAGATACCTCAAAGATATTATAGGTTTGGTTCCAGACCATCACAACTAAGCAAGTATTTTAACAAACTGAAGAGTGTGAACGTTTTGATTCCCCAGTTCCAATAAAATTTGTTTACACTATACTGTGGGCCAATAAGTGCGCAATAGGATGTCTAAAAAAAAACAATGTATATACCTTAATTAAAGCTATGCTTTATTGTTAAAAAAAATGCTGTTATCTGAAACTTCAAAAGTTGCAATGTTTTTGCTGGTGGAGGGTCTTGCCACAATGATGATAACTGCTGACTGATCAGGATTGTGGTTGCTAAAGCCTGGGGTGGCTGTGGCAATTTCTTAAAATAAGACAATAGTGAAATTTGCTACATTGATTGACTCTTCCTTTCAGGAAAATTTTCTCTGTCGCCTGTAATGCTGTTTGATAACATTTTACCCACAGTAGAATTTCTTTGAAAATTGGAGTCAAGCCTCTCAAACTCTGCCACTGGCTTATCAACTAAGTTTATGTAATATTCTCAGTCCTTTGTTATTTTAACAATCTTCACAGCATCTTCACCAGGAGTAGGTTCCATTTCAAGGAATCACTTTCCTTGCTCAGCTGTCAGAAGCCACTTCTCATCTATTCAAGTTTTATCAGGAGATTGCAGCAATTCAGTCACATCTTCAAGCTCCACTTCTAATTCCAGTTCTTATGCTGTTTTCACCATATCTGTAGGTGAAGTCTCAAATGACTCAAATCTTTCATGAGGGTTGAAATCAACTTCTTCTAAACTCCTATTAAGGTTGATACTTTAACCTCATCCCAAGACTCATAAATGTTCTTAATGGCATCTAGAATGGTGAATACTTTCTAGAAGGTTTTCAGTTTACTTTTTTCCAGATCCATTAGTGAAGTAACCATGTACGGCAGCTTAAAGAATAAGACTTGAATGTTGAAATTATCCTTTGATCCACAGGCTACAAAATGGATGTAGGATGAGGAGACATGAAAACAATATGAATCTCACTGAACAGATACAACAGTGCTCTTAAAGGCGGGCAAACATGTCATCGATGAGCAGTAATATTTTGAAAGAAATCTTCTTACTGAGAAGAATCAATTAGTATCAACACTGGGGTTAAAATATTTACTAAGCCATATGATAAATAGACATGCTGTCATCCGGACTTTGCTGTTTTCTTTATTGAGCGTAGGCAGGATCAGTCAGTCAGTCAGTCAGTTTAGTCGCTCAGTCGTGTCCGACTCTTTGTGACCCCATGAACCACAGCATGCCAGGCCTCCCTGACCATCACCAACTCCTGGAGTTTACTCAAACTCATGTCCAAGTCAGTGATGCCATCCAACCATCTCATCCTCTGTCGTCCCCTTCTCCTCCTGCCTTCAATCTTTCCCAGCATCAGGGTCTTTTTCAGTGAGTCAGCTCTTCTCATCAGGTGGCCAAAGTACTGGAGTTTCAGCTTCAGCATCAGTCCATCCAATGAATATTCAGGAAGAGTCTATATAGGCAGGGTCGATATAGTATAATCTTTAAAGATCCCAGGATTTTCAAAATGATAAATGAGCATCGGCTTCAACTTTAAGTCACCAGTTTCACTAGCCCCTAACAGGAAAGTTAGGCTGTCCTCTGAAGTTTTGAAGCAAGGCATTGACTTCTCTTCTCTAGCTATAAAAGTGCTAGATAGCAGCTTCTTTCAAGAGAGTGCTCTATTTTGTACATTGAAAATCTCTTGTTTAGTGTAGCCACCGTTATTCATTATCTTAACTAGATCTTCTGGATAACTTGTTGCAAATTCTACATTAGTACTTGCTGCTTCAACTTGCACTTTGATGTTAGGTGCAAGTTTGAAGTTAGGGCCTTGTTCTGGATTAAGCTTTGACTTAAAGGAATGTTGTGGCTGGATTGATCTATCCGGACCACAGAAACTTGATGTCAGCAACAGGGCTGCTTCACTTTCTTAGTATTCATGTGTTCACCGGAGTAGCACTTTTCATTTCTTTCAAGAACTTTTCCTTTGCATTTGTAACTTGACACAAGAGGTCTAGTTTTCTGCCTTTCTAGGCTTTTGACATATCTTCCTTGCTAAACTTAATCATTTCTAACTTTTGATTTAGAGTTAGAGACTTGATGCTCTTCCTTTCACTTGATCACTTACAAGCTATTGTAGGGTTCTTAACTCACCTAAGTTAAATAGTGTTGTGTCTCAAGGAAGAAGAAAGCCTGAGGAGAAGTATCTCTTGGGAAGGTAGTACAATAGGGAGAAATGCTGAGAGTTCATAACGTTGCACACAGTGTATTCTATATTGTTTCATTTAAAAAAACATATTTATATAGCATTAATATAATTATAAAAAATATAGACATAATAATTATAATCTATAATAATTATAGATCAAGGTTTTACACATTGGATTTCAGAAATGCCAGCTTCATTCATTTGTCTGTTTACTTATTGACTAACCTTTCTTGTATTCCTTCCATGTGAGGAGCACTGTGCTAGAAATGCATATATATGGCCTGTGGTATCATGAAGTCTGGATGAGACAGTAATGAGTATATGCACATTCCCCCAAAATAGTGCAAAAGAACCGCAGAAGAAGGCATGGAAACCTGAAGGCACAAAGGGAAAGTGATGAATACTGGTTAAATGAATTAAGAAAATCTCTCCAGAAGACTAGAACTGTGAAATAAAACTATAGATAATGAAAATTATGCCAGGTGGTTAGAGGGCATATTCAATATAGAAGGTCAACCCAACAGGGAGAGAAATCATCCAAGTGACTGTAAGGGGAAAAGTGAAAGTGAAAGTGAAGTTGCTCAGTCGTGTCTGACTCTTTGCGACCCCGTGAACTGTAGCCTACCAGGCTCCTCTGTCCATGGGATTTTCCAGGCACGAGTACTGGAGTGGATTGCCATTTCCTTCTCCAGGGGATCCTCCCAACCCAGGGATCGAACCCAGGTCTCCCACATTGTAGACAGACGCTTTACCGTCTGAGCCACCAGGGAAGTGAATAAGGGGAAAAGAGCACCAAAAAGCATTCAGGATTTGAGTGATGAGACTAGTAATGAGGCCTAGGGATCAATCTGGAGAGTTCAGAAGGGCTGATTACAAAGACCCTCCTAGACCATGCCCCTGAGTTATCCCTCTATATCCTCCTAGAGAAAATGGACTTCCACTTGACATTTTAGAACAAAGAGAAACAATCAAACATGCCTGCTTAGAAGGATTACTATCTTGACAATTGGAAAACAGATTAGATTAGATTAAGTAGATAAGCTAGATAAGAAGGCAGATAGCAAGGCTATCATCTGGGAAGATATTTTAATAGTCTTTATTTCAATAGCACTATAGGTATGTGCCTGTTTATATGTATATGTTTGTGTCCATTTTATAAGTTAATTTTATAAATAAAAATATAATTCTTTAATTTATGTAAATATTTAACTTTTTGTTAATATTACATATAAGGATAATATTTATGTTGTTTTATATAGCATGTGTTTTATATATATAATATTATATATAATATTGTATTCCAGATAAAAAGAATGAGATACATTTCTCTATTGGTACAAGGAAAACATAAAGTTATAGTATTGAATATTATATATATATATAATTTTATTAAATATATAAAACAAAGATCAAATGAGCATCAAGTTTTGAATTTTTTAATATAAAATTATTTATTTTAATTGGAGGTTAATTACTTTACAATATTGTATTGGTTTTGCCATACAGCAACATGACATACACACCAAGTTTTGAATTTTGAAGTGATCTTGCTTGACTGGTCCAAGGCATCACGTCATGAAAAAGACTATGATAAAAAAGATGTTTACAAAAAGAAGAAAAGAATAAAAATAGCTTGAACAAGTAATATGATAAAAAAAAGGGGGAGAACCCACAGATTTCTTAAAAATGAATGCAAAAGTAGATTAATATCTGGCAAGTGTAAGTACATTTGAAAACTGATATAGAGGCAAACATGTGTATTATTAGAAATTTACCTAACCTGACTACTTGGCTAATTTTCTTTCTTTCAGATGTAGTAAAGCATATCCCTAACTCTTAATTTTTTATTTTCATTTTGCTTTGATTATGCTCATGACTTAATGACTTGTTCCATGATGTGTTCTTTCTTCTTTTAAAGATGGTTGTGCTAAAACCTGCTGTCATTTACTTAGAATCCTTTGAATCCTTAGAATCCTTTCAGGGAGCCACTGTTGTAAGAATTATAGGGATACATGTTATTATTTCCATCTTTCACATGAAAACTTAGAGAACTCAAGAGATGAGCCAAAAGTCATAGTCTACTGGGGCAACCAAGCCAGAGTTTACGCCAATATCAATCTGATTCTAGACCAGTGTTCTTTTCACTACACAGTGTTAAGTGGTTTAAATCAAATTGAATTAGGTGTGCGATCATAAATTTTCATGGCAGAAGTTGGTCTGTTAACTGCATCCATATTCACTAAAGAAAAGCTTGGTATGGCTGTTTAAATTGTTAGATTTTAGGTTTGGGGTTGAAAGCTCTTCTGACATAAATTTAATCTGCTAGATTAGAGTAATAGATCTGATATATAGAGGTGAAGTGATTAATGTAATTTTTCTTGGCTGTAGCAAGACTTTTTTTTTAGAACGGTAAATGGCTTTATTGCATGAGCTAAGACAGGAGGAAGAGGGTTTCTTGGCCTTTCGGGCCTTGATCTTCCTCAGACAGAACTCCAGCTCCTTCTCCTTTAATACACGGCCCTCTGCTGGGCCACGCCGGCCTGGTCTTGGAGCGATGCAGGCAAGAAGCTTGCCCGGCTGAAACCGCTCCTCTGGAAGACTGCTAATTGTGGCGTTCTTTTTCCTTTCATGATATTTCTTCTGCATTTTCTTTGATCGTTTCTTGTTGAAAATCTCTTCCTCCTTGGGAGGCAGCCTGGCCCCCTCCTAGGCCCCGAGAGGCAGCGCAGGGCGGGGCTCACACCGCTGTCCCTACGGCGTGCTGTCCATGAGCACAAAGCACTTCTTCCCCATGGTCTTGGTAGGGACCAGCCCATCGCTGGATGCGCTACAGACAACATCCGTGATCCTTGTCCGGCGCGTCCAGCACTGGGAGCCCAGGAGAAGTTCCCCACGTCCAGCCTCAAGGCCGGGTACTTGCTGCCTCCCGCACATGGACTGTGTATATGCGGCGGGGCCAGTGTTTGTGTTGGCAGCGGGGAGTGCCTGTTCATATTTTTTGGTACGGCTTTGTCTTGCCTCTGGGTTTCCGAGGCTTGTGCCGTTTGTCCTGAGAGATGCCCATTGCTCGGTGCTGGCTGGAAAGAGCGTGGCTGTAGCAAGACTTTTATACCACATTCCTTGTATATCAATAAGTTTATTAGTAGACTACTTGAATCACTGAACTTATTATCCAAAAAGCCCTATTAACTAGTATCTTCATTAAGAAGAGTGAATGAGAACGCTATTGGCTGGATGCAAAAACAAAGAAAAAACTTTGTGACAGCAGGAAATAGATAAGGTTTTAAGGAAGCTTCAAATGACAATTAGAATTGTTTTTGACGTTATAGTTAATTTACAATGTTGTGTTAATTTCAGGTGTACAGCGAAGTGGTTCATGCATATACGTGTGTTGCTCCATCTTTTTTCAGATTCCTTTCCCATAGGTTATTGCAAAATACTGAGTAGACGTCCTCATCCTATCCAGTAGGTCCTTGTGGATTATCCATTTTATACATAGTAGTGTGAATTTGTTAATTTCAAGCTCCTTAGCCAGCTTTCCCCTTTGGCAGCCATAGGTTTGTTTGCAAAGTCTATGGGTCAGTTTCTGTTTTGAAAGTTGCTTCATTTGTGTCTTTTTTTTAATTTATAGATTCCAAATACAAATGATATCATGTGATATTTATCTTTCTCTGATTTTTTATGTAGTATGATAATCTCTGGGTCTACCCATGTTGCTGCAAATGGCATTCTTTCTTTCTTTTTTATGGCTGAGTAATATTCTATTGTGTATATGTACCACATCTTCTTTATCCATTTCTCTGTCATTGGACAAGTAGGCCTCTTCCATGTCTTGGCTATTGTAAATAGTGCTGCAGTGAATATCAGGGTGCATGTACATTTTCCAATATGGATTTCTCTGGATATATGTTCATGAGTGGGATTGCTGGGTCATATGGCCATTTTATTTTTAGTTTTTTAAGGGACTTTCATACTGTTCTCCACAGTGGCTGTATCAGTTTACATACCTACCAACAGGGTAAGAGGGTTCCCTTTCCTTTACTCTCCAGCATTTATTGTTTATAGACTTTATGATGATGGCTATTCCGACTGGGTGTGAGGTGACACCTCATTTTAGTTTTGATTTGCATTTCTCTAATAATTAGTGATGTTGAGCATCTTTTCGTGTGCTAAAGTACAAGTTTTGAATAAAAGCTTTAAAATGCACAAAGTATTAGAAGTACATCAAGCTGTGTTATTTATTTGAACATATGTATAAATATTTGTGAGTCAATATATATGCATGTATGCTTACAAATATATTAGCATTTTCAACATTTTGCTATAACTTTCATATTTTAAAGAGTTATAAAATGTGTGTTGTGATAGACAAAGTTGTGGTTCCTCAAAGATGTGTGGCCAGAATCTATGACTAATTAACCTTTGGCAAAAAAAATAGACTTTGCAGATGTGATTACACTGGTGATTTTGAGATGAAAAGATTATCCTGGATTACACATCTGGGTCCAATATAGTCACAATGGTGCAGATAAGAGAAAAGACAAGAAAGTAGAGTCAGAAGGTAGAAACGAAAAGGAGACAGAGGAGAGAGAGTTAAATTGCTGCCTTGTTGGCTGTGACGATGGAGGAAGGTGCCATGAGCCAAGGATAGAGTCAGGTAGACTCTGGAAGCGGGAAACGTCCCCTGTAGAGACGCCAGAAGAAATGCAGCCCTGCTTGTGACACCGTGTGTTGAGGACTTCTGAGCTCCAGAACTGCGAGATACTGAATGTGTGCTGTCCCGAGTCATTAGGCTTTGTTGACTCGTCATGGCAGCAGTGGGAATCTGGAGCACATATATGTCATGCACACACAGTGCCCATTAGTAAGCACTTGGTGAAAGCAAGAAGGGGAAGGAAGATGGGAAGGAGGGGCAGGAGGGACGAGCAACAGGACAGAAAAAACAGGTTACTAGTGAATTGATATAATCTGAGAGTTTTTTAAAAAGACATTTACAAATTATTTTTTTTTAAGTTAAAACTATTTATTAGCAAATTCTAACCTAGGGAATTGGATGGAGGGGGGGGAGCTTCTTATACCATAGATGACACCTAGCTATACTCAGTAAAAAAATAAAAACCCTATTATCAAATGTAAAAGTAAATCTTATATAGAAAAGGCACATTTTTCTTAAAAGCCATAGATACTTAAAAGCAAAATAGCAATGGCTTCAGCTAGCAAATAGGGCAAGTGTGTTAGTCGCTCAGTCATGTCCAACTCTTTCTGACCCCATGACTGCAGCCCACCAGGCTCCTCTGTCCATGACATTTTCCAGGCAAGGATACTGGAGTGGGTTGCCATTTCCTTATCCAGCAAATAGGATAGATTTATTTAAATTACTACTTAAAGAGAATATTTCGATTAAAGAAAGCAAATGTACCATAAATACATATAAAATATTCATGTTTATAATAAAACATAATTTTTCGCAGTAAATGTATATATAATACTCAAAATTGTTCAAAGCTAGATTACATTTATTTGAATGAAGGGTGGGGTATAAATGACTTCTTAAAGGTCTTCACCTGTCGATAAGAGAAGATCAAGAGAACTCTTCCCAAAGGGGTGTGTGTGTGTGTGCGTGTGTGTGTAGTTGGATTAAAGGGAATATGGGAGATCAAAATGCATAAGGAAAGTTCTGGAGCAGAGAGGAATAGCCTATGTTTCTATTAACACATTAAAAAATTAGATAGCTTCCCTTTAAGTATATCCATTTAAGTTGGAACTACTTACTTTCTGAAAAGAGCAACGTAATTAAATAGTCATCTTCTAAACTGGAAGGGAAGAGGATTTTATTTCAATACATTTATACCAAGGAAAGCTGCTACATACTGTGATTTCAGCCTTCAAAACTCGTTCCTATTCATTATCACTTACCCAAATACATCACACTGTTTCATTGGTACCTTAAACACAAGAAATTAGACACACTTATCGACTGAGCACATCTGACAGTTGTAGTTAACTGATACATTGATTAATTAGTATATTACTATCTTAAATGAACACTATGATATGAGACTTACATTATTTTTCCAGAAGTTGATTTTGAAAGTAAAGGTTAGAGAAGAAAGCATAAATATACCAAGTTCCTGAAAGGATGGTTCAGGAGGAAAAAAAGCCTTCCAAAGTTTAATGGAAGGCACTGACATTTGAGGGTATGAAACAGAACAAATACAAACTGCAAACTACTTTTCATCCCAGAAAGATCAAGGTCAATAAGGTAAATGATAGAAATATCTCAGGATTTGAAAGGTATGCATTCTGTTATTTCATCTTGGAATCTGAAGGCACCTCCTGAAAGAGATTGCTTTAATTTTCAACAAACAAATTATCTAGGATCAAGAAAGAAAACTAAAGTGAAATATTACTTGTTAACCTATATAACATAGGAAAAAATCCAAGCCACCCAACTTTCCAAAAGAAGCAAGAAGAGATAAACAATCTTTATCTAATTTTTTTTCTCCTATGCTAACAAGCTCTTCCTTCTGTTTTCAGGATAATTTTGTTCACAAATTGAGAAAAGATTTGTGGAGTGGTTCTGGTAGAAGATTGGTTTATCCTCTGCCACAGCTGACCTAACTTCTCTATCAGTCACACTCTCCTGTATTTGGCATTATGTAGCTTGTTTTACCTCTCAGGTGTTTTATGGATACCTTTGCATTCCAAAAATGTTTCCTGAGCACCTGTTATGCACAGGACATATCTCTCTTTCTGTGCCTTAGCACAGAGGTGGTTATACCTTTTATTCAACTCCTGAATATAAGTATAGAATATCATAAGTGTGCCCTCAAATCATATTTTTATTAATTTATAGTTAACATTCTTTTGTTAAAAATGTATTTAATGAAAAGTTGTCAAACATAACTTGCTTATCCTGCTGATACCATACTCTCTTGCATTGTTTAAGTTTGTTTTGTTTCTTTTTTTAACTAACCCTTCCTTTGTCTTCTTAATAGTTTAGATTCCTAGAGGCTAGCCCAATAACCTTGTTGGACTTCATCTGGGTTCTTGTATATTTTCATTCTCTCTATTTTCCTCAGATAAATGGATCGATTCTTTGGGTCTCATGTCTCTATATTCTGATAACTCTCAAATCAATGTCTCTTACCCAAAAGTACTTTCCAAATTCCACATGCAAAAACGTAGTGGATACTTCCTCTTGAATATTATTCTGAAATTACAATTTCAACATATAATTCATTGAAGCCAGTGTATTCATCTTATCCCAAACTCGACTTCCAAGGTTACTTTATATTACAATTAAGAGGACAAGCTAGAACCTTAAGTGTCTCTTTTTACTAACTTTTACTTCTCATAGATGATCTGCTTTGCAGAGCACTTTCTGTCATCTTCCTAGTTATTCCTTAAGTCATTTATCTGACTTCATTCTCACTTCTAAGTTCTTGGTTTGAATACTTTCTCTTAGGTTTCACTGCAAAATACACTCTGTGCTCTTAGTCTCCAGTGCCAGTCCACCCCAACATACTCTCTAAATTCTCCTGCAATTTTTTTTGTAAAAAATACTGTATATTTCATTATTATAATCCATTGTTAAAGCAGTCATTCAGTAGCTCTCCACTTGTCTAGAATGCAATCTGTTCTCGAGTATGACACCTAAGGACTCCAAGTCATGTGACTGCGTATGAGTATATCATATTAAGGGGAATATTTCTCGCCTCATTTGAAGTGTTCTCTCTCTCTCCCTCTCCAGCATTATTCCACATAACGTTAGCTGTCGTATATATACTCCAGCCATACTAGAGCTCTTGTCTGTGCCTTTGTGCATGTTCCTTTTCTCTTCTGGAGGTACCACGTCCTTCCATCATGTCATATTCTTGGCAAACATAACGAAAGCCATAATCTTTGTGTTTCTCTTCTTGGAGCCTTCCATGACAACTGCCTACAGTAGAGGTGATGACTTCCTCCTCGTACCGTTTCAGAACCAAAAAGCATAGTAATTATCATATTCCTTCATGATCCTTCTAAATTAGAATCTCTCCGTCTCAGCCCTGTTGACAGTTTGGGGCCAGATAGTTCCTTGTTTTGGGGGCCTTCCCTGTGTATTGTAAGGTTTTAGCAGCATTGCTGGCCTCCATCCAATAGGACCTTACCCCAGTTACTTTAGGAAATATCTCCAGACCTTTCAAATGATCCCCGGGGGCCAAAGAATTTCCCAGTTGAGAACTACCACTCTAAATATTTATATCCTTCTGATGTATGCCTTGTAGTGTCCCTCGGAATTTAATTCTGTGCCAGACACATGAAAGGGATAGCATCAATTCTTGTACTTTGAATGAATAAAAGCAAATCAATATGTTAAATATGTTATTGAATTAATTTCCCAGTGGAAATTTCAGAATGCATATTATTTGCCTACTTTTAGAATTTATAACACTTTTAGAATTTATAACACTTCAGTTTTGTAAGGACAGAGTCAAGAAGGACATCAAGCTGTCCTTGAATTGATTCACATGTCAATTTATCTATAAATATGTGTAAATTTACATAAATGCATATAAGTACACAGATTTTTTAATTTATCATATATATATATATATAAAACACAAAATATTTGATTAATTGGACCACTTCATTCTCCAACTAGATACGATTAAAGCAGAGGGTATTATGTTGAAAGAAGAATTGACATGTGTACGTGTGAGCAGAAGGGTTCAAAGCTCTGTATATTAGATGGATTCCTCATTATAACCTCACAAACCACAAAATTACTTTATTAAGGAAGATTTTTGAATCTTGTTCAAGCAGTTGGCCCAATATAAAGATTATTTTTCTGAGTGTATAATAGCAGAATAGTATAAAGGGGCAGAATAGTATAAATAAAGGAAGAGTTTGAAAGTAAATAATTCAAAAGATGGAAGCACAAAAAGGAAAAAAAAAATGTTCATTCTCTTCATAGAAAACTAGGAAACTTCATGGAGCTGGTAGCACTTAAAAAAGGCCTTGAAAGAGCAGTCCAATTTAAGAAGGTTATTAGGTGGATATTATTGAGAGAGGGAGATTTGTAAGGGAAGAAAAAATGGGAAGGGATGGAGATAGACAGTTTTGAACCATATGAAGTTAACAACAATCATTCAGCCATTATTCAGTAAATATTACTCAATCCACGAAGTGGCTCAGCAGGTTAAGAATCTGCCTGCAATGCAGGAGATACAGGAGATGCGGGTGTGATCTTCTTGGGTTGGGAAGATCCCCTGGAGAGGGAAATGGCAACCCACTCCAGTATTTTTGCCTCAGAAGTTCTATGGACAGAGATACTTGGTGGGCTACAAGTCCAAAGGGTCTCAAAGAGTTGACGCAACTGAGCAGCTAAGCACACAGCACATCAAAGCAGAGAGCGCATATTTTTCACACTGAGGAAACTCTTAAGAATTTGAACAATTAAAATAAATTTAAATTTAAAAAAATTAAAAAAAAAAAGAATTTGAACTGAGGTCACAAGTTGGTAGCCTGCAAACCACATAATATTTCAAATGTGTGTGTGTGTATATATACACATATATATATACTCAAAGTTTTTATAATATTAGCCAGTTTTACTTCTCTACCTTTACCCCACACTCTGCCTTAAAAACTGCTAATCCCAGACAAAGGAGGTCTGTCTCACCTAGCATCTAAACACTTAAGCCTCTAAACACTTAAGCCTCTTCTTCTTCCTTCCAAACCTGTTTTCTGCCCCCTGCTCTGAGAAGTGTGATGTAATGAAACATTCCCTTGGGGGCAAAACCTGGCTCTGCTATCCAGAAATGAGAGAGTTCTATCCCAGGACAAAGTCTCCTCCCTCAAAATGTTTGGATTTTTCAGGAACCCCTCGGGGGGGCTCTAGTAGTGAAGAATCTGTGTGCCAATGCAGGAGACAGGAGAGAGGTGGGTTCAGTCCCTGGGTTGGGAAGATCCCCTGGAGGAGAGCAAGGCAATGCATTCCAGTATTTTTGCCTGGAGAATCCCATGGACAGAGAAACCTGGTGGGCTGCCTTAGGATTGCAAAGACTTAAACATGACTGAATGAATGAACATAAACACATTCCAAGAAACAAAGCCTCTTCCCTCAAAATGTCTAAATTTGTTAGAAACCCAAATGGTACTTCTTTGCTTGCCCCTAGCTTTGCAGCATTGGAGAAGGAAATGGCAACCCACTCCAGTGTTCTTGCCTGGAGAACCCCAGGGATGGGGGTGCCTGGTGGGCTGCCGTCTATGGGGTTGCACAGAGTCAGACACAACTGAAGTGACTTAGCAGCAGCAGCAGCAGCAGCCTTGCAGCAAGAAACTTTTGTATTAAACACATTTAAGGATCAGTAATGCATTTACCAAATGCTATAATGATGAAATTTCAGAAGATGAGAAAACTAGCAAGGATTTTAAAGGGCTTCAGGTCAGAATGTAATGTGTGGGTGCATGCTAAGTTGCTTCAGTCATGTCTGACTCTTTGTGACCCTACAGACTCTAGCCCACCGGGATTCTCTGTCCATGGGATTCTCCAGGCAAGAATACTGGAGTGGGTTGCCATGCCTTTCACAATAGGATATAATGACTTAGTCTCAAATGAAAGCAAGTTAAATAGCCTTCAGGTATATTTTACTGTTCATATATTTTAACTGTTTCCATTTACAAAATTTCCCTTATATTTTATTTAAATTTTGCTATAATATATTACCATTTTTCTATATACCAGAGGTCACCATCGGCAATGCAAGGAATATATTGCTGTATAAAATCTGCATTCATTAAATGGCACTAGAGTAGAGAACTCTAAATATGAGATTGCTTTGTCTTCATGCTTTGCATTTTAGAACATCACGAATCTTGCTTAAATTTAATAATTTAAAAAACCTACAATATTGACAGCTATGGAGGCAAGGACTAAAGTTGAATGAGCAACATATTATTTGGAATAACTTAGATGGCATTGGTAGTTTGGAGAATTATGAATTATATTTTAATTATTCAATATTATTCAACAACATGAAACTCTCTTATATTCACATCCAAACATACTCTAAGAATGTGTGATTAACTCTCTGCTACATCTCTAAGATATCCTGCTTGAAAAAATACTGTGATTGATTACAAGTCTGCAGACCAATATTTTTCTGCATCAGAATTCAAGTGCATTATCTTAGCACAGAGGGTGTTATGGCAGATGTCATCCAACTGCTTCACAGCTGTATGATCGATGGTGCGAATGGTGATTGATGCTATTGACACACCGTGGTACCTAAAATAGAGTATCTGTGTGCATTTCATGGGAAGGGGAATGTTCATATTTGGATGAGAAAATGAAGGCAAAATTATAGGACCTGAAAAATGCTTGGCCGTAGAAACGGGGTGAAGTGCATAGTGCATGTAACAGCTGCTTTTGGAAAGGAAAAATAAAGTACCAGAAAGAAAATAGTGCTGTGAAAAAAAGACGGGTTTGTTTCACTGAGCAGAAAATGTGTCTGGCTTTCCCTTTCCTTTAACGTTTCTGTGTTACTTAGCTTCATTACAATTTTAAGAGTGGGAGTGGAAAGTGGTGTTGAGCGTAGTGTTCTCTTATTTAACAGAAATGACATGGTTATCTGTTATACTCATCAGTGGAGGAATGAGGAAAGGAAAGGGATGTATTGAAAGATATCAGGTTAAAAGGTAAATTGAATCTGCTGTAACAATTTTGAACCAAATCTTATCTAACATATTACCTGATTTGCAGCTCTAAAAAGTATAGGTAAAGACATACTTCAGAAGTCTGTTGATATTAATTTTATATACTCACTTTAGAAAAGCTTATTTTGAAAGAGTTTAAAAATAGGGACAGATTTGTTCAGCAAGAAAAGTCTTTTTAGAAAAGATTCAGTGAATATACATATAAATGCAAATACTTTTATGCCAGGCCCATGAGCAGGGAAGCTTAATACACATTATTGAAAAGAGATGGGTTGGGGGAAGAGAAATATGATCCCGATACACATTATGCGATGCAGGATTTTTGTTGTTCAGTCACTAAGTAGCATCGGCCGTTTGCAACCCCAAGGACCGCAGTAGGCCAGACTCCTGCATCTTTCACTGTCTCCTGGAGTTTGCTCAAACTCATGTCCATTGAGCTGGTGATGCTATCTAAACATCTCTTCCTCTGCTGCCTGCTACTCCTCCTGCCTTCAATCTTTCCCAGCATCAGGGTCTTTTCCAGTGAGTCGGCTCTTAGCATCTGGTGGCCAAAGTATTGGAGTTTCAGCTTCAGTAACAGTCCTTCTAATGAATGAATATTCAGGATTGATTTCCTTTAGGATGGACTGGTTGGATCTCCTTGCAGTCCAAGGGACTCTCAAGAGTCTTCTCTAGCACCACAGCTCGAGAGCATCATTTTTTTGGTGCTCAGCCTTCTTTATAGTCCAACTCTCACATCCATACATGACTATTGGAAAAACTATAGCTTTGACTACATGGATATTTGTTGGCAAAGTTATGTCTCTGCCTTTTTTTTAATATAAATTTATTTATTCAAATTGGGGGTTAATTACTTTACAATATTGTATTGGTTAATAACTGTCTAGATTTCGCATGCCTTTCCTTGGAAGGAGCAAGCATCTTTTAATTACATGGCCACAATCACTATCCACAGTGGTTTTGGAGCCCAAGAAAAGAACATCTGTCACTTTTCTCCCTTGTATTTCCATGAATTGATGGGTTAGAATGCCATGTTCTTAGTTTTTTAATATTGAGTTTTAAGCCAGATTTTTCACACTTTCACTCTCATAAAAAGGCTGTTTAGTTCCCTTTCTCTTTCTGATGTTAGAGTGGTATGATCTGCATATCTGAAGTTATTGATATTTCTCCTGGCAGTCTTGATTCCAGCTTGTGATTCATCCATCCAGGCATTTCGCATGATGTACTCTGCATATAAGTTAAATAAGCAGGGTGACAATATACAGTCTTTTCATACTCCTTTCCCAAATTTGAACCAGTCCATTGTTCCATGACTTGTGCTGTTTCTTCTTGGTCTACATACAGGTTTCTCAGGAGGCAGTTAAAGTAGTCCTGTATTCCACTCTCTTTAAGAATTTTCCAGTTTGTTGTGATCCACACAGTCAAAGGCTTTAATGTTGTCATGAAGAAGATGTTTTTCTGGAATTCTCTTGCTTTCTCTATGATCCAATGAATGTCGGCAATTTGATCTCTGGTTCCTCTGCAGAGTTCCAGAGAATAGCAAGGAGAGATAATAAAGCCTTCTTAAGGGAACAATACAAAGAAATAGAGGAAAACAATAGAATGAGAAAGACTGGAGATTTCTTCTAGAAAATCGGAGGGATCAAGGGAACATTTCATGCAAGGATGGGCATGATAAAGGACAGAAATGACAAGGACTTAACAGAAGCAGAAGACATTAAGAAAAGATGGCAAGTATACACAGAATAACTCTACAAAAATGGTCTTAATGACCCAGGTAACCACGATGGTGTGGTCACTCACCTAGAGCCAGACATCCTGGAGTGTGATGTCAAGTGGGCCTTAGGAAGAATTACTACAAACCAAGTCAGTGGAGGTGATGGAATTCCAGCTGAGCTATTTAAAATCCTAAATGATGATGCTGTTAAAGTGCTTCACTCAATATGCCAGCAAATTTGGAAAACTCTGCTGGCTACAGGATTGGAAAAGGTCAGTTTTCATTCCAATCCTAAAGAATGGCAATGCCAAAGAATGTATACCTCCGTATAATTCTTTATTCTGCAAAAGGCTTAAGCCTCTAAAATGCCTTTTTGTCTTTTGTAGAGTTCCTAAATTTCTCCTCTGATTATCAATGGGAAATTTGACCAAAACTGTATATGAATAATTGACCTACTCCCAACTCCTAATTTTACCTGTAAGAACAATGAGACATAGATTTGTTGTTCGATCTGTGAATGAGCTAACTATAGCTGACCTTAGCCAATGCATGACCTCTGCTGGAAGGAAGAGCCTGTGCTGTGTGGGGAAAAAAGCAGCAGCTCCTCAGGGAATAAGAACAATGAGCAGAGCCTGTGATGGGGCCCGTCACTGACTCTGCATCTGTCAAATATACACTGCTGAAAATTATTTTACAGAATTCTATTAATAGTTTTATATACTTGCATAGTTGTCTCCTTTTATTCTTCAAACTCACTGCAGATGGTGACTGCAGCCATGAAATTAAAAGACACTTACTTCTTGGAAAAAATGTTATGACCAACCTAGACAGCATATAAAAAGCAGAGACATTATTTTGCCAACAAAGGTCTGTCTAGTCAAGGCTATGGTTTTTCCAGTGGTCATGTATGGATGTGAGAGTTGGACTATAAAGAAAGCTGAGCATTGAAGAATTGATGCTTTTGAATTGTGGTGTTGGAGAAGACTCTTGAGAATCCGTTGGACTGAAGGAGACCCAACCAGTTCATCCGAAAGGAAATCAGTCCTGAATATTCATTGGGAGGAATGATGCTGAAGCTGAAACTCCAATACTTTGGCCACCTGATGCAAAGAGCTGACTCATTGGAAAAGACCCTGATGCTGGGAAAGACTGAAGGTGGGAGGACAAGGGGATGACAGAGGATGAGAGGGCTGGATGGCATCACTGACTCGATGGACATGAGTTTGAGCAAGCTCCGGGAGTTGGTGATGGACAAGGAAGCCTGGCGTGCTGCAGTCCATGGGGTCACAAAGTGTCGGACATGACTGAGTGACTGAACTGAACTGATTCTTCATTAGAACTGAAAACAAACCTATAACAAATCTATCAGTCTAGTCGTGTGTGTGTGTGTGTGTGTGTGTGTGTGTTTATTGGAAACAGGATAGGGATGAGAGCTTGACTTTGTAAATGAATGTATAATATACTAAGATGCTAAATATTCTGCATTAGCTTGGGGGACATGGCCTTGTAAATTTGAATTCTGAGAAGCTAGATTTCTTATTGACTGAACTTAGCAACATGAAGTCCTAAAAAACTAAATTTTGGTGCAGGATATAGACAACCTTAATCCAGACGTAGATATTATACTTCAGCAGCCAATCCTGAGAAGATTATTCATGATGCAATCCAGTGCAGCTGGTAGCAGTGTATATCACTGAAGATAAACCCAGAATAAATAACATGCCTGGTGCTGCTAATTCCTTAAAATCAACATAAAAACCTTGCAAGCTATTTCATGCCAGGATTGACAAGAGGTGATAATGTTTGAGAACTCAAAGGACATACTGCAGTGAACAGACCAATGGACAGAGCGGTGTTTAAGGTGTGCTTGGGTGGAGAGTAAAACAAACACGAAGAAGTGAAATTGAAGTGTTTCATAACAAACCGCTTTACTTTAAACTGCCTTGGAATGTTTTCCACATATGGAGAGTTTCAGAGATCAGCATCACATAAAATGGCATTCAGATGAAAAGATGGGTGATGATTATGCAAAATTGAAAGAGTTTAAAGAGAATAAACTCTTGAGTCACAAAATGAAGATTTCTTTTTTTATCTGTGACCTTACTATCTTTGTGGTATTAATGTAATACTTCAGATTTGTAAAGTCCACTAATTACAGATTTCCACACAGACACGAAGTCTTTGCGCATTATGAACCTTCACCTGTCCATACTCATATCAAAAGCCTCTTTTTATTTTGAAGTGGTGTTTTTAACACATGAAATCAAGTAAGAACTGTCATTTTTTCATGCTACGCTAAACTCTATTTGGTTTGTGACAATTAGAGATATCACCTTACGAAGTATTTTGTATGTTAGCTACTAAATGGAGAAACATATTAAGTCTTCAGAATATGCTTCCTAAATTGAAGTAAAAATTAGACAAATAATATTTCTAGTAGATTCTGTTTTTTGAAAAATAAAAGAGTTGGAAAGCAATAAATAAAAAGATAATGTGTACCAATCACAACTTAAGAATCTGTATGAAAGTTTCATTCTTTTTTTTTTTTTTTAGAGCCAGGGAAAATTATTTTTAACTAACATCGTCAACTTATTTAAGAAGAAAATGGATAAATGGCTTCTATTCTTGCTCTTAGAAATAATTTTAAAGTCAATGAGATATGTTTGTATGCTTCCATGTGGAATACAACCTATACTATAACTTCTGAAAGAATTTCTGTATCATTTCCTTTCTTCAATAAAATTATTAATATAAATTTATTGTATTTCTACTAAAAGTCAAAAGTGAAGCTTAGTGTAAGGTTTTATCAAAGATAAGTAGATCATGGCACAGTCCTCAGATCTTTAGGCAATTATAGTTTAATTAAGGAAGGTTTAAGTACTATACTTTTTAAAAATGTACATCAAAATTAGAACATATACTTGAAACAAGTCAATCTTTTCTGGATATCTGAACTTCCACATAAGTCACCTGTGTTGTAGATAATAGACATCTTGTTCTTTAGAAGGGTAGAAAAACAACAGCCATAGATTAAAGAAACACCTGAAAATTTAAGGAACAATATGTTAATTTGACTTATCGTCATATTCAAAAGAAGAGCATACTACAGTAATATTGTGTGAAAAGTCTTCACTTCTAATATGCAACACAGACTGTAAACATAGATATTCATTTGACTCTTCTTTCAGATAATTTTGTACCTTGGATAATTTTTTTCACTTGCAAATGAGATATTTTGAAGTTTATGTCCCAAATTACATGGATACGCATTATTTTCTCTTTATGGGGCAGCAATAATGTCAAAATTGTAATCCAAAACATAGATGTTTTATTTCAGTTTCTATTTTTACATAATTTGTGTGAAAATGCTGTCTCATATCCTTAAAAATTATGTTTGTAGACAAGAATGAAGAGAGACTACAAAACAGTATGAAATGAATCAAAGTGTTCTGGAAAGCAATTATATGTTTCTGTACTTTTTAAAAAATTCAGCCAACAAGCTTGTATACATTTTACATTCAAAGTGGTTTACCTTTTTTTTGTATTATCAAATATTTTAAATATCTCCTTTTAAAAGTTTTTCAGTAAGCAAGTGTTAGTTGTATAAATTAAAAGGTTATTGTGAAAAATGTGAATTATTTATAGTTTTAATTTTACCCTGAAAGTTCTCATGTCTTTTTCTTTATTGTCTTTCTATATGAAATAAGACTGGTTTAAGCATAGGTGTTTGTGAATTTTTCTTTGATTTTTATTTTCTGTGTTGTAAATATAAATGCATTTTGTTAGGCAGGTAATTTTGTTCTTTCTGTCTTATAAATGGAAAGTTCAATGAAAATATAATATAGAAATGACTGGAATGCATTCAAGTCCATTTCCCCTTAACTCTTCAAAAGCCTAAAACGACTGCTATTGAAACATCACACTAAGTCATTTAAACAGAGCTAATTGTTTCTTACCATCACCACAGTAAACATTTTTTTTTTTTCAAAATGAGAAAATTCTTAAATACTGCACAGTGGGATGTTCCTAAAATATTTTTATCTATAAATGAAACTTTATGCAAAAGATGAATTTTAATAGTCACCTATACAGTCAGTGAAGGTTTAAAATAATTCTGTGGTAAATGAGTGGGTTTTGGAATTAGATTCCATGCGTAAAGCATAAAATATGAAAGATGACACGCTAGCAAGGGAAAACAAGTTCTGCTTCCATTGAGTAGCATCCAACATCACAATCAAGGACCACTGAGTAAAGCTGTGGATTTCACCCGGTAAATCATGATTAAGTTTGAGTATGATCCTTTAATGATGTCAAGTAATGAATTTTCCTCTGGTGTTCAAACAGTAGGACAGGTCCCTGTGGTGGGAACATATATCTGTCTTTAAACCGCTGATCTGCAATGGTACCCCTTGAAATATTCTCATTATAAGCAGCCTTTCATAATGGCTCCATGTTTTCCTTCTAACAGTATTATTTTCTAAAATGAATTTGCTGTTTGAGAAGTCAATGTCCGTCCCGAGGGATGGCTTCATAGACACTAAATCATTTTAGAAATTAATATTGTTAGAAGGAAAACGTAAAGCCATTATGAAATGTTGAAGGGAAGCGTCCTACACCGTCCTGACAGAGAAGGGAAAGCAATCTTAAATCTTGGCTTCTGTCTTCACACAGATGATAAGGATGCCAATAAGTGCTGATTAGGATGGTGGTTTTTATGAGGTAGACACCTGTTAAGTAGGAACTGGACTGTGACCATCATCTCATTTCCCACACACCGCTAAACAGCGATCCATTTTTAATGACTTGGGGCCATCATTTCTAAGCCAGTAGTTCTAATATGGCCCAGGTTGGTACTGCAGTGTGTATTTAAGTTCCCTTATGTACGAGAATGAAACTAAATGGGATTGCTCACTTTTTTGCATATATACAGATTTTTACTTTTTTAACCTAATGAAGATTTATACAGTTTTCACACAACAGCAAGACATAAATGCTATTTAAATTCCCATAGACTATAAACCAGGAGACAATGGAACATAGCCAGCGACATACAGCAAGGTGTAAAAATTTCATGGTCTAAAGATATTGAAATCTTACAGAGTCTTTTATCCTAACACTGTGGAAGTATGTTAGAAATCAACAAAAGATATTTGAAGATAATCCATGTATTTTCAAGTGCAATGTGACATTTAGCAGGAATCTTTGACTTAGCCATTGAAAGTTAAAAGACTGAAAAATCACAGAAGGCTATTGCAGAGAAGAAGAAATGCTCACTTTTGTACAGAAATATAATATAAAATGGTACCTTATGTTATGATAAAATTAAAAAATAATTTTGACTAAAATTTTATTCTCACCTCTAAATTCAAGAAATATGTACACATGTTTGGTGTGTGAATGCTCAGTCTTGTCTGACTGTATGTGACCCCATGGCCTGTAGCCTGCCAGGCTCCTCTGTTCATGGAAATTTTCCAGGCAAGAATACTGGATTGGGTTGCCATTTCTGACTCCAGAGGATCTTCCCAACTCAGGAATTGAACCCACATTTGCTGTGTCTCCTATATTGGCAGGATGATTATATACCGCTTTGCCATCTGGGAAGCCCATAGATGTGTATATGTATATGGATGAAATATACATGCACTCTTAATGTTGTAGCCATATTTGCACATAATTTTATGAAGAGAGACATACATGAATACATTGCAGCCTTTCTGCAGACCACTTTAATACCAAATTTTGCTACTACATGTACACTCCACAGAGTTTCTATATAGTATTTTTAAAACATAGCTCCAGACATATTAGTACTTCAGTAAAATATCTTCAGTGACATCCCATTTCCTATCATTTCTTAGCATGGTAGTCCATAACCTATCCAGTCTGTCTTTCTAGACTTATCTTCAAATACCTCCATCCTTCCCCACAGGCACCTGTACCTTTACTCCAGATAGACTGATCATTACAGGTCCTGCACTTTCCAGCTCTGGTCCTCTTCTCATGTTACTCTGGCTGACTTAAATCCACCCACTCTGTAAATCTGCTTAGAAAAATCTCTGTGAATTTTCCTAAATCCAAATCAGCTATTGTCCTCTGTCCTCTTATTCAGAATTAATATCTCCTTCGTTAGTGCTCACAGAGAATATTTTTACCTCTCATATCACTGGTCAACTGTGGAAATATTTTATACTCTCTTATGATTGTATCTGTTCAAATGGTTATATTCCTAACTAGACTTTAAGTTCCATGGATTCTGGGGATATACCCTTGACAATTGGTTGGCCGGAGACAGTGCCCTGTTTTGACATCAGGTGGTGCAGATTTGGGTCAAAAGCGAAATGGAAGTGGGTCAGTAAACAGACCCTAGGCAGTCAGTTGGTAAGAGAGAAAGCTCCTAAGAAATACTCGCGGATCACATTTTCTGCTTTGCCGATAGTTCACATTGCTTCCTTGAAAGTATTTTTCATCTCCCCCTTAACTCAATAGTCATGTCAAATATTACACTTTAAAAAACTTTGTTGAGAGGGTGTCACTTTTGGAGACTTTCCCCAGGTGAAAGAAAAGTCTGCTGATTCCACTTCCACTCTACAAACCTTTGAGCCCCGAACTGTACAAATATGATAATGGAGATTCAGAGAGGCTTGCTGATGTTCTATATTTCAGTAAGGAAGCCTAACATCCTGATAAAAATAAAGTCTGCTGTGATTTCTACACTTATAAACTGAGATGCCATCTGACAACTGGACAGCAATATGCAAATCGCCTCACTGTGATTTTAAGGCTCTTTCCCTGTAATTCTGCTGTGCACACGGCAGAAAGTCTCCTGTGCTTTTCACACATGTCCAGTGTAATTGTCTTAAATCTGATATGAACCTGTCCTCTGTCCCAGCGCTAACAATAGTACTACAGGAACTAAATTGGGCTGGGAGAAATCAGCCTATCAACTCTTTTCAGAACAACCTCAATGGTTTTTCTCTATCTTTCTAATTTGGAACTGACATTGATGTTCAAAACTCTAGTGAATCAGCTCCAGCCCAGAAATCCCTGGTTTTATGTGTTTAGACATGAAATGAGCTTGGGGTTATAGCTAATGAGCTGAATAACAATATGAGCATCTGCTCAGTCTTCCTACTATTCTTATCTTGGTGAGGTTCCTCTTTGCTTTCCCATCTTCCATGAAGTTTCTTCATGTTATAACCTAACTCCCTATTTGTACCTAGGCAGTTTCCAACTGCTGAGCGCCATTTCTTCTTTTTACGCTGCAAGATTTACTCTCATCATGTGGATATTCCCTTTTGCCTGCTCTGTATATGGAGTTTAGCAATCTTGCCGTGCCTTGCTTGGCTTTTCAACGTGATTGTTTATCTATGTACCTCACGTAGAGGATTTCATTCTTTACTGCTCTCCTCCAGTACTTCTCTTGCTCTTATTACTTTTTTTATTACTAATAAAATATAAATTAAATTTTATGCAATGACTTGCTTTAATTTGTTTTCTGTATTAAACTAAGCATTTCATGCAGTTTGGTGATACGTGATTAGGAGACCTTATTCATTTTTTGAGAAACACCATGTTAGGCAACCACTAGCCTGGACTTAATGGTTATCATCTACTATTCATGCTCTTTCATAATCGTCTCTCCCTAAGTGGGGTCTAGGATGACTGACTTTCTTCTAAGAAATTGAAATGACAAGCATGATGGAATGTTGCTGCCTAGGTTAGGTTATAAGGATATTGTGGTTTCAGTTTCGTACATCCACCCTTGTTCTCTTACTCACTGGTTCTGAAAGGAGGTCAGCTGACCTGCAAGGAACACAGAAAACAGCCATAGTCCAATAGTCCATAGGTATTGAATCCTGCCAACGACTATGCAATTGAGTTTGGGAGCATAGCTTTCCCTTGGAGTCCTCATATGAGCACTAGCCTTGGTTGATTAGTACCTTGACCACGGGTTTACATGGAGAAGGCGATGGCACCCCACTCCAGTGCTCTTGCCTGGAAAATCCCATGGACAGAGGAGCCTGGTAGGCTGCAGTCCATGGGGTCGTGAAGAGTCGGACACGACTAAGCGACTTCACTTTGACTTTTCACTTTCATGCATTGGAGAAGGAAACGGCAACCCACTCCAGTGTTCTTGCCTGGAGAGTCCCAGGGCTGCCATCTATGGGGTCGCACAGAGTTGGACATGATTGAAGCGACTTAGCAACAGCAGCAGCATGGGTTTACAAGAGACTTTGCAGCAGAGCCAACCAACTACACCATGCTGAGATCTGTGACCTATAGAAAATGTAAACTAACAAATGTTTATTGATGTATGTACTAAGTGTTGGAGCATATATTAATAACAGGTAGCCAATACTGCCATCAAAATCATGAGCTCTTAAAATTATGACAATGAAGAAAAGTGTCTAGTGGTGAAAAAATTCCAATGCCACCCTCTTGTCATTTATAGGAGGATAATAAAGGAGAGTTTCTCACTTGCCTCATCTGTCATTCCTATACCTCCTGGCAATCATCAAGCATAAAATATAAAGTTTCTTGCTGCTTTTCTTGTTTGATTAAAAAAGGTTATTGTAACATATTACAATCAATAAATAATACACACTATATCTACATATCTACTATATCTACACTGGTTTTCTTAACTTTTTTTTGTATTTATTATAATGAGTCAAAAGCATCGACTTGTTCCTTACAGATCAGCTTCACTAATTTTCTAAAGAATGTCTTTTTATACGCATTTACTCTTTTAAGGGGCTTCCCAGGTGGCTCAGTAGTAAAGAACCTGTCTGCCAATGCTTCAGATGTGGGTTCAATCCCTCAGTTGGGAATATTCCCTAGAGAGGGAAATGGCAACCCACTCCAGTATTCTTGCCTGGGAAATCCCATGGACAGAAGAGCCCGGTGGGCTACAATCCACGAGGTCACAAAAAAGCCCACACAACTTAGCGACCAAACAACAACAGCACATCTTTTAAATCTTTTAAGACACTTTGACGTGCAGATTCTTCTCTAAGTTCCTAAAATTTTAATTATAGAGGCTCTTTCCCATGTTAAACTTTCTTCCGCATTTTGTTCTCCTGTGTGTTCTTTTTAATGACTATTTTACATATCTGTTGCTGTTATATAAATCACCCCAAAACTTATTAGAAAAATAACAACCATTTATGTGCCCATGACTCTGAAATTTGGGCAAAGATCATTTCTGTTCCACGTGATTAGCTGAGGTCACTGACACAGTGCATTTGTCCGGAAGTTTGATTAGAGCTGAAACATCAAATATGCCTCAGATCACAGGAGATGTGCCTCGGTGGCTGTGTCTGCAACAGCTATGGGCTGTCCAGGCATCTCTTTTTCTCTGCTTGGTTTCTATAGCAGTGTAGCCAGAACTTTTTACATGGTCCCTCAGGGTTTCAAGAGAGTGAAACGTGAAGCTGGCAAGCCTTTTTAGGGCAAGGCATAGAACTAATTCAACGTCAATTCTACATTCTATTGATAAAGATATATTCTGAGGCCAACCTAGAATATGAAAGAGAAAACAGATAAGATCCCTTGATGGGAGGAGTGACTTCTGTACCCAGCAATGGTGATCATCTTTCGGAATTATATATCACATGCAGGAATTAGAAGCTTTAGTTATGTGATGCCTATTCCTGATTATATTTTCTAGAATGAAAAACAATTTGGTAAAAGGCAAGCAAAGCTTGCTGAACTTTAATGTATGTGTCTCTGTATATATAAATATTTACACACATATGTATGTGTATGTATATGTATGCTATGCTGCTGCTGCTGCTAAGTCACTTCCGTCGTGTCCGACTCTGTGTGACCCCATAGACGGCAGCCCACCAGGCTCCCCCGTCCCTGGGATTCTCCAGGCAAGAACACTGGAGTGGGGTGCCATTTCCTTCTCCAATGCATGAAAGTGAAAAGTGAAAGTGAAGTCGCTCAGTCGTGTCTGACTCTCAGCGACCCCCTGGACTGCATGCAGCCCACCAGGCTCCTCCGTCCATGGGATTTTCCAGGCAAGAGTACTGGAGTGGGGTGCCATTGCCTTCTCTGATGTATATGTATATTTATGCATAAATCAATATCAGCATTTACCTGGTCTGTATACTTGAAACTATAACACTAAGACCATAAATCCTAGAAAAGGTAGAAAAGAGTGGAACGTTTTTAGATGGAGCAAGGGATATTAAATTCCCAAAATAAACACTACCTGAGTAGCAGAGGAGTCAGCAGAAACTTTAAAGTTTCATAGAAAAAGAGGATAAAAGGAAAGCATTGAGGGAAAAAGAGCAAGTAAAGGTAATCTTTAAAGAGTTAGAACATGCCTGTCTCTATAGTTTAAACAACTGAGAAGAGAGGCAGTTTCCCTGTCAAAAGATATTAATAAAAGAAGTAGCCACATGATGTGTTCTAGAGATTTATGGTCCATGTTTTTTTTTTGAGCCCCTGTTGCTTCTAGAAGTATATAGCATTCACATTGTTAAAAATACAGTGGAAGTCGGATAAACTGTGTTTGTAATCTTAAATTTTTAGCTTACTTTAAAATATGAAATCTTATCTTATTTTTGGAGGAGGATTGAGGAGCCTGCTATCAGTGAGTAAAAGTAAATGGAAGGACCTCTGTAAGTTATTTGAAATAGGATATAATGTGCACATTCAGGGAATTTGTGGAATCCTGGCATCAAAGAAGTAAAAAACCACATTTGCCAGAAATTGGAATAAGAGCATGCTCCTAGACAATTAGAATGGTATCCAAAACCTATACTATTTCTGCAATATTTATTTTGTATATTAATTGCAACTAAACCGTCTTTTAATAACTAGTACATAATTCTATGTACCATCTTTAATCAGCTAGTACATAATTTATTTTCTAAGAATGATTGGTATTAAGCAATTTATTAAGAAATGGTACTAAAATGTTGGTTTTATTTATATATTTTAACATTTTCATTGATATGTAATTTTACACATTAAAATTCACCAAAGTATGTAATTCAGTGGTTTTTAGTATATTTACAGAGTTGTGCCAGCCATTGCCACTGCCAGTACTCAGCCACTCAGTCGTGTTGCACTCTTTGCGACCTCATGGACTGTAGCCCACCAGGCTCCTCTGTCCATGGAGTGTTCCAGGCAAGAATACTGGAGTGGGTTGCCATTTCCTATGTCAGGGGATCTTTCCCACCCAGGGATGGGACCCCCGTCTCTTGCATCTTCTGTATTAACAGGCAGATTGTTTACCACTGCGCCCCTGGGAAGCCAACCCATTACTACAGTTCAATTATAGGACGTTTTCATCATGCCTAGGATAATTCTGGTACACTTTAGGAGTCGCTCTCCATTGCTACTCAGTACCAAACACCCAGGTGCTGCTAGTGGTAAAGAACTCACCTGCCAATTCAGGAGACATATGAGACTCAGGTTCTATCCCTGAGTGGGAAAGATCCCCTGGTGCAGGGCATGGCAACCCACTCCAGTACTCTTGCCTGGAAAATCTCATGGTCAGAGGAGCCTGGCAGGCTACAGTCCATGGAGTAGCAAAGTGACTTAGCATGCACTATGGCATGTACCCAGGTCTAGGCAACCACTGGTCTTTTCTCTATTACCATAAATTCTCTTATTTTGTATTTTTCACAAAAACATCATGCATTGCATTGTCTTAAACCAGAAATAATGTTGTTACTGTTTACCCATATTTTAAGATTGTGTGACTACTTCATTCTTCTTTATTGCTCGATAATATTCTATTGTGTGAATATGTTTGTTTTATTCCATTCAACAACTGACATCTGAATTGTTTCTACTTTTTGGCTATCTTGAATAATGCTGCTTTGATCACTCATGTATGAATTTACGTATGGACATAGATTTTCATATTGGCTATACCTAGGAGTGAAATTGCTGGGTCATATAGTAACTTGATGTTTAACATTTTGAAGTATTGCCAAAAAATTGTTTTCCAACGTGGCTTTGCTGCCGTCTATGGGGTCGCACAGAGTCGGACACGACTGAAGTGACTTAGCATAGCATAGTGTAGCATATGCTACCTTCAGTGAGTGAGGATTGTAATTTCTCTATATCTCCTTGCTATTTCTTCTTTTTGATAATCATCTTTCTGGAATTGAACTGCATCTAATTGTGATTTTGATTTACATTCCCTAATGGCTACTAGGACTTCCCAGGTGGCTTGTGGTTTCAATCTGTGGGTAGGAAGAGTCCCTGGAGAAGGTAATGGCAGCCCACTTCAGTATTCTTTCCTGGGAAATCCTGTGGACAGAGGAGCCTAGTGGGCTACAGTCCATGGGGTCACAAAAGAGTCAGACATGGCTTAGTGACTAAGCAGCGGAAGCAGTAGCAGAATGACAAAAAATCTTGAGCATCTTTTCTGGTGCTTTTATTAGGCAAGATGGAGAAATATCTATTCTTTGCCCAATCATTAATTGGATTAGTTGTCTTTGTTTATATATTCTGAAGATAGGTCTTTCAAGGTATGATTTGAAATACTAGCCTTCTGTGGGTTATGTTTTAATTTTCTTGGTGATACCATTGGGTGGCTGAGTTGAACACAACTGAGCAACTGAGTACACAGGATTGATTGGCCAGGATTTTGCTGAGGATTTTTGCTTCTGTATTTGCAAGGTGTATTGATTTTTAGCTTTCTTGAAAATTTATTGTTTTCTTATCCATCTTGCAGTTTTCTTTTCTTAGCCTGATTTTGTTATCAGTTTTTGCTTCATAGAATGAGTTGGGAATTGTCCTGCCTCTTCAGTATATTTTGAAGATTTTGTGAAGAATTGACATTTATTATTTAAAGGGTTAGTATGGTTTACCAGTGATGCCATGTAGGTCTCAGCTTTTCTTTTGTGGGGGTTATTTATTACTAACTCAAACTTTTTACTTGTTATGATACTTTCAGATATTGTATTTTCTTTTGAATGAGTTTTGGTAGATTTTGCTTTCTTTAAGGAATTTATCCAATTCATTTATTTTATTTTGTTAGCTTAAAATGCCTCTAGTATTTCCTTACTTTTTTTGTTTTTTGGCCTTTGTAAATTCTGTAGTCATTCCCCCTGTTCCTGTCATGATTTTAGTAACTCGAGTCTTTTTTCTTTTTCTCGTAATCGATCTAGCTAAATGTTTGCTAATTTTGTTAACATTTTCATGAATAATTTTTTTGTTTTATTGATATTCTTTATTATATTTTATTTTCATTACATTGCCTTATCTTTGCTTTGAGTTTGCTTAGTTTTCTCTTCTTTTTCTAATTTCTTAGGGTCTAATTCCTTTAGCTGAATTGAGTATATTTTGATATTTAGTGTTTTTATATTCATTTGTCTCCAAAATATTTTCTAATTAATTTACTTCCAAGTATTTTATAAATTTCCATGATTATTTTTAATTTAATTATCAATTATTTAGGAGTTTGTGTAACTGTCCTAAATTGCTTTCTGTTATTGAATTATAATTTAATTACATTGCACTTAGAGACATATTTTGTATTTTATTTATTTTTTATTTATTGATGCTTGTTTAATGGCTTAGCATATGGTCTTTTCTGTAGAAAGTTCTGTGTGGACCTGAGAAGAATGTGTGTTCTACTGCTATTGGGTGAAGTGTTCTATACATATTTCTTTTTTAAAAAAATAAATTAAATTTTATTTATTTCATTTGTATTGAAATATAGATTTACAGTGTTGTGTGAGTTTCAGGCATACAGCAAAGTCATTCAGTTATACATACATATATATCTATGTTTTCAGATTCTTGTCCCGTATAGGTTATTACAAAATATTGAATATAGGTTACAGTGCTATATGGTAGAGTCCTTGTTGCTTATCTGTTTTATACATAGTAGTTTGTATAAGTTAATCCCAAACTCTTAATTTATCCCTTTTTCTGCACTACTTTGGTAACGAAACATCTGTTTTCTGTGTCTGTGAGTCTACTTCTGTTCTGTATATAAGTTCATTTGTAATTTTTTGTTCAAGATTCCACGTCTAAGCAATGTTTGTCTCTCTGTCTGGCTTTCTTCACTTGGTATCATTGTGTCCAGGGCCATCTATGTCGCTTCAAATGGCATTATTCCATTCATTTTTATGGCTGAGTCCTATTCCATTGTATAAATATATCAAACCTCTAGTCACATTTATTATTTCTAATTGATTTATAGTGTTTACAAGTCTTCTGTTTCTTTGCTGATCTTCCCTTTTTTCTTTCCATCACTTAAAGTAGGCATATTGAAGTCTGTAACAACAATTGTTCAGTTTTATATTTCTCCCTTAATTATTAGTTTTTGTTTCCTATTTTGGGAGGCTTTTTTCATATTTATAATTTGAAATTAATATAAAGGCAGCATACTAAAATGTATGCAGTGCACCTGAAGACGGCTCAGAAGGCACTTTCTTAATAAAAATATCAAGGTTGTTGTATAGATAAAAATATAACGAACATTTGCGTTGATTACAGTATTTGTTCAAAAACATGTAAACTAAATAGACTACAGTTTTTTGTTTTTTTGTTTTTTTCTCACTGTGTCTAAATAATATATACCAGATTGGGATATTAAAATTACTCCAACTAATAAAGTTTTCAAATTCTGTCAGTTAACTTACTCTTTTAAAACATGAATAGTTTATACATTATTTGCACTGATGGCAATTTTTTATTAATTTTATGTCTCTTGTCAGTTTTAGCACGTTTATTTGCACTTGTTTGAACATAGCCCACAACTATGTCTATCACACTCGAATGAACCAACACATGCCTATGCTTTTGAAGCACTATATTAACGTTACACATTTCTTCCATTGCTAAAGTACACTTGCCTCTACTTAAAGTGTATTTATGACATGTAACTATAAAAAAATAATCATATACAAGTTGAAAAAAATGACAAGATAATTTATACTAGTGAATATATTTACAAATAAATTATTTTAAAAACAATGAGATCTAATAAAACTGAAAGTCAATCAAAAAATAGAGGCTGTGTATTAGTATCATAAACCGAAAACAATGACAAAGTAGTGTCAGTGGGGATTTATACTGAACTGAACTCTGGAAGGGTGATAGGATAGATCAAAGCATTGAATTTAGAATGAGCTATTCATATGGGAAAGCAAAAAAAAAAAAGTATAGATTCTAGCCATATAAAACTGTCAGCTTGAAAATATACTGCTTGCATGGTCAATCACTTGGATAGCATCATTCTGTGATATATTAAATATAGAAGCTATTTCTTATGGCTTTTGAAGTATGACAAACAAAACATTCAGAAATTTTTTTTTTAATGATATGTTCAATGAAAGAAAACTACAATGAAATTCATCCAAGCTAATATTGGATAATGATAGGTATTTATGTTCTTTTTATTCTTTTAATAATTTATAATACATAGTGAAGTCTTGCTACATAATCAAATAGTATTTATCATTTGAGATTACAAGTAGCTTTCCAATTCTATATAATATTCAGCAATAGAAATTAATTCAACTACTAGTTCAAAGTTCTACAATATAAACTTTAATTCAATTAAAAATACAGTATTGAAATAGGAAGGCAAAATGAATCTATTTTCCCATCTCTTTTGTTTCCCAAGTTCTGTGTTACAAGATAGTCTGCACAGGCAAAATATAGGGAAATATCAATATGTCACTCTTACCAGTTGATATTTATTTTTAAATGCTCCTTAAATGATAGGACTTTATACTAGCTTTTGGAGCAATTAAATCTTAAAAATGTTAATTAACTTGCAGAAAAAAATAGTGGACATACCTTATTTTGTTTTCATAGTGCGTCTGTTAGTTTGGATAGACATTTTGAAAATAAACAGCCTGGATATTTGAAATGGACAGAAGGAAAGTGAACAAGAAAACCTCTGAAGGAAAATAAGAAATATTGTGGTCTACTGAATATTTGAATTATACTTGAATAGTTTACCAGAGATGTGTCAAAATTCATGTTCTGCTGAAATTTCATTTTTCTCTTCATTCAGTGAACTGAGATGCTGTCTGCATGTAAATAGCTCTGTGGTGCTTTTTTTAATAGCCACGGTCACTTTGTGACTCTAAAAATTAACTCTATGTAAAACCAGAAAATAGGGATCCCTAACTGGGAACAGAAAAATGTTTTTTTTATTTTTACTTTGTTTTTACCCTCTACACATTGGTGAAATCTGCAAATATAGCCAACAGTTATATAGTAGTTATAAAATTCCCATATATATGATCTTGGCTTGAGATTGAAAGACAAGATTACATTCATATTCCCCAATTTAAGATGCCCATTTTCAGGACTGATTATGAATTCTGTAAGCAATAAGATTTGGCATGCATGCTTTATTGAAAGTCTCCTTAACAAATAATACCCTTTTTTTCCCCAGTGATTTTTGGTGTTGAGGGAAAATGCTTTCAGAGGACAATTTGTGGTTAATGCCTTTCCGTGGGTAAAATCCCACTGAGAAGTGCTCTAGCTAACTTGCCCTGGGTTGTGTTCCAACTTAGTTTAAGGGACTTTAGGGGACACACTCCTGCTGATTCCACTGTTCTTTCCTGTCTTCCTTTTTTTTGTAATCTTGACCCAAAAACTATTTTAAGTGATGTCTGATTTGGCTTCCTATGGTTCTCAAATGTTCACTGGTAAAGGGTTATTGAAAGAATCTGTGACTCTCCCTTTCTTTTCTTGAATTCAGAGTTTCTGATGTTGATATTAATGTGAAAGGGTCATCCACAAAGAGACAAAGAACACTAATGTTGTAAGGCTTCTCAGCTCTTTTCCTTTATCACAGCTGGGGGACTCCAGACCGTTGGGATCAAATATCTTCTATCACCTCCTTAAAAATATGAACATCTGTGTCATCATTGGCCTGTAGGCTTGTCAGGCTTATTCCTAAAGTATTCCTCTCTCTCTATAGTCCATTGATTGAACATGACAGAACTGTAAGATTTTCAGGCTAAAGGGCACCTTAAAGGTCAAATAGTCCAACCCCTTTACTTTATGGAGTTAGGAAATTGAAGCCTATGGTGAGTAGGTTATTTGTCTGTGGTGTGGACAAAGGTACAGAAATGGAAGAGAAAGTAGTATCTCTGTCTACTAACAAGGGGACTCTACATGGCATTTGGATTAGTGTTATTTTCCCCCTGTCCCCTTAATACTTTCCTATCTTACCAAACCTTGCCCAGATCCTAGGGAATCCTCTGATATGATAAGTGAGTTGAAGAGGCAACAGGGTTTAACATTCAGGACACACTGAACAGAGGTTTAAATTACAGGCAGCTTACATATGTCTAAAGTGTTTGTTTTTCTAAACATATCATATTACTAATCTAATTTTGATTTCATGCAAAAATAAATGGTAGTTTTTTTTTTAATCCAAGTCTTTGGTAAAAATAGAGTACTGTCTTAGCTAGATCCCTGTAGGAGTGGTGAATAGGATTCTCAGTGGAGGATGTCTACGACAATTGACTTTACAAGCAACTTAGTTTTTGAAAATACATTCTGACTTAAAAATCACCCTGAGGACTTCTGAGAGAAAAAACAACTCAGGATCTTTAGTTACATAGTTCTTTAAGGTATAGGATAACTTGAAGCTAGATGACTCAGCGTGAGTCATGTAAGTAATGGCTTTTGGTAAATTGTACTTGTACAAGGACTTGTATGAGTAATGTAATAAATTCTTCCTACTAGAGTAATAACATTTCAACTGAAGGGAGACCAGAAATAAAGGAATAATGTGATTTATTTTTGGTGGCGTGACACAAATGTATCTATTCCAGGGAAGAGGAAAGGATAAGAATCTTCTGAAAAGGTGCAGAGAAACACATATAAAGACTGGCCAATAAACTATTCTCCTAAATTGTTCAAAGGGATACAAAAGCTTTTAGAGATATCCAGTCTAAACTTCTTCCAAATAAAGGTGGAAGAAACATTGATTTGTCCTTGATGTAAATGCTTTCCATAAAGGTGAATCCACTTCTTAATGAAGTAGTCTCTTCAATTCTTAGCTAGGAATTTTTATCTTCTTTCATAGAGGAGGTGAAAATCTATATCCATGTATTAATATCTACTTCAAATATATACCTTGTCCTTTTCTACAAATTTTAGGTCAAACTTGGAAAATAATAATTTAAGTACTGAGGCTAATTTCCATTTATCTATGATAGTGAATGAAACTGAAAACATTAAATATCCACAGCTAATGAGAGATATATCAATAACCTTAGATATGCAGATGATACCACCCTCATGGCAGAAGGTGAAGAAGAACTAAAGATCCTCTTGATGAAAGTGAAAGAGGAGAGTGAAAAAGTTGGCTTAAAGCTCAGAAAACGAAGATCATGGCATCTGGTCCCATCACTTCATGGCAAATAGATGGGGAAACAGTGGAAACAGTGTCAGACTTTATTTTTCTGGGCTCCAAAATCACTGCACATGTGATTGCAGCCATGATATTAAAAGATGCTTACCCCTTGGAAGGAAAGTTATGACCAACCTAGACAGCATATTGAAAAGCAGAGACATTACTTTGCCTACAAAGTTTCATCTAGTCAAGGCTATGGTTTTTCCACTGGTCATGTATGGATGTGAGAGTTGGACTATAAAGAAAGCTGAGCATTGAAGAATTGATGCTTTTGAACTGTGGTGTTGGAGAAGACTCTTGAGAGTCCCTTGGACTGCAAGGAGATCCAACCAGTCCATCCTAAAGGAGATCAGTCCTGGTTGTTCATTGGAAGGACTGATATTGAAGCTGAAGCTCCAATACTTTGGCCACCTGATGTGAAGAGCTGACTCACTGGAAAAGTCCCTGATGCTGGGAAAGATTGAAGGCAGGAGGAGAAGGGGATGACAGAGGATGAGATTGTTGGATGGCATCACCAACTCAATGGACATTGGTTTGAGTGAACTCCAGGAATTGGTAATGGACAGGGAGGCCTGGTGTGCTGTGGTTCATGGGATCTCAAAGAGTCGGACACAACTGAGTGACTGAACTGAACTGAACTGATCATTCTAAAGCTTTATGATTTTTATAGCTTTATGAGAGTAAAAGTTCTTAAAGGAGAAATGCATAAAACTAGCATATTCATATTTAGTCGAATTATGTCTTCATTTTAATTGACATGTTCACAGTGAACAGAGTATTTTCATTGATAGTCTTGGTTTATATGAAGAATCTTGGAGAGTTTTATTTCTTAAAACTGTAAAATTATTGCTTACTCTACATTATTTAGTGCGAAATATAACAATTTTTAAAGTTTTATAATTGAATTGAATGTTTGGTCTCCCGTATTTGGTTTTCAAATTTGCCTACTATAAGTAAGTGTTCTGTTTAAAATGAAAACTGTGTTCTAAATGTTTAAACATTTGTATTGTTTCAAAAGTGGTTCATAATGGCACAATGTGAGGGCCACATGCATTTCCATTGATTGTCATGTTCAACCACTGAAATGTAGGACAGGCAGAGAGTCATCTGCTAACTGCTAAGTCACTTCAGTCATGTCCGCCTCTGTGCGACCCCAAAGACAGCAGCCCACCAGGCACCCCCATCCCTGGGATTCTCCAGGCAAGAACACTGGAGTGGGTTGCCATTTCCTTCTCCAATGTATGAAAGTGAAAAGTCAAAGTGAAGTTGCTCAGTCGTGTCTGACCCTCAGCGACCCCATGGACTGCAGCCTTCCAGGCTCCTCCATCCATGGGATTTTACAGGCAAGGAGGGGGGTGCCATTGCCTTCTCCGAGAGAGTCATCTAGATGATATTAATGCTTTGATTAGGAAAGCATTAGGAAACTTTCTTTTGCAATTTGAAAACATTACTTTGAACACGTAGACCTGACTATCCAGGACATAGATGCAAATGATGGTAAGATAAGAAGTCATGTTCTCCAGTAAACTCAAGTCCATACAAGCCTGTGAATCTTTCATAGCCAGGTAGAAGAAAGCTGTCCTAACTCTGAAATTCATAGCCTTTAGGGTTACAAAAATTTCGACTGAAAAAAATTTAGATTGCATAAGAATCCCATTGAGTGCTTGTTTAAAACAAAGAATCCTTGACCCTTTTAAGAGCTGACAACTTGCATGTGAGACCTATAGAGTAGCACAAAGCCCCATACTCAGAACGGCCTCCCACATTTACTTTAACGCTCTGCTTCTTTCTTTATTTTGAACTAATGTTTTGTAAATTTTATTTTGAACTAATGTTCTGTAAATGAAGTCCAACGAGACAAGTGAGCATGTGCATTACCAAAGAACATACATGCAATGTGTTTGCCCTCTAATTCTTATCACACCATTCACATATAGCATTTGTGATGCACCGTGACAGAGAATTCTGCTTTGTGATGGCTGGGGATTCAGACAGACTCAAATGAATACAGGGTTAGCATGTTACATACAAAATAAGCAGAGGAACAGGGAGCTCTGAGACGGGTTTATTCAAATTTCCTTTAAATCAGAATTTTCCTTCAACGTAAAGGTAGTGAAAATCTAAGAAACATGAACACTCAAGAAACTCCATTATATCTTTTCCTACCTTTGTTACTTCCCTGTATGTCCAACCACTTATGCTGAAAATGATGACATGGGCAGAAAAGGAAAGATTAGACAGTCCATAGCTTGTTTCCTTTCTGTCCTTTCTTACTCATCGCTAAGCCTCAGGTAGAAAGTTCTGGCAGAATGTGTGCTTATCAGGAAATGAAATAACAACCAAGTTAGTTTTGTGGAGAGTTTAGCGTTTCTAGTAATGTTGAAATACATTAATGTGTACCATATTCACTAAAATTAGGAATTGCGTAAGTTAAGTAATTCCATATACAGATTATATGTGTTTTAAACTGGCATTACACAATATAAAAATGAATACAAAATTCATGCTACTTTAAATTTTTATTTTTTATTTATTTGAAACAACATTAAATAACAACAGCAAGTATGGCAAGATGAGTGAGAAGGCCAATAGCACAAAGAAAATGGGATTAAATTTTTCTATTTAATGGCACTTTCTTCCTTCTTTTTAAACAAGAGCACACATGTTTTCATTTTGCACTAGACGCTGAAAATTACTATTTCAGTTGGTCTAGAATAGATTTGGACACCTGCATCTTTAACGAGCTGTGATGCTTTTTAAACATAGAACATACTGTCCCTATACCTCTCTTTTGATTCTTGTGAAGTATTCCCTTGTATTATTTGTATTTACATGAATATAGTTCTGATCACATAAGGCTGCAAGGTTCATTGAGGTAAGATATATGAAATACTTCAGGTATTCTACAGTGTTTAGCTGCCTGTCTTCCATTGGGCATCTTTTTAGAAAACATTTGTTATATAGTAAAATCATTTAAAGAGATACCTGACAATAGTCTAACGAAGTAAGAGTAGATAAAACAATTTACCAATAAGATTGCATTTATAAAAAAAAAAAAAAGTCCACTGTAACTGTCATGACTTACTTTTGCATGAAAAAGTGAAAGTCACCCAGGCGTGTCCCACTCTTTGCAACCCCGTGGACTATACAGTCCATGGGATTTTCCAAGCAAGAATATTGGAGTGGGTAGCCATTCCCTTCTCCAGGGGATCCCAACTCAGGGATTGAACCCAGTTCTCCCACATTACAGGTGGATTTTTTACCAGCTGAGTCTTTTGCATAGTACCCATTAAAACAAGTGTTAAAATGAGTCACTTCCATATATAAATTGTAAACATAAAATATTTCTCCAAATAATTCATAATTTAAAGAAACTATTGAATATATAGGGGCTTTCTTGGTGACTGAGATGGTAAAGGATGTGCCTGCAATGCAGCAGACCTGGGTTTGATCCCTGGGTCAGGAAGTTCCCCTGGAGAAGGAAATGGCAACCTGCTCCAGTATTCTTGCCTGGAGAATTCCATGGACAGAGGAGACTGGCAAAGTACAGTCCATGGGTTGCAAAGAGTCAGACATGACTGAGCAATTATCACTTTCATTTTCATTGGATACATAGTAGAGATTCATGCTTTAAAACAAGATTTTCTGAAATAATTTTATTTGCACAAATGTTTTTCTAGTGAAAATTCACTATATTAAACAATTATTGTCTGAACTCTTCTCTGAGTGAAAGAACAGGAGAGCCAAGTTCCATCCTCCAAGCTTCAGCCTGCTTTCCTATCTACAATCTGCAGTACAGAATTGGAGGAAAAAATGTAAAGTTTCCAAATAATTTAATCACTGTATGGTCGCCACCCCCCCAAATCTTTCTTATGAGGTTTAAAATATGCCAGTCCCCGACAAAATCTTTCTTATGAGGTTTAAAATATGCATCTTATGTTTTAATTTAAATTATATTTATCTTCACTTTTTTTTTACTTAAATTTTATTTTATTTTAAACTTTACAATATTGTATTAGTTTTGCCAAATATCGAAATGAATCCTCCACAGGTATACATGTTTTCCCCATCCTGAACCCTCCTCCCTCCTCCCTCCCCATACCATCCCTCTGGGTCGTCCCAGTGCACCAGCCCCAAGCATCCAGTATCATGCATCGAACATGGACTGGCGACTCGTTTCATACATGATATTATATATGTTTCAATGCCATTCTCCCAAATCTTCCCACCTTCTCCCTCTCCCTCTCCCACAGAGTCCATAAGACTGTTCTATACATCAGTGTCTCTTTTGCTGTCTCGTACACAGGGTTATTGTTACCATCTTTCTAAATTCCATATATATGCGTTAGTATACTGTATTGGTATTTTTCTTTCTGGCTTACTTCACTCTGTATAATAGGTTCCAGTTTCATCCACCTCATTAGAACTGATTCAAATTTACTATTCAACATAGTTTTGGAAGTTTTGGCCACAGCAATCAGAGCAGAAAAAGAAATAAAAGGAATCCAAATTGGAAAAGAAGAAGTAAAACTCTCACTATTTGCAGATGACATGATCCTCTACATATCTTCACTTTTAAATTAAACTAAAATGTCCTGGAAAGACTGAGGGGAAGATTCTGACCATTGCTAAGATGTTAAGATGTTAAAACATTATTAAAACAGACCTACTAATTTTTAGAAAATAATTATTTAATAATTGGAATTGAATAAATTCAAAACCAGTGGTTACCTGAGTCAAACCTGTGAGATTGAACTTCATTTTTTTTTTTTTTGTAAAACAAGTGCACAAAACAAGGGTAATTTAGTTAGGAGTTTTACCTTCTAATCTTACAGAATGAAGTCCCTAGGGACAGTCTCTTACAAATGAGAAAGTGTGAAGTTATTCATAAATTCAGGATCCCTTTTAAAAAATGTGTAATAAAGCATTTTATGTATGAATGCTCCAGAGGGTATAATCATTGAATACTTATTAAAGATTACATATGGGCTTTAGTCCTGTGAAAAAGGTGATCTGAGTAATAACAGGTTGTTGGGTAGGAAGAGCTCAAATACTTCTAAGTATCTGAGGCCAATTATCTGAAAACTCAGGAGGACTTCAATGGTAGTTCATAATTACTCATTTGGAGTGATAAGTCAGTTGAGTTAAAAATCCCTATATAAATACTGCCATAAATAGAGTTGGTCAAGGTAGATGAGAGCAAGCTTGTGCCTGCAGGTGTGCTGTCCATTAACAGCCCCAAGCCGGAGACCCCAATCAGCTTCTACAGTCCTGAGAAAACTGTGCTTATTATTCAGGACTTTTTTTTTTTTTTTTTTTTCCAGAAAACATAATTTGGAGCCATGTACCCTACCTCTCATAAATCTTTGACTTCATAGGTTTCCTCTCTTGATCTAAGACCTCCATTTCTATGGTAGTACTTTCATTAGTATAACCAACTAGTTTGAAGTTGTAATGGGGTTTTGTCAAGTTACTTGACATCCTCAGACAGTACTTTCTTCTGTGTGTAGAGTGTGACTGAATTGCACTACAGAGGATTTTGAGTAAAGGTTTATGCAAATGAGCATGTTTTGCAAAGCTTATGCTCCATAATATGCTGTGCTTAGGCGCTCAGTCGTGTCCAACTCTTTGCAACCCTATGGACTGCAGCCCTTCAGGCTCCTCTGTCCATAGGATTCTCCAGGCAAGAATACTGGAGTGGGTTGCCATGACCTCCTACAGAAGATCATCCCAACCCAGGGATCGAACCCAGGTCTCCTGTGTTTACCATCTGAGCCACCAGGGAAAGGGATTCTGCTGGCCCAAATTATCCATAATAATAACATTTATTGTAGTTTAAAATTAAGCACTTGTTATAAGGAAAAGCTTTACATTCTGATAATTTAATAGGATGATTTTCTTATTGTCTATCAATACAGGCTTTTGAAAAAATACGTACATTTTTAAATTTGTTGCCTTTAATATAAATATATCTCTTATTGGTGCTAAAAAATCTGGAAAAGATGTTAGAGCCAATTTGTTGAAAAGCTTGACATGGCATTTTGTGAACATGATGGAAGATAAAGTTCATGGGGGGGAAAATTGGTCATGAATATCTGAGATGATCTGAAGTAATAAAAACCTTGATGAATCCATCTCTGTGCTCCCCGGCCTGTGAAGGAGAGCTGGGTAGTCGTATAGAATGTTGTCTTGCACCCACAACTCCATTACTATTGAAAACGAAGGTAGTGACCTTGTCAACAGTGGGCATACACGTTTTTCCTTGCTTAATAAGAATCCGATATTCAGGCTGCGATGTTCAGGACTATCTCCGGGAGAATGAGATTTCAGTACCTCTCACTCTTCACTCCCTTAACTCCTTGCATCCACACATCTAATCACGGTTTGTGAACTTGCTTTTTCTTACGTGTGTCTGCTCTTGTGCATGTGTGTGCAAAGTGTCCGGTTCAATAGTTCACTAAAGAGAACTTTATGTGTTTAAAATTTCTTTCATTGCTACCATAATTTAAAAAAAAAACAAAAAACTCTGACACTCAAAATAGACTGATAATGATCTAATGATAGTTCAATGTGATATTATGCTCCCCTTGTAACTTTTATATACCCAAACATAGCTTTGATCATTATTTCCAAAGTCAGCAAAGCTTTCTCTCTTTTTTTTTTTTAACTTTTTATTTGATATTGGAATATAGCTGATTAACAATGTTTTGATAGTTTCCAGTACACAGCAGTGCAACTCAGCCATACATTTACACATATATCCATTTCCCCCCCAAACTTCCCTACCATCTGGACTACCAAATTACATTGAGCAGAGTTCCCTGTGCTATAGAGCAAGCGAAGTTTTCTGACATGAGAAATGTGTTATGTTCCTAATACCTCATCTGAACCTCTGCTTTACTGTTCATCTTTTATCCTATATTCATTTAATCTTTCTAAAAACAATTTTTGATCAAAGATGAGCTGTTTCAAAAACTCTTTCTTTACTATTTCCGTTACTGTGGCCCTTCACTTCATTCCATGGAGCAAACGGAGGAGAAAGGAAATCTTAAAGAAACCCTGTTCACTGTTAACCGGGACACAAATACATCCAGTAAATAAAAATCCAGAAACAGCTTTTAGGGGCTAAAGAAACATATCAGTGTGAGCAAATATGACATGCTAGATTTTCCATATAAAATGAAACAGCCCAACAAGCATTTAGCTCTCTCCCCACTTTCATAACCCTGATAATTTTTCCAGGCACCATTTGATGCTACTAAATATATATTTCCTCTATAACTATCCAGAGCAAAGGGATATGGGAAGTAATATTGTTGATACATGAAGTACAAGACATTCTCACTTGCCCTTTCCCAGTTGTGCTGGCACTTGCTGACAGTTGTAAAAACTTGTTGTTGTCATAAGCAGAGACAACCCAAAGGCACGCAGGGAATAAATGTATGCTATAATAATAACAAGGTGCCACTTTAAAAAAATATTTCTTTTCAGCTTAGGGCTACATTTAAACCTTCACGTACAGTTCATGAAACTTACAATGTGGGAGAGTTAGTACTGGTAGTGTCTTTGAGAGTCTCTAGGGAAAAAGACTCTGAGATATTGTTATCATTATTACCATCTTGCTAACTGAATCACAGTTAGTGCCTTGGTTATGACACCTAAGGGAATGACTTACTACCCTCTAGGTTGAAATAGAGGACAAAATGAGATTCTTTCATTGTAGGGAGATGGAAAAAAATTCAGGACGCACAAAGGAAAAGACATTCTATTCAACGTCAGTCTTGTAAAACTAGAGAACTAAATTCGTCAGAATCAGTCCTCCACTTGGCCATATAAATTCACTGAGCATACATTTCAACTAAAATGAATGCACAGGGAAATTTTTGTACAATTAAATACATTCTTCCTCCTAAAACATACTCATGCTTTACTTTCATAAAAATGCAAAAACAAAAGCAAAATAAAACAGGCAAGAAGATTTCATACCAAAGCAGAGCTGCTCTTGAAAACGAGAGATGTATGTGCCACAGTCTGCATTATTTTTTTTTTCCTCTCTCAGTCACTTGACTTGTAAAATTGTAAGATGCTGTTGAAATAATTCAGTCAAATAAAGTAAAAGTAATATTGATGAAAATTCTTTCATTTTTATTGACTCCTGAATATTACAGTGTAAATATGTAGACTTCCTTCAAGCATTGTAGATGGAACTAAATGTTCCAACTTTAAATGTCCGGAAAGAAAATATAAGCTGTATGTTACACTTGAACCTGAAATCACACTGTGTTTTGAGGACACGCTGAGCCCTTAATGACCTATTTTGCTCAGCAATTGCACTTTTTATTCCTTTTCCTTATGTAGCTAATTTTTGTAATTGACCCCTATTGTAGCCCTCATTTATTTTTAAACTAATTGATAAGTGACTTGTCTGTTTGAAGTAGTTCACTGTGCGTCCAAGGTAAGGAGCAATGGCTGCGCTTTGCTGGAGCAGCCGTGAAGAGATACCCCACACCCAAGGTAAGAGAAACCCAAGTAAGACGGTAGATGTTGCAAGATGGCATCGAGGGCAAACACACTGAAACCATACTCACAGAAAACTAGTTAATCTAATCACACTAGGACCACAGCCTTCTCTAACTCAATGAAACTGAGCCATGCCCGTGGGGCAACCCAACACGGGTGGGTCATGGTGGAGAGATCTGACAGAATGTGGTCCACTGGAGAAGGGAATGGCAAACCACTTCAGTATTCTTGCCTTGAGAACCCCATGAACAGTATGAAAAGGCAAAATGATAGGATACTGAAAGAGAAACTCCCCAGGTCAGTAGGTGCCCAATATGCTACTGGAGATCAGTGGAGAAATAACTCCAGAAAGAATGAAGGGATGGAGCCAAAGCAAAAACAATACCCAGCTGCGGATGTGACTGGTGATAGAAGCAAGGTCGGATGCTGTAAAGAGCAATATTGCATAGGAACCTGGAATGTCAGGTCCATGAATCAAGGCAAATTGCAAGTGGTCAAACAAGAGATGGCAAGAGTGAATGTCGACATTCTAGGAATCAGCGAACTGAAATGGACTGGAATGGGTGAATTTAACTCAGATGACCATTATATCTACTACTGCGGGCAGGAATCCCTCAGAAAAAATGGAGTGGCCATCATGGTCAACAAAAGAGTCAGAAATGCAGTACTTGGATGCAATCTCAAAAATGACAGAATGATCTCTGTTCCTTTCCAAGGCAAACCATTCAATATCACAGTAATCCAAGTCTATGCCTCAACCAGTAATGCTGAAGAAGCTGAAGTTGAACAGTTCTATGAAGACCTACAAGACCTTTTAGAAGTAACACCCAAAACAGATGTCCTTTTCATTATAGGGGTCTGGAATGCAAAAGTAGGAAGTCAAGAAACACCTGGAGTAACAGGCAAATTTGGCCTTGGAGTACAGAATGAAGCAGGACAAAGCCTAATAGAGTTTTGCCAAGAATATGCACTGGTCGTAACAAACACCCTCTTCCAACAACACAAGAGAAGACTCTATATATGGACATCACCAGATGGTCAACACCGAAATCAGATTGATTATATTCTTTGCAGCCGAAGATGGAGAAGCTCTATACAGTCAGCAAAAACAAGACCAGGAGCTGATTGTGGCTCAGACCATGAACTTCTTATTGCCAAATTCAGACTGAAATTGAAGAAAGTAGGGAAAACCACTAGACCATTCAGGTATGACCTAAATCAAATCCCTTATGATTATACAGTGGAAGTGAGAAATAGATTTAAGGGCCTAGATCTGATAGATAGAGTGCCTGATGAACTATGGAATGAGGTTCGTGACATTGTATAGGAGACAGGGATGAAGACCATCCCCATGGAAAAGAAATGCATAAAAGCAAAATGGCTGTCAGGGGAGGCCTTACAATAGCTGAGAAAAGAAGAGAAGCGAAAAGCAAAGGAGAAAAGGAAAGATATAAACATCTGAATGCAGAGTTCCAAAGAATAGCAAGAAGAGATAAGAAAGCCTTCTTCAGTGATAAATGCAAAGAAATAGAGGAAAACAACAGAATGGGAAAGACTAAGGATCTCTTCAAGAAAATCAGAGATACCAAAGGAACATTTCATGCAAAGATGGGCTCGATAAAGGACAGAAATGGTATGGACCTAACAGAAGCAGAAGATGTTAAGAAGAGATGGCAAGAATACACAGAAGAACAGTACAAAAAAAGATCTTCATGACCCAGATAATCACGATGGTGTGATCACTGACCTAGAGCCAGACATCCTGGAATGTGAAGTCAAGTGGGCCTTAGAAAGCATCACTATGAACAAAGCTAGTGGAGGTGATGGAATTCCAGTTGAGTTATTCCAAATCCTGAAAGATGATGCTGTGAAAGTGCTGCACTCAATATGCCAGCAAATTTGGAAAACTCAGCAGTGGCCACAGGACTGGAAAAGGTCAGTTTTCATTCCAATCCCAAAGAAAGGCAATGCCAAAGAATGCTCAAACTACCACACAATTGCACTCCTCTCACATGCTAGTAAATTAATGCTCAAAATTCTCCAAGCCAGGCTTCAGCAATACGTGAACTGTGAACTTCCAGATGTTCAAGCTTGATTTAGAAAAGGCAGAGGAACCAGAGATCAAATTGCCAACATCTGCTGGATCATGGAAAAAGCAAGAGAGTTCCAGAAAAACATCTATTTCTGCTTTATTGACTATGCCAAAGCTTTTGACTGTGTGGATCACAATCAACTGTGGAAAATTCTTCAAGAGTAGGGACTACCAGACCACCTGATCTGCCTCTTGAGAAATCTGTATGCAGGTCAGGAAGCAACAGTTACAACTGGACATGGAACAACAGACTGGTTCCAAACAGGAAAAGGAGTACATCAAGGTTGTATATTGTCACCCTGTTTATTTAACTTATATGCAGAGTACATCATGAGAAACGCTGGACTGGAAGAAACACAAGCTGGAATCAAGATTGCCGGGAGAAATATCACTAACCTGAGATATGCAGATGACACCACCCTTATGGCAGAAAGTGAAGAGGAATTGAAAGGCCTCTTGATGAAAGTGAAAGTGGAGAGTGAAAAAGTTGGCCTAAAGCTCAACATTCAGAAAACGAAGATCATGGCATCCAGTCACTTCATGGGAAATAGATGGGGAAACAGTGGAAACAGTGTCAGACTTTATTTTTCTGGGCTCCAAAATCACTATAGATGGTGACTGCAGCCATGAAATTAAAAGATGCTTACTCCTTGGAAGGAAAGTTATGACCAACCTAGATAGCATATTCAAAAGCAGAGACATTACTTTGCCAGCAAAGGTCTGTCTAGTCAAGGCTATGGTTTTTCCAGTGGTCATGTATGGATGTGAGAGTTGGGCTGTGAAGAAGGCTGAGCACTGAAGAATTGATGCTTTTGAACTGTGGTGTTGGAGAAGACTCTTGAGAGTCCCTTAAACTGCAAGGAGATCCAACCAGTCCATTCTGAAGGAGATCAGCCCTGGGATTTCTTTGGAAGGAATGATGCTAAAGCTGAAACTCCAGTACTTTGGCCACCTCATGAGAAGAGTTGACTCTTCGGAAAAGACCCTGATGCTGGGAGGGATTGGGGGGTGGGAGGAGAAGGGGACGACAGAGGATGAGATGGCTGGATAGCATCACTGACTCGATGGACGTGAGTCTGAGTGAACTCCGGGAGTTGGTGATGGACAGGGAGGCCTGGTGTGCTGCAATTCATGGGGTCGCAAAGAGTCAGACACAACTGAGCAACTGATCTGACCTGATCTGATCTGACTTTGGATTGGGCAGATGAAAACTTGCTCCTCAAAGTCAAAGCTGGCATGTGATTTTGCATTTCTGTGCTAAATTACCTTGGTCTGAGAAGTGGTTAAAAGATGAAAGTGCCCCTGGGACAGTCTTCTCAAGTACTTTTCAACTAAATGTTAATGATATGGACTTTTAAAACACTGGAAATACGTTTAAAAATAATCTGGGATGCTGTCTAGGAAGGTACAGGAAAAGAGTGATTTTTACTGAAAGAGGTGACCATTGACTTTAAGTGTAAATCAGAAAAATAAAAGAAACTGTCCTTGATCATTTACTCAGCACTCAAGGCAATAATCAATTTCCTCAAATCAGTTACACCATTGAAGAGTGATGGCAGAGAGCAGACGCTTTATCAGCAAGCCTGTGTATTCTGCATCAGTTTGTCTCTTTGTGTTTTTAGACATAAATCTTTACCATAGAGCTTGTGTTCAGACAACATTCTGTCCTCCCTCCAGGTGTTGAAACACAATAGGGTTTGTGAATTTTGAGCACCTGAGGGAAAATTTGTAATGTGAGTCAAAATTTATATTATTATGTTATAAGAAGTTTTCTACTTTAAAAAAGATACATCTTCACTTCAGTCAATAGAGTGTTTGGACAATGTAGGAAAAAATGGTATAAACTGTATTGAATTATATTTTATATCATATGTGGATATTAATATAGACAGCTGGGAATAGTAATCAGTTTTATAATGCATACTTGTGCAAATGCATTTTATGTATTGTGTAGATATTATTGGCGAGCACTGGCACAAGCATGTTTATTTTACAGCTCTTCATATCGAATCAAGAATGCAGTATTTTGACTCATGCCAGATTAGAAACACCAATATTTTCTGTTGATTTTCTCAGTGAACACGAACACTCATATTTCCTGTTTTGAAACCTGTTGTAGTGAACTTAACCTCAAAGTTTTCAGATAATATATTTTCCAACATTATTTCAGACTAGCATTTTCACTGTGTTTTATCTAATACTGAATAAATATAAACTTCTTAATGATATGCAGTAAGGATAAAGAGGACATGAAAGCTATTGATTGCAATATGAATTTAGCTCTCAACAAGCATGTCCCTGAGAAATACAAAACAATAGAAATGAGATCACAGAATATCTCTATTTTCTTATCTTCAGTCTATTTCAAATTGATAGATAACTCAATGCCAAGCTAGAAATAGTTCATATAGTAAGAAACACTTGAATTGCATAGGACCATGGCTGATGTATTTTATTGTATAAAATGTGACTCAGTTTCGCTCTTCTAGTTAACTTGAAGGCCATCACAAAACAGTAAATATAAAAAGACTTGAGACATTACTAAATATCAACTGTAGTTGGTAGTTATACATTTATCTTAAGCTTGATGCAAGTTATATTTCCAAGTAACCAGGTGTACGGTATGAAGCAACCACTTCCATTTTAAAAGTTACATATTAAAATAATCATTTGTTTGATAAATTTATAAAATGTTGAAGGCAAAACCATCTAATTGAATATGAGCTTGCCAACCATGAAAGATACACCACACCCATTTAAAAGCTTTATAAAGTAATAATTTTGTCACTTAAAAATGTAGTAATAAGAAGTATGTGTATTATGTGTGTGTGGGTACATATCTCTCTCCATAATAGACCGCTTAAAATGTCTATACAGTTATCAAACTTATCATTGTAATTTTGTAAAAGTTTTATTTGGTTCCATTATAGTGTGCTGTTATGTGCATTTTATAGTCATTGGAGGCCTAATCCTTGCTTTGTCTACTGTGCTGTATATGGAATAGTTATATTGGATAATTTGTATATATTTGTTCTTCTCAGGCCATATAGTTGCTTGCTAAAATTATACATTTAATGTTTGCTTGAGCCATTAAGTTTTGTGAATGCTTTCTTGTTGAAAGTCATTATTATAATAAGTGGATATTATCCTATCATTTCCATCCCTGAATGGAGGATATCATTATGAGAATTTTCCAATGGATGATCTAAAGAAAAAATTTGATTATTTTTGTTTGAAGGAAATGCAAAGAGATTTGCATTCCCAAGTGATGGGTATCACTGATGTATAAAATTGTGTCTTACTTTTGCTTTATTTGAGATATTATTTTGGTCTCAAAAAAGTGCAACTTTCAAAAGTAAAGTAAAAACTATTTATCTACATTAATAGATATATGTTGTGATTAGTATACTGTTCAAAAACTAGTGACTTTATTTCTTAATGCCCAAGGTTAGAGAAGGCAACAAAGTATACTCTGATGATTTCAATAATCTTGCATATGCAAAACTAGATGTTTGGAAACCAGAATCACACATAATTCTACACATATTGTCAAATGGCATTGTATATTTAACTATAGCTCAAATATACTGTTAATACTCTTTGTGTTGAAAATATTAAGTTCAAATGGGTATTTATATACTATAATCAATAATCTAGTCAGATGTTTAAATTGTCAGAAGTCAATTAGCAGTGGCCTACCATATGTTTGAATTTTGACTGTAAGTAAACTACCATCCCCAAGAAAAAGAAATGCAAAAAGGCAAAATGGTTGTCTAAGGAGGCCCTACAAATAGCTGTGAAAAGAAGAGTAGATAAAGGCAAAGGAGAAAAGGAAAGATAAACCCATTTGAATGCAGAGTTCCAAAGAATAGCAAGGAGAGATAAGAAAGCCTTCTTCATCGATCAACGCAAAGAAGTAGAGGAAAACAATAGAATGGGAAAGACTAGAGATCTCTTCAAGAAAATTAGAGACACCAAGGGAACATTTCATGCAAAGATGGGCAGACTAAAGGACAGAAATGGTATGGACCTAACAGAACAGAAGGTATTATGAGGTGGTGAACTGAACTGAACTGAAGAATACACAGAAGAACTGTACAAAAAATATCTTCATGACCCAGATAACCAGGATGGTATGATCACTCATCTAGAGCCAGACATTCTGGAATGCGAAGTCAGGTGGGCCTTAGGAAGCATCTCTACAAACAAAGCTAGTGGAGGTGATGGAATTCCAGCTGAGCTATATCAAATCCTAAAAGATGATACTGTAAAAGTGCTGCACTCATTTCATATATGATTATTATTCATGTTTAAATGCCATTCTCCAAAACCAATACAATATTGTAAAGTAAAAAATAAAATAAAAATTAAAAAATAAATAAAAAGTCGAGAAGCCAGGAAAAAAAAAAGGTGCTGCACTCAATATGCCATCAAATTTGGAAAACTCAGCAGTGGCCACATGATTGGAAAAGGTCAGTTTTTATTCACATCCCAAAGAAAGGCAAGGGAATGTTCAAACTACTTCACAATTGCACTCATCTCACACACTAGCAAATAATGCTCAAAATTCTCCAAGCTAGACTTCAACAGTATGTGAACCAAGAACTACCAGATGTTCAAGCTGGATTTAGAAAAGGCAGAGGAACCAGAGATCAAATTGCCAACATCTATCAGATCATAAAAAAGCAAGCACATTCAAGAAAAACATTTCTTCTCCTTCACTGACTACACTAAAGCCTTTGACTGTGTGGATCACAACAAACTGTGGAAAATTCTTCAAGAGATGGGAATACCAGTCCATCTGACCTGCCTCCTGAGAAATCTGCATACAGGTCAAGAAGCAAATAGAACAGGACATGGAACAACAGACCCGTTCCAAATCAGGAAAGGAGTATGTTAAGGCTGTGTATTGTCACCCTGCTTATTTAACTTATATGCAGAGTACATCATGAGAAACACTGGACTGGATGAAGCACAAGCTGGAATCAAGATTCAATTCAGTTCAGTCTCTCAGTCGTGTCGGACTCTTAGCGAACCCATGAATTGCAGCATGTCAGGCCTCCCTGTCCATCACCAACTCCCGGAGTTCACTCAGACTCATGTCCATCGAGTCAGTGATTCCATCCAGCCATTTCATCCTCTGTCGTCCCGTTCTCCTCCTGCCCCCAATCCCTCCCAGCATCACAGTCTTTTCCAATGAGTCAACTCTTCACATGAGGTGGCCAAAGTACTGGAGTTTCAGCTTTAGCATCATTCCTTCCAAAGAAATCCCAGGGCTGATCTCCTTCAGAATGGACTGGTTGGATCTCCTTGCAGTCCAAGGGACTCTCAAGAGTCTTCTCCAACACCACAGTTCAAAAGCATCAATTCTTCAGTGCTCAGCTTTCTTCACAGTCCAACTCTCACATCCATACATGACCACTGGAAAAACCATAGCCTTGACTAGACAGACCTTTGTTGGCAAAGTAATGTCTCTGCTTTTGAATATGCTATCTAGGTTGGTCATAACTTTCCTTCCAAGGAGTAAGCGTCTTTTAATTTCATGGCTGCAGTCACCATCTGCAGTGATTTTGGAGCCCCCAAAACTAAAGTCTGACACTGTTTCCACTATTTCCCCATCTATTTCCCATGAATAGTGAAGTGATGGGACCGGATGCCATGATCTTTGTTTTTTGAATGTTGAGTTTTAAGCCAACTTTTTCACTCTCCTCTTTCACTTTCATCAAGAGGCTCTTTAGTTCCTCTTCACTTTCTGCCATAAGGGTGGTGTCATCTACATATCTGAGGTTATTGATATTTCTCCTGGCAATCTTGATTCCAGCTTGTGCTTCCTCCAGCCCAGCATTTCTCATGATGTACTCTGCGTATAAGTTGAATAAGCAGGGTGACAATATACAGCCTTGATGTACTCCTTTTCCTGTTTGGAACCAGTCTGCTGTTCCATGTCCAGTTGTAACTGTTGCTTCCTGACTTGCATAGAAATTTCTCAGGAGGCAGGTCAGGTGGTCTGGTATTCCCATCTCTTTCAGAATTTTCCATAGTGTATTGTGATCCACACAGTCAAAGGCTTTTTGGCATAGTCAATAAAGCAGAAATAGATGTTTTTCTGGAACTCTCTTGCTTTTTCCATGATCCAGCTGGTGTTGGAAATTTGGTCTCTGATTCCTCTGCCTTTTCTAAAACCAGCTTGAACAACTGGAAGTTCACGGTTCACGTATTGCTGAAGCCTGGCTTGGAGAATTTTGAGCATTAATTTACTAGCATGTGAGAGGAGTGCAATTGTGCGGTAGTTTGAGCAATCTTTGGCATTGCCTTTCTTTGGGATTGGAATAAAAACTGACCTTTTCAGTCCTGTGGCCACTGCTGAGTTTTCCAAATTTGCTGGCATATGATTACTGGGAGATTTATCAATAACCTCAGATACACAGATGACACCACACTTATGGCAGAAAGTGAAGAACAACTAAGGAGCCTCTTGATGAAAGTGAAAGAGGAGAGTGAGAAAGCTGCCTTAAAGCTCAACATTCAGGAAACTAAAATCATGGCGTCTGGTCCCATTACTTCATTGTGATTAGATGGGGAAACAGTGGAAACATTGACAGACTTTATTTATTTATTTATTTTGCTTCAAAATCACTGCAGATGGTGACTGCAGCCATGAAATTAAAAGATGCTTATTCCATGGAAGAAAAGTTATGACCAACCGAGACAGTATATTAAAAAGCAGAGACATTACTTTACCAACAAAGGTCCATCTAGTCAAAGTTATGGCTTTCCCAGTATTCTTGTATGGATGTGAGAGTTGGACCATAGGGAAAGCTGAGTCCCCAAGAATTGATGCTTTTGAACTGTGGTGTTCGAGAAGACTCTTGAGAGTCCCTTGGATTGCAAAGAAATCTACCAGTCCATTCTAAAGGAAATCAGTCCTGAATATTTATTGGAAGGACTGACGTTGAAGCTGAAACTCCAATACTTTGTCCACCTGATGCAAAGAACTGACTCATTGGAAAAGACCCTGATGCTGGGAAAGATTGAAAGAGGAAGGAGAAGGGGGATAACAGAGGATGAGATGGTTGAATGGCATCACCGACTCGATGGACATGAGTTTGGCTGGATTCCGGGAGCTGGTGATAGACAAGAGAGGCCTGGCTGTGCTGCCGTCCATAGGGTCACAAAGAGTCGGACATGACTGAAATGAACTGAACTGAACTGAACTGAAAGAAACAACAGCCTCCTAGGTAAATAGGAGATAATATTGGGACTGTATTTCTGCAAAATTTCAGTAAGTATTTACACACACACAGATACACGCAGAGACATAGTTTTATGGATCAACTACAATGGGCAGCTCTTGGTTAAATAAAGGCAAACGAGTTTTGTTTTATTTTATTTTACTTTTTTACAACAAGAACTTTCATATACCAATACCACAATAACTTAAACTGTCTGAATCTAGGGTATGCATATATTAGGTAAGATATTCCAAAGTGAATTAGCCATAGAAAATGCTTTTTCATGGAATATCATGCAGACATCGCATTCTCTGAAATCTTAAAGAAGCGATATAAATATGTTTATTGTCATTAAATCTGACTAGCACTCTGAAATCACATCTAATTTAAAGTCTCATTAATATTTACCATGTTTTTACCCCTTCAGTGCTGGTTCTCAGACATCGTGTTCTCCTTCCCACTAGAATTCTTCCATTCACAGGGGAAATGTTTCTTTAAGGCAACTGGGATGTTGCCTTAAAACTGGGATGTTTCTTTAAGGCAACTCACCAAAGAGCTGATTCATGCCAAGGGCTTTCTCCCCTTTTAATTCTGCTTTACAGTATGAGGCAAAGTTTGTTCGTTTGTTTGTTTTTTCTTTTCCCTGGTAAAATGGAGGAAAATGAGCTTTTATTCAAGTCTGGTGCTGCTGCTGCTAAGTTGATTCAGTCGTGTCCATCTCTGTGTGACCCCAGAGATGGCAGGCAGCCCACCAGGCTCCCCCGTCTCTGGGATTCTCCAGGCAAGAACATTGGAGTGGGTTGCCATTTCCTTCTCCAATGCATGAAAGTGAAAAGTCAAAGTGAAGTCGTTCAGTCATGTCTGACTCCCAGCGACCCCATGGACTGCAGCCTACCAGGCTCCTCCCTCCATGGGATTCACCAGGCAAGAGTACTGGAGTAGGGTGCCATTGCCCTCTCCGTATTCAAGTCAAATATGAAAGGTGTTTTGTTGGGAGGTAAAGTTCAATTTGGGGTGACAAAGGTCCCTCAGAGTACCCATGTTCCTGCTGAAACTACCTCCCCTCCAGCTTTGACATTCCTCACATCAAGACTGAAGGTGGGGGCATCTGAGAATCCCCCAAGCATATGGTGAGACCACTTTTGATCGCCAACCCTTCTTGTTCCAGAACCAAACTTTTAAAATATTGCTCAGTAGAAGACCATAACCAGAGCTGATTATCACATTCTGTAAAGAAATCATAAAAGTTAATCCAAATACTCTCTGCACCCTCATTTGTGTCCGTATCCTAAGTAGGCCAAGACTCTTAGGTCTCCCTAATTTCTTGAAGACACGGTTCTGTGTATCCACTGAGATAACTCATTCTCTCACAGTGTAAACTGTTACAGTGACCACTGAACAAAGAAAATTCCCTCTACCTTCCTTGTGTCTGAATGCTTTTGCTACTTCTTGTTCCAACTGAAATGTAGCCATCTAAGTACACTGTGTCCAGAGTAGGACTCTCTAGTAGTCCTTCACTCACACCCCAAGAAGCAGCAGTCCTGGAGCTAGGATACATTTGCATCTCTCCTCAAAACAAACAAGCAGATGAACAACTTGTTTAAATTGTATCAGGGAAAATTGTGAATGTGAATGTTTTCCTAATGATTGTAATCACCTACTAAAAAACATCACTGATGTTTTATCAACTTGTTTACTACCTTCCTTCCACCAGTACTTTTATTTTTATTCTTTGTGTCATCGATCAACATCTATATAGATAATCTATGCAACATATTTTAGTTTTATACTTGCTCACCTCCAATAATTTTGTTCTACAATTCACTTCAATCACCCATTCCATCATCATTCTATCTAAACATTATCATTACCAATTTCTGGACTACCTTCATAATCTTAATTAAAACCAACACGCCTCGTATTTTCACATTAAAATATGATCTCTTCAAGAACTCTAACTCTCCATGTTATTTGATTCTACCATGACCTCTACCCACTGAGGCCAATAATTTTTTGTTGATCTCCTTACTTTTGAAGTTACTAACATACATACTAATCCTCACTCTAAATATGACGACAGAAGCTTTAGACTGCCTTCAAAGACACATACTGCATTTCCCGACAGCGTGTTTTCCTTGTTTTTTCCCTTTGCTAACAATTTTCCCCCTCCTCCATGCAAACCAATTGCTGTCAGCAGTATTTAGAATTGCATTTGGTTTCAGGATACCACACAGAAAAAATACATGGGACTAATTTTATCAGTATCCTTAGTGAGTGAAAGTGAAAGTCGTTCATTCATGTCTGACTCTTTGCAGCCATGCAACTTTATAGTCCATGGAATTCTTCAGGCCAGAAAGGGTAGCCTTTCTCTTCTCCAGGGCATCTTCCCAACCCAGGGATGGAACCCAGGTCTACAAACATTGCAGGCAGATTCTTTATCAGCTGAGACACAAGGGAAGCCCAAGAATACCCAGTTTGACTCTGTTGAAACTACTGTTGTCAGTGTCACCAGAGACCTCTATCTTGAGGTATTCAATGGCAGATTTTCACTGTCTTATCTCAGTTTGTTTTATCTTATCTGACGTTCTAAGTCTGCAGAAGCATATGATCAATCTCTCTTCAAACACTTGTTCACTCAGTTACTGAGACTCACATTTGTGTGTGTGTTTTTATACCTCACTAGCCATTGTTATCAGTTATTTTTACTTGATTATTCTTTTCCCAGTTCTAAAAACTCCATTCCAACTTTCTGATGAAGAATTTTTTCTCCCGTCCTTCTGTAATCACAACTATATCACTTGATTTTAGTTACTATACATAAAATGATGACACACAAATTTGTGATACCAGCTTCAGCTTTGCCCTTGAAATAAAGATTTCCATATCCAATTGACTTACTGATATTTCTACATGGATCTTACTAGAAACCTCAAGCATAATATACCCCAAACTAAACTTTTGATTACTCAAAACCATGCCTCTTATGGTATACCACATTTCAGTAAATATTATAATCATTCACCCAGCTGTTCAGGCCAAAAAGCTTAGTTATTCTGTAGCTCTCTGTTATACTCACATTCTGTATTTAGCATTAGAGAATACTTCAGTTCCACCTTCAGAATATGTCCGGAATCTGATCACTACTTGTCTGTACTTTCTCCACTGTCACGTTTATCCAGGCTCCATCATTTCTTGCTCTAAAGAGCCTTTATTTGCAGCTATGCTTCTATTCTTATGCCTTCATTATATTTATTGTATGGTCTTTTAAGACATAAGTCAGATCATTTTTCTTGCCGGCTTAATATCCTCCAGTGGCTTCTTGCTGGGTAACTGTATCAGCAAGTGTGAATAGCAGGTACATATTGGTGAATAGATCAGATACAGACATAATTTAGCCACATTAAATAAGATTTGTGTATCTAAATGATTTATAGATGTCAGTAGAGACCCAGGGACGGAGGAGCCTGGTAGGCTGCAGTCCATGGGTTCGCTGGGAGTCGGACACGACTGAGCAACTTCACTTTGACTTTTCACTTTCATGCATTGGAGAAGGAAATGGAAACCCACTCCAGTGTTCTTGCCTGGAGAATCCCAGGGATGGGGGACCCTGGTGGGCTGCCGTCTCTGGGGTCACACAGAGTGGGACCCAACTGAAGCGGCTTAGCAGCAGCAGCAACAATAGAGTCAGAATTCACTGTAGAAGAAGGAGAATCACAATACAAGAGATTTGACCAGAAGCTTTAGGGTCATAGAAATCTTCCAAGTTGAAATGTTATGTCAGTGAAAACCTGGAGTCGTAGCCCACCTCCTGGATGTTCAGCGATTTTCAGTCAGGCTGATAGCTGCATGAAGCTGGAGCAGCCCAGCATATAATCTTTTAGGATACTTATCTCTGTCCATTAGCCTGGGCCAGAGTTATCACATCATTCTCGGAAATATATTTGCCAGAGTATAGTATATAACCTTTAGGTATGAACAAAATTGTCATTTCTCATCTTTAGCCTTTTTATCTAACAACTTAGTCTATCTTTCCTTAACCAAGCTGAGAAAGTGGGCTTGGTTGTCCTCCAAACCTGTCTGCAATCATACTCCAGGATTTATCTAGCACTTGCTGTCACACTTAAAACAGAATCTAAATTCTTTACTAATGCCTATAAAATCCAGCTAAATCTAGTCCCTGACTGCCTCTCTAAACACACTTATTACCACCTTCACTTTTTTTTTTTTGTGCATCAGATACCATGGCTTCTGATCTTACGTTTAAACATGCTGTCAACTCCCTGGTATCAGAACTTTGTACGTTCCATTCTCTGTACTATGATGCTCTTCCTCCAGAAATCCAAAAGGAATTACTCCTCACTCCATTAGGTTTTGGCTCATTGTCAGTTCCTCGGAGAGACCTCCTATTCCCAATCTGAAAGGTCAACCCACTTCCCTTTAGGTTACACTGCTTTAATTTTTCTTCATAGCACTTGTTAGTTTTTGAGACTTTTCTTGTTTGTTAGTTTTGCTAAATGAGTAAAAAATAATTTATGTAATTAAGTGTATGTGTGTATTTACCTGAAATGTCAAAGTATTAAAAAAACAATAACAAATCCCTATTAAGCTTTTAGTTTAATTGAGAAAGCTCATAGGTTTTCTGTTGTTTCACTTCACATTCTAATGAGTATCACAATTAAGTGTCACTTTAATTAAAAAGCAGTTTAAATGTATGTAACCAACGTTGTCTACCCTGACAGCTTATTCTGACACGTTAGTAATTTTAAATTCATTCATCTAAAATGGAAATCAGCATTATATTTAATGAAATCAAAAGATTATTTGGCTCAAAAAACTCAAATGAAAGCACTCCCAAGAACTAAGAGAATAAGGACTCTTAAGAAGGAGATGTATGCTTTTTTCTGATATTTGTGTTTTCAACTGAAGAGCAATTCTTCCTCTGTCTCACCTTTGGGGAATCAAAAATGAGAACTCAACAAGAAAAAAAAGAGTGTGATTGTCTGTGTTGTTTGCTCTTGAAAACTTATTAAATTCTGAGAGAAAACAAGATTCAAAATAATTGAAAATGCTCATTTTCAATTTGCCTTGTTCCTGCCAGTGGATGCTACTGTTGACAATGTAAAATGTGAAATTAACAAAATGTGAAATTAACAAATACTATTATGTATTTCTAATATGTGTTTTTTAACTATAAATCACTTAAGTCTTTAACATTGGTACTATCATCACTCCCCACCCACCCACCACACACAAAACATGTGCGCTTAACAAATATAATGTATATACAAAAACACAGTTTTCTGATTTACCAAAAAATGCACCATGGCTAGGATTACAAAAAATTCCATGAAGAGGGAGCATAGTTTCTTAAAGCCTTTGATCCAAGGAACAAAATACTGTTTTGGACTAACCAAAGGGTCTGCTGTTGACCTCACTGGTATCTTAGCGTCAATTACGGATACTTCTTCATTTTTGATGTTGTTGTTCTTGTCGATGAGTGTATCTTCTCCCTGAAATTAACTGTGCATGTATTGCTGCTTCTCTACTTAACTCAAACACTGAAAGTCGTCAGGTGAGACCAGTTTTACTCTATGTGGCTGGTTTCACATTTTACAATTGGTCAAGACAATTCCCAGTTCTTTAAAGAGAGGCTGTAGCTTAAGGTTTAACACTTGATGACTAAATGCCCTTTTATTAATTTTCTTCATCCTTCTGAAATTACATTAGATTTGTTTCCCTATCCTAATGCAGGTAATAGTTTTGCAGAATGAAACAAAAATATACTATACTTTATTTTGTGTATATCTGAAAAAAAATTTTGTTTTCTCTGGTTCAATATACCATAAAATTTGTTCCCACATAGAATGATGTTGTCTCTTTCTTGCTGTGAAAATGTCAAGTTCAATGTGAGGGAAAATGTGAATTAAGCACTAAAGTAAATTTTCTTTACTTAGTATACTTGAAAGAAACTGTTAGAACAAATTATATTAAAAATTAAAATACTAGAAAGGCTGTTTAACAACATATATTAATATTTTATTTATTAAAATACCACTATTATCTGAGAGATTTTATAAGGAACAGATAAAATATCTTGTAAAAATATGTTTTACTTAATAGAAATCTGTTATGGTAGCATTAGCTTCCTTCATCTTATCCAATCCAATTCTTTGAAAGATTTCCCAGCACACTCTCCCCAAGTGCAGATAGAAACAATGTGTTTGTTTTAGTTTGAAGATACATGGAGGCATTAGAGTCACCTTGGGGTGTCTCAGGTCTCACATGCATGGCGTCTCTTAACATTGGTCAGATAATTCGACCAATGCATCCCTGGATCTTCCCTTCATTTGTAAAGAATAGAAAACCGATTTTGTTATTGAGCTAACTGAACTCATCAGAGATTGCTGTGAAACATATTATGCAAAAAAAATTCTTTAAATAAAGTATCTCTCATTCTATATATTATCTTTGGAAAGATGACCATTAGGCCGTCTCATTTTGCCCTCCATCTCTCCTGAGTTCTTTATTTTTAATCTTGTCCTACTCTGAGCTGTATTCTGGGTAATATCTTTAGATAATTTTCATTTCATCAAATCCGTGTCTTTAGAATTGTCTGAAATACCGTTTGCCGTGTCTGGCATACATGTTAGTACACAAAACCATTTGTTAACCCATTTTCAAATACATTTGCTCTCTCTCCCTCCCCTGCTGATTTAAGCACTATCTTTAAAATATGTATACATAATGGGCCAAAGAACTGAACAGACGTTTCTCCAAAGAAGACATACAGATGGCTAACAAACACATGAAAAGATGCTCAACATCATTCATTATCAGAGAAATGCAAATCAAAACTACAATGAGGTACCATCTCACACCGGTCAGAATGGCTGCCATCAAAAAGTCTACAAACAATAAATGCTGGAGAGGATGTGGAGAAAAGGGAACCCTCTTACACTGTTGGTGGGAATGCAAACTAGTACAGCCACTATGGAGAACAGTGCGGAGATTCCTTAAAAAACTGAAAATAGAATTGCCATACAACCCAGAAAATCCCACTGCTGGGCATACACACCGAGGAAACCAGAATTGAAAGAGACACATGCACTCCAATGTTCATCACAGCACCATTTACAATAACCAGGACATGGAAGCAACCTAGATGTCTATCAGCAGATGAATGGATAGGAAAGCTGTGGTACATATACACAATGGAATATTACTCAGCTATTAAAAAGAACACATTTGAATCAGTTCTAATGAGGTGGATGAAACTGGAGTCTATTATACAGAGTGAAGTAAGTCAGAAAGAAAAACACCAATACAGTATATTAATGCATATATATGGAATTTAGAAAGATGGTAACAATGACCCTATATGCGAGACAGCAAAAAAGACACAGATGTAAAGAACAGACTTTTGGACTCTGTGGAAGAAGGTGAGGGTGGGATGATTTAAGAGAATAGCATTGAAACATGTATATTATCATATGTGAAATAGATCGCCAGTCCAGGTTTGATGCATGAGACAGTGCTCATGGCTGGTGCACTGGGATGACCCTGTGGGATGAGATGGGGAGGGATGTGGGAAGGAGGCTCAGGATGGGGAACACATATACACTCATGGCCGATTCATGTGATGTATGGCAAAAACCACTACAGTATTTTAAAGTAATTAGCCTCCAATTAAAATAAATTAATTAGAACAATTAAAAAAACAAAACAAAAATGTATACATGACATATTCATATGTTATTTATATAAATATTAGGTATATATTTTGTGTACATGCTTCCCTGGTGGCTCAGACAGTAAAGCATCTGCCTACAATATGGGAGACCTGGCTTTGAGCCCTGGGTCAGGAAGATCCTCTGGAGAAGGAAATGGCACCCCACTCCAGTATTCTTGCCTGGAAAATCCTATGGATGGAGGAGCCTGGTAGGCTACAGTCCACAGAGTCACAAAGAGTCAAACACGACTGAGTGACTAAACTTTTTTTTTTGATTACACAAATTCACGTTGCTGGCTTATTTACTATTTTTTATGTGCAAAATGATACTGGCCAGTAAATATCCTTCATGCTGTCATTGCATGGATTTGGTATCAAGGGTGGGAGATTTTCCTCATTCAGAAGCCTGGAATGCCAGGTTTCTTGAGAATGTTCCCTGGTGGCTTAGACGGTAAAGCATCTGTCTACAATGCAGGAGACCTGGGTTCGACCCCTGGGTTGGGAAGATCCCCTGGAGAAGGAAATGGCAATTCACTCCAGTACTAATGCCTGGAAAATCCCATGGACAGAGGAGCCTGGTCCATGGGGTTGCAGAGAGTCGGACACGACTGAGCACTTTCACTTTTGACAAGTACTGTATCATTGCTTGATATAGTTTTCACCAGGTAAACAAATCCAACTTGTCACCACTACATAAACAATATTACCAGTATCTAGAACTTCCACTCTGGGAGATAGTAGAGAACAGGGAAGCCCAGTGTCCCGCAGTCCATGGGGTTGCAAAGAGTCAGACATGACTTAGCTACTGAACATCAACAACAGAACTTCCTTGCATTCCATTCGTTGATCTTACGTTCCTCAAGGATAGCCACTTTTCTGATATAAATGACATAGATTAGCTAAGAATGTTTTTTTTAACTTGATAAGAATTAGCTTTTTGATATCTGATATTTTAAATTCAACATTAGATTTGTAATTTTCATCCTAGCTGTGTTTAACAACAGTTAATTTCCATAGTTCAGTAAAAATGTTTCATGTGAATATGTCACAATTAATCTATCCTATTGTAGATAGGCACATGGATTGCTTCATTTTCTAACATGAATAATGCTTCTATAAGTAATTTTGCACATGCCTTTTTGATACATATATTTTTCTGTTAGTCTGTAGGGGAGGAATTGCTGAATCATAGAATCTGTGAAATAATTTCCCAATGTGGTTGAACCAATTTGAATAAATTCAGTAGGCAGATTTTAAGTACTAATTCAACATACTTAATGCTAAGTATTCTATATATTTTGGAGAAGGGAATGGAAATCCAGTATTCTCGCCTGGAGAACTCCATAGACAGAGGAGCCTGGTGGGCTACAGCCCATGGGGTCAAAAATTCAGACACAACTGAAGGACTAACACACACACACATTCTGTATATTTACAATTCTATATTAAAATAAATTGTTTTTGAAGACTACTTCAGAATAGGTTCAGATTTACAGAAAAGTTTTCAATATAGTGTTCAGAGTTCTCATATACCCCATATCCAGTATTCTCCATTTTTACAGCCTGCATTATTAGTATGGCATATTTGACAAGATTAATGAATCATTATTAATACATTAGTATTAACTAAAGTTCATGCTTAAAATTTCCTCAGCTTTTATCCACTATTCTTTTCTTTCTTTCTTTTTCTTTTTCCCACAAAATCCCATCTAGGATACCAAGTTATATTAAAAACTTTATGTCTCCTTAAGCTACTTCTTGTCAATGACAATTTCTCATACTTTATCATTGATGACCTCGAAAATTTAAGGAGTGGTGGTCAAGTATTTTATATAATGTCCATCAACTGATATTTCTCTGGTATTTTACCATGATTATACTGAAGTTGTATTTTAAAGAGGAAGATCACAGAAGTGAAGTGTGATTTTCATCATATATCAAATTGTATACTACTAGCATGGCTGAATTGCTGTTTCCATTTTGTTTATTTGCTTGGTTATGGTGGCAAAATAAAACATATACCATAAAATATATCATTATTATAACTTTTCCCAATTTTATTGAGGTAATATTGGCAAATTAAAAATTATATATATTTAAGTAATGTGATATAATTTTTAAAAGATGTACAAATGTGATGATTTAATTATACTGTGAAATGCTTACCACAATCAAAGTAAATAACCTCATCTGGTAACTTTTTTTTTTTTTTTCTGCAGAGAACACAACATCTACATACACTCTTAGAGAACTGCAAGTGTACATTATAGTGTTATTAATTTAATCACCATGCTGTATATTAAATCCCAAGACAGTCACCTTATAATTGAAACTTTGTACACTTTGAACAACATCTATTTCTCCAACACCCTTGCTCCTCACAGCCAATATTTGACTCTCTGGTTGTATGAGTTTGACTTCTTTAGATTTCCCATATAAGTGAGATCATATAGTATTTTATTCTCTTCTTTCACCCTCATCAAGAGACTCTAGTTCCTCTTTACTTTCTGCTGTTAGAGTGGTATCATCTGCGTGTCTGGGCTTCCCTAGTAGCTTAGATGGTGAAAAATCCACCTGCAAAGCAGGAGACCCAGGTTCTATCCCTGGGTCAGGAAGATCCCCTGAAGAAGGAAATGACAACCCACTCCAGTATTCTTTCCTGGAGAATTCTGAGGACAGAGGCTGCAGTCCATGGGGTTGCAGTCATGTCTGACTGCAGTGTCTGCAGTCATGTCTGACTCAGTGACTAACACACACATCTGCAAATCTAAGGTGATTATTTCTCTTGGCAATCTTGATTCCAGCTTGTGATTCATCCAGCCCAGCATTTCATATTATGTACTCTGCATATAAGCTAAATAAGCAGGGTCATAATATACAGCCTTGTACTCCTTTCCAATTTTGAACCAATCAGTTGTTCCATGTTCGGTTCTAACTGTTGCTTCTTGACATGAATACAGGTTTCTCAGGAGATAGATAAGGTGGTCTACTATTCCCATCACTTTGAAAACTTTCCACAGTTCATTGTGATCTACACAGTCAAAGGCTTTCTCATAGTCAATGAAGTTGAAATAGATGTTTTTTCTGGAATTCCCTTGCCTTCTCTATGATCCAATGAATGTTGGCAATTTGATCTCTGGTTCCTCTGTCCTTTCTAAACCCAGCTTATACATTTGGAATTTCTTGGTTCAGATACTGTTGAAGCCTAGTTTGAAAGATTTTGAGCATAACCTTACTAGCATGTGAAATGAGCACAGTTGTGTGGTAGTTTGAATATTCTTTGTAACAGCCCTTCTTCATGGATCACAGATTTGTCATGGTGAAGGGACTTGTATAACTCAGTGAAGCTATGAGCCATGCCATTCAAGACCACCCAAGATAGATGGATCATAGAGAAGAGTTCTGACAAAATGTGGAATACTGGAGGAGGGAATGGCAAGCCACTGCAGTGTTCTTGCCTCGAGAATCCCATGAACAATATTACATTTAATATATGTATCTATTTGTGTAAATATATATATATGTAAACCTACATATATAGAGATATCCTTATATAGATATCTCACACAAGTTATTTATCTATTCATCCATGATGAATACTTTGGTTGTTTACATATCTTTGCTACTGTGAATAGTGTTGCAATGGACACGAGAATATATATTGTTTTCAGATAGTGATTTTAATTCTTTTGAGTATGTACTCAGAGGTGGAATTGCTGGATCAGCTGGTAGTTAAGCTTTTAATATTTTGAGGAAAGTCTGTGTTGTTTTTCTTAATGGCTGACCAATTTACATTTCCATCAACGGGCTCCCTTTCCTCTACCCGCTTGCCATAACGTACCATCTCTTATCATTTTGATAATAGCTGTCCTAACATGTGTGAGGTAACATCTCACTGTGGTATTCATTTGCGTTTCCCTCATAATCAGTGATATTGAACAACTTTCTGTCTATCTGTTGGCCATTTGTATGTCTTCACTCAAGAAATGTCTAGGACCTTTGCCCAACTTTACATGCAGCTATCTATTCTTTTGCTACTGGATTTTATGGGCTCCTTAAGTATGTTGGGCATTAATCCCATATCAGGCACATGGTTTGCTTGGGTTACCTCTGCTTCTGTAGGCTGCCTCTTCATCTTGTTAACTGTCTCTTTTGCTGTACAGAAGTTTTCAGGTTGATGTACTTCTGCCTGTTTCTTCTGTTTGTGCTTTTGATGGTATACCCAAAAAATCATTGCCAAGACTGATGTAGGGGCATTTTTTTTCCCACTCACTTCTAGGAGTTTTATAGTTTTATTTTTAAATAGTTTTCTATATTATTGTCTACATTAAATCTTTAATCAATTTCAATTTCGGATTGCTGTAAGAAACGGGTCTTTTGTATTTAGATATCTAGTTTTCGCAACATAATTTATTATAGAGACTATATTTTCCCCATAACTGTTCTTGGCGTTCTTATAAAAGATTGCTGCTGCTGCTGCTGTTGCTGCTAAGTCGCTTCAGTCATGTCCGACTCTGTGCGACCCCATAGACGGCAGCCCACCAGGCTCCCCCATCCCTGGGATTCTCCAGGCAAGAATACTGGAGTGGGTTGCCATTTCCTCCTCCAATGCATGAAAGTAAAATTGAAAGTGAAGTTGCTCAGTTGTGTCCAACTCTTCCCTACCCCATGGACTGCATCCTACCAGGCTCCTCCGTCCATGGGATTTTCCAGGCAAAAGATTAGTTGACCATATTTGCATGGGTTTACTTCTGGACTGTATAGTCTGTTTTGTTGATTTGTGCTTCTGTTTAATATGCTAGTGGAATACTATTTTGATTTCTGTTTTTCTGTAATACATATATAGTTTTAAATAATGAAGTGTGATGACTAGCTTTGTTATTAAACTATTTCTCAAGATTGATTTGGTATTTTGGGTCTTTTGTGGTTCCATATAAATTGTAGATTCACTGTTTCTATTCCTCTGAAATATATCATTGGAATTTGATGTGTTACATTCAATCCGTAGGTTGCTTTGGATAATATGGGCATTTTAAAACTACGAACTCTTCCTATCCATCAACATGTACTCTTGTGTCTTCTTCAATTTCTTTCATCAATGTCTATCAGTTTTGAGTGTACAAGTCTTTTGCCTCCTTAGTTAAATTTTTAAGTATTTTATTCTTGTTGATGCTTTGTATATGATATTGTTTTCTTAATTTCTTTGTTGGATAATTCATTTTTAGTGTATACAAATACAAGTGATTTTTATACATCGATTTTATATTCCACAAGTTGCTACATTCATTTATTAATTCTAACAAATGCTCTATGGAGTCTTAGGGTTTTCTTCATATAAGATTATGAGACACCGATGTATAGATCAGTCTTATGGATTCTGTGGGAGAGGGAGAGGGAGGGGAGATTTGGGAGAATGGCATTGAAACATGTATAATGTCATGTATGAAACAAGTCTCCAGTCCAGGTTCGATGCACGATACTGGATGCTTGGGGCTGGTGCACTGGGACGACCCAGAGGGAGGGTATGGGGAGGGAGGAGGGAGGAGGGTTCAGGATGGGGAACACAGGTATACCTGTGGTGGATTCATTTCGATATTTGGCAAAACTAATACAATATTGTAAAGTTTAAAAATAAAATAAAATAAAAAAAAATAAAACAGAAACTGACAACAGGCCAAAAAAAAAAAAAAAAGATTATATCATCCACAAAAAGAGGCAGTTAAACATTTTCCTTTTTGATTTGGATGGCTTTAATTTCCTTTTCTTGCTTCATTAATCCAGCTAGAACTTCCAAATACATGTTGGATAGAAGTGGTGAAAGTGGGCACCCTTGTCATTTCTCTTACCTTAAAGGAAAAGCTTTCACCTTAGCCATGGATTTGTCATATATGGCCTTTATTTAATTGAGGTACATTCCTTGTATTCCTAATTTATTGAATATTTTATCATGAATAGATGTTGAATTTTATCAAATATTTTATTCTGCATCTATTAAGATGATCATATGATTTTTATCCTTCATTCTGTTAATATGGTGTATCCCATTTATTAATTTATATATGTTGAACCATCCTTGCATTCTAGGGGTAATCCCTCTTTTTCATGGTGTATAATCCATTTGATGTGCTGTTGAATTTCATTTTCTAGTATATTATTGAGGAATTATAATCATTATTTATAAGAGATATTGGTTTGTAGTTTTCTTGTATTTTCTTTTTTATTGGTCTGACTTTGCTTTGTTACACAGATCTCATAGAATGTGTATAAGAGTATTCCCTCCTCATTAATTTTTTTGGAGAAGAATTAAAAAAGAAAAAGACCCGTTTAAATGTTTGGTATGATTCACTAGTAAAGCATTTATCCCTGAATTTTCCTTTGTTAAGTTTTTGATTATCAATTTAGCTTCCTTAGTAGTCTTTAATCTATTCAGATTTTCTGTTTCTTCATGATTCAGCCATGCTGCTTCATTTTTTTCTAGGAATTTTCCATTTCATCTAGATCTATGATTTCATTTCCCACTGTTTCTTAAGATGGAAGCACTTTGTAACTGAACCAGTGGAATCCACACTCTTTTGCATGATCAGGGGTGCAGAGCTTTTTCAGTAAACACAAAGCACTGTCAAGTTAGCACAGAAATGGCACCAATGAAACACCAGGTTTTGGTAAATAATGAAGGAAGGAATGCAAAAAATGAATGTAAGAAAGGAATTTAAACATTCAATTCTGAAATTGTCAGTTCAGTTCAGTTCAGTTGCTCAGTCGTGTCCGAATCTGCGACCCCGTGAATCGCAGCGGGCCAGGCCTCCCTGTCCATCACCAACCCCCAGAGTTCACTCAGACTAACGTCCATTGAGTCAGTGATGCCATCCAGCCATCTCATGCTCTGTCGTCCCCTTCTCCTCCTGCCCCCAATCCCTCCCAGCATCAGAGTCTTTTCCAATGAGTCAACTCTTCGCATGAGGTGGCCAAAGTACTGGAGTTTCAGCTTTAGCATCATTCCTTCCAAAGAAATCCCAGGGCTGATCTCCTTTAGAATGGACTGGTTGGACCTCCTTGCAGTCCAAGGGATATCTAAAAATTATAGAAACTAAAAACGTGGCTCTTATTGAAATCTGACCATTTTTACTATAAAGTTATCTTCCCCTTTGGGATTCTACAGAGCTCACAGCTTTTTGAAAATGAAAATATAATATCCATTCATATCTCTTTAGTCTATATCACTAGTTGGAATTGGAATCCCAGTCATTTTGGCATTCTTACATTATTTTTCTCTCTCTTTCATGCTTAATGTACTGTTTTTACATGTCAATAAAATGTTCAACTTAAAGCACTAATAGTTCAGGCACTGGTCTATAAGAGTCACTCATTTTTCTGTGACTATTACCATGGTGTTGAGATGAGGAGTTTACTTACTTAGAGATCTTAGAACAAGTCAATCAGTCTAATCAATAATCTTCTTTTATCAATCATGACTTCATTAAAATAAATTTTAAAAAGTGTCTCTCTACATGAAAATCTTCCAAATATGTCAGATGATGATTAAAGGCACAAAATATTCAATAAAATTGACTTGGAAAGAGATGCAATGGAAAATGTGTTCATCAAACTCTTTAAATTACCTTCACTACTAGAACTATTTCCCTTTGATTTCATACACTAAGATTTTATAGATATGTTTAGCTAGTTGTATTCTAGATATATTCTGTACAATAACATAGACACTAGCCCAATGTGACTAATTATATTAAATGGAATTAAATAAAATTTGAAATTTATTTTCTTAGTCCGAACAGTCATACTATAAGTGCTCAGTTGTTGCACTTGGCTTGTGACTATTATGGATAGAGCAAATATAGACCATTACTATCATCTCATAATTTTCTGTTTGACAGTACTGTTGTAGACCTTAGTGGCTAATTTAGATAAAATTTCATTTTATTCACGGTATTTCAGTAATTCTTTTCCCCAAGATCCCACTGGTCACAGGGGATTCTCACTTCGGCTGTTGGATAGGTCTCTAAAACTCAGTTTTCTCTTTTTATACTCTCTTAAGCTCCCTCACGCAAAGCAACTCCAGGCTTCCGCTTTAGGCATCTCCTCTGCCTACATTGTTATCACTTTCCAGGCAGAGCATTGTTGCATCTATGGATTCAGAATGGGGAACAAAGTAAGACTCCTTGCTGTTCTGTGACTCTGAAGAGAAATATTAAGCTGCGTAGAATGTAGGTGTCAACATTAGAAAGATACTGTTCGTGTCCATTCCCTCGCCATTGTCCCTCGCCTTGCTCGCATTGTACCTGAGCTTTCTTGCAGACGGCTCATGATAGAGGTTTAAAAGCTTTGATTCTGGAGCTACAGCCCTGTTCTGTGATAAAAATAAGCTTTAATATTTTCTTTTTCCTTTGCTTTATCTGTTTTTATGTGGGCAGCAGATAAATTCCAGAATTCCTATGAGATGTTCTAATGGAATCGCAGGTTGAGCTGCTAGTGGTGTTAGTATTTCAAGATAAAAACATAATGCCATGCATCTTTATATCAGATGTTGTGTTGCAAATGAAACACTATCTCTTCCATGTAAAATCAGCCTCTCAGCCCTACCTTTGAGCCATTTTTCTTTGATTCCACAGTGCTAGGGTACAGTTTAGGTAACCCACTTCTTTCCCCTCTGAGGCTGTATGGATGAATTATTTCAGCATTGTTTCGTGGAAGGGGTATCGACTCACTAGTTGTAAAGAGAAAAATATAATTAAACCTTGATAAAGAGTTTGTCACTGACTCATAGAAAACAGGCTTGTGTCTTACTTGTCTTGAACTCACAAGAATGGTCTAAGGATTGGTAACTTTAAAAGTCAAAAGTAATATCCAGGCAGGGGGACCTGCACGCTTCAGTTCACTAAAAGAGTTACAGAAGATTGCAAATTTATTACATATTATGAAACCATATTCATTGGCTCTGAAACTTGCTTAAGAGTTATCTACATTATCGTATACATGATAAAACCCTCAGAGAATCCTTAGGCAGTATCTTTGGAGACATACACCATGATGGGGTCTGCCTGATTCAGTGTTTTACACTGTGATTTCGATTGATAGCTTGCTGCATGTCTTTCAATCCCTTTAACTGAATAAAATAAAAATAAAAGTTCCTGCCTACAAAGTTAAGATAACTTGCAAATTAAAGAGTCACAGTTTAATCCCTTAACCTTTCTTTGATTCAGAATCTTCTTTCCGGCCCCCCACCCCCCAAACAGACTTAGATTCACAGATAAGGTTTATGACTTAACAATCGCTAGGCCTGAAAAAAATGCCCTTCACAAAAGAACGACAATGAAAGTAAAATCCGGCACTAAAAGCAATAAAAAGATCAGGGGAATAAAGTGTCCGGGGGTGTAAGGGTGTGGGGGAATGAAAGAAAGGTTCAGAAATCTTTTTGGTCCTTCCAGTCTAAAGGCCATTGTGAAGTTAAAAAGTTGGGAGATAAATGTTAAATCTCACAGAATAAAAATGCTAAAGAATAGCTCAAATGACCAGAATGAGAATTTAAGTTTAAGAAGTAGGTGGAATAAACACCGCAATAGGCATCAGAATTAAAAGAGAGACTGACAGAGTGAGGGATTAAGGAAAATCAGTTATGAAATTTAGGTTATGCGATTTAGCTAGCCTTCCCAGGTGGCCCAGGGGTAAAAAATCTGCCTGCCAGCGCAGGAGATGCAATAGACTGTAGTTCAGTCCCTGGGTTGGGAAGGTCCCCGGAGGAGGGAATGACAGCCCATTTCAGTATTCTTCCCTGGAAAATCCCATGGATAGAGGAGCCTGGCAGTCTACAGTCCATGGGATCACAAAGATTGAGACACCACTTAGGCACGCATGCACCATGACAAAGTCAGATAGTTTGCCAAGGTTGCAACATCTAGGTATTTCTCTGTGCATGCTGACTAGCTATTGAGACATTCAAAATCACAGTGAGGCATCTAAGTCCAATAATGTTTTTGTATCAGTCTTAACCTTTTTGGAGCTATGCATTTTTTTCAGAGTGTGACGAAAACATGTGCTCTCCTTTCCTGAAAACTGAGCGAGGCCCATGTACACACGTGAACCCCTCATCCTTATTTTGTATTAATGCTTTCTATAGCATCTGTGGTTTGTCTTCCACTCTTTGCTATTCTAATTCCTGTGAGCTACATTTTGTTACTGTGTATAAGAGCCCTTTCTCCTGACAGATGTGTATTTGCAGTAAATTATTTGCCACTCTGAGGGTAAACTTGCCTACATGTAAACTAAACTGGTAGCTCTAGCTTTGCTTTCTTGAACAATACAGAACAAATCTCATCTACCTGGTGGACCTTTTCATATCACAAAATAAAAGGTGTGATCCACGTACTGGCTTTTGTAGGCCAACTTCTTCACATTTGATGCCTAGCTAAAAGGATTTTGTTCTTTTTTTAAATATATATTTATTTATTTTAATTGGATTTTGTTCTTGTTGTTCAGTCGCTAAGTCGTGTCTGACTCTGTGCGACCCCATGGACTGAAACACACAGGGCTCCTCTGTCCTCCACCATCTCCCCGATTTCGCTCTAATTCCTGTCCATTGAGTCAGTGATGGTACCTAACCATCTCATCTGCTGCTGCCCACTTCTCCTGTTGCCTTCAGTCTTTCCCAGCATCAGGATCTTCTCCAATGAGTTGTCTCTTTGCATCAGGTGGCTAAAGTATTGGAGCTTCAGCATCAGTCCTTCCAATGAATATTCAGCTAAAATAATATTTGCTAGAAAAGGAAGATTAAGCATTGCTAACGTGATGTTCAGTGGCCTTTCAAATGCTATATAACATTAATAATAATTCTAATCCAGCTTGCAATATTATTACTAACCCTATAATTCAACTTCATGCAAATTGACCAATATGCTGTGGACTTTCCACCTAAGACCTTTATGCTTATGTGCTTATCCCTGCCTAGAGTTGACATTCAATGCCTGCCTCTTCAAATCCTACCCATTTTTTTTTTTTTATAACACTGGTAACATATATACAGTGCTATATATGTAAAATATTTAAGGTTTTTACATATGTTATATTATTTAGCCTCATAAGAAAATCTATAAATAATATCACCAGTTTTACAAGCAAGGACTGTGATGCACAGGATGTTGAAAGCCTACTAAGTGATGAACCCACACAACTCTTAGCTACCTCATTGGCCTTAAAACATCCTTCGTATACCACATCATTGCATTGCTGATCCTCTTCATGATGCCAGTTGCCTTGCTGTTCACACTGCCCACAGTGTTCGCTGAACCCAGGTTAGGCAGGACTCGACCTAAGATGCTGGAAGGAGGCTTGAGGAGCCATAGGAACTGCAGACACCCTTGCTCTCTCTTGGCTGGCACAGCAGCCACAACAGCCTGGCTGACGCAGCAGCTATAGCAGGAGCCACAACATACCCATAACGTAGCCATAACAGAGCCATAACGTAATCTCATGTAACATAATTGTGATGTCGCTCCAGTGTTGCGCCAATGCAGCAGAAGCCAGGGCTTTCATGGCGAAGCTCACACAGGCGTTCTGCACACAGTATCCCATGAGCAAGCCAGTACCTCGCGACACACATCACAGTGCTGTAAGTGATCTCAGCTGTTCCATAACCATTATTTACAAAACGTGCGGTGACAGCCTGACCATGCCATTTGGCTAATTTGCTCTTTCTCTATATTCATACAATAATTTTCTTTGTGATAATCTGATATCTCTTTGAGGGCAATAACAGGGTCCTAGTATCTTTAGCTGGAGAAATAAATGGCCACCCACTCCAGTGTTCTTGCCTTGAGAATCCCAGGGATGGGGGAGCCTGGTGGGCTGCCGTCTATGGGGTCTCACAGAGTCGGACATGACTGAAGCGACTTAGCAGCAACAGCAGCAGTATCTTTAGCTAAGCTAAATCTATGGAATTGTATTGGGCAATTCATTTACAATATTGCCATATTGGAAGGGAACATTCAAAGAGAAGGCATGGGAAAGGCATGATTTTAAGATTTTAGATTTCTTGATTTGAAATCTCCAAAATTTCAAGATTTTAGAACTTGGAGTTTTATAATCAGGTGCTCAAAACAGGAGAACTAGGTATGCAAAGGATTGAGAAATGAAGAAGATTCCCAGCCATGGGGATTATAGACTAAAACAAGTGGGTACATCAGGGTTTCTCAGAACGAAATTGTATATACAAAACCAGCTGCATTTTCATTTGTGCGTAAGTATGCTCAAAAGGTGGGCTTCCTAAGTGGTGCTAGTGGTAAAGAACCTGTCTGCCAAAGCAGGAGATATAAGAAAAGTGGGTTCAGTCCCTGGGTTGGGAACATCCCCCGAGGAAGGGCATGGCAACCCACTCCAGTATTCACAGCTGGAGAACCCCATGGATGGAGGAACCTTGCAGGCTACAGTCCATGGGGTCGCAAAGAGTTGAACACAACTGAGCAACTAAATGCCGCTGCTGGATGGCGCTGGAGTAGCCATGAGGAGATACCCCACATCCAAGGGGTATGCCAAGGCTGCCTTTTGTCACCCTGCTTATTAAACTTCTATGCAGAGTATATCATGAGAAATGCTGGGCTGGATGAAACACAAGCTGGAGTCAAGATTGCCGGGAGAAAATATCAATAACCTCAGATATGCAGAACACCACACTTATGGTAGAAAATGAAGAACTAAAGAGCCTCTTGATGAAAGTGAAAGAGGAGAGTGAAAAAGTTGGCATAAAGCTCAACCATCATAAAACTAAAATTGTGGCATCTCGTCCCATCACTTCATGGCAAATAGATGGGGAAACAGTGGAAACAGTGACAAACTTTACTTTTTTGGGCTCCTAAATAACTGCAGATGGTGACTGCAGTCATGAAATTAAAAGACTCTTGCTCCTTGGAAGGAAAGTTATGACCAAACTAGATAGCATATTAAAAAGCAGAGACATTATTTTGCCAACAAAAGTCCATCTAGTCAAAGCTATGGTTTTTCCAGTGGTCATGTATGGATGTGAGAGTTGGACTATACAGAAAGCTGAGTGCCAAAGAATTGGTGCTTTTGAACTGTGGTGTTGGAGAAGACTCTTTAGTCCCTTGGACTGCAAGGAGATCCAACCAGTTCATCCTAAAGGTGATCAGTCCTGGGTGTTCATTGGAAGGACTGATGTTGAAGCTGAAACTCCAATACTTTAGCCACCTGATGTGAAGAACTGACTCATTGGAAAAGACCCTGATGCTGGGAAAGATTGAAGGTGGGAGGAGAAGGTGACAACAGAGGATGAGATGATTGGATGGCATCACCAACTCAATGGACATGAGTTTGAGTAAACCCCGGGAGTTGGTCATGGACAGGGAGGCCTGACATGCTGTGGTTCATGGGTTCCCAAAGAGTCGGACACGACTGAATGACTGGACTGAACTGAGCAACTAAATAATATTAAGATCTTCAGTCTTAAAATTGCTTCTGCCTCCTGAGAGAATCAAGTTCAGAGAAAACCCCACATCCTGGAATTCTTCTGCAAATCACAAAGCCTAAATCCTACAGTCTTTTCTAAGTCTTTTCTAACATCCTGTTGGGCTTCTCTGGTGTCTCAGTGGTAAAAGAATCTTCCTGTAATGCAGGAGAAACATTTTCAATCCCTGGATCAGTAAGATCCCCTGGAGAATTAAATGGCAACCCACTTCGGTTTTCTTTCCCAGGAAGTACCATGGACAGAGCCTGGTGGGCTGCAATCCATGGGGTGGCAAAGAGCCGGACACGATTTAGCAACTAAATAACAAACACCCTACTGCTTAGATGCCCCATGCTTCCTCATAGGGTGCATTCTCCCTTAATGCAGTGAGTCAATAAACCCTGTTTGTTTCTTTAAAGGTGCACCTTGGTGGTCTTTGGCTAGAAAATATTGGTGATATTGTGTTTGAATTCTGTAATCTGCTCATCTTCATCAAGTCTGAATGAAGGCTTCTCAACCACTCTTGATTTTGGGATTTCAAAACCAAAAGCAAACAAACAACATCCAGTCGAATGTTTAGGCAAAATCAGGAAACCATAATAGATGTTTGTATACCTTCAAAAACGGGGGGAGTGGGAGACCTTAGTAAACAGTTGTTGATAATGATTCTATCAAGAAAATCTGGCCAAAACAGGCTGCCAAAGTCTCTGTTTAAGAGACAGAGAATGTTCCTCGATTAGTAACCAGTCATGTTATGTTCCCTGGAAATGGTTCCTAAGATATTATACTCTCCTACATCTGAATCTCCCTCTGAGTGGTTGCCTCTGCTCTTGAATATTTCCTTTTCCTTAAGAAATGGGTGTGCTTGAAGAGGAATAGATTTTTCAGTATAATCTCTGTAAAAGTTGAAGGCCCAGAAGCTTCTTTTCTTGACTTGTTTGTGACCCATTTTGACGAAGACCATACAGTTATTTTAAAGAATTCTTAGTTATTTTGAGTCTAATTATGGATTATTTAATGCCCCAAGAATCATATACATAATTCTCTTTGGGCTTGTTAGACTCTTTGAAACAATATCTGCAGAAGTCCTAGAAGTTGTTTCTTTTCTTTAAAATGTATATATTCAAACATTAACTTCAAATCTTTAAAGTCTTAACAAAGTATTTTACAGCAATGTTCTTGAATGATCCTTATTCTGAAGCCATTTTTTTTTAGTCTTTTGTTTTTGTCAAGTTGAGTAGATCTAAGAAAGAGGTTTTTTAAAATTATTTTTTATTGAAATATGGTTGCTGTATAATATTACATAAGACTATATTGCATACAATATAGTGATTCATCATTCATAAAAGGTTATACTCCATTTATAGTCATTATAAAATCTTATCTGATTTTCCTTGTTGTATAGTATTTCCTTATAGTTTATTTTATATGTAATAGTTTGTACCTCTTACTTCTCTACCCCCTATTACCCCTCCCCACTACGTTCTCACCATGGGTAACCACTATTTTGTTCTCTTTATCTGTGAGCCTGCTTCTTTAGTTTGTTGCGGTTTTTTTTTTTAGATTCTACATATAAGTGATATCATACTTTGTCTTTCTCTGATTTATTTCACCTGGCATAGTGCCTTTTGTGTTGCTACAAATGGCAGGTTTTTTTTTTCTTTTCTTTTTATTTTTTTAATTTAATTTTATTTTTATTTTTTATTTATTTATTTATTTTTTAAATTTTATTTTATTTTTAAACTTTACATAATTGTATTAGTTTTGCCAAATATCAAAATGAATCCACCACAGGTATACACATGTTCCCCATCCTGAACCCTCCTCCCTCCTCCCTCCCCATACCATCCCTCTGGGTCGTCCCAGTGCTCTAGCCCCAAGCATCCAGTATCGTGCATCGAACCTGGACTGGCATCTCGTTGCATACATGATATTTTACATGTTTCAATGCCATTCTCCCAAATCTTCCCACCCTCTCCCTCTCCCATAGAGTCCATAAGACTGTTCTATACATCAGTGTCTCTTTTGCTGTCTCGTACACAGGGTTTTTTTCTTTTATGGCTGAGAAGTATTCCATTATACAAAGAAGGCAGTGGCACCCCACTCCAGCACTCTTGCCTGGAAAATCCCATGGATGGAGGAGCCTGGTGGGCTGCAGTCCACGGGGTCGCTAAGAGTTGGACACAACTGAGTGACTTCAATTTCACTTTTCGCTTTCATGCATTGGAGAAGGAAATGGCAACCCACTCCAGTGTTCTTGCCTGGAGAATCCCAGGAACGGGGGAGCCTGGTGGGCTGCCGTCTATGGGGTCGGACACGACTGAAGCGACTTAGCAGCAGCAGCATTCTGTTATAGACACACACACATGTGTGCATACATACCATATCTTCGTTACGCATTCGTCTGTTGGGGGACACTTAGGTTGCTTCCGTATCTTAGCAACTGTAAATAATGCTGCTATGAGCACTGGGGTGCGTGTATCTCTTTGAATTAGTGCTTTTGTTGTTATCAGGTGTATACCCAGGAGGTGAAATGCTGGTCCTATGGCAATCATATTGTTAGTTTTTTGAGAAATGTGTTTTCCACAGTGGCTGCCCCAGTTTACAGTCCCATGAACAGTGGATGAGAATTTCTCTTTTTCCACATCCTTGCTGACATTTGTTATCTGTGTTCTTTTTGTTGATTAGCCAATCTCATAGGTCTGGGATGATAATTCATTGTTGCTTTGATTTGCATTTCCTTGATGATTTGTGATGTTGAGCATCTTTTCATGTGACTGTTGGCTATGGGTTTTATTTTTTGACCTAAAAATTATTCAATGCTCCATATTTCCTCAAAATTCTATTTGAAAGCTAAATAGTCCTTTTTCCCGTCTTTCTCTTTTCCTGTATGCCCCTCTATTTTTCTCCTTCTATGCAACTAAATGCTGTCAATTAACCCTTTATCTATTCCCTTATTACTTTAGCACTGTGAAAACTGCTTTATCATGCTTCTAGCCTCCATTGTTAGTTTCCTCACCATCTTTTCAACTTTCACTACCAGTTTGTTCACCATTTGTCCACCCAAAGCACTTCACAAATTCAGTGGAGTATGGTTAATGTTTTTTAAAGGGTTGCATCCCAGCTTTAGGTTCTAATTTAAGTTTCAGCCACTTATACTTAAAACAGCAACCAGTTATTTGCTTGCTGTTTTACAATCTAGGCTGAACTCAATTGGACAGTTTATTTGTTGATTAAATCTGGGGTCACTTTGCACGGATTCAGTTGTCTAACAACCCTCCTAGGGCTGAGTGATCCAAGGTCGGAGCCACATAACTGGAGGTTAGCTGAGGTTTGAGGTCAGAGAATCTTAGATCTCCTCTGCATGGTTTCTTTTGAAGAATAGTCCAGGTTTTTTACACAGTGGTGGTAATGTTTCAAAAAAACAATCATCAGCGCAGAAGTACACTATCAAGCCTCAGCTTCTATCAGTTTTGCTAGCACCTACTTGCTAAAACAAATCACAGGGCCAAACTCATGTAAGTAAGCAGAAACTAAGATACTACATTACTAGATGCTAATGTAATAATCTACCCATTTTTATCTATAGATATTTGGGCAACGGGTAGTAATATTTTTTCTGAATTGCGTATCTTATCTACAATGATATATTAGCTCTATAATAAAACTATATTAAGTAACAATAAAAACGAATTGTCTTTCCTGTACAATCATGTATTTCTAAGACAGAAACAACTCTTTATACTTTAAAACATTAAAACTTTATAATAAAATTACAATTAGTTTATATGTTATCAAAACAAAGCAAATTTCCAAAATTTTATTGAAAATATTTAATGATATTTGTATATATTTTTTGCTTTCTTCACCTATATGCTGTAGCAGAGTGTGTTAGCATACCATAAGAAAGTTTGTAAATAGCAAATGCATTTTCAGTTTTGCTTGAGCAGTGTTCTTATAAAGAAAAGCCAACACAGATATTTAGGTAAATTCATATCTGATTATTTTGTTTAGTACTTATCTGACACTTAGTTGATATGTTTCAAAATAAGTCACACCATCGTTCCAAGTTTATTTTCTGGTTTTCAAGAACACAATTTCTCCAAGAAATCCACCATGCATAATAATTTTAAAAGATCCCACTTCCAATGTACTATAACTATCTAACATTTTTACAGCAACTTGGTTGGCTTCAACTAGAAAGATGTCTTTTTTTAATAGAATAACAAATAATGCAAAATCTTTATGCCTTCAGGTACGTAGAGGAAGAGTAGCTGGCATAAAATCTGTGTACTCTTATGTATCTTATGATAATGCAAATGTTTCTAGCCATATAAAAATCTGGGAAATTGCTAAATCTTTTTTGTAAACATGGCAAATAAAATATTTTTATGATCACCTGTTGCTCCTCCATTCATGACATAGATAACTTTTGAGGTCACATAGACTTCTTTATGCTTTTTTCGGCATTACCTTTGGCATTAATAAAATCATTTTTTGTTTAAAAGAACCACTTCCATCTCTTCCTATGGGCCTTTTTAAAGTGAACACAGATAATAGTTTGCAAAGAATAAGTATGCAACCCTATAAATTGAAAAAGAATAAAACAGAGTAAGTTTTTTGATGTCTGATACCTATACTCACTTATCATTTGTAATTATGAATCCTCCACAATTTTATTTGGTTTATTATTAACCAAGATAGTCATTAAATAGAAAATCAGAAAATAGGGGAGAAAAGAAAGAAATAAGACAGAATTGTGACTTATCCTGTTTCTTATTGTGTACACATGATAATTGATAAGGAAATGTATAATTGTCGATTGTGTGGATTTGAGGGAAATGTGCTGCTATACTCTTTAAAGTTTTTTTTTTTTTTAATATGTGAAAGTATACATACATATAGGTTTGGGAAAGAAGAAAAAAATGGACAGTATCCAAATACAGCATCCTAGTATCCTTTCTGAGTCAGTGAAAAACATATGGATATATAATCAGTCCTAAGGTCTGAAATTCTGTGTGTAAGTTTCACTGACAGTTGTAAGCAGAGATTTATTTGGTTGTATTGTTTGTTTCTGCCATTGAATGGGCCTGGTAACACATAATACAGATGCACAATGCATATTAGAAGGGAGGGAGGAGGCCAAAATGGGCAGAGAAAACTTTGTGTTTAAATTTTTCTTATCTTGCCTTAAAATACAAATTTTTATTTCATCAACTCAAAGCAGATGGGATAATATCAACAAACTAGAGAAAACTCATTAAAAAAAAAAAATCAAAGGTAATAGGTACAGGAGAGATGGAAGCTAGTGTACAAGACGGATCCGTACATCGAATTCAGGCTTGGAGGAGGCAGATAAGAGAGCAGGAGAAGACCTTGAAGTGGAAATCGTGGATGGAATTTGTCAGACTGCCTTAAGAACTGCTGGGTCAGTCAAAACTCCCCTTTCGTCCATAAATGCAGGGCTGCTGGCTACAGCATTTGCCTTCCCCTGGACTTCAAAGAAAGGATGAGAGATTTTCCTGGAGAGGACACAGCAGATGGGTTTTGGACTGAGGGGAGAGAAAGGGCATATTCTAACATTACTGTGAAGCCCCTGAAAGAGCACAGGAGTGAATAAGCTGAGCCTCTCTCCACAGAAGAAAGGAAAAAGAAAAATTATCACTGGCTAAAACTAAGTAATTAAGAAATCATCATTTTCTTTATCTTTGCTTTAGGATTTCTGGTCTCAGCTAAAGGAGGATTGACTCTACTCTGAAAGTAATTCTTTTTCCTCTTGGCAAGCAGAACAATCTAGTTTACACAGGGCTCCCTGGATGACTTCTTGACAGAGAGACATTGGTATTGGATCTGGAACTGTCTAATTATTTATCCTTCCAAGGCCAGTGATAAGATAAAGATAATAAAATAAAGTAGATGAAAGAGTCATGAATTGAAATAAATTTTCTGGATTATAAATTGAGCTTCTTTGCTTTAAATAATCTATTTCATATTTGCTAATCCTCCTGCTTAATTCTGTCTGGACACAGAGTAGTGGATGTGGGTGAGTTAAGCTAAGGGGCAGGGAGGAGAATCTGAGCAGAAAGGTTTTTGAAGTTTTAGCAGCTTGTTTATAATACTGAAAATTCTTAGAACAGAAGGTGCATCATTTGTAAAGGCTAATGTACATGACTCTGCCTCTTCCCTTATCCTTGTTCTCTTTCATCAGCATGCATAACCACAAACTGAATAAATAAGAATACATGTTTATAATACTGTCCAAATCTGTTATTGTAATGGCATAAACATTGCTAATCAGATAAAATCATATGACCTAAAAAAAAAAATGAAAATCACACAGACTTTTCCTTTATTTATCTTTCTCCTATACAAATAACTATAGCAATACTATATGGAAAAGAATACAAATATTAAGATAGTGTCCAAAGAGTACAGGTTGACTCAACCTTGTCTAAATTTATAAGTAATGTGTAATCTCTTAGCTTCACTTTAAACTGGATTGACTTGGCAAGATTATATTATGACCTTGACATCCATTTGTTATTTTATAGTTATCTGTAACATTTTCATCTAGATTAATCAATATGCTACAACATTGACCCTTTTAAACTCAGTGTTCTGAGAATATTCACAGAGTTGTGCAGCCATTGGCAAAATCTGTTTAGAACGCTCTTATCATCTCAAAAATAAACCCTATAACCAACAGCAGTCATTTCCCATTCCGGTCCCTCTCTACCCCTACATTCATCTTTTGTCTCTATAGATTTGTTTATTCTGGATATGTCATATAAATGAAATCAATAACACATAATTTTATTGGGCTGGCTATTTTTACTTAGCCTAATGCTTTCAAGATTTATCTGTGTTGTAATCTGCATCAGAATTTTACTCCTTTTTGTTGCCAAATAATCTACCACCGTTTGTCTTTCACCTTTTGACCATCGTGAATAATGTTTCTGTAACACTAGTGCACACTTTTTGTGTGGACGTCTGTTTTCTGCCTTCTTTGGTTCACGCCTGAGAGTGGGATTTCCGGATCATATGCTAGTTCTGTTTAGAATCCTGAGGGGCTGTCAGCCTGACAGACCACAACGTGTACTATTTCTCACTCCAATGTCTTCGTCTTTTTACCAGCACTGTGTATCATCTGTCTTTTTTATTATAACCGTCCTAAGGCGGCAGTGCTGAGCATCTTTTCATGCGCATGTTGGATATTTGGGCTTCCCGCCTGCATGCAGGAGACCTGGGTGCGATCCCTGGGTTGGGAAGATCCCCTGGAGAAGGGAAAGGCTACCCACTCCAGAATTCTGGCCTGGAGAATCCCATGGACTGTATAGTCACAAAGAGTTGGACACGACTGAGTGATTTCCACTTTCACTTTTTTTCTTTCTATTGGATATTTGCACATATTTTTTGGAAGAAATGTCCTTTTAAATACTTTGCCAATGTTTTAGTTTGTCTTTATGCTACTGATTTGTAAGAATTCTTTATGTATTCTAGATACAGGTCCCTGATCAGATATTCAATGTGCAAATATTTTGTTTCACTCTATGGGTAATATTTTCATTTTCTTCATATGTAATCATAAATCATCCAATTTTTTTTTATCACGATTCTTGTGTTTTTGGTGTCCCTAATCTTTAAGTTCTCATTGTGTACCAGATATTGTGCTACCAGACATTGTAATAAAGATGACTCAGAATAATATTTGGCTTCAAGGATTTCACAACCTATGAGTGTTATATTTAAAGAAATTGATATGCTATATGTGTATATTATATGAGCTATAAAAGAAAGGAAATAAAAAATAGAAAGGAAAAGAGATTGTTTTCCTTGCCTTTTTATTGTTTTTATTATTATTCATTTTTAAATTAACCTGAAATTTTAGAAGTATATGCTAAAATCTTTATTAACTAATTTCTTCAACAGATATCTATTGAGTGCTACCAGTGTGACAGATGTGTATTATGTGTTGAATGTATCAGTGAATATAACAGAAAATATTCCTATTTTATGGAGGTTGCATTTTATTGGAGAGAGAGGAGAGTAAACCAAAAAAAATAAAACAAGTAAATTATATTCTACTTTAGGAAGTGCTAAGGGGGGAAAAAAATGGAGAGAGAGAGGTTGAAGGCATTAGGAGTCCCTGTGAGTAATGGGAAAGTTCCAGGTTGAAAAGGATTAATGTTATAAGTACCTTTTCGAAGGAGGAATTTGAAAGAGATGGAAGGATTGGCCAAAAAAGGGTATCTGAGGGAGAGACAGGAGAATCTGAAGCAAAGAACTTAAAATAAGAACATCTGGGGAGCTGTAAAACAGGGGGAAAGAACAATGTTGGGGTGAACTAAGTAGAAAAAGAGAGAGAGCCTTAGAGTTAATTGAGACAAACTGCAAAAGACCTTGTAGGTCATTGAAAGATGCAACTTTTTTTTTTCTTTTGATGATATGCATAGTTGCTGTGGGCTTTTGAACAGAGAACTAACACTCACTGTGTTAAAAGGACTGCTTTTACTGATGTGCTGATAACACACAGTGGATGATGAAAATGGCAGGTCAGATAAGAGCATGATGGAAGCAAGGGAACATGTGAGAAGAAATAGATTGGAGAAGTGACCAACTCAGGTAAATGATTCAATGCTGAGAAGTTACAGGATGAAGTCCAAAGTTGGCCATTGGTCCTAGCAAACTGAGGTCCTAAGGACCTTGTCGAGAGCAGTTTCTGTGAAATGGTAGGGAACAAAGACTGACTAAAGTGAGTTTCAGAGAGAAAAGAGGAGAGAGACTGGAAAACTGGAAATACAGACAATTCGTTCAATAAGTAGTGTTGTATAGGAGAGCGTGAAATGGAACAGTGGGTGGAAGCAGGTTTCTGAATGTGTTAGTCACTGGGTTGTGTCTGACTCTGAATGGAAGCACAAATGGGAACAAAAGTACCTTTATTTACGACTTGTAAAATTCAGCATTTGCAAAAGTTCATATATTGACACAAAAGTGTTACAAATGCGACTAGACTAGAAATTTAATTTTTTGCTTACTGAAAATGCTGAGAGCCTTGGTGAACATTTAATTTTTTTGTTTTATTCTATATTGAGTCCTTTTTCCTTTTTCTTAATAATAGTATCATTTCACTGTGATGGTTTCCTCTTTGGTGTTTTACTTACTAATAATGCAGTGAAAATATTCTTCTTCTTTCTTAGGAAACAACATTGATTACTTTTTTCTGAAAAACACTGTCTGGATTTTAATTCACAATATCATGTCCCTGCTGAGTCTTAAAGAAACAAAAAGAAAGAAAAAGTTCTAAATGAAATTCTAAGAATCAGTAATCAGGCAATTGAAATCAATTTTTCAAACACATAAAAGGGAAGCCATCAATGTGTTTTGCAACTCTCGCAGACTCCAGACTGATATTGATTTCTTTATTGATTTTCTTAATATTTTCTGGGGAGTATTATGTGTGCATACTAAGGAACTGGCATTTTAATACCCTTCTTTGGGGAAAAACGTGTAAAAGTTTTTGTTCAAAAGAGATGCTAAATAATTGTACCACTTCAATATAAACCGGTGAAAAGTTGGCTGCTTTTGTTTATTGCATCGGATGTGTCTCCCAAGGCTAGTTTCCCAGAGTCATTTTAAAAAGGCAAATGCCTCTAGATTATTTACCTCCTTATAAGACTTTACAATGAGGTCTTCTAGGCACATGCCTCTCCTATTAAAATCTGATCATGATGTGCTAAAAAGTCAAGAAACGTCCTTTACTAACACACCACCAGGCATTTCTAAATAATCATCCTTTTAGGGCTTTAGCAGAATGGTTAGCAGGTCCACCTCAGAACTGTTTTGAAGAAGCCTACTAGACAAGAGACAGAAATGCAGCAGTTGGTCTTTCTCTTCATTCTTCTATTTTCCGTGCCTTCTTTTGGGGCTTGGAGATAACTAATGATGGTAAGTGAAGTGAAGTCAGAGTCACTCAGTCATGTCTGACTCTTTGCGACCCCATCGACTATACAGTCTATGGAATTCTCCAGGCAAGAATACTGGAGTGGCTAGCTTTTACCTTATTCAGGGGATCTTCCCAACCCAGGCATTGAACCCAGCTCTCCCACATTGCAGGCAGATACTTTACCAGCTGAGCCACCAGGGAAGCCCAGTGATGGTAAACAGAATGCCAAAAAATTGGCTGTCATATTTGTTTCTGAAGAATCTCTTTGGCACTGACATACTTTCAAGGTCTTTTTTAAGAAATATTTTTTCATTTTCCTGTTTTCTCAAGATAATATAACATTAATAATATTTGTGAATATATAAAAAAAGTTTATTTAAAGACCATTAGATTAAATGTGATTAATTTGCTATATTATCATAATTTTAAAATATATAGTATGATTGAAAAAGCATTTTAGTAATCCAAATATGTTCAAGTAAATGCAACTTTCCCCCAAATATTGGAAACGTAATTTTTATAGAATGTCACTTTATGAGTCAATATATGTATGTCTATGATAAACAGTGCATCTTAAGTAAACTAAAAAAGTTATCATAGATCTGTTTCAAATTTCAGCCAAGATAATGCTTGCAGATGATATAGTAGGTATATAATAAAACAGCTCATCAGTAATTTCTCACATGGAAAACAATTTTTAAAAATCATAAAGTAGATATGATGTTTTCAAAGTAAATAGAAATATGTAATTGTCATTTATTGTTTAAAATAGAAGGCTACCCTGTTATTCTAAACAAGACAGAAAATGCTGGAAAGGTAATCACCCTGGCTTCAGAGGTAACCTTCTTCATCAAATATGAAGGTGAATATGGCTTCTCTCTAACAGCATAAGAATTAAAGACTCCTCAAGAGCAAAATCAAAGAAAACAACCAAAAACCTCAGTTAGGGTCATTTCTACAAGCAATAATTTAGAAAAGATTATCTTTTTGATCATTTTCATTAAAGACCATACTGAAAAAATGATAGAATTTTGTTTGACAAAGACATGCCATAATTACTATGCTACATTCTTTTGAAAATGAAAATCTGTTTCTAAATTGTGAAGAAAAGTGGGTGATATTGCTAGGTGTTTTTCTTTTTGATTCCTAATCTCTTCACATAAAGAAAATATATTGTGCAAAGGATGAGAAATAGTAAACTAGTTTAGAAAGAGAAGAGGTTTTGTATGTCCCAAGATTGTACTTATATTTCTCACTCATAATCCTGGGGAAGCAGACACAGACTTTCTAAAAAAAAGATTGAAAAATGTTTATTATTTTCTTTTGTTAATGTGCATATGTTAGCATTTTATATTTAAATATTAAGGCTATTTAGTTCCAGTTGAATATTCAGAAGATTACTATATAACAATGCCACAGCCCTTATATGGTTCTAAGTTAAAAGACTTAAGTTAAACGATGACTCGCTCTACATAAGAAACAAGAACCCACTTCACTATTGTATTACTCCTGTAGAGAAAATAAATGATAGACTAGTATCTGAACTCACACAAGTGATACTTACACAGTTGAAATGATATATTTTGTTTGTTTAGTTTTCAGCATTTAAAATCAGCTAATTTAGGAACATGGAATATGCAGTTACCATTACAATGAAAAATGTAAATATGAAAACTTCACCAAGATTTTATTTTCACCTTTGTGTAAAGTTCACTAAAAAAAAAAAAAAAGAAGAAGGCCGCCTTGGAACGTAGATGCAAGCAGAAAGAAGAATAAGAAATGAAAAAGGGAATGTCTTCAGCTTCAGAAAGGAGAGGTGCACACATGTAGCCTCTGACCAGTCTTGGAGAGACGTGTAGACGCAGCACTAAGGACGATGGAGGCAGTGGGTAGGTCTACAATGGCAGTTGGCGAAAGACGCAGCCAATGGGGACTTGGACGAGGGTTCAAAAGAGATAGGACTTTTAATTACAAGCTTTCACGTATTATTTTAACTACACAACGAAGTTGTAGCTGTTAAATAATATACTGTATGAGAGCAGGCATTTTTCATGTGGTTTTCCTGAGTTCAAAACGTTGTTAGCACTAGTAGGTCCTCAATGCATACATGTTGAGCTAAATGATTTTGGAAGAATTTCCATTATTTAACACTAGCCATAGGTTCAAAACCTGTCTCAGTCAGTCACAAGGTCTTGGAGGAGCTGCTGAAATTTTAATTTAGGTATTGTTTATGTGTGATTTTTTTTTTTTTTTATGACAGTGGTAGACTTCAGTACTTATGACAGAGACAATTGGCTTATAAAACCTAAAATATTTACTGTCTGGTCATGTACAGGGAAAGTTTGCTGACCTCTGCCCTAGAGCAAGATAAACAAAGAAATAAAGGAGAGTTCCTATCTCCCCAGGCATGTGCGGGGAAGCCACATACCTCTGCAGAAATGTTCAAACTGAAAGATGTTAATTTGTCACAGGCCTGGTTCAAGCCTCAGGGTGGACTGCAGGATCTGAGGCTACCGTGACATCCATAATTAGCACACTCAGGTCACCCCACAGATAGAGCAAAATTTCACGTCATATGAAAATGTGGTTTCCAGGGACAAAATGGAGTGGCAAGTAAAGAGCTTGGGGGTTCTCCTCTGGTTTTGCCTAATTTGGGAGCTTTACCCATCACTGGTCTTAGATCCTGGGATGTTGAAAGCAGTCACACGAAGGGTAGAGGTGGTCGTTGATAAAGACTTGAGATTGTGTCGAGTATGGAAATAGCTTTATGGTTTTTTGAGAAGTCAGATAAAAGCAATGAAGAGTAGTGAGGAAAATAAATAGTAAAATAGTATCAAGTGACTTCATGATAGACTAATCCAAAATTTGAAAGAAAATAGTTTATTTATCATGTATGGATATGAGATTTGGACTATAAAAAAAGCTGAGCACTGAAAAATTGATGCTTTTGAACTGTGGTGTTGGAGAAAACTCTTGAGACTCCCTTGGACTGCAAGGAGATCCAACCAGACTATCCTAAAGGAAATCAGTCCTGGATGTTCATTGGAAGGACTGATGCTGAAGCTGAAACTCCAATACTTTGGCTACCTGAAGCGAAGAACTAACTCATTGGAAAAGACCCTGATGTTGGGAAAGATTGAGGGCAGGAGGAGAAGGGGATGACAGAGGATGAAATGGTTGGATGGCATCACCGACTCAATGGACATGAGTTTGAGTAATGGAGTTGGTGATGGACAGGGAGGCTTGGCATGCTGTAGTCCATGGGGCCGCAAAGAGTCGGACGTGACTGGGTGACTGAACTTAACTGACCTGAACTGAAAAATAAAGTGCCACACAAAAAGCATTTGCAAATTGTGTATAAATTGAATGTACATTTGAACTTGCATTTTTTTCTATGGGAAGAGTTATAGTATCAATGGCTCTGCTCTACTAGTAGGTGGATATATAGATCAATTTTAATCAGGCTAGCAAAGCAATAACACTTTTATTTTAGAGTAATAAGAAAGCAACTTATGCACCCCAAATTGTGCTCATCTTGTAAAACAGTCATTCCAAATTTTGGAGATGTTAGCAAGTTAAAGATGTTTTCCAACACACTATTTTGTGGCACACAAGCCTTGTTGATTTTGACTGACACATTAAATGACATACATTTAAGTTCCCCCTAATGGCATCCTGATCACTGGAGACCTCATAAGACCATGATATTTCAAATATTTTTGCATTCTAAAAGTTAGCATTTAAACTTGATTAAAAAGTAGTTTTATAAAGTGATCCCAGATGTGACTACTCCTCCAGTTCTGTCATTTCTCACCCCCTTCTCTGCTCTCTTTCTTAGCCCAAATCACTTAGTATTTCAAGCCACATCCTGTTCAATCCTGTGCATCCCACTGCAAGGGCACATAGTAAGTGCACTGAGCTAGCTTTGTGAAGTTGCTAACTTCTGGGACCTCCAGTCTTCTCCAGACCCAGTGTTACAGTCATACACAATAGGTACTAGTAGTTGATGACTAAATGTATGGTTTGATTACAACAACAAAACTAACCCCCAATCATCCTTTCATGTATTCATTCACTGTACATCCTACAATTCAACTGTGCTTTTCACAGCATTTGAAACTAAAGGAGAAAGGAAAGCCACTGAAACTATATCTCGCTTTTGAGTGATAGTTGATCATTTCCAAAGTGCTTAAAAGCAGATGCATTTAATCCTCACACCAGCAATAATAGGAATTATCATCCCCTGTTTTAAAAATATGGAAACTGTAAACCAGTGAGGCCAAATAACTTGCCCAAGGTCACAAAACTAGAAAGTGCTAGCACTGGGACCTAAGCCAAGGTCTTTTGATTTTCTTCCAAAAGTCTTTCCATTATGTGTGAATATGTGCCAAACTGAACTGAATACTGTGAGAGAAAATGCTTGTAGCTGGATAATTTGTATTTGTAATTTGAGATTCACTTGTAGTTTAATAACATTGCATGATTGCTGGAGAGAAAGACATGGTGAAGTGGGTAGGTCCTACAGGAAAAGGGCAGACTTAATAACTGTGATTCCAGGGGGCACAGCTCTTCTGCTGAAACTATAATTTCCCTAGATGATGACATTAGAAGTTTATTCAGCTGAGAAAGTGATGGCCTTGGGAAACTTCTCTAAAGAGATACCTTGAGTTTTATTCTCCTCATCACACAATTAATACTCTTTTCTGAAATCCAGTATGAAGTTTTCGAAAGCAAGTCTGAAGTTGCTGAAACTTTGCAAAGGATTCCTATTAGTGTTAATGCTGTTTGTGTTTGGTGCATTTCTTATTTGTTTTTCTATTTCCACCATTCTCGGCAGGACAATTTTTCTCTGTGAACAGAAGATGTTTACAGAAAATCTTATTTTGGAAAAGTCACAGATTTAGCTATGTGCAAGGAAAAAAAAAAAGTATCACAGTATCATCTTTTGTTTGAAGACATAAGCCTTTGTAAAATAACAAACAAACAAACAAACAAACAAAAAGCCCAGGAAAACAAAGAATAGGTAAACAGATAAATGGAACCTGGAAGTGGTTAGCATAAGACTGTGTGAACATTTTAAATAAATTTTAAAACAGTGATAAAACAGCATGACATACAGGATCTCAGCTAGGCTGAGACTGAGGATATCTGTATTGTTTCCAAAACTGTTAATCACTTTACGACTCTGAGTACTTTGTCTTGGTTACCCATGATAAAGCATTGTTCAGCTAATGATAATCTAATTGGCCAGGGATACAAAAAATGTGATTCAGCTAACATTGGATTGGGGCTTGTGACAGGAGTCTGTTTCTCAGGAACTATGTAATGGAAATGTCTGTTGCAAAGCCCTAATCAACATTTGAAACTTATCTACTTTGCTTCTCAGGCTCATGGAGTCACTACATTTCTACTACGTTTTTTAATAAGTTGAAGCCTACTAGCTAGGTGCTGGTCGTCTGTGGAGAGAAGTTGGTAGTCCTCCATAAAGAAGCAAGTTATAATCAGGAAGGTCCAGACTCTGGCGACAGACAAACTGAGCTTGATTGCCAGCTAGCTGCTTTGTTTGTCCTCTTTACTTTGGTTTAGTGACTAAATCAGACCTTTGGTTTTCCCACCTGTAGTAGTAATATTGAAAGTGGAAAGTATTTAGTCACTCAGTTGTATCCAACTCTTTGCAACCCCATGAACTAAGGTCTGCTAAGCTCCTCTGTCCTTGGAATTCTCCGGGCAAGCATACTAGACTGGGTAGCCATCCCCTTCTCCAGGGGATCTTCCCCAAACTGTCACTGGACCTGGGTCTTGTGCATCGCAGACAGATTCTTTACCAACTGAGCCACCAGGGAAGTCCATTAGTGGTGTAACAATAACAATAACATTGACAGTATTAATCTTTAACATATTTTCAGCACTTATTATCTGCAGGGCATTGTTCTAATTTCTTGTCATGTTATTCAATTTAAATATTGCAGCAACTCTTGGAGGCAGGTACTATTATTATCACCTTGTACAGAAGAGATAATTGTTGCAGAGTTGGCTATCATGAATGACCTGAAGGAGGCAGGATTTATACCAAAGTACCTCAGATATGCAGATGACACCACCTTTATGGCAGAAAGTGAAGAGGAACTAAAAAGCCTCCTGATGAAAGTGAAAGAGGAGAGTGAAAAGTTGGCTTAAAGCTCAACATTCAGAAAACAAAGGTCGTGGCATCTGGTCCCATCACTTCGTGGGAAATAGATGGGGAAACAGTGGAAACAGTGTCAGACTTTATTTTTCTGGGCTCCAAAATCACTGTAGATGGTGATTGCAGCCATGAAATTAAAAGGCACTTAATTCTTGGAAGGAAAGTCATGACCAACCTATACAGCATATTAAAAAGCAGAGACATTACTTTGCCAACAAAGGTCCATCTAATCAAGGCTATGGTTTTTCCAGTAGTCATGTATGGATGTGAGAGTTGAACTGTGAAGAAAGCTAAGTGCCAAAGAATTGATACTTTTGAACTGTGGTGTTGGAGAAGACTCTTGAGAGTTCCTTGGACTGTAAGGAGATCCAACTAGTCCATCCTGAAGGAGATCAGTCCTGGGTGTTCACTCGAAGGACTGATGCTGAAGCTGAAACTCCAGTACTTTGGCCACCTCATGTGAAGAGTTGACTCACTAGAAAAGACTCTGATGCTGGGAGGGATTGGAGGCAGGAGGAGAAGGGGATGACAGAAGATGAGATGGCTCGATGGCGTCACCGACTCGATGGACGTGAGTTTGAGTAAACTCCGGGAGTTGGTGATGGATAGGGAGGCCTGGCGTGCTGCAATTTATGGGATCGCAAAGAATCAGACACGACTGAGCAACTGAACTGAACTGAGTCACCCTCAAGAGGGTATGTACTGAATCACTACACATCTATTTGTTTTTCTGCAAATGGATTTAATAAAATCCCTTGCTCTTTTATAAAGATTAAGTGACTCAGTAACTGTATTTAGAAAAATGCCTAGCATATAGTAGGACTTTATAAATGTTTGTTAAATATAATAAATGAAATTAAAAACAAATGCCCAATGGCAGAGCTGGCAATTGGTGAAACAGAATTCTTACCTACTTAGTGTAAATCCAGATCCTTCACTCTCCACCATTACAACATTCTGTCTCCTGATATTGCTTCTAATTAAAACTACCTTGCACAGATAGGTGACATTATAACTGATATCTGTGAATTCCTGGTACATAGAAAGGAGTTAATGAATAACAGCATTTATTGTTGCTCTTCCCAGCATATCATAATTGACTTGAGAGAGGTATAGTTTTGATTACTTAAAATAATAATATTGATTGACCCTTTCCTGTGCACCAGGGCCTCTACTGAGACTCTCCATAACTCATTTAATTCTCAGCAGCTACACCACAAAAGTGCTGTCTCTCACAGTAAACTCAGGAAGGCACAGACAACTTAATGAACTTGTCCAAGTTGCCAGGGTTTGTGAATGGAAGAAAAGGATATGAACGCAGACTTGCTGGCAACAAAGTTTGCCCTGTATCCCGTTCACTGTAGCACTGTTTCACTCTTGTGGAATTCATTCAGACAACACAATTTGGTAGAAAGCTCTAGACCATGAATTTTAGATTTGGTTCTGCCATTGAAGAACTCTGTAACTTTAAACATATGACAGCCTTTTTCCATCACTCTCATCTGTAAAATTAAAATCGTTGAACTAGATAAAGTTGTCATTTATTCTTTTTTCATTTGTTCATGCAAGAAATATGTTTTGAGTGTCTGCTATGTGCTAGATGCAGTGCTAAATTTTACCTCACCAAGATATCTATGCAAAGAATTCACACTTCTGTTAGACCAGCAGTTCAGAATCTTTCTTTTAAGAATACATATTGAAATAAAAACTCCTTGGGGGAATCTGACTTCCAAACATTATTATCAGTTTACCCTGCTGTTACCATCAGTATTGAAAGTCAAGTGCAGACTATTGACTGTTCATTTAGAATTTTTAATAACAAATACCCCACAGTCTTCTCTGTACACTGTTCTTAAAGATGTGATTGTTTAGTACATCTTCGGGAAAACTTAAATTAACATGGTTATAGTTTAATGGCTTCTGTGTGCTGATCTGATAGTACCTGGCTTTCTGTTCATTTACAGTGTACTCGCAAAAGCTTGAGTCAATAACCATTTTGAGTGCTCCTAAATTCTAGGTATTTTTGACTTTATGTAGTTGCATTTTTTAACTTCATATTTGCTCAGTTTGTTTTATATATGAGCCTTTAACAGTGTTCAGTGATAAAATAAGATATACATGTGTCTGCTTGCATGTTCAACCCTGAACAGACTTAAGAAGTGTGATAAGTTTGATCTTCCTCCCATCTACAGATAGCATTTGTGAAGTTCTGCCTCACCAGATTAAGAATTATTTAATAGGTATTTTTAAAAAGTTAACTATTAATATATTGTCTGTATTTTGTAATGTATTATATTTGTATGTATACATATATATGACTCGGAGAAGGCAATGGCACCCTACTCCAGTACTCTTGCCTGGAAAATCCCATGGACAGAGGAGCCTGGTGGGCTGCAGTCCACAGGGTCGCAAAGAGTCGGACACGACTGAGTGACTTCAATTTCACTTTCCACTTTCATGCACTGGAGAAGGAAATGGCAACCCACTCCAGTGTTCTTGCCTGGAGAATCCCAGGGGATGGGGGAGCCTGGTGGGCTGCCGTCTATGGGGTTGCACAGAGTCGGACACGACTGAAGAGACTTAGCAGCAGCAGCAGCAGCAGCAGCAGCAGCAGCAGCAGCATATATATGACTAAATGTTTTGATGATTACTAATTTAGAAATGATTTTTTGTTTTAGTTTCAGGTGGACAGCCAAGTGATTTGCTCTTATGTGTGTGTGTGTGTGTATGTGTGTGATTTCTGATTATTCTCCGTTACAGGTTATTATAAGATATTGAGTATAGTTAACTGTTGCATACATAAATCTTTGTTGTTCATCTATTATATGTATAGTATTTGTATCTGTTAATCTCCTACTCCTAACTTATCCCTTCCCCCTTCATTTTCTCCATTGTAAACATATTTGTTTTCTTTGTGAGTGTGCTTCTGATTTATATATTTGTAAAGTTTTTGGCAAATATGTATTATATCTTTAGATTCCACATGTAAGTGATATCATGTAATACGTCGCTTTCTCTGTATGACTTACTTCACTTAGTATGATGATCTCTAGGTTCATTCATATTGTCACAAATGGTAATATTCCTTCATTCTATGGCTGAATAATATTCAACTGTGTGTATATATAGCACATCTTCTTAAGCTGATCATCCACTGGTGGGTACTCGGGTTAGTTCTATGTCTTGCCAATGGAGTAATGCAGTTATGAACTTGTGACACACATATCTTTGTGAATTATAGTTTTCATCATTTCTGGGCTTTCCTGGTGGCTCAGATGGAAAAGAATCTGCCTGCAATGTAGGAGACCTGGGTTTGATCCCTGGATCGGAGAGACCCCACTCTAGGATTCTTGTCTGGAGAATCCCATGGACAGAGGAGCTTGGCAGGCTACAGTCCATGGGGTCACAAAGAGTCAGACATGACTAAGTGACCAACACTTTCACTTCACTTTTCATTTTTTCTGAATATATGCCCAGGAGTGGGATTGGCAGATCATATAGTGGTTCTGTTTTTAGTTTTTTAACGAATCTCCGTAAGGTTTTCCATAGTGGCTTCCAGCTTACATTCCACAACAGTGTGGGAGGCTTCCCTTTTCTCCACATCTTCTCCAGCATTTATTATTTGTAGACATTTTTATGGTAGCCACTTTAACCTACATAAGGTGATACCTCATTGTAGTTTTGATTTGCATTGCTCTAGTTATTAACAGAGAGTCAGACACAACTGAGCGACTCAGCAGAGTACAGTAATTAACAATATTGAGTATATTTTCATGTCCCTGTTAGCCATCTGCATATCTTTGAAAAAAGGTCTATTTAGGTCTTTGGCCCATATTTTGATTTTTTTCTTTTTGACATTGAGTTGTGTGAGCTCTTTGTATATTTTGAATATTAATTCTTTGTTGGTCACATTGTTTGCAAATATTTTCTCAAGGTTGATAGGTTGTCTTTTTGTTTCATTGATTTGGTCTCATCTGTTTAATTTTGCTTTTATTTCCTTTGCCTTTGGGGACTGATCTAAGAAATATTGCTTTGATTTATGTCAGAAAATGTTTTGCTTATGTTCTCTTCTAGGAATTTTATGGTGTTGTGTCTTATATTTAGGTCTTTAAACAATTTGAATTTATTTTTTATATGGTGTAAAGAGCTGTTCTAACTGTACTGATTTACATGTAGCTGTCCAACTTTTCCAGCATCACATGTTGAAGAGACTCTCTTTTCTCCCTTTTATTAATATATCCTGGCCTCCTTTGTTATAGATTAATTGACTATATGAATGTGGGCTTATTTCTAGGCTCTCTGCTCTGTTCCATTTATCTGTTTGTCTGTTTTTGTGCCAATACAATGCTGTTCTGATTACTGTAGCTTTGTAGTATAGTCTTAAGTCTGGAAGGGTTATGCCCCCAGCTTTGTTCTTTCCCCCAGAATTGCTTTGGCAATTCTGGGTCTTTTGGTGTTTCCATATAAATTTGGGAATTTTTTACCCTCCTTGTTGTTGTTATTCAGTTGCTAAGTCATATCTGACTCTTTGCGACCCCATGGACAGCAGCACACCAGGCTTCTCTGTCTTTCACCATCTCCTGGAGTTTGCTCAAACTCATGTCCATTGAGTCAGTCATGCCCTCCAAATATCTCATCCTCTGTCGACCCCCTGTCTTCCTGCCCTCAATCTTTCCCAGCATCAGGGTCTTTTCCAATGAATCAACTCTTTTCTGAAAAATATCATAGGCATTTTGATAGGGATCTTATTAAACCTGTAGGTTGCATTGGGTAGTATGACCATTTTAACATTCCTTATTCTTTCAATTCAAGAACATGGGTATCTTTCCATTTTTTTTGAATCATCTTCAGGTTACTTTATCAGAATTTCGTGGTTTTCAGTGGCTAGGCCATTTACTTCCTTGGCTAAGTTGATTCCTAGGTATTTTATTCATTTGACTCAGTTTTAATTGAGATTTTTAAAAGAACTTTTGTCTGATATGAGTATATTTCTACCCCTACTGTCTTATAGTTTCCATTTGCATGAAATATATATTTCCACCCACTCACTTTCAATCTGTGTGTGTCTTTTGCCCAGAAATGGGTCTCTTGTAGGCAGCACATTGTATGAACTTAAAAAAAAAAATCCAATCTGCTACTATCTTTTGATCAGAGCACTTAGCTCATTGACATTTAAAACAACTATTGATAGGCTTCTGTCATAGTTCAGTTGGTGAAGAATCTGCCTGCAATGCAGGAGACCCCCGGTTCGATTCCTGGGTCAGGAAGATCCCCTGGAGAAGGGATAGGCTACCCACTCCAGTATTCTTGGGCTTCCCTTGTGGCTCAGCTGGTAAAGAATCTGCCTGCAGTGTGGGAGACCTGGGTTTCATCCCTGGGTTGGGAAGATCCCCTGGAGAAGGGAAAGGCTACTCCCTCCAGTATTCTGGCCTGGAGAACTTCAGGGACTATACAGTCCATGAGGTTGTAAAGAGTCAGACAGGACTTAGTGACTTTTACTTTCACTTCATGTACTTATGACTATTTTCAACTTTGTTTTATAGTTGATCTTGTAGTTCTTCTTTGTTCATTTCTTCTTTTTGTTTTTCCTTTTGTGGTTTGTAGGTTTTCTTTTGTATTGGGTTAGCCGAAAGATTCATTTGGAATTTTCCCTTACATCGTACAGAAAAACCCAAACTAACTTTTTGGCCAATGCAATGTTATCATGATTTTTTTTCCCGTTATTATTAAAATGAATCTTTTGTATATTTTTGATTTGTGGTTACCTTGGGCTTCAAGACTGTTGACCCATAAATACATATACTCCTTTTAAACAGGTAGTCATATAAAGTCAAAAACATTTATAAAGGTCTACATCATTATTGTCCCCTGCCTCACATTTTGTGATTTTGATGTCTTATTTTATATCTTCATATTTATCCTTTTGCTATTAATTTAGTTACATTCACTTTTACAAAATTTTTTAAAATTCTTTTTTAGTCTACATATGACTTGTTTAAGTGATCTTCAACACTTTTATATATGTTTCTTTCCTATTTAGAGAATATCTTTCAATATTTCTCTTAGTATCGGTTTTGTATTGCTATATCCTTTTAATTTTTGCTTGTCTGAGAAATTCTTTACTTTTCTTTCTATTCTAAATAATAATCTTGCTGGGTAGAGTATCTTAGGTTACAGGTTTTTCTATCTCAGAACTTTGAGCCCATTATGGCATTCCCTTATAGTCTGTAAATTTTCTGCAGAGAAAACAGCTGATAACTTTATGTGGATTCCCTTTGCAAAGCATAATAATTGCAAAGGATGGTGGCAATGATATGGACTACTTTGGAAAACTTGACCTTCAGATGTAGCAACTGAAATGAATGAATCAGTCTGTGATAATATACACATTTTGGTGAGGAGTCATGTATTCACTCAATTCTGCACTGATATTTCTTTCCTACGTGAGACCTACTTAATGTAAGATCACATTATCATATGTACCTGAATTTTCTTTATTCAAACTCTCATGAAATAAAATTTACAAAAGAATGCTTTAGAAATAAGAGTAAGTGAAATTTTTATAGCTGAAGCAAACAGTCAGTCTTAAATTGATGTAAAATATTGGATTAATTCAAGAAAAGACAACTTCTAGTTAATGAGTCTTGTATTTATTCCCCTGAGGAAACAAAGATTTATTAATTATCCTCCACCATTCTGACCATGAAACAACAGACACAACAACATTTTAATTAGGATAAAAGCTTTGCTTCTTTTTTTATGCTGCTTTTTATGAATTCTAGCAGATGTCCTTTTTTCATTCAGTATAAGCTGATGACTGATATGAAATATATAGTTTTTATATTAAATGATGGAGAACTGTCATAGTCCCGAGAATGCAAGTGACAAAATAAAATAAAAACAAACACACAAATGTGCTCTTGCTGGTTCAAACAACGAATGCAGTTGAACAAACTTGATGCGTATCCAAGCAATGGCAAATGCCTACATCAGAGCCTGTAAGAATAATCATGAATGACTGTTATAGAAGAAGTCATTTCAATGATGTTTTGTGAAACCTGAAGACATTTTTTTGTTTGTGTTTGATTGTTTGAAAAAATCACACACAAATGTTTGCCATGGGCTTTTGAATGATTAAAATTTTAGAAATCTTTCTTTTTTTTCTGTTTATTTATTTATTTTAATTTAAATTTATTTATTTTAATTAGAGTCTAATTACTTTACAATATTGTATTGGTTTTGCCATGCATCAACATGAATCCACCACGGGTGTACACGTGTTCCCAACCCTGAACCCCCTCCCACCTCCCTCCCCATACCATCCCTCTGGGTCATCCCAGTGCACCAGCCCCAAGCATTCTGTATCCTGCATCAAACCTGGACTGGTTGCATTGAAACATATATAATATCATATAAGAAATCTAACTTTCTGCAGTAAGTGGACCGAAGTCCTTCATAAAGCACATGTTCTCATATTCTCTCTTAAGGTATATTTAGATAAACTAAATCAGACTGGAAAGAAGGTCAAGGATAGGTCTTTAAAAGGAAAGAAGCAAGAAGAAAGAAGCTGAAAGAACTTATGTACAAAGAATAATATCTATCCTAGTGATATTTAATAATTTATGTTTGATAATCTTATTTCTTATTCTGAGAAAATATGAGATAACTTGCAATTTAACATCTCTTCCTTTATTTTTCCAGAGAAAAAAAAACATTGGTTCCCAAGTTGATAAGATGGAGAAATGGGAGTAGAGGCTTCGTTGATAGCTCAGTTGGTAAAATTCTGCCTGAAGTGCAGGAGACCCTGGTTTGATTCCTGAGTCAGGAAGATCCTCTGGAGAAGGGATAGGCTACCCATGCCAGTAATCTTGGCCTTCGCTGGTGACTCAGCTGGTGAAGAATCTGCCTGCAATGTAGGGGAACGGGGCTCGATCCCTGGGTTGGAAAGATTCCCTGGAGAAGGGAAAGGCTACCAACTCCAGTATTCTGGTCTGGAGAATTCCACGGTCAGTATAGTCCATGGGGTCACAAAGAGTCAGACACGACTGAGCGACTTTCACTTTCTTTTTCAGATTACACTTGCTATCCAACAACCAGAGTGGGTGACATTTTAAAATTTTCCCAGGTGATTTTTGATATGCAGTATTTCCACCTCCATCACTAATAAAGGAGTAGAGTTAATGGATGTTACCCTCTGTAAATAAAACATGATTTAGTTTTCTGGCACTGTAATTAAAAGGAAAACATGTCTTTGCAAACTCATTTCAAAGACTCACCTTTAGAGAGGTAATTGTTAGATGAGTTTGTGTCTAAGGAATATTATATTATAGCAATGGGTTTATGATTTGCCATAGATATAAAAATCTTTTCATGACACATGCAATGTGTAAAAAAATTTCAGGCTACAATCTCAGGTATATAAGACATTAGATTCTTTACTTTTGCATTAAATAAACCAATATTTATTTTGGAGGTTCCAATATTTCATGACAAAATTAAATCTCAGTTAAATCATTTCTAACTTAATTACTAGATATATTTGCTTAAGATCCTTTGGAGTAATATAATGATATTTGGGTTATAGAGACGCACACAGTTACTGTCATCATATAACAAAACTTGCACCTCTCTGGGATGCACGTCCTTCAGTCTTGCCCTCCATTGTCATCTTTTTCAGGGAATTTTACTGTGGTTCCTTGTTAACTTCAAGGCATATTAAAGTCTAGTTTTCTCAACTACTTTTGAACACCTTTCTGTATTCCTTTATGAAAAACTTTATATGGTTGTCTGTAAGGCACTTTACACCTTTCATTTCAGTCCAGGAAAAGGCAAAGTCATTCTCCTCAAGACATTTTTCTTTTCTCAATACCATGGTATAATGAGTGAAAGCTCTGGGATACCAACTCAGTCTTATCAGCCATTTCTATACCAGACTCAAGAAGGTCTTGTTAGGTTGAGTTCATCATTTAGGCTTTATGTGGGAAATGGGGTGCAATATCTCTCTGCTTTTGTATCTTTTAAACTATCCGGAATGTCCAGTATGCCTTTCAACACTGTGTATACATTTCTACCTTTCTTTCTATCAAGCTCATTTTTTTTTTCTGGATTAGTTTCAAAATCCCAAGCCAAATATTGACTCCTCTGTAGCTCTCTGCCTTTCTTCTGTACTATTCCTGCTACAAAGCAGAGGCTTTCATAAGTTTTATGTGCTCAAATAGAAAAGAGTTATTTATGAAAAGGAAATCTGAGCAGAAATGTCACTTAGTAGCTTCAAGTAAAATCTCACATCTATGTACTGGATTTTTTCTTGGAATTAAAAAGTCATTGAAGTCAAATTAATGTACAATATTATATAATTTATAGGTGTACAGTAGAGTGTTTCACAAGTTTTAAAGATTATACTCTATATTCCCTGTGTTGTACAATATATCCTTGTAGCTTATTTTAAGCATAATAGTTTGTACTCCTTAATCTCCTATGTTGCCCCTCCCCACTTCCTTCTTCCCACTGGTTTATTCCTACTAGTTTATTCCCTATTTATGAGAGTCTTTTTCTCTTTTGTTATATTCACTAGTTTGCTGTGTGTTTTAGATTCTGCTTATAACTGATATCACACAGCATTTTTCTTTCTCTATTAAGACTTACTTCACTAAGTATAATATACTCCAAGTCAATCCATGTTGTTGTAAATGAAAAATGCCATTTGTTTTCACGCTGAGTAGTATTGCATTGTATGTATATACCACATCTTCTATTCACCTGTTGGTGGAAACTTAGCTTGTTCCATACCTTGGCAATTATACATAATGCTGCTATGAACATTTTTAATTAGTAGAGTTTTTTCTTATATTTAGATATATACCTGGGAGTTGATTTTCTGAATTATAGGCCAGTTTTATTTATACTTTTTTGAGAAACTGCCTATGTGGCTGCAGCAGTTCACATTCTCACCAACAGGGTAAGAAGGTTCCCTTTTCTCCACATCTTCAGCAACATTTGTTATCTCTGTCCTTTTTGATGATAGCCATTCTGACATGGTGAGGTGGTAACTTTGTAGTATAGTCTGAAGTCCGGGAGCATGATTCCTTCAGCTCTGTTCTTTCTCAAGATTTTTTCTTTTTTTTTTTGGCTATTCAGGATCTTTTCTGTGTTTACATAAAATTTTTTAAATTATTTGTTCTAGTTCTGTGGAAAATACCGTTGGTATTTTGATAGGGCTCTCACTGAATCTGTAGATTGCCTTGGGTAGTACGGTCACTTTGATAATATCAATTCCTCCAATCCAAGAACACTGTGTATCTTTCCATCTGTTTATGTCATGTTCAATGTGTTTCATCAGTGTCTTATAGTTTTTGGAGTACAAGTCTTTTGTTTCCTTAGATAGGTTTATTCCTAGGTATCTTATTCTTTTTGATGAAATGGATGCAATGGGTAAATGGGATTGATTGCTTAATTTCTTTTTCGGATAATTTGTTGTTAGCTTATAGAAATTAGGCAGACTTCTGAATCTGAAGCAGTACATTAATTCTGTATCCTGCAACTGTACTAACTTTGTTGATAAGTTCTAGTCATTTTCTATGGTGTCTTTAGGGTTTTCTGTGTATAATACCAGGTCATCTGCAAACAGTGGCAGTTTTACTTCTTATTCCATTTGGATTCCTCTTATTTCTTTTACTTCCTTGATTGCTGTGACTAGGACTTGTGAAACTTTGTTGAATAAAAATGGCAAGGGTGGGCATCCTTGTCTTCTTCCTGATCTTATAGAGAATGCTTTCAGCTGTCACTGTGAAGTACGGTGTTAACTGTGGGTTTGTCATATATGGTCTTTCATATGTTGATGAATATTCCCTCTATGCCCACTTTCTGTGGATTCTTTTAATCATAAGTGGATATTGAATTTTATCAAAAAGCTTTTCCCGCATCTACTAAGAAGATTATATGGTTTTTATTCTTCAATTTGTTAATGTGGTACATCACACTGATTGACTTGTGAATATTAAAAAGTCATTATATCTCTGGGATAAATCCCACTTGATTGTGTTCTGTGATCCTTTGAATGTATTATTGGAATAGATTTGCTAGTATTTTGTTGAGGATTTTTGTATCTATGTTCCTCAGTGATTGGCTTGGAATTTTCTTCTTTTTTGTATCTTTGGTTTTAGTTTCAGGGTGACAGTGGCCTCATAGAATGAGTTTGGAAGTGTTTCTTCCTCTACAAATTTTGGAATACTTTCAGATTGATTGGGGTTGACTCTTCTCTAAATGTTTGGTAGAATTCACCTGTGAAAGTATCTGCTGCTGGACTTTTGCTCATTGGGAATTTTTAAATTACTGATTCAATTTCAGTACTGGTAATTGGCCTGTTCATATTTTCTCTTTCTTCCTGGCTCACTCTTGGGAGGTTGTTCCTTTCTCAGAATTTGTCAATTTCTTCTAGGTTGTCCATTTTATTGGTTAATAGTTGATCATAGTAGTCTCTTCTGATCTTTTGTATTTTTGTGGTATTAGTTGTAACTAACTATGGTGTGTTGTAACTTTTTCATTTCTGATTTCATCGATTTGGGCTGCTTCCCCACCCCTCTTTCCTTAGTCAGTCGGATATCAATTTTGTGTGTCTTCTCAAAGAACCAGCTTTTAGTTTCATTGATCTTTTCTATTGATATTTTTTAGTCTCTATTTCATTTACTTTGCTCTGATCTTTATGCTTTCTTTCCTTCTACAAATTTTGAGTTTGCTTTGTTCTTTCTCTTATTGTTTCAGCTGTCAGGTTAAGTTGGTTATTTGAGATTTTTCTTGTTTCCTGAGGTAAGCTTGTATGGCTACAAATTTCCCTTTTAGAGCTGCTTTTGTGGCCTCTCATATATTTTTGTTTGTTTGTTTTTTAATCACTTCCTCCACTTTCCTCCTCAGTAATCATAATTTTGTTTTCTATGTCTGTGAACCCATTTATGTTTTATAAGCAAATTGATTAGCATCATTTTTTGGATTCCTTATATAAGTGCTATTATATGACATTTGTATTTTTCTGTCTGACTTACTCCACTTCCCTTGGGCTTTCCTGAGGACTCAGTTGGTAAAGAATCTGCCCACAATGCAGGAGACCCCAGTTCGATTCCTGGGTCGAGAAGATCTGCTGGAGAAGGGATAGGCTACCCACTCCAGTATTCCTGGGCTTCCCTTGTGGCTCAACTTTTAAACAATCTGCCTGCAATGTGGAAGACCTGGGTTTGATTCCTGGGTTGGGTAGATACCCTGGAGAAGGGAAAGGCTGGGGCAGTACCCCAGTATTCTGGCCTAGAGAATTCCATGGACTGTATAGTCCAAGGGGTCCCAAAGACTTGGACACAGCTGAATGACTTTCACTTTCACTTTATTTCACTTAGCATGATAATCTCTAGACCTATCTATGTTGCTGCAAATGGCACTTCACTCTTTTTTATGGTTGAGTTATATTCCATTGTGTATACATCCTTTCATCTTTTACATCCTTTCATCTGTCAGTGGACATTTTTATAGAAGGTTTAGGATTGGGAAGTGTACTTTAAAATGATCATCTAATTCGCTTAGTGCATTTGGGCTGCTGTGGGATTTCTTTTATGAGAACACTAGTCCCATACATGGGGGCTCCACCCTCATGACCTAATCATCTCCCAAAGGCCTACTCAAAAGCTATCAGCTTCAGAGGTTTAAAATTTCTACATATGAATTGGAAGGGACACAAATATTGAGACCATAACCTTCTCATTTCATAAATCAGGAAACCATACCCCATAATGCCTTGTCTAAGTAATTTTTAAGTATTATTTCATTCAAAACGTATTTATAGTTGTGTGTCAGATATTGTGCTGTAACTGAGGATGTAACCCGAAGTTTTCTCGTGGTGGAGTTTGATATAGTTTTGTGTCTGGCAAGAAGGTTACAGAAAGAACCTTGTCTTCACTTTGTTAAGTGTAAGCCATTCTTTAAAAATGCAGATCAAATAGAGAGATACAGAAATTTGAACTAACGTTTCAATAAAACAATCCTCTTTGGAGAAAATTCCTATGAGAATGTGAGGAAAAGGAGAAAAACTAGGTTAAGAAAAAGTTTGAAGAGGGTGTTTGCTGTGACCAGTGTGTTCTTTCTGCAAAACTGTTAGCTTTTACCCTGCTTCATTTTGTATTCCAAGGCCAAACTCGCCCGTTACTCCAGGTATCTCTTGACTTCCTGCTTTTGCATTCCATTACCTTATGATAGAAAGGACCTCTATTTTTGGTGTTAGTTCTAGAAGGTCTTGTAGGTCTTCATAGAACTGTTCAACTTCAGCTTCTTCAGCATTGCTGGTTGGGGCATAGACATGGATCACTGTGATACTGAATGGTTTGCCTTGGAAACGAACAAAGATCATTCTGTCGTTTTTGAGATTGCACCTAAGTACTGCATTTTGTACTCTTTTATTGACTATGAAGACTCCTCCATTCCTTCTAAAGGACTGTTGCCCACAGAGGTAGATATAATGGTCATCTGAGTTAAATTTGCCCATTCCAGTCCATTTTAATTCACTGATTCCTAAAATATCAATGTTCACCCTTGCCATCTCCCATTTGAACACTTTCAATTTACCTTGATTCATACCTAACATTCTGGATTCCTAGGCAATATTATTCTTTACAGTATCTGACTTTGCTTCCATCACTAGTAACATCTACAACTGGGTGTTGTTTTCACTTTGGCTCCATCTCTTCATTCTTTCTGGAGTTCTCTCTCCACTGATATCCAGTAGCATATTGGGCACCCACCGACCTGGGGAGTTCATCTTTCAGTTTCCTATCTTTTTTCCTTTTCTTACTGTTCATGGGGTTCTCAAGGCAAGAATACTGAAGTGGTTTGCCATTCCCTTCTCTAGTGGGCCACATCTTGTCAGAACTCTCCACCATGACCTATGTGCCTTGGGTGGCTCTACACAGCATGGCTCATAGTTTAATTGAGTTAGACAAGGCTGTTATACATGTGATCAATTTGGTTAGTTTTCTGTGATTGTGATTTTCATTCTCTCTGCCCTCTGATGGAGAAGGGTAAGAGGCTTTTGGAAGCTTCCTGATGGGAGAACTGACTGTGTCTTGTTCTAGGTCTTGTTCTGATGGGCAGGGCAATGCTCAGTAAATCTTTAATCCAATTTTCTGTTGATGGGTGGAGCTGTGTTCCCTCCCTGTTGTTTGGCCTGAGGTCAACCTATGGTGGAGGTAATGAAGATAATGGTGACCTCCTTCAAAAGACCTTAGGCCCATGCTGTTGTATTAAGTGCCCCTGGCCATGCAGCAGGCCACTGTTGACCCACACCTCCATGAAAGACTCTTGGACACTCACAGGGAAGTCTGGCTCAGTCTCTTGTTGGGACACTGCTCCTTTCTCCTGGCCCCTGGTGTGCAAAAGGCTGTGTTTGTGCCCTCAAAGAGTCTGTTTCCCCAGTTCTGTTGAAATTCTGTAATCAAGTCCCACTGGCCTTCAAAGTCAAATATCCTGGGGGTTCTGAGTCCCTTTGCTGTCTCCACAGGTTGGGAAATTTGTTGTCAGTCCTAGAACTTTCTTTACAGTAGGAGAAATTCTTTGGTATAACACAAGAGACAACTCTAAACATGGACATCACCAGATGGACAATACCAAAATCAGACTGATTATATTTTTGCAGCCAAAAATGGAGAAGCTCTATACAGTCAGCAAAAACAAGACCAGGAACTGACTGTGGCTCAGATCATGAACTCCTTATTGCCAAATTCAGACTTAAATTGAAGAAAGTAGGGAAAACCACTAAACCACTCAGTTATAACCTAAATCAAATTCCTTATGATTATACAGTTGAAGTGACAGATTTAAGGGATTCAATTTGATAGACAGAGTTCCTGAAGAAGTGTGGATCAAGGTTCATGACATTGCATAGGAGATGGTGATCAAGACAATCCCCAAGAAAAAAAACACAAAAAGGCAAAATGGTTTTCTGAGGAGGCCTTCCAAATAGCTGAGAAATGAAAAGAAGCTAAAGGCAAATGAGACAAGGAAAAATAAAGCTAACTGAATGCAGCATTCCAAAGAATAGCAAGGAGAGATAAGAAAGACTTCTTAAGTGATCAACCAAAAGAAATAGAGGAAAACAATAGAGTGGGAAAGACATCTCTTCAAGGACATTAGCGATACCAAAGGAACATTTCAGGCAAAGATCGGCATAATAAAGGCAGAAATGGTATGGACCTAACAAAAGCAGAAGATATTAGGAAGAGGTGGCAAGAATACAGAGAAGAACGATACAAAAAAGATCTTCATGACCCAGATAATCACAATGGTGTGATCACTCACCTAGAGTCAGACGTCCTGGAATGCAAAGTCAAGTGGGCCTTAGAGGCATCACTAGGAACAAAGCTAGTGGAGGCGATGGAATTCCAGCTGAGCTATTTCAAATCCTAAAAGATGATGCTGTGAAAGTGCTGCACTCAATATGCAGGCAAATCTGGAAAACTCAGCAATGGCCACAGGACTGGAAAGGGTCAGTTTTCATTCCAATCCCAAAGAAAGGCAAGACCAAAGAGTGTTCTAACTACCACACAATTGGATTCATCTCACTTGTTATCAAAGTAATGCTCAAAATTCTCCAAGCGAAGTTTCAACAGTACATGAACTGAGAACTTCCAGATGTTCAAGCTGGATTTAGAAAAGGCAGAGCCACCGGAGATCAAATTTGCAATATTTGTTGGATCATAGAAAAAGCAAGGGAATTCCATAAAAATATCTACTTTTACTTCACTGACTATACTAAAGCCTTTGACTGTGTATATCACAACAAACTGGAAAATTCTTAAGGAGATGGAAATACCAGGTCACCTTACCTGCCTCCTGAGAAGTCTGTATGTAGGTCAAGAAGCAACGGTTAGAACTGGATATGGAACAATGGACTTGTTTCAAATTGGGAAAGGAGTATGTCAAGGCTGTATATTGCCACAGTACTTATTTAACTCATATGTAGAGTAAAACATGAGAAATCCCAGGCTGGATGAAACACAAGCTGGAATCAAGATTGCCGGGAAAAATATTAATAACCTCAGATAAGCAGATAAGACGACCCTTATGGAAGAAAGTGAAGCAGAACTAAAGAGCCTCTTGATGAAAGTGAAAGAGGAAAGTGGAAAAGTTGTCTTAAAACTCAGCATTCAAAACTGAAGATCATTGGCATCTGGTCCCATCAGTTCATGGCAAATAGATGGGGAAACAATGGAAACAGTAACAGACTTTCTTTTCTTGGGCTCCAATATCACTGCATATGGTGACTGCAGCCATGAAATTAAAAGATGATTGCTCCTTGGACCAACCTAGACAGAATGTTGAAAAGCAGAGACATTACTTTTCCTACTAAGGTCTGTTTAGTAAAGTTTTTTTTTTTTTCCTATTAGTCATGTAAGAATGTGAGATTTGTACCATAAAGAAAGCTGAGCACCAGAGATTTGATGCTTTTAAACTATGGTGTTGGAGAAGACTCTTGAGAGCCCCTTGGACCGCATGGAGCTCAAATCAGTGAATCCTAAAGGAAATCAGTCCTGAATATTCATTGGAATGTCTGATGCTGAAGCTGAAGCTCCAATACTTTGGCCATCTGATGCGAAGAACTGACTCATTTGTAAAGACCCTGATGCTGGGAAAGATTGAAGGCAGGAGGAGAAGGGGACGGCAGAGGATGAGATGGTTGGATGGCATCACCGACTCGATAACCATGAATTTAAGCAAGCTCCAGGAGTTTTGGACAGTGAGGCCTGGCATGCTGCAGTCCATGGGGTCGCAGAGAGTCGGACATGACTGAGCGACTGAACTGAGCTACTGAACTGAACTGAACTGAAGAAAAAGTTATGTTCCCAAAGAAATGAGGTCTTAAATACTATCAATGAGAGCCACTGTTCAAGTGAGAGAAAGGTATGAGACCACCTCTTTTCTTTTCTCCTACTCCAAAGGCTTAGGTTACGCTGTGCAACTGCCCAAAATATAGGATCACATTAGAAGTCTTCTTTTAAAATCTGTTCTTATGTAGTTGAAATTAAGAAATTTACTTGTTTTGTAAAACAACAGTAACAACCAGTTGTGGGTGCTTTCGCTTCTATAGCCTTAGTGACTGATAATGGAACTGTTTCCTGTAGAGAATATAGAAATTTCCAATGTAATAACTTTATTATGCTTGTTTAATTGTAATTTTCTGATTCAAAAAAGTTTTCACTACAAATTAGATTATTTTAAAAGTTAGGCAGGTGAAAATAAGAAAATACATTTTTTAATTGCTCGTAATTCTTTTAATGAGAGAAAAAAATGAATATTGTGCTCCGTGGGAGAAATATCAATAACCTCAGATATGCAGATGACACCACCCTTATGGCAGAAAGTGAAGAGGAACTAAAAAGCCTCTTGATGAAAGTGAAAGAGGAGAGTGAAAAAGTTGGCTTAAAGCTCAACATTCAGAAAATGAAGATCATGACATCCAGTCCTATCACTTCATGGGAAATAGATGGGGAAACAGTGGAAACGATGTCAGACTTTATTTTTTTCGGTTTCAAAATCACTGCAGATAGTGATTGCAGCCATGGAATTAAAAGACGCATACTCCTTGGGAGGAAAGTTATGACCAACCTAGATAGCATATTCAAAAGCAGAGACATTACTTTGTCAACAAAGGTCCATCTAGTCAAGGCTATGGTTTTTCAGTGGTCATGTATGGATGTGAGAGTTGGACTGTGAAGAAAGCTGAGTGCTGAAAAATTGATGCTTTTGAAGTGTGGTGTTGGAGAAGACTCTTGAGAGTCCCTTGGACTACAAGGAGATCCAACCAGTCCATTCTGAAGGAGATCAGCCCTGGGATTTCTTTGGAAGGAATGATGCTAAAGCTGAAACTCCAGTACTTTGGCCACCTCATGCAAAGAGTTGACTCACTGGAAAAGACTCTGATGCTGGCAGGGATTGGGGGCAGGAGGAGAAGGGGACGACAGAGGATGAGATGCCTGGATGGCATCACTGACTTGATGGATGTGAGTCTGAGTGAACTCTGGGTGTTGGTGATGGACAGGGAGGCCTGGCGTGCTGCGATTCATGGGGTCGCAAAGAGTCGGACACGACTGAGTGACTGAACTGAACTGAATGTATGTTTTTAGTATTTTTCTCCACATAATCCTTGTCAAACCAGTGAGATCATACTAAAGCTATTTTTGGCAATTATTTCACATTATTTTGTGGTGTCTGTATTTTCTATTCCACTAAGTTATTTTACATGATCTGATATTAATCTTTGAATACTTTTTCTTTATATTCATGTATTGATTTTTATTTGACCTATTCTTCTATTTGCATGCTCAGATCATTTAAAAGTTTTCTGTTTTGATTTTTAGGACCACATTAGAAATGCTTTTAGAAACACAGGACCCTAAATTTTTAAAATCTTTTTGGAAAGGCACCTTCCATTGTACTTTTCTCTAATCCTTAATATTATATTTATTGCCAATTTCAAAAGTATCAGTTTTGTTAAATAGGAACTATGGCAGCATCTCCTTTCCTTTTAAATTATCAACAATTTACTGGAAAGTTTTGTTAAGAAAATTAGCTGTTTTTTCTTTTCTTTAATTTCACAGCCAAAATGTAATTTTGGTTGTAGTCTTTACTTCTAACTAGCAATCATCAAAAATTACCAGGAGCATTTGTATTTCATAAAAACATTTGCTAAAATCACCCTAAAGTAAACATACAGAAGCTTACGTCACTCCTCTTTAGTGCTTATGAAATACTAGAACTTTGCTTCAACCAAATATATTAACTTTAATAATTCATTTCTTATACTCAAAAATACTTGTTTTTATGTGTTAAGGGACAATGATTGTACCAAAAATGAATTGTTTCAATCACCTGAAAAAAAAACAACAAAAAAACCCTGTCCAGCCAAGCAAAGCATTCATTTTATAAATGAGAATGAAAAACACATCAATCATGGCATGTCAGAAAGAGCAGAGGAGAAACAACCAAAAGAGAAGAAAGAAATTTGGAGACCTCTGTAGTCAGGGCTGTGCCATTTTGCACAAGTTCTTCATGTGAAATCATGTCTTGCTGACTTATGGGCAGAGTAAGTGTTGAGGGTAGGACTAGTCAAATGTTTCGAATAAAATAATGAATATTTTGAGTTTTAAACTTCCGAACTACTTTTTAGAAATAAAAAAAATATTGATGGTTAGCCTTCATAAAACAAATATTTCTTGTCTATCAAATGAAATAAAATTAAAGTGAAAGTAAATTATTTCATTTAGATGTATATATTTGTATGTTTGGAAATAGTTACTTATAGGCAATCATAAAACATTTTAGTATGTTATCAAGAAATAAGATGAGCAGAGAATTAGTTCTAAAAATTCAGATGTGGGAGAAACATAATGATAAGTTCTTTTAGTAAGCAGAAAATTAAACCAACTTTATATAATTGCCTGACAAATTTACTTATTCAGAATTAAGCCAGAGGATTAACAAATATGAAATAGATTACTTAAAGTAAAGAAGCTCAATATTTAATCCAGTAAATATATTTCAGTTCATGGAAATACATTTCAGTTCATGGGTCCTTTGGTCTACCTTTTTAAATTCTTTTTATCTTATATTTGGCCTTCTGTTTTGTGCGCAAGGACAAAGGACGGTCATCTTTACAACCGACAGTGGTGGCTTTCAGAAGTGTCCTATTTAAACTACTGGATAGCTAACATCTTATTCTAATTAGGGGATCAGTGTTAAATCTGACTTGCTGCAAATCTTCATGTAGTTTATTGCACCAAGGAAATGTAATGTCCAATCCTCATTTTTAAGTCATTTTACTCTACAGAAATGTGGTTTGCAAATGCGTCAAGCTTATCTAGGTTCGATATTGTGAAAGACAACAGAAACCCGTATTACCTTTAGTTACAAGTGTTTGAAATTTTAGGATTTCAGTAGCCATTCCATATTTCATTTCTTATTTTTCATATAAGAAAAATAAAGTACCCCCAATACAAGGTGAAATCACTGATAAAAACTTAGTCTTTTATGTACTAATGAAAATCACACATTAATTGCCTATTGCTAGATTGCATGTGTGAGTTTCAGGTTGTGTGAATGTGATGCTGTGAAATCTGCATCTTTGATTTTTTTTTTCCCCCGCCAAGATAAAATCAGCTTCTCAAAGGAGGGAGGGATGCTCATGATGTTCTGAGAGGCCCCAGCAACCTTCCTCTCTGCACAGCTGCCTTTGACTGTGCAGAGCCCTCTTTGTGGGGGTGAAGAGCATGTGCTGAAGGAAGTGAAGAAGAAGCAAAGGCTTTTGGTGCAGATGAGATGGTATACACAATAGAATAAAGAAAGGTCTCGAAGAGATGCAGCCGCCTCACTGACGCATCTGGGGGAAATATTTCAGCCCTGGTAATTGAAAGCTTCATGCAGAGAGAAAGAGAGAGAGAGACATTTGATATTTGGAAGTAGAAACTTCCAAACCAGAAAAACAAAATGAAAGGCAGTACCCGGATGAGACATGCTATTTTCATCAGACCACAGACCGACTAAAATGAGCCAGTTGGAATCAATGCTAGTATGATGCTGCTAAGTAATATATGTTAAGTATTTTAGTAAAGTTAAGTGTGTCTTCTAAAATTCTGACCCCAGACTTATCCTCAACATGAACATGCAAGGAGTATAGAACTCCTTTCTTCATTCTAATGATGATGTTTCTAAACTAATATCATGGCCTTGTTTTGTTACTACACACCCACAGGCCATTATTAGCTTCTGGGCATGCATGAAAGGAGAAATAATAATTTCATTTTGCTAACATCTATTAAAGGCAGCAATCAAATACTCACTTTTGTATTTTTTCTTTAAAATCTTGACTTTGAAAATAGTTGCTTTTCAGTCACTAAGCCATGTGCTTAGCAACCTTTTGCAACCCCATGGCCTGCAGCACGCCAGGCCTCCCTGTCCATCACTAACTCCTGAAGCTTGCTCAAACTCGTGTCCATTGAGCCGGTGATGCCATCCAGCCATCTCATCCTCTGTTGCCCCTTCTCCTGCTGCCTTCAATATTTCCCAGCATCAGGGTCTTTTTCTAGTGAGTCCGCTCTTCACATCAGGTGGCCTAAGTATTAGAGCTTCAGCTTCAGCATCAGTACTCCAATGATTATTCGGGGTTGATTTCGTTTGGGACTGACTGGTTTGATCTTCTTGCTGTTTAGGGAACTCTCAAGAGTTTTCTCTAGCACCAAAATTCGAAAGCATCAATTCTTTGGTGCTCAGCCTTTTTTATGTTCCTACTCTCACATCTGTATATGACTACTGGAAAAAACCATAGCTTTGACTATATGGAATTCTGTCTAGAGAGTGATGTCTCTCTCTGCTTTTCAATATGCTGTCTAGGTTTGTCAAAGCTTTCCTTCCAAGGAGCAAGTGTCTTTTAATTTCATGGCTGCAATCACCATCTGCAGTGATTTTGGAGTCCCAGAAAATAAAATCGGCCACTGTTTCCATTTTTTTCTTATCTATTTGCCATGAAGTGATGGGACTGGATACCATGATCTTAGTTTTTTGAATGTTGAGTTTCAAGGCAGCTTTTTCACTCTCCTCTTTCACCTTCACCAAGAGGCTCGTTAGTTCCTCCTCACTTTAGCCATTAGAGTGGTGTTATCTGCTTATCTGAGGTTGTTGATACTACTCTCTCGGCAAACTTCATTTCACCTTGTGATTCCTCCAGCCGGGATTTTGCATGATGCACTCTGCATATAAGTTAAATAAACAGGGTGGCAATAGACAGCCTTGACATACTCCTTTCCCAGTTTTGAACCAGTCCATTGTTCCCTGTCTGGTGTCACGTCTGACCCATTATATTTTCTCTAATTTGAAACTCCTTCACCTTGTCTGTTCAGTTACTTATTTGTATTTCCAGATTTATGACAGATTCAGTATGTCTTGATGTTTTCCCATTTCTCCTTCAGTCCCTTTGACTGATATCTACTGTTTTCCATGCATATTTTTCTTTGTGTGACTTTGTTCACCACAAAGCATTGCTGTGCAGTAGGGATGTGGTGGAAGCAGGTAGAACCGTAGACTGTTTTATTATTTGTTTCTTAGTCATTGCTATATTTTCATTGTAGCATTCTTTAAGTACTGTTGATGAGATGGTTGCTCATAGAATTTGTAGCTTTGAGGTTATTTTATATGTTTTAGGCAGGAAATTTGGGGAGGTTGATTTCTATATACCTGCCACTTTCTTCCTTAGTTATATTCTTCTTTAAACTTGAAGTATAGTTAACACACTATATTTGTTAGTTGTGTTACTGACATTATGTGAGTGTCAGGTGTACACCATAGGGCTATATCTTAGGCTTACATTTTCTCAAGGATTGCATACTAAAATTACCTACAAAATAAATAATTTAGATATTTTCCTTCCTCCTCCTCTTCACCTCATTAGAAATATAAATGCCACTGATTTACAACCGTGTATCAAAATATTTTAATACTTTTATTGACATAGTATTCTGGAAATAATCACTCCAAATAAATTAATTATTGTAATCCATCATCCTGCTGCTTCTGCTGCTAAGTTGCTTCATTCGTGTCCCACTCTGTGCAACCCCATAGACGGCAGACCACCAGGCTCCCCGTCCCTGGGATTCTCCAGGCAAGAACACTGGAGTGGGTTGCCATTTCCTTCTCCAGTGCAGGAAAGTGAAAAGTGAAAGTGAAGTCGCTCAGTCGTGTCCAACCCTCAGCGACCCCATGGACTGCAGCCTACCAGGCTCCTCTGCCTATGGGATTTTCCAGGCAATAGTACTGGAGTGGGGTGCCATTGCCTTCTCCAAATCCATCATCCTACACCTCAATAATTGTTGAAGCAGGATAGAAGATTGTATCATATGCACACTTACATCTCTAAGTATTACAAGAAGTTTATAATTCAGTAAGCAGAAATACTGAGCTGGAAGAAGCACAAGCTGGAATCAAGATTGCAGGGAGAAATATCAATAACCTCAGATATGCAGATGACACCACCCTTATGGCAGAAAGTGAAGAGGAACTAAAAAGCCTCTTGATGAAAGTGAAAGAAGAGAGTGAAAAAGTTGGCTTAAAGCTCAACATTCAGAAAACTAAGACCATGGTATCTGGTCCCATCACTTCATGGGAAATAGATGGGGAAACAGTGTCAGACTTTATTTTTTGGGGTTCCAAAATCACTGCAGATGGTGATTGCAGCCTTGAAATTAAAAGATGCTTAATTCTTGGAAGGAAACTTATGACCAACCTAGATAGCATATTCAAAAGCAGAGACATTACTTTGCCAGCAAAGGTCCGTCTAGTCAAGGCTATGGTTTTTCCTGTGGTCATGTATGGATGTGAGAGTTGGACTGTGAAGAAGGCTGAGCGCTGAAGAATTGATGCTTTTGAACTGTGGTGTTGGAGAAGACTCTTGAGAGTCCCTTGGACTTCAAGGAGATCCAACCAGTCCATCCTAAAGGAGATCAGTCCTGGGTGTTCTTTGGAAGAAATGATGCTAAAGCTGAAACTCCAATACTTTGGCCACCTCATGTGAAGAATTGACTCACTGGAAAAGACTCTGGTGCTGGAAGGGATCGGGGGCAGAAGGAAAAGGGGACAACAGAGGATGAGATGGCTGGATGGCATCACTGACTTGATGGGATGGACGTGAGTCTGAGTGAACTCTGGGAGTTGGTGATGGACAGGGAGGCCTGGCGTGCTGCAATTCATGGAGTCGCAAAGAGTTGGACATGACTGAGCAACTGAACTGAACTGAAGCAGAAATATCCCAAGCTCTCAATACATATTTGTATTTTGTACTTTGAATGAAAAAAATTTAAAAATACTGGATTGCTGAGGATTTCTTTTGCTTAACTTTTATTCCTAAGCTAAAAAAGCAAAAACCCATTGTTCTTATCTGGTAGTTCTTCCATCTACAAACTTTCTTAACTGACATGAGTGACAATCACCCTTCAAGTTGCATTGAATTCTAAGTCAATTTAAATTACCTTACCAAGAGTATTTCTCATTTGAGCTCTTCCCTATGTTCTCACTCATCTCAGGACTTGTTGCAGAGTTTATGAATGTTCACCAATGTCCAACTTTCCTATTACTCTTGGAGTCCTGCCAGGTTTCGTTTGCACTTCAGTGCAAGCTGTAGCTGATTTACAGTTCATGAATGTGAGGAAAATGATCAGCACTGCTTCTAGACCTGGTCTTTAGAAACACCCCACTTACCATCCTTTCCTTCCCTAGCTATTGGTTTAACATAACGGACTCAAGTAATAAACAGGAAGAAATATGGATTCCTGAGTGAGTTAAAAGAGTTTGGCATACTCCTCCATCCTAATACGGATAAAAGATAAGCCTTTAAATGAAAGCTTTTAGAATTTTGATAATTACATCTGAGATTGAAACTTATTATGTTTTTTCCACCTCCTCCATCATCAACATCACCTCGAACTTAAAATACACATGCACAAAATCTTATTGAATGGATAAATATTTTCCTGCCAATGTAGTTAATGTAGTCTTGTTAATGTGCTATTTCTATTAAAATTAAAATTCAGTTTTTGTGTTTTTTTCTAGAAGTACTTGAATCTACTGCAATATTATGACCTTGGAGACATTACAATTTATTTTAGGTCCTCAAAGCTAATTTTCACTTTGTTTCACAGCTTCTTTCTTCATGAGACTCTGAACACTATCCTGGATCTGAGCCAGAGAATGTATCATGGTAACATCTGTCTATGATGCTCCACATTAGTCTTCTCTGACGTTGTGGACACAGCGGGGCTCCATCCTGGTCCCTGTTTAAGGAAGTGTTTGTTTCAATCCATGGGAATAGTGTAATCAGGAAGCCTCTAGATAGCAGCTCCTTCAGGGTTTGTCTCAGCTTCAGAGAACTGCCTTGGACAAGGTTATGTTCTGCCTGGGGTGGTATGGGTCTGGCTGATGAGTGAGGTGGAGTATAAATGTCCGGGCACTTCAAACATTCGCAGAACACTCTGAAGGGCAATATTCCCGTCAGAACTTTCCATCATTTTGGGTGAGGTTTTGTTGGGCCTGTCCCATAGCTGAGTTATTCACCTTACTTCTGATCCCATCTTATTGTTTCCACAGATGTTTATGAAAGGAAATTTCTTACACCCAAACTCCATTTCATTGTATGTTTCCAGGATACCAAATGCCCCATACCTGACCATATATTAATTTTTTCTTCAAAACTAAGCATGTTTAAAAGCTCTCTTCTGCATTCTAAACCTCATGGAGGCCATCTCTGTTATCCCAAATTGTCTGAGACAAGAAACTTCTGAATCTCATGTTAGTTATGACATAACTGACAAATAACAATTAGATAGCTAAATGAAACAAATCAACATAATAAGTAACAACAACAAAATAGAAGAGGAACCAGGCAAAGAAATTAAAAAAAAATTAAAAGAGTAGTAGAAAAATCAGAGGGAACAAGCAGAGTAGGTATAAGCAAGCATGTGATAGTTAGATTGCAATGCTGTCTATAAAAAAGCAAAATAACATTTGATCCTCTTAATATATTAAATGCTTAACACAAATATAATTTTTATGAGAGGACCTACATTCCACAGTGGCTGCTTAAAAAATTATTTTATTAAAAATGAGACCTGCCTCTCCTCTTCATTACTTCCCAGCACAATAAAAAATAGAAGCCAATAACAGAAAGGCAAATGAACTAAAGAACCGATGAACAAATGCATTTAAAACAAATCAATGGATAAATAAACCAACTCATGTTCTGTTATCATAACAATTATACTATGTCCCTGGGGTCTCAATCAATATGGAGATTGAATGTTTCGGAAGCAGGGCACTACCCTTACTCTGCAGTGTTACTTGAAGGATCATTTGTTCTGGGCCCTGGGAGTAATGGCTGGGGTGCAACAACAGTATTAAGACAATATATCCTGTAGTTCTCAGCCTCTGAACTGACAATAATTGGTTAAGTAAACTGGTTACTAAGTCAAAAAGAATGGAAACAAGACAAAGTAATACGTGAAAAATAGCACATATGTGAGAACAAAATGCAAACCTGAATGCTGATTTAGGGTTGCATCTTATGGAATGGGGAGTATTCACTGCCAGTTTTAAAAATACTCAGACTATTTTGAAAGTAACTTAAAGTCATAGATTTGAAATAAGTTCCAGGGATATGTTATAATGATTTTATATTCAGTCGAGAAAGATTTTGATTCAGTGACCAAAAATATAACATTAAAATATTTAGTCTGCAAGTTTGATATTACACACACAGCTAAATTTTTTTCTAAAAAATATCACATTATGCACAGAAATTCCGAAGTATCTGCAGATTTTTGAAATGGATGCATTAAGGCTCAGTTTCAATTCCCAAATAAAGTTTTGTTGACAGAGCAAAAAAGACATGAGATGTGCTTGGAAAAGTAGCAATGGTTCTGTGAACAGTGAAAACATCTCCTGCCACATTTGCTAATATTTTCCTTAAGACAGCTCCATGTAGTAGAATCGAAATGTATTTCATATAATCAAAGGATAGAAGCTTTCTTCTATTTCCCACAGTATCCAGTTGAAGAAAATAATGCCCAGAGAATTCACATTTCCTCAGTGACAATTAATGGATGGCAGAATTAGCAACAGAAGGCATGACATCTAGCTTTCAAGGCCAGCTAACTCCTTCCCAATTCTTTACAGATAGGACATCACTTATGGGACAGTGATTGTATTCTTTATAAAATGGGTCTCCTGGTAAATTTCTGTCCCTGTAGTGATATCTTACATTAAGGACTAAATGGAAGAAGAGGGAGCCCCTTCCTAAGAGACACAGTCAGAAATGAAAGACTTCCATTGTCCTGTTGAGTGCTATTAGGAAGAAACACTATAAATTAGAAATCAGCAGTTTTCAGCCTTCCAGTTTAATCTGTCCGTTGATCAGCATTGACTGCAAACTCATATACCCAATCCCTGTGCAACAAACTCTACACCAGCTTGCTTGCAGTAGAATGATGCGGTAAAACGTGAGTCTCTCTCATATTTGGGCATTCTTTGGACTATGTCTTCAGGCTGTAAGTACTTGGTACACATTATAAACCTTAATTATGCAGCCATAAAATGTTATAGCATGAAGGACTTCAGCATATTTCAATATTTATTTGATTTTAAGGTGATTTCCATACATATTTTCTTTATATTCAATGAAGAAATCAGATGACCTATATATTTTACATAATAATCTGTAAAATGTCAATGTAAAATGTGAAGTATAGATTGCCCTCAATAGTCAAAACAAGTTAGGTCCAAAGCACTTTTAAGATACTTTACAGATGTCATTTTTAGAAAAATAGCAGATAAATGAGGCCAGTAAACAGCATACTTTGAAATTCACCAGTTTAATTAAGCTTAATCACATGATACTTTTTGCCAGATGGAATGAATGAACTATTTTATATTTTTTTCTTTATAAGAAAACACACTTGGACATTTGTTTTACATGTATTTTACCTTAAACTATGCTATTTTGGGTAGTCGATTCAGCAAATATATGTGTGAGATGTTCTTCATATGGCTCTCCATACTTTTCTGTAAAATGATTTTTTTCTTTCTTGCATTAACCGTATGATCAAATAATCATCCTGGAACTTGCCATACTTTGCATGTCCCAGCCTTTCCTTGCCATTAATTGGCTCAATGATGGCTACTTGACTCAAAGAGGACTAATGAAACCATTTCTACCCCATATTAGTCCAGGCAATTTATTTAAAGGCAACTACTTAGAATTAGTCAGGATTCTCCGGAGAAATAGAACCAAGATGATTTATATAGAGAGGTAGAGGTGGTGAAATGGTGAGAGAGATTGATTTATTAATTTTAAGTAATTATCTCATGCATTTATGAAACCTAGTAAGCCCCGAATCAGCAAAGTAGGTTGGAAGTCAGGAGATGGAGGGAGAAGGGAAGTTTGCAGTTCAAGTCTGGGGGCCCTCTACTGGAAACATTTCTTTTTCCAGACAGGTCAGTCTTTGTTCTCTTCAGTTCAGTTCAACTCTGTTGCTCAGTTGCGTCCAACTCTTTGCAACCCCATGGAATGTAGCGCACAAGGCTTCCCTGTCCATCACCAACTCTTGAGACTTGCTCAAACTCATGTCCATCGAGTCAGTCATGCTATCCAACCATCTCCTCCTCTGTCATCCCCACCTCCTCCTGCCTTCAATCTTTCCCAGCATCAGGGTCTTTTCTAAAGAGTCAGTTCTTCACATCAGGGGGCCAAAGTATTGGAGTTTCCACTTCAGCATCAGTCCTTCCAATGAATATTGAGGACTGATTGCCTTTAGGATGGACTGGTTGGATCTCCTTGTAGTCAGAGGGAGTCTCAAGAGTCTACTCCAATACCACAGTTTGAAAGCATCAATCCTTCAGTGCTCAACTTTCTTTAAGTCCAACTCTCACAATCATACATGACTACTGCAAAAGCCATAGCTTTGACTAGACAGACCTTTGTTGACAAAGTGATCTCTGTTTTTTAATATGCTGTCTCCATTGATCATAGCTTTCCTTCCAAGGAGCAAGCATCTTTTAATTTCAAGGTTGTAGCCACCATCTGCAGTGATTTTGGAGCTCAAGAAAAGAAAGTCTGTCACTGTGTCCATTGTTTCCCCATCTATTCACCATGAAGCGATGGGACCGGATGCCATGATTTTAGTTTTTTGAATGTTGAACATTAAGCCAACTTTTTCACTCCCCTCTTTCACTTTCTTCAAGAGGTGCTTTACTCCCTCTTCACTTTCTGCCATGAGGGTGGTGTCATCTGCATATCTGAAGTTGCTGATATTTCTCCCAGAAATCTTGATTTCAGCTTGTGCTTCATCCAGCTCAGCATTTTGCATGATGTACTCTGCATATAAGTTAAAAAAGCAGGGTGACAATATAAAGTCTTCACATACTCCTTTCCCAATTTGGGACCAGTCCATTGTTCCATGTCCAGTTTTAACTGTTGCTCTTGACCTGCATACAGATTTATCAGGAGGCAGGTCAGATGGTCTGCTATTCCCATCTCTTGAAGATTTTTCCACAGTTTGTAGTGATCCGCACAGCCAAATGCTTTTAGTCAATGAAGTAGTAGTAGTCAATGAAGTAGTCAATGAAGCAGAAGTAGATGTTCTTCTGGAATTCTCTTTCTTTCTCTATGATCCAATGGTCTTGGCAATTTGATCTGTAGTTCCCGTGAATTTTCCAAATCCAGCTTGAACATCTGAAAGTTCTCGGTTCATGTACTGTTGAAGCCTTGCTTGGAGAATTTTGATCATTACTCTGCTACCATGTGAGATAAGTGCAATTGTGTGGTAGCTTGAGCATTCTTTGGCATTGCCTTTCTTTGGGATTGGAATGAAAGCTGCCCTTTCCAGTCCTGTCGCCACTGCTGAGTTTTCCAAATTTGCTGGAATATTAACTACAGCACTTTCACAGTATCATCTTTTAGGATTTGAAATAGCTTACCTGGAATTACATCACCCTCAGTAGCTTTAGTCATAGTGATGATTCCTAAGGCCCACTTAACTTTGCACTGCAGGATGTCTGGCTCTAGGTCAGTGAACACAGCCATCATGGTTATATGGGTCATGAAGATCTTTTTTGTACAGTTCTTCTGTGTATTCTTGCCACCTCTTCTTAATGTCTTCTGCTTCTGTTAGGTCCCTACTATTTCTGTCCTTTATTTTGCCCATCTTTGCACAATGTTCCCTTAGTATCTCTAATTTTCTTGGTGAAATCTCTAGTCTTTCCTATTCAAATGTTTTCCTCTATTTCTTTGCATTGATCACTTTCTTATTTCTCCTTGGTATTCTTTGGAACTCTGCATTCAGATAGACGTATCCTTCCTTTTCTCTTTTGCCTTCCACTTCTCTTCTTTTGCCAGATATTTGTAAGGCCTCCTCAGACAATCAGTTTGCCTTTTTGCATTTCTTCTTCTTGGGGATGGTTTTGATCCCTGCCTCCTGTACAGTGTTATGAACCTCCATCAGTAGTTCTTCATGTACTCTATCTATCAGATCTAATAACTCTATCTATCAGATCTAGTCAATTTCACCCCTCCTATCATCTTGTTGGGGCTTCTCACTTGCCCTTGGATGTGGGGTATATTTTTTTGGTGGGATCCAAGATTTTCCTGTTGATGCTTGTTCAGTGGTTAGCTGCAATTTTGGAGTTCTCACAGGAGAAGATGAGTGCATGCCCTTCTACTTTGTCATCTTTATACTTTATCTTTGGTCTCTTAAGGGCTTCAAATGATTGGATGAGCTAATCCAATCTCCACACTATGGAAAATAATCTGATTTACTCAAAGTCCATCAATTTAAATGTTAATCTCATCCAAAAAACCTTGATATAAACATCAAGGATAAATGTTTGACCAAATATCTGGGGAATGATGACCCAGCCAAGTTATTACATAAGATCATAGGTGCTTTTGTGAAACTGGACTTGAAATGGGAGTTAAGGTTAGAATATGTGTATGTGCATGAGTGCATGCTCAGTCATATTTGACTTTTTGTGACTGTATAGACTCTATCCCACCAGACTCCACTGTCCACGCTATCCTTTAGGCAAGAATAATGGAGTTGATTGCCATTTCCTCTTCCAAGGGATCTTCCCAACCCAGGGATCAAACTCATGTCTCCTGTGTCTCCTGCATTGACAGGCAGATTTTTTTTTAGCACTGGTACCACCTGGGAAGCAGGTCTTAGAGTAGTGAGTGATCTCAGTTCATCTCAAATGTCCAGAACATTAGTCTAGAAGTCTATAGATGCCCCATATATTTAGATTAATGGACAAAGGTCTTGGAGACAAAAATAAAAGATAGTCGCCCCAACAAGTAAAGATGAGCAACAGGAAGAAAATCAAAGGATAGTAGTATAAGTCTGTGTGAATTTTAAAGCCCAAGAAAAAGAAGCATTGATGTCCTGGGGCAAGAGAAGATGGATGTCATGTCTCAGCTCAAACAGAGAGAGTTAATTTCTTCTCCTTCACCTTTTCATCTATTCACGACTGCAAGAAAATGGATGATGTTCACTCACATTGGTTGAGAGCAATTTTCTTTACTAAATCTAATGATTAAAATACTAATCTCTTCTGGAGTCATCCAGATGTACAGGCACATCCAGAAATAATATATTACCAGTTTTCTGGGTATCCCTTAGCCCAGTCAAGTTGACACAAAACTTTAACCATTACATCAGTCATACCATACCCTTAAGAAAAATATGCCAATAGTTTACAGCAGGATTTCTCCAGGTTTCTTTTCATTCAGTTCAGTTCAGTTGCTCAGTCGTGTCCAACTCTTTGCAACCCCATGGATTGCTGCACGCCAGGGCTCCCTGTCCATCACCAACTCCTGGAGTTTACTCAAACTCATGTCTGTTGAGTCAGTGATGCCATCCAACCATCTCATCCTCTGTCTTCCTCTTCTCCTCCTGCCTTCCGTCTTTCCCAGCATCAGGGTCTTTTCACATGAGTCAGCTCTTTGCATCAGGTGGCCAAAGTATTGGCGTTTCAACTTTAACATCGGTCCTTCCAATGAATATTTAGGCTAATTTCCTTTAAGATGATGGACTGGTTGGATCTTCTTGCTGTTAAAGGGACTCTCAAGAGTCTTCTCCAAGACTACAGTTCAAAAGCATCAATTCTTTGGTGCTCAGCTTTCTTTACAGTCCAACTCTCACATCCATACATGAATACTGGAAAAACCATAGCATTGACTAGACAGACCTTTATTGGCAAAGTAATGTCTCTGCTTTTTAAGATGCTGTCTATGCTATTTCTTTTCATTGGAGTACATTAAAAATATTCTTGGTAATTACCAAGTTATTTTTATTAAAATATTAATTTTTATTTAAATTATAACTTATAAACTCCTTAATCTTATAGCTATTTTATATGATAGTAACAAAAATACAAAAATAAATACTAATAAAACTATAAAACCAATAAAAATGAACATTATCATAATTGGATGAACAATGGTTAATTAAGTATTCTAATCTCAAAATGATCATTATATTTTGTCTTGCCTACTGAGGGTAGGTTTTATTTTACTTTGGTATGTGTGTTATTTTGCTAGTGCCTTCAAAACAGAGTCACAAACTGGGTGGTTTAAACAATAGAAATTTATTACCCCATAGTTCCAGAGGCCAGAAGTCTAAGATAAAGGTGTTGATAAGGTTGATTCCTTCTGAGAGTTGTGAAAAACATCTGTTCTATGCCTCCCTCCTGGTTTGGTTTGGTGTCAATCTCTGACATTCCTTGGTTTTTAGATCACTTCCTTCATCTTCACATAGTGTATGTTTGTTTTTATAATCCAAATTTCCCTTTTTAATTAAAAAAATATTACATTGAGTTAGGATCCACCCTAATGACTTCATCTTAATTAATTCCATCTTCATTGACCATTTCCAAGTAAGATTGCATTCTGAAGTACTTGGAGTTAGGACTCAACAAATAATTTGGAGGTGGAATGCACAATTCACTCTCTAGCAATACTTGTCTATTAGCTTGGTTCATCTGACTAAACTCTAACTTCTCTCTTCTAAAATTTCTCTGAAACCTCCATTCACACAATAGGTCATGATGTTTTCTTTATTTATCTTTTAAAAAATGTATGCTTGTTGATATGATCTATCACTGAGTTACTGAAACGATAAGGAAGTGAACTAGTTCAAAGTTATTAGCCAGACTCAGACTATGCTGAAGCTATGTTTAAGTAAGATAATACAAAAAGTTAAAAGCATTAAAATTTATTGTAGAAACTAAACCAGAACTCTACAGCATTCTCTCAGTTGAGAAATAGTGGTGTAATGTGTATAGCAGATGCTTTGAGTTCCCACCCAGATCTCCTTGGCACTCACAGCTCTGACAGCTTCTTACTACAAACACCTGTGAATCCGTCTTTGGCTATAAAAATATTCTCAGTCTGTGGGCAAGGGTCAAGGCAGAGTGCAAACAATTTAATGCCCCCGTGAGTAGTATACAAGCAGGTGATGGATGGAGTTGATGAATGGGAATCACATTTTGGGTGGAATAACCTGGAAACATGTCCCAGTGGGATTGAGCTTCAGTAACTCACAGTGGTAACCTGTGTACCTATGTACCTGTACTGACTTCTCTTTCTTCTCCATCTCACATTCCTGCTCTCCTACTAGTGTTTTTTGAAATCTGACTAGTAAATTACTTGTATTCACATCATGCTCTGCTTCTGTGGGGAGGCATAAAATATGTTAGCTATAGCTAAATGCCTAGATTTTAATAAAGACTTTCTTTTTCTTTTCTTTTAATATTGGAGTATAGTTGCTATACACTGTTGTATCAGCCTCTGTTGTACAGAAAAGTAAATCAGTCATAGATATACATATATGCACTCTTTTTTAAAATTCCCTTCCAATTTATACCATCATAGAGCATGGCATAGAGTTCCCTGTGCTTTCCAATAGTACTGTATATGCATAGTAACGTATATGGGTCAACATCAATCTCCCAATTCATCCCACCTCCCTATCTTTCCCCCTTGATATCCATTTATTTGTTCTCTACGCCTGTGTCTCTATTTCTGGCTTGCAAATAAGATCATCTTTACCATTATTCTAGATTCCACATATATGTGTTAATGTATGATATTTGTTTTTCTCTTTCTTATCTATTTCACTCTGGACGACAGTCTCTTGGTTCATCCATGTCTCTGCAAATGACACAGATTTGTTCCTTTTCATGGGTGAGTGATATTCTATTGTATGTATGTACCATATCTTTTTTTTATCTGTTCTTCCATTAATGGACACATAGGTTGCTTCCATGTCCTAGCTATTGTAAATAGTGTTGCAAAAAATGAACATTAGGGTGCATGTATCTTTTGGAATTATGGTTTTCTCTTGGTATATATCCAGTAGTGCGATTACTGGGTCATATGGTAGTTCTCTTTTTAATTTTTTAAGGAAATCCCACACTATTCTTCATAGTGTCTGCACACATTTACATTCCTACCAACTATGCAAGAGGGTTCCCTTTTCTCCACACCCTCTCCAGTGTTTATTGTTTGTAGATTTTTTGATGATAGCATTCTTGAACCATCTCAGGTAAAGGAAAAATTTTGCTTCAGGGAGCTCCAATTTTACCAGTGAATGTTCTATGAATCCTAGTTCTAAAATATCTCTTGTACTCTATGATATTTTGTACAATCCTCTTCTAATTCCCACACCCATTTGTAGTATCTTAACATCTTTCAGTTAGATAATTTTCATGACCTCAAGAAATATCACTCTAATTCCACGTATACTCCAAGGTAGGTTCCCTATTAGCTGTATTAAAGGTTTCGTTCCCAGCACTCTTTGCTATATATCCTTTGCTGTAAGTCACAAAGAAGTGCTGGGACTTTCTATGAAATTGTTGATCCGCCATGTGTCTCTACTTCATCCATGCTTTTTCCACTGTCAGGAATTATCTAGTAATTCTCTGAGGGAATTTCTGCCTGTGTGCCTAGACTGGTACTAAAGGCATCCCCTTATTCTCTAGCACCTGCCTACCCTAACCTTTTATGCAGAGCCAAGATTCCATCTTACTGGTGATATAACTTTGTATCTATACCAGTATTAATCCATACCAAAATATTGTAAGTATATTCACAGTATTCACATGCTTTTTACATTTCACTGTTAAATGTTAAAACACCTTGAGGAAATCACATTCTTCTCTGTTTCCTCTGCCAGATTGGTAGGCATTCAGTAAAATGTTATTGAATAAGTAAATAGGCATTGTAGACATGCTCAAGACTCCATGTTTGGCCTAGAATTGAAGTCAGTATAGTGAAATACTTCACTGAAGATTTTCTGGAAAAGCACAGTACTGGAGTCAGTGGTCAAGTGAAAAATGCATCCTGCATCTTCAGCCTTGACTCACACACCTCTGCTATATTCTCTGATTTGCGTACAAGAGGAGCTGGGCTTCTTTGTCATTTCATCAGTTTTGACTAAGAAAGTGAGATTCTTGAGCTTGAGGATAGGAATGAAGGGATAGAGACTGGGAGTAGAGCATTGCTTGGAGGACAAGTTGATGTGTGTTAGGGGCAGGCAGGAGACCAGATGCAGTTAGACATACAGTCAGCCTCAAGAAGAGGGCAGACACTCGACTTCTGCATTTGCCTGGGTCGAGGACAAGTGCTGGCTACTTTCACTGTGTCACCCAGCCTGTCTCCCCACCTGCTGGAGGAACTCTGCACGTTCTAAAGACAGGATCAGAGCAGACAGCTTCTGTGGAGAGTTTCAGCCTGCACAGCCTCCTTTAAGCCAATCCAGGACTGACAGCTCTGACTCAGGTTTGCTATTTCCAACTTGCAAACTAACTCACCATTTAGTACAGGTTCTTGGAGGTGGAATGCTTTTGGTTACTTCATAGTAGTGAATGTTTGTTATTTGTATTCAAGAATAATTAAGTGTGAGAAGTTGCCTGGTAAGTACATCCCCAGCCCTCTTGAAGAAGTAAGCATTTTTCACTTTGTAGGAGATACAGCCAACTGTCTTTTTTAGCCGGTTTTGTCATTCTAATTTGGGTAATGTGAGTTCTCATCTTTTGCTTTTCCTTAAATTTCAATATTTTTCAAAGAGCTTCATTATTTTCTGAATTTTCTTTACATATTTCTATACCAAGTCATCTATGATTTGCTTTAGTGTCAAGTATGTGTGTGTGTATGTGTGTGTGTGTGTGTGTGTGTGTGTGTATACATTTATGGCCCAGACTTTATTCTTGGCTCTAAGTATTATTTTGTGTTTAAAAGCTATTTTAAAATAATTCAGTGTGGAAATCATTCCATCATTCAACCAAACTAAAAAAATTACTGTCAGTTTGAAAGTTTCCTTTAGTCGTTGTACGCATGTCTATACTTTTCATGTAGCTTTAAATATTAATGTGTTTGTAACTTATAACCTGAGTTTCACCTGATAGTATATCATATCTATATGCTGTTTTTCAAACTTCATAAATTATTTTATAACAGCTTGATATTCCGTTGAGAGAATAACCATAATCTTATTAACCATTCCTTTAGTGTTAGGTACATCGACTTCCCTCAGAAGTTTCATGGAACATTTCAAGGATCATTTACATAGAGTTTCTAATCTGCTTCTAGTTTTGCGTAAGAAAACCTCTCATAGTTGGGATTGAAAGTAAGGAGGGATGGGGTCAAAATGTGTGAATTTATAGTTTTTCATATGCGCTCTAATACTACATTGTTAGAGTTGTGAATACATATCTTAAAGTGGTTGTTGCAGTTTTTATTTCATCATGTATTATTAAATATATTTTTAACTTATTAAGGAAAATAAAATGGTGCTAGTGTTTTCAGTTAGGTTTACTTGAGTCCTTTAAACAAATTAGGATATTTTTATGTTTTGTTTAGCAGGTAACTTTCTATGTTTGTGAATTGTTCTTTCATGCGGTTTGCCCATGTTTTTCAGCAGATATATTTCTAACTGTTAAATATTTTCAGTTAGGGATATTCCATTTTGGTATGCTTTTTATAACCCTGCACATGGTTTGTTTATATATATATGTATATATACATATATATATCTTTGTTTATTGTTTAATCAATATATTGACATGAGTAAATTCATATTATTATAAAGTCCATAGAAATACTTTTTTGCAATATCCTACTATATATATATATATATATATATATACACACACATAAAGCATCATTTACCTATCTATTCTTCAGCTTTTGTCCTCTAATATCAGTTTTACTTTTCCTAAAATAAATAATATAGTGAGAAATACATTTATGAAGATAGCCTTTCTAATGTTTTTAGATATTTGCTTCAAAGAGGATCTGATATTTTTGTGCTTTGTGTGGCTATTGGCCAGTGCGTTTGTGCGTGCTAAGTCACTTTGCTGCTGCTGCTGCTAAGTCACTTCAGTCATGTCCGACTCTGTGCGACCCCATAGACCGCAGTCCACCAGGCTCCCCGGTCCCTGGGATTCTCCAGGCAAGAACACTGGAGTGGGTTGCCATTTCCTTCTCCAATGCATGAAAGTGAAAAAGTGAAGTCGCTCAGTCGTGTCCGACTCCTAGCGACCCCATGGACTGCAGCCCACCAGGCCCCTCCATCCATGGGATTTTCCAGGCAAGAGTACTAGAGTGGGGTGCCATTGCCTTCTCCACTAAGTCACTTTAGTTGGGTCCAATTCTTTGCGACCCCGTGGACTGTAGCCCACCAGGCTCCTCTGTCCATAGAATTCTCCAGGCAAGAATACTGGAGCAGGTTGCCATGCCCTTCTCTAGGAGATCTTCCTGACCTGAGGACAGAACCCACTTCTCTTATGTCTCCTGCAAGCAGGTTCTTTACCACTAGCGTCACCTGATAAGCCCTATTAATTGAGTCTAAATAAATACTGAATGATAATTGCATGTATGAATTTAGTGTCCACAAAGTATCAGATTATTTTCCTTATCTATCTGGCATAGATTGTACCTAAGATACTGATCACAGTTCTTGATCATATCTAAAGGGGTAGATGGTCAGCAAGCTTTGATTTTTCTTTCTCTTGGGATACTGAAAGGATTTAAAATTCTAATATACTAATCCAATTTCAAAATTAGACCTGGAAATATAAGCTTGTGGAAAGGCACTTTAAAATCTGTCTTGGAACACATAAAGGTCTGTTCAAAGGTTGATGTATTCAAAATGTTCTGAGGGTTTTTATTCATCCTGCAGTTGTTTCCTATTAATTTGTCCTCTAGTTAAAATCCCTAGCACATGTTTTTTTATGCCTCATGTTGCACATGCTATGTTATTTTAGCAATTTTTCAGAATAAATACAATCCTTTCCATTTAATGTTTTAAAATTCCATCTCATTATATGTTACTTTTCAGTTTGTTGACATTATTTTGTATTCTTTCAAATATTGAGTAGCTCTCAAAACTTTTATGCCATCTATACCTTAGATAAAAAAGGCCTCAATGCCCTCTTCTGAATATTAATTATGATCACTGCTCCCATGTCATCTCACCACCTGCATCCTTTACAGGTTATCATTCAGGAATCCATGACACAGACACCTTTTTAAGGGATTCTTCAATCACCTACACATTTATTGATTTTTACTCTCATGTATAGTTTTGTTTCTTATTCATGAAATATTTTAGAAAGCACTAATCAATGGTGCTCAAATTTTATTTCACCCCATTTTACATAATAACATGAAAAATATGATTTTGAAATTAATCTCTCCTATTCAGAATCACTGTTCATTTAATCATCAAAAAAGTAAAATAACTATAATAACAATAATAGGTGTTAAGTGGATTGCCATAAAGCTATTTTATGCATTGGGCCAGAGTTTTAAAATATCACCAGACTATAATAGTGAACTGTCTTACAATGCGTCAGCATTTCAGCATGTTTTAATGTGAGTCCTAAGCATAGGGATATGGGAAGGGTGAGAAGGGAAGCGAGGGGTATTTACGACTCACATCAATTCTATTGGAGGGATGTAGGTTCAGTTTCCTTAGCATGACACCCAACTTCATACATATGTTATCACACTGTCATTGACAAATAGTAACATATGTTCCTGTAACATTAGGAACTGAAGTACTGCATGATATTAAGGGATCAAAAGCACCACAGCTGCTAACAAAGATCACCTGAATATTACAAAGCTTCTTCAACAATTCTACCAACTTTCATGTGAGCAATTGTACCTGGATAATCACAGCCATATTCAGATTTCAGTTCATAATTCATCTCCTTTAAAAATTGAGAACACCACCTGTTTTCATTCTGCTTAAAAAAAAAAAATAAGTTTGATAGGATTAGGAAACACATCTAGTCTTTGTTTTTAGCTAGCCCATTTTGAAAATTGGGTTCATGGATGACGGCTTCCTGAGTGGGGCAGCAAAAGCAACAGTAATGGGGGAACATTAAAAAGATTCGGATGTGTAGTTCTAAGCGGCATTCACAAATGTGTGAGTGCATTGACATAGCTGATTATGCAAAAGCTGAGCTGTGCAAATCATAATAATAAGCTTTCTCATTAGATTCCCTGCATTTTCTGCTTCTTGATCAGCCAGAAATACAGCCAAGTGTTCCCATTCTTTTGAAATTTCCCATTTACACTTGTTTCAACTACTCAGAGAAAAATAGGGAAAATAAGAGCAGTGAAATAAGATTTTAATTAAAAGGGAAAATGGAAAATGTTCAAATTTCATAAAGTGCAAAAGACGTGTGTACTTTGGTTGTAGTCAGCTTGAAAGCAAAATTTTGCTTGGCACTCACAGACGTTAAATCAGTTCATAAGTCAATAACTAGGTAAAAGTGTAGTCCAACTATTTTTAAAGTAAACCTAAAAATGATAATTTAAGAAGGCTAATTGGACCATGTGCTTCACAAAGCAAGGTTTTATTTAGAGTATCAGGGCTATCCAAAATAAAGTATAGTAATAATAATAGAGAATTATTTGAAAGGAATGATATAACTAAAAAAATATATCCAGATATTCAAAGCCATTTCACTAGTCTAAATGTTGGATTTCAACTTTCAGTGGGAGTAAATAAATATAATTAGTAGTCACTTTAAGGGAAATGAAAAATAAAACCAGGAACTCATTCAACGTGACCAGTGCCGTCTCTACACATGTGATGTATCAGTGTCCATCTTACAGACCAGCAGTGATCAAAATGGTATTATGCCAACAATCACGTGGTTTGCTTGGCTTCCCGATTTAATACCAACTAGGTCAGTGACCAAGTGAAGTTGAAAAGATTCTTGGTCAAATTTCTATGTGTTGACACAATATATTCAATGAATGAAAGCATTTTCACTTGCTTTAGGTAACACAAGACATATTTTTCCCATTATGCATGTGGATTTGCTATTAAAAAATACTAATTTGCTTGATGGTCCCATTAGATTTAAAGTTGCATGGCATGTATTATTTATGTCTGTGTTACAGTGAGAGAGAATCAGAATTCAAGCTAGGGAGTCCTTAGAAGATCAGATTTGAACCCTACATTCCATAGCACGGCAGTTACAACTCTGGACCTCCCAGGCTCAAGGAACCTGCAGCTCCCAAAATCCAGTCCTTATAGCACATGAGTGATCAAGAACAAACACACACCATGGGGTAGTGGGGACCTCCAATTCCCAGAAGCCACACAGGAGTCTGCTCAGGAAAGGGTCACTCAAGGACCTTTCCTGAAGCTCAGTATATGTCAGCATGACAACCTCAGAGTACCCAACTGTCTTTCATGATGCTCTTAACTTCACACACTCTTAGGTATAAAGACTGACGGTCTCATTTCACCATCAGCCAGGCACATGGTTAAAAGAATAATTGTTCTAAGCACCTTACATCTCAGCTGTATAAAAAAAAGCTTGCATTCCATGAGAGTCTTTCTGCTTCCTCCCCTCCATGAGCTACTGCTTCTGGGCCCTCTGGAGTGCAGAGACTGTTCCTCCGGACCCCTGTCCTTTCTCTCCTGCCACCATTTTAACCCCTCTGAAGCCCCATGTCCTCCTCACACATGTATTACTAATCCTCCCTATAACTCCTAATTTTTTTTTCCTTTTTTTTTTCTGCGTTTTCTGAATAATGACTATGAGAATCTAACGAAATCTGCATCAGGGTCCAGGGATATTTACTCAACTAAGTCAAATGATCAAAATTGTATCATTAATATTTTAAGAGTTTATGCCTCAACACTTTTGGATCCCTCACTCACTAACCCATATTATAGTTTTGCCCAATGGTAAAAGGCAAAAGGAAATTAACTTATTTCAGTAGTTAAATGCACTATGCAATTCACAGTTATCCTTTTGTGCGGAAAAACATTTGGCTTTGAATATTTATGTCAGAGATGTGCAGGGACATCTCTGAGCAAAATAGTTGAAGAATAATTGAATTACACTAGGAGTTTTCTACCCCTGACCACTCCTCATTTTTTTCCTCCTCTGGAAGATCAGCACCTGATAATATGCCTTGTCAATCCATACTGCCAGATGCAATCATTACATTTCTCCAGTAATTTTCTACAAATTCCTTTCTCATCTTATAAGCTTTACTAATATTTCAGTGACTATCTATGGTGGTATTTCTGAATTTGTTTTCAGAGTGTTCAGGATAATTCTTTAAGACAAAGGTGCAATTAATGAGAAGGTTCAGTTCAGTTCAGTTCAGTTACTCAGTCGTGTCTGACTTTTGCAACCCCATGAACCGCAGCACACCAGACCTCCCTGTCCATCACCAACTCCTGAAGTCCACCAAAACCCATGTCCATTGAGGTGGTGATGCTATTCAACCATCTCACCCTCTGTCGTCCCCTTCTCCTCCTTCCTTCAATCTTTCCCAGCATCAGGGTCTTTTCCAATGAGTCAGCTCTTCGCATCAGGTGGCCAAAGTATTGGAGTTTCAGCTTCAGCACCAGTCCTTCCAATAAACACCCAGGACTGATCTCCTTTAGGATGGACTGGTTGGATCTCCTTGTAGTCCAAGGGACTCTCAAGAGTCTTCTCCAACACCACAGTTGAAAAGCATGCATTCTTCGGCACTCAGTTTTCTTTACCGTCCAGCTCTCACACCCATACATGACCACTGGAAAAACCATAGCCTTGACTAGATGGACTTTTGTTGACAAAGTAATGTCTTTGCTTTTTAATATGCTGTCTAGGTTGGTCATAACTTTCCTCCCAAGGAATGAGAAGGTACTTAACCCAACAATAATTGACCAATGTTTTCTTTTTGTGTCTCACCAAACTTTCCACCCAAATTATGAGCACCATAAATGATACTAAGTTAGCAACATTGTATTATATATTTGAAAAAGTAGCTCTTTGAAAATTCTCACCACCAAAGAAGAAAAAACAATTGGAATGATCTGAGAGGATAGATGTGTTAACTAACTTTACTGTGGTAATCAGTTCATAATATATATACAATTAAGCCATTATGTTGTACACCTTAAGCTTATACAATGTTATATGTCAGTTATACCTCAGTATAGCTGAGGGAGAAAGTCAATGCTAATTTGGCTCTTTTGGTCCATATTATACCCTCTGGAGAAGGCAATGGCACCCCACTCCAGTACTCTGGCCTGGAAAATCCCACGGACGGAGGAGCCTGGTGGGCTGCAGTCCATGGGGTCGCGAAGAGTCGGACACGACTGAGAGACTTCACTTTCACTTTTCACTTTCATGCATTGGAGAAGGAAATGGCAACCCACTCCAGTGTTCTTGCCTGGAGAATCCCAGGGACTGGGGAGCCTGGTGGGCTGCCGTCTATGGGATCTCACAGAGTCGGACACGACGAAGCGAATTAGCAGCAACTTAACAGCATTATACCCTCAAGGCTGAGGACAGAACATGGCCAATAAGACAGTATTTTTTTAAAAAGTTAGTGAATTAATGTATGGATACTGGCATCTCTAATCCTAGCATGGAGAAAACTTTTTATGCAGAATTCAACATTGCCTCATAAATATATTTTATATAAATTGGTAAATTGAAAATGCTGAACAGTATATATGGAAGGGGCTTCCCACATGGCACAGTGGTAATGAATTTGCCTGCCAATGCAGGAGATGAGAGACACAGGTTTGATCTCTGGATCGGGAAGATCCCCTGGAGTAGGAAATGACTAACCACTCCAGTATTCTTTTTTGGAAAATTACATGGACAGGTGGGCCTCGTGGACTATAATTCATGGAGTCGCAAAGAGTAGGACATGACTGAGCACACAGCATGCATTTATGGAAAGTGGTTCATATTTAAAAATCAAATAAAAATCTTTTTTTTTTCCTTCATTTTGCTTTTAAGCAAGGTTAGGTAATTTGTTGACTTAAAAAAGTGTCACTTTTTGTTACACTATTGGAAATCTGTGACATATTTCCAAAGAATCCTCTTCAACTCTGTATCGTCTTCCCTTAGCACTCAATATATTTACTTTCACCAATGAATACAGTAACATAATTTTTACTCAGCTCCATATAATTCCTTGGTGAAGAAAGACTTTTTATTTTTTATTTTTTCTCTCTTGTAAAATTGTAGGGAATTATTTCCATGTGACATCCCTTACTAGAGGCTTTGGTCAAAGAGGGTGCTATTCAACAACATTCTGACCTCTGACTGCTCCAAAAGTTGTGTCAGAAATATTCATAAATCCTAGAAATAAATATCAACAAGTGCTCTAAATTAAATAGTAAAACTGATTCTGCACATTCCCAATTATGTCTTAAGGATCTCATGAATGAAAAAGTTTTCATTTCGTATTCTCATTTGTTTTATATTTTCAAATATTTAAAAATCTTGATATCCTATTAAAAACAGAGGAGTGTCCAGGAAAAACATCTGGGACTGCCTAACTAATCTAATTTTCTCAAGTAATTTTACTAATATTCAGTCAATTAAGAAATGTTAGTGCTCTTTATGTAGCAATTCAATGTGATCATTTTTGAATTGCTTTATTTTTTTGATTTAATTTTTCAAAATGAGAAACCAATGAGTCCAATTAATTTTAGTCCCACAAACAATTAATTGTACATTAAAAATAAATGACTTCAATTGATCACAGTTCTACTCAACTGATGGTAATGAGTGCTGATTTGGGGATGACAGGGAGCTTGGATTCATGAAGATCAAGAATTAGATTTGAGTTATAATTTAAGGAAAATTCTTTGAATGAATGAAAAATGTTGATAAAGTTTTACAGTGATAAATGTATAAATGTCAATGCATAATGTTAAAATGACTTCATAAAGGCTTAGATGCCAGGATTAACCTATGCAATAGTGTATATTGATGAATAAATGATCAAACATACCTTTAATTACACAAGAAACATATTTGTGTAGAAAAGGTAATTACCATCTGTTCTTAAAGGAGAATACTTAGAAAATTTTAATTGTGACATAATCCTATAAGATATATAGAAGCTCAAATTTATTTTTAACAAGTTATAATGTTTCCTGTTTCATATTCTAATAATAAATAATCTATACTTACAAACCAACCATAATTCAATTTAAAACCAGTAGCATGCAGATAACCTATAAGGCATTTGAAGTGATGGAGCTGTAACAATTGAGTGTACATATGCAAAAATATTAAAATGGGTCATATACTTAAATGTAAAATGAAAAGCTATAAATTTTTTGAAGAAAACACTGGAGGAAAATCTATGTGACCTTAAATTGTGTAGTAAGTTTTTGCCACAATATCAAAAGCAAAAGTTTTTACAATAGAAAAAATTGATAAAGTGGAATTTACTAAAATTTTTAAAGTTCTGGTTTACAAAAGATATTATTAAGAGTATAAAAGACAAGCTACATACTAGGAGAAAAATACTTGCAAAGCATATCTGATAAAATGCTTTTATCCGATATGTAAAAAAACTGTTAAACTAAAACACTAAGAATATAACACAATCAAAAAGTGGGCAAAAGATCTGAACAGACACCTTACCTTAAAAATTAAACCTCACTAATATCTACAAAACTGAAAATATGTGTCAGTGAAGAACATAAAATGGAGCAGCCATTTTGGAAGGAAGTTAGGAAGTGTCTTACAAAGCTAAACATAGTCTTAAATATATCATCCCACAGCTGTACTCTTAGGTATCAATTTGGAAATTTATGTCCAAAGATAAACCTACACATAGATGTTCATAGCAGCTTTATTCATAATCTTCATGTCCTGGAAATAAGATGTACTTCAATAGGCAAGCACAACCCTCTCACAGTCATAACATAGAATACTATTTAATATTATCAAAAAATGAGCTATTTAATCATGGAGAGGAGAAGGCAATGGCACCCCCTCCAGTACTCTTGCCTGGAAAATCCCGTGGATGGAGGAGCCTGGTGGGCTGCAGTCCATGGGGTTGCTAAGAGTCGGACATGACTGAGTGACTTCACTTTCACTTTTCACTTTCCTGCATTGGAGAAGGAAATGGCAGCCCACTCCAGTGTTCTTGCCTGGAGAGTCCCAGGGACGGGGAAGCCTGGTGGGCTGCCGTCTATGGGGTTGCACAGAGTAAGACACGACTGAAGCGACTCAGCAGCAGCAGCAGCAGCAATCATGGAAAAACATTGATAAACCTTGAAGTGTATATTGGTTAGTTAAAAGCAAAGTCTAAAGTGGCTCATACCATATGAGGTCATTTATCTGACATTCTGGAAAAGACAGATGTACACAGATGCTAAATGGATCAGTGATTTTCAAGAATTCAGAGTAGGGGGTGTATAGATGAAGTACAGAATTATATAGGCTGATGAAAGTACTGTGTGTGATAATGCAATGTTGAATACATGAGTTTGTCAAAGCCTATTTGTTTTATTTACAATAGAGTGAATATTATATGCAAATTAAAAATAAATCATGTAGGAAGTCTGAGAATCCAGAATGGAACTAGTCTAACTGTATGTTAAGGTAGTAAACAGCCTCACAAAAGGACACTGGGGAAACAGCACCCACCTAAACTATCACTAACCTAAGTAACTGGGAAATCAGTGGAGACTGTAGTACTAAAGGTAAAAGTGTATGTGTGTGTATATATATATATATATATCCCAGGTTCAATCTCATATTGCCATGCCTTCCTCCAGAAGATATATACATATAGAAGGAAATGGCAACCCACTCCAGTATTCTTGCCTGGAGAATCCCATGGACAGAGAAGCCCGGTGGGCTACAGTCCATGGGGTCGCAAAGAGTTGGACATGACTGAAGTGACTGAGCACACAAACATATGTACATATATACACACACACACATAAATTTACATATATATATATATATATATATCTCCAAATGTACTTCTTTTAGTGTATATATATATCAGTCCTGTTTAGTATGAAGGCAGACTATAACCGAAGGCTACCTAGAACTACTAAAGAACTTTGCAAAGAATAGTGAGCTAACATATTCTTTAAAATTTAGAACAATGTTTGAGACAGGGTAAGTATTATAAATATTTGCTATTATTAGGAATGTGTTTAACTGTAGGGTTTTGGTAAGTGTATTATTGCAGTTGTTCAGAAGAAAAATGTTGATCCATATCTTTTCTTTCTTTGCTTGTTTTAAATTTCATTTTATTTTATGGAAGTATAGTTGCTTTACAGTGTTGTGTTAGTGTCTGCTGTATGGCAACGTGAATCAGCTTTATGCATACACATGTCCCCTCTTTTTTGGATTTCCTTCCCATTTAGGTCACCATAGAGCACTGCGCAGAGTCCCCCATGCTGTACAGTTGGTTCTCATTATACATCTTTTTCTTGTGATGCAAATTAAATTTATTTCGGCAAAGTGTATTTCAGCCCACCTTCCTATCATTAGGAGAGTGCCTATAGGGTTCATCAGAGGCCAAGCCGAGTTGTGATAAAGCCAGGATGAGACAGATGAATGTCTTATTTCCCTTTCTGTGTGCGAGTCACACCACTCTTCTATATTCAGTAGCATATCACAGAATCAGGAAATGAAGGGTTGATGAGCGTTTGCCTAGTTATTTTTGTTTTTTAAGAGTTTTCCAAATTTATTTTTGTTTAATATCAAGAAGAAAGAATAAACATTGAGTTTCTAATGTGTAAAGGAAATAATTCTGGTAGCTGAGATTGCAAACACTGTGCAATATTCTTCTCATCACTGAAAAGTTCATCATATGTTTGATAATGTAAGCAAGATGTGTTAGAAAAATTATAACGATACTCAAAAGTTCTCTGGAATTCAACGTTTTTATTTTGCTAACTAAGAAACTGGCTCTGAGAGCCAAAATCACTAACAGCGTTCCTAATATTTGGATGCTGGACTTAGACCAAACTAGGTCTTCTGATGCTCAGTTCTCTTGGTTTTTTCTGTTCTATCTCGTTCTTTCCCTAGCCAGTTGTTACATACACATTATTTCACTTTAAAAATGAGTCTATATTATAAATTGCTGAAGGAAATAATTCCTCAGGTTTCCGTGAAGATGGATTTCATTTCTTCTTTCCCATCAATTACCTGATAGCTACACATGAAAGAGACCTAGGGTGTGTGTGGATTAGTTTCCTTTTCTCTTCCCTCTCATGATGTGGATGTCCAGTGGTGTTTAGAGGCAACTGCTTCAGGGAGGCCAGGGACTGTTGGCATTCAAGGTTGTTGGTAACTGCCGGTTAGTGCAACTGAGAGGCTGGTATAATTAACATTTTGTGCATTTGCCCACAGGGGTTCCCTGGTGGCTCAGATGGTAAAGAAACCACCTGTGGTGTGGGAGACCTGGGTTCAGTCCCTGAGTGGGGAAGATCCCCTGGAGGAGGGCATGGCAACCCACTCCAGTATTCTTGTCTGGAGAAGTACATGGACTGAGGAGCCTGGTGGGCTACAGTCCGTGGGGTTGCAAAGAGCTGACTGAGTGACTAAACAGCACACACAACACAGACATGTAGCATTTGGAAAGCAAATAGGCTTAATCATTAAACTCAGTGAGATAGGTGAAGAAGCTAGAGTACGTTAGGTAGGAGTATATATACATGTTACATAATGGGAATTTTTTTTTCTAACATTTCCGATAACATGATCCTCTCAAAGGAGAGAGAATAAGTTACCTTGTGAGTGACAAGCTTTGATCTGCATTCTATGACCGGGATATTAGTTGGGAGTTTTTAGTCTATTTTTCCTTTCTGGATTTGTCAACTGTGAAGTAGAGAACTTGGTAGCTTTGTTTTCATAGGGGATTAAAATTTTCCTCCTGTGGGTTGTTCCCATAGAATCTAAGCTAATTCCTTTAGATCTCACTTGATGGCCTGCCCTCTAAATTAACCTTTATCAGGAATAAAGGTGATATCTTGATTTCTTAATGCCTTTTTCCCTTGGGCAGAGATTGCTTGCTGGGTATGTTCAAACTTCCAGAGCCTTTGTCATGGATACATAGATAATGATGATCTACATATGATAAGATCACATTTGGTCTCAGTGAGTGACAGTTAACCCTGGGAGAGACCAGTAAGAACATCAGGAAAGTTCCTGAGTCTTAGGTTGTGAACTCTGCTGTGATTACAGATGACCTGACATAGTTTAAATATTACAATATTTGGAATTCCAAAACATATAAATAAATTCATCCAAGGAGGATGAGACTATAGGAATCGGTGATTCAGAAATGATGTGTGACTTGGCAGACAGCCGTCATCCCGCAGTGCTGAGAGCTGAAACACTGCTGCTGTGGCTTGAGGAGTGAATAACTGAGGCCGCCATTACAGAACATAAGATAAAAGGGTTAATCCAAGGGAGTAGAGGAGACTGTTAAATATCTCCATTTAGCAATTATTTAGAGTACTTGAAGAAAAAAGTGAAGCTTTTAATATTTTTTTTGAAGTATGTGCAAGCTCATTAGTTACTCTTTGAAAATCATTTAAACTTCATCTGTATTGTGCCTCAATCGCAGGTCACATAAACAACAACAACAAAACTAAATCATAATGAAACATTGATAACATAAATTATTTATACTTGATATTTCTAAAAATAAAGTTCATCTAGACCTCACTTTATAAACCATAAGGAAATAAAGAAAATGTATTCCTTCCTTATTCCTAATATATCTTAAATGCTGTAGTTAATAATTGCTTAATAGAAACTTTATAATTCATTGTTAGATGTTAATAGAAACTGGAATTACAGTAATTTTGCATCAGAAAACCACCACCTGACACTTGAAGCCCTGAAAATCAGGAACCCAGAACCATTACTGAGAAAGCAGATAAAATACATTGCTTGTTTAATAAGAGGATAAAGCTCTCACTGTTATAAAGGTGGGGATTTTTAATTTAATTGTGGGTTTCCTATTCTGCCTTTCCAGAAAGTCAAGGGTTTTCTTCTTCTGCAGCAATTGGACTTTCTCACCTTCTTGTCACCATTTTGATCATCATTTCATTTTGACTGTATAGAACTCTTTTCAGTTCAGTTCAGTCACTCAGTCCTGTCTGACTCTTTGTGACCCCATGGACTGCCACACATCAGGCCTCCCTATCCATCACCAACTCCCGGAGTTTACCCAAACTCATGTCCATTGAGTTGGTGATGCCATCCAACCATCTCATCCTCTGTTGTCCCCTTCTCCTCCTGTCTTCAATCTTTCCCAGCTGCAGGGTCTTTTCCAATGAGTCAGCTCTTCGCATCAGGTGGCCAAAGTATTGGAGTTTCAGCTGCAGCATCAGTCCTTCCAGTGAACATTCAGGACTGATCTCCTTTAGGATGGACTGGTTGGATCTCCTTGTAGTCCAAGGGACTCTCAAGAGTCTTCTCCAACACCACAGTTGAAAAGCATGCATTCTTCGGCACTCAGTTTTCTTTACCGTCCAGCTCTCACACCCATACATGACCACTGGAAAAACCATACATAGCTTTGACAGTGCATCAGTTTGCCTGAAACATTCTCCTTTCCAAAGGATAACAACTGGAATGGAGTTTACTTTTAAGGTCAGAGAAAAAACTGCAGGCAAAGATAGGATGTTATACTTGTGGGATTACACTCTTCTTTCTTCCCTGGGATGCTTAGTGAACTGTAAGAGAGCCATAGTTGAGGGAAAGGGACTTGGTGAACAGTCTCAGCAGTCTGTTCTGTAATGATTACAGAGAAGAGAACATGTTTTGGCCATATTACAACCGTGTTATCATTTTAAAAAGTATGTTAGATGAATGACACCAGTATTCAACAGGAATGTGGGCAGTGTGGAATCATGTATTGACGCTGTTAGCTCATCAATGAGTTCAAGAGTGCACTGGTTCTGAAATACATATATTTATTTAGCATTACTTCCTGCCTGATCAGTGCGTTTGACCAAATACACGACAGAGTTGAGAAACTGCATATCTTTTAGGATCAAAGTTGGATAAAAGCTTAACTTCAAACTTTTGTTACCTTCACAAATTCATTACAATATATGACTTGCAGTTTCTTTCACTATATTCTGGGAATAAAGAAAAAATGCCTTCTCATCTTAATAGGATCCATGGGGAAACAAAAATTTTTTTTCTGTTCTCAGTGCTAGGAAAAGCTGTGGTGTTTCTTTTTAACCTTTTTTCTCTTTTAATGGAAACCAGGTAATGTAACTAAACATCCCACACTGGGAGTTGACTGCTCATCCACTCATAAGTGGGTTTCCAGTCCAACTGTGCAATAGTCTGAAATCTTATTTATGCAGCATTTAGCACTAGTCTTATCCAAAAGGTGATTCTATTTAAACCATTTACCTTATTTTTACTTTTATATTAATTTTTTTCTGTCTTACTGCTGTATGCTAATGTATATTAGTGAAAAGATACTTCAGAATCTCACTTGGAATGAAACAGGACTTAAGTGAATTAATGGAATAAAATCTCTTGATATACATAGTGTAGATAATATTTTCTAAATTTATAAAGTGCTAAACATAGTGCTTTACATAGATGAGTGCCCATTAATACTTCTCCCTTCCTTCTTCTCTTGTATTTCCCACTGAGAACAAAAGGGGGAGTCACATTTCTTTTACTCATTCAATCATCTCAAAAATGATTATGCAACTTCTATATCATTGAGATTTCTATTCCTGTTAGAACTTTGATAACTTGGGCCAAAGACCCATTTATAAAACCTGGGTGAGTTCATGGCCTCCTTAAAACTTTGGCCATTATCTTCTTACAGACATTTAATTTCTACCCCAGCACAGTATTGGTTGAAACACTAGCCTCTGTGTTGTGTGGAGGATTTATTAGAAGCGTGAGACAGGAAGAGTAGGGAGTTGTCTATATGAGCTTGTACAGATAAGAGGTATATATGAGAAGCGCAGAAGTTCATTATGGAGACTCCAGTCTTTACAACTAGACTCCTATCTCTGTTCAGAAGGACTAGATAATTCTGTTTATTAGGATGGCTGATTTTAAAGTTTGGAGCTATTAGCAAATAAGGTCTTGATTCTTTCTGTCATGAGTTCTTTTCTACTTGTGAATCATAGGAATTAATAGGGATTAAGTGGATAATTCTAAAAATTCACCTCACCTTTACTGATAAAGATAGTGCTGGGAAAAAGATTTAATATTAGAACCAACTACTCTACTAGCTCTTCCTACCTGCTACGTCTGGGCTTTAAAACAGCTTACCTGAAAATTAATTTGAGTATTAGCACCGACAAACCCAGAACTGGTGCAAATGTTGCAGTTGTCCAGTGTAGAGAGGATGAAGTGACAGGCTCTCCCACATATTATCTTATGTATTATATACATATAATTCAGAAATGAAGTTTAATTCTCATTCAGGTACTCCATAATGAGGAGGAGTAAATAAATGGGCAAAAGAATAAGAATAGTTGGGCAAGAATATAATTTTATTAAAATCAGAAGGATGGGAATATAGAGGGCTGTGTGTAATAATTGTAAGGCATGTATTACAGAAACTTCAGAATTCAGGGAGATCAGGAAACCCATCCAAGCCCAAGCGGCTGAGGTTTGGGTTGGATTATTCAAACTCAGCTGGTCCTGTTCCTCAACTAAGTCAGCACAGGCACTAGGCAAGTCACTTTAGCAATAGCATCATCTTCTCCACCACCTGTCCAGAGCTGCTCAGAAGTGACCCACCCTTTTCCTTAGGTTATGACACATAAACCCAGTAGAGTAGGAGTCTGTTGTTTAAAACTTCTTACAGCCAGAGATTAGGGGACCCACAAACTCCTGACATTTTTACTAACTAGTCTTGAATTAAACTGTCAGGGGCTAGAATCAATATTATCCCCTACATTCTTCATTACAGCTCGTTCAAGATAATGAGCTCGTTTACTCACAACAAATGCGTTCAGTGAATAACTGGTGTTTAGCAGAAGAAAGGTTCTTCCTCTTTCCCTGTGTACTTGCTGCTGTTACCCTAAACCAGACTCCCGTGACAAAATCCTCTGCACTGGTGCCCCAGTTCCAGCCCTGCAAATCCCCAGGGTATCCTCTCTCCACCAGCCATCTTTCTGAAGCCACACTTGAATTCTCCTTCATGAAAATGAAAGTTCAAGCCCCAGTAAGAGCTGTGACATCATTTTTATTTCAGTGTGTCTTATGCTGAACACATGACTTCACATGTATTGACACTGAATAAATTGTTGCTGAATAAATCAATGAATGGACACACTATTTATCTATTTTTTTAAATCTAAACTTTTACGCCTCTTCAATGTGTCCAGGTGTACTTCTCATACAAATTCTTTATAAAATGCCCAGTATCCTTGCTGAGCTGATCCCAACTTGTATTCCATTCAGTGGTTCATTTTTTCATTCACACGCTGCTCGCTGTGCTTTGGGTACAGCAATATGACAGTAAACAGAGCAGAGATATTTTCGGCCCCTGAAGAGCCTATATTCTTGTGAAAGATAGACAAGAGAAACGTAATAAAAGTATGCTAGGAGGCGGTACCTGAAAATAAATAGAACTGAATAAGGAGAGCTTTGCTGGTCAGTCAAGACCTCTCAAATTAGCAGGCATTTGAGATAAGACATATAAGGAAATAAAAGTGTAAACTGTGTAAAGATCAACCGGAAAAGGGTTCCAGGCCACAATTCTGAGGAGGGTGTATGCTTCTCCCAAGATTGTGGCCGACCATCTATGACTCTCTCCATTCTTGGCTTTCGATCTGGGTGAAATGGAGACTGAGCGGAGAGTTTTGTTCAGAGGACAACTGCAAACTGGACTTTTTTTTTTTTTTTTAATGGGATTACTCTGACTAGCTGCTGGGTTGAGAAATAATGTAGGTCAGAAAAGGGTGTCAGGTTGAGAGATATTTTTAAGAATTTTCTTTAAAAATTCTTAAAATTTGACAAAGGGAAAAAAAAGATGTATGTATATTATACATCATATTTATTGTTTCCAAATTTGGAAAAATAAAACTAAATATCCAGGAATAAATACATTCAAGTGAGTACCAAGTGCCAGTCGCTCAGTTGTGTCTGACTCTTTGAGATCCCGTGGACTATGTAGTCCATGGAATCCTCAGGCTGGAATACTGGAGTGGGGAGCCTTTCCCTTCTCCAGGGGATCTTCCCAACCCAGGGATCAAAACCAGGTCTCCCACGTTGCAGAAATTCTTTACCAGCTGAGCCACCAGGAAAGCCCCACAATACCGGAGTGGGTAGTCTATCCCTTCTCCACTGGATCTTCCGGACCCAGGAATCGAACCGGGGTCTCCTGCATTGCAGGTGGATTCTTTACCAACTGAGCTATCAGGGAAGTAAAAATGAGTACAAATCAGTCAGTAAAAATAAGGTGAAGATTTTAATGTTTCAACATACAGAAATATTAGTAACTAAATAAGATAAATTATAAAGAAGGATATAAACATTATCCTAGAGAAAAAAAGCCTGTTTATTAAATTGTTGGAATAGTTTTACTCTGGCAAAATAATACTGAAGGAAATTTTCTTTCAGGTAAAAATATTCCTCATTGTAAAATGTTTTACTGTATTTATTTAATTATAATGCCTGGTGTATGTCATGCCTTTTGATAAATACTTGTGGTGATGCAAAGATAGATTAGATGTTTTCTTATTCTCAAGGAGCTTGGAGATGAATGATTTTCTTATTATAAATAACTTACCAACAAATAAAATGTGAGGAGTCAAAATCAGATTCTGTTACCCTCTTCTCTTTATAATTCTCTCACTGTCAACATTGCCCCCAAATATTGTTCTTAGCGATTACAATACCCTTTGACATTTCATCAGTATCAATTAATCAATAAATCTTATTTAAATCTCCTTTAAGTCCTTCAAGCTGGCTTCTTCCATCTATATTCAGGTTAAATGTATTCTTCATTCCAGCACCGAAACCTTTGAGTATGATTATTTCAATTTCATTATCTTCTCTAACCATCTTCAAATAGAGTTCAGTAGCCAGTGATCTTCACTTCCTTTTGTTCAATACATGCTGACGTTTGTGAATGTCAGGTCTACAGAGTCACCAGTGACACACTTTTATTCATTTCACATCAATAAATATTTGGTGCCTGAATTTTCTAGTGACTGAATGAGAAGAGGTTCTGCAGTCATTTGACTTATGCTTTCAGACTCTATCTACACCTCCAGGTTTTGTTTCTCAGGCTTCTGACAAACATTATGAATGCATTAAACTCGATTGTTTTGCCTACTCTACAGCCACAATTACACCGCTTTCGAGGCTTAAGACACTGTAATTGTTTTCAGTCCCCAGTCTCATTACCTCCTTACCCTTCTCAACCTCCAAATGTATGCACCATCTGTCAACTCCTAAGTACTTTCCAACAGAATCCAAAGCAGCATACCCATATTCTCTTTCATCAGTCTAAGCAATTACATTTGTCAATTTGGGAGACTGCAATAATGTTAAGTCATATACAATCATCATGAATTTAACAAGTAGATCAGGGAGTCAAGGGCTACCAGGTTTACCCCTCTTCCTAGTTTGTATTATTCTCTTGCAAATTCAATTTAATCTGTTGCATTTCCACATTTAAAATGATATCTTCTTAATCTGTTTTCCTTGCTATGCTTCTTAGCTTGCTTCAGATGCATGTCTGCTGTGAGCCAAGGCATCAGCTGCTTTTCAGAAATTAAATCATTAGTCCTATTGTTTTATTTTCATCTCATGTTTTTATCCAATTACACATTTTGCAAAATTAATTTCACTTTATTAATGTGTTCAATATAATCTATGCAAATGATGTGAGATTTACCTATCTCCAGCCAGTCTTCTCCTTGCTTCTTTCTTGAATCCTGAGGATGAGAATAAGGGGTAGAACCTCCCACTTTGCCCTCTGGGCTTAGCTTTCTTCCTCACTTGGTTATTGAACAGATTCACTGGAGGTCGTCTTATTTTCCCTTGCTTCTCTTCCTACAAATCAGAGAAATAATTCATCCAGGCTTGGTGCTTTCTCAATTTTTAATAGCTCTAATTGCCTAATTATTTGCTCTGGTGCAATTATGAAACCTTCATACTGAACTTGTTTTCAAGAATATGCACATTGTTATTTTGCGTGAATATACAGCAGTTTGATTCTTAAATAAGATATGGAAAATTTACCTGCAGTGATACCCATTGTACACCACACTGTTCCTTCTTGTTGAGAAGTGTGTGTTTCATCATAGTGAGTACATGGTAGAATTGATCAATCAAAAATTTTATCACAGGTCAACCTCTACGGAAATTTCTATGGAAATTTTAGATTCCATTTTTATTTTGATTCTGCAAACTTACTTGAGCTTTGGCAATGTGCCCTAACTTTCTCACAACGTTCTGTGAATAGTCCATCTGTGAAAAAAGTGGTGTGAATAACCTTGTATGCACATTAAAAAAGAGTAAAACAAGACTCTTCATAATATGCTTGGTCCTTGGAAGAAAAGCTATAACAAACTTTGCATATTAAAAAGCAGGGAAATTACTTTGCCAACAAAGGTCTGTATAGTCAAAGTTATGATTTTTCCAGTAATCATGCATGGTTGTGAGAGTTGGACCATAAGGAAGGCTGAGCACAGAAGAATTGATGATTTTTAATTGTGCTGGAGAAGACTCTTGAAAGTCACTTGGAGAGCAAGGAGATCAAGCCAGTCCACCCAAAAGGATATCAGCCCTGAATATTCATTGGAAAAAGTGAAACTGAAGCTGAAGCTCCAATCCCTTGCCACCTGATGCAAAGAGCCAACCCACTGGAAAAGATTGATGCTGGGAAAGATTGAGGGCAGGAGGAAAAGAAGGTGACGAAATCATTGGATAGCATCATTGGTCAATGGACATGAATTTGAGCAAGCTCTAGGAGATATGGATGTCCAAAAAATATGTCCTTTTCATTATAGGTGACTGGAATGCAAAAGTAGGAAGTCAAGAAACACCTGGAGTAACAAGCAAATTTGGCCTTGGAGTACAGAATGAAGTAGGGCAAAGGCTAATAGAGTTTTGCCAAGAGAATGTCCTGGTCATAGCAAACACCCTCTTTCCACAATACAAGAGAAGATTCTACACATGGACATCACTAGATGGTCAACACCAAAATCAGATTGATTATATTCTTTGCAGCCAAAGATGGAGAAGCTCTATACAGTCAGCAAAAACAAGACTGGGAGCTGACTGTGGCTCAGACCATGAACTCCTTATTGCCAAATTCAGACTGAAATTGAAGAAAGTGGAGAAAACCACTAGACCATTCAGATATGACCTGAATCAAATCCCTTATGACTATACAGTAGAAGTGAGAAATAGATTTAAGGGACTAGATCTGATAGACAGAGTGACTGATGAACTATGGATGGAGGTTTGTGTCATTGTACAGTAGACAGGGATCAAGACCATCCCCAAGAAAAAGAAATGCAAAAAAGCAAAATGACTGTCTGAGGAGGCATTACAAAAAGCTGTGAAAAGAAGGGAAATGAAAAGCAAAGGAGAAAAGGAAAGATATACCCATTTGAATGCAGAGTTCCAAAGAATAGCAAGGAGAGATAAGAAAGCCTTCCTCAGTGATCAATGTGAAGAAATAGAGGAAAACAACAGAATGGGAAAGACTAGAGATCTCTTCGAGAAAATTAGAGATACCAAGGGAACATTTCATGCAAACATGGGCACAGTAAAGGACAGAAATGGTAGGGACCTAACAGAAGCAGAAGATGTTAAGAAGAGGTGGCAAGAATATACAGAAGAAGTATACAAAGAAGATCTTCATAACGCAGATAATCAGGACGGTGTGATCACTCACGTAGAGCCAGACATCCTGGAATGTGAAGTCAATTGGGCCTTAGAAAACATCACTACGAACAAAGCTAGTGGAGGTGATGTAATTCCAGTTGAGCTATTTCAAATCCTGAAAGATGATGCTGTGAAAGTGCTGCACTCAATATGCCAGCAAATTCAAAAACTCAGCAGTGGCCACAGGACTGGAAAAGGTCAATTTTCATTCCAATCCCAAAGAAAGGCAATGCCAAAGATTGCTCAAACCATCACAGAATTGCACTCATCTCACACACTAGTAAAATAATGCTCAAAATCCTCTCAGCCATGCTTCAGCAATATGTGAACCGTGAACTTCCAGATGTTCAAGCTGGTTTCAGAAAAGGCAGTGGAACCAGAGATCAAATTGCCAACATTGCTGGATCATTGAAAAAGCAAGAGTTCCCAGAAAAACATCTATTTCTGCTTTATTGACTATGCCAAAGCCTTTGACTGGGTGGATCACAATAAACTGTGGAAAATTCTTCAAGAGATGGGAATACCAGACCAACTGACCTGTCTCTTGAGAAACCTATATGCAGGTCAGGAAGCAATAGTTAGAATTGGCCATGGAACAACAGACTGGTTCCAAATAGGAAAAGGAATACATCAAGGCTGTATATTGTCACCCTGCTTATTTAACTTATATGCAGAGTACATCATGAGAAATGCTGGGTTGGATGATGCACAAGCTGGAATTAAAGATTCCTGGGAGAAATATCACTAACCTCAGACATGCAGATGACACCACCCTTATGGCAGAAAGTGAAGAGGAACTAAAAAGCCTCCTGATGAAAGTGAAAGAGGAGAGTGAAAAAGTTGGCTTAAAGCTCAACATTCAGAAAACTAAGATCATGGCATCTGGTCCCATCACTTCATGGGAAATAGATGGGGAAACAGTGGAAACAGTGCCAGACTTTATTTTTCTGGGCCCCAAAATCACTGCAGATGGTGATTGCAGCCATAAAATTAAAAAGACGCTTACTCCTTGAAAGGAAAGTTATGACCAACTTAGATAGCATATTAAAAAGCAGAGACATTGCTTTGCCAAAAAAGGTCCATCTATTCAAGGCTATCGTTTTTCCAGTGGTCATGTATGGATGTGAGAGTTGGACTATGAAGAAAGTTGAGCGCCGAATAATTGATACTTTGAACTGTGGTGTTGGAGAAGACTCTTGAGAGTCCCTTGGACTGCAAGGAGATCCAACCAGTCCATCCTAAAGGAGATCAGTCCTGGGTGTTCATTGGAAGGACTGATGCTGAAGCTGAAACTCCAATACTTTGTCTACCTGATGCAAAGAGTTGACTCACTGGAAAAGACCCTGATGCTGGGAGAGATTAAGGGCAGGAGGAGAAGGGGACGACAGAGGATGAGATGGTTGGATGGCATCACCAAGTCTATGGACATGGTTTTGGGTAGCCTCTGGGAGTTGGTGATGGACAGGGAGGCCTGGCGTGCTGTGGTTCATGGGGTTGCACAGAGTCGGACATGACTGAGCGACTGAACTGAACTGAAATTAACTGAGGAGATAGGAAGAACAGGGAAACCTGGCATGCTATAGTCCATGGGATTGCGGAGTAGATATGATTTAGTGACTGAACAAAACAATACATTGTTTAAAAAGCAGATTTTAGCACTATGTATTCAAATGGACAATGATTGAATTTTTCCCTTTCATTTATATTTAACTTTCGTTTAAACATATTGCCAAATTCCATTAAACTGATTGCTAAAAAAGCACTAGATTCATCAAAAATTATTGTTGGTAGCATCATTTCTCAGGGTCACATAGGTACAGGCTACATAAAGCTTTCTTTTAGATTGGAGATTTGGAAATGAAGTTCTCTTTTCCCCAAAAAGAGTAATTGACTAGAATGAAGGCTTAGATTTCATAGCTTTACAGTGATTTATTTGTTCTGGGTCTTCTTGATTATAGTGTCATGTTCATTTGGGTGCCATTCTTTGAATAAGTACACTCACTTATGATATTGTATGATATTTAATTAAATACTATAAAAGTGTTGTTTCTTAATTCTTCTTTAGCACATTCTGACTACCCACAAACGTAGTACATTTTTACACATACTGCATCTATTTCCCAAATGTATTTTGAATAAATGTGTGATAACAAGTGGAAAAGTGGAAAAGGAGAAAGAAATATATATTTATTTTTACTGAAAGTGTAGTTCATAATGAATTGTAGAGACTGGTGGTAATGTGAAAATGCAGCCCCTTCTTACAATTATAATATCTTATTTTCAAAGTGCTTTATAACTATTAATAATTTCAACCCAGTCGTATAACAATCGCCTTTGCAGCTCCCAAATATATGAGAGCAGAATCAGCTAGGGAGCTCTGCTGGACCCAAGGCAATATGCTCGTGTCTACTTGATGATGGAGAGGGAAATGGCAACCCACTCCAGTGTTCTTGCCTGGAGAACCCCAGGGACAGAGGAGCCTGGTGGGCTGCTGTCCATGGAGTCGCACAGAGTCAGACATGACTGAGGCAACTTAGCAGCAGCAGCAGCTACTTTGATGACATAAAATTCTGACTGTGTAGCTAGGGTAGCTCCACAGTATGATCTAGGCTTCTTTGACAATATATTAGTTTTTTCTTGTGCACAATAAAGTACACTTTTTTTTTTTTTTAATCTCACTGTTTATTTGGCTTAGGAATTTAGGTTTGGACTTAGCTGGGTTCTCTGCTCAGGGTCTCACAAGGTTTTTTTTTAATCTTTGTTTTTTTTTAATCTCACTGTTTATTTGGCTTAGGAGTTTAGGTTTGGACTTAGCTGGGTTCTCTGCTCAGGGTCTCCCAAGGTTGCAACAAAGACACCAGTCCTTTCTGAAACACAGAGTTCTCCTTTGTACTCACATAGTTTGGGCCGAATTTAGTTCCTTGGGGCTGTAGGACTGAGGCTCCTTAGCTCTGAGAGAGTGCCACAGTGCTCTCTCATGTGGCTTTCTCCATAGGCAGCTCACATACAGCTGTTTGCTTCTTTCCAGCAGGAAAGCATCTCTGCTGCTTGGTCTCTTCCTTCAAAGAAGGTCTGGATCCTTTTCTAAAGGACTCACCTGATTAAACTAGCCTGATCCATGATAATCTCCCTTTTGAATAGCTCAAAGTCAGCATATTAGAGAACTTAATTACATCTGCAAAATCCCTTCACCTTTGCCATATTCTGTTGGTTAGAGGTCAGCCACAGATTCTGCATGCATTCAAGGAAAATGGATCATATAGAGGTGTGGGTAACAAGGAATAGGACTATGTTTGAGTTCTCTGTACCACAGTGGTGTTAGAACTGAGCCATTTCTCTGTTCCCCTTGGTTTCTGATCATTACTTCTGATCATTTTCTACTCAGTGCATCCAAAGCTCTTAAGTTGTTAAACGCTTTCTGTAGGCAAGGTGTGATGGGTACTCTAGGGATACAAAAATGTGAAGATCTCAATTCATTAAAGAGAATCAGTTTAGTAAAGAAGAGAGAGAGAGAGAGCAAACCACCATCCTTCAAATTGTAGTATAACTTAAACTGTGCTCCATGATCAAGGCTCAAAAAAAATGTGAAATTATGAGGAGAGAGGTGATATCAGACTAAACAAGTGTGTGGATCACTTCATAAATTAAATGTTACCATTGGCATATTTAATAATAATAATAACTTCTTCCCAGGTGGTGCTAGTGTTAAAGAACCTGCCTACCAATGCAAGAGATGTAAGAGATGCAGATTCGATCAGTGGGTCAGCAAGATCCCAGCATGGAAATCCACTCCAATATTCTAGCCTGGTAAAACCCATGGACAGAGGAACTTGGCAGGCTACAGTCCATAGGGTCACAAAGAGTCGGACACAACAGAAGCGACACACACACAGACACGCGTGCATTGGCATATAGATAGTTGCTATCTTAAATTCCCATAACTAAGCAGAACAGGAGACAAAGCGTGGACTAATGTCTATTTTAATTAACTAGTGACTAGATAATATAAGGAGGAAGATTTTAGTTTATTAGCCACTTTATTTGAGTAAGAAAGAACTGCCAAACATCTGCCAGTCAGAGATGTCTGTACATATTGAAAAGCAATAGATTTGACTTCTTTAAATTAACCACAGGACACAATCCCCACTCCTCAGTAATGATAAACATGAATATTTCTTTATGGGGTTGTATTTTAATTTGCTACACATTGAATTCTTCTACCCACACTCTGTGAATTTGATATTGTAAAAAAAAAAAAAACAAAAACCATTCTGATCATTATTACTATACTGCTTATTTTAATTGCATTTTGTTTTAATTTGCTACTCTTTGGATTGAAAAGACTCATACTATTTTTCTATCTGGGACAATAGATTTATAAACACTCAAACTGGGCACATTTCACAAAAGGAAGAACCACGGGAGCCAAGATATGGAACCACGGGGTGGGGAAAGGTTTTTAAAGTAACCCCTGAAGACATTGTGTTTCAGGTCAGATTATATTTCTTACCTTATTCTGTAATATCTTGGGAGATTTTCAGTTTAATATTAATGGATGCATATATTATTTTAAATAAAGGATAATTTTAGAAAACAGCAAATACTTCTAACTATAAGAAACAGAAGTTGTGCATAAATAATTATCTGCTATAAGCAGTTAGCCTGTTTAGAAAGTGTTCTACCTTGTCATTTTTGGTGCCTCTTTGACTCACAAAACTCTTCACATCTGAAACATGATTGTCTGTACCTACTCTTCATTTCAGGTCATGATATGAGGGGGGAAAATATTGCATAGAGTATCCTACAGCTGTCCTCCCAAGCATTTATGAGTTAAACATTTACTAAATAAGGAACAGAACTCTTAGCACCCCTTGCTTTAATTTATTTTTCTCAATGTCATGCTGCTTGTAATTTTGAATAACTGCTTTTACCTGCTGTGAGGAACAGTAACCACTGAGCATTGTGTTTTTGCTCAAATCCTATTTGTTGTTATGGAAACAGCATCTCTATTAAGCTTCCTGCTGCAAAACGATTGTAGAAAATGTTACTTAAAATGTTCACCAGCAAAGGAAGGGGGGAAAGTGAATTCAAACAATACCTGACTATTTCTGTTGTATGACATGAAGATGTTTGAAATATAAAGTGTAATAATGATGACCGGGCAACTTCATTATCCCAAATCAATGCATTGAATAAGAAAGGGACTATTGTGGAGGTATGCAAATTAAAAGGAAAAAAGTATAATGGGTTATTCAATTTTACAGAGTTCAAAATGGTTTGAGTGTTTGGAATAAGAGGTTCTTAATTTGATGGTTTCATGAGGGATGAAACACAGAGTTCACCTAGGTAGAAAGCTGGATTTAATTGTCTGTTATTCTATAGAACACTTTTCCTACACAAAAAGCACTTGTATTTAGGTAGCACAGTTACATGACATTCATTTGTTTCAAAGTGTATTGGTAGATTTATCTTAATTTCCTTATATAATTACACATTGGATGATAAAGCCTCTGATTGTGCATCAGGTATTTATACACATTGTGTTCATGATCCAATGGACATTGTTAGCTACACTTCAGTATTTCAGCCCTGTGTAATATTTAAACGAGAAAGAGAAACAGAAACTCAAATCCTATGGTACAAAACTTTTATCCTTTTCTCCCCTGTTCCTGTGGACAACTTCTAAAAGTGAAACATGTTTACCCACATAATTGAGAGTCAATATCATTTCTAGCAGGGGGAGTATGCAACACTCCTTCGGGTAAAGTTGTAGTTCAGTTCTGTATCAACATGCACAAAACGGAAGCCACCAATCCCTTGTCATTTACAATTTCTACAGCAGACAGTGTGCCATGTCCTCTACTGACATTGTATAGAGCCTCTTGTAAACATAGGGAGACTGGTAAACTGGAAGTTGTCCCTGTTTTACAGATGAAGAAACGAATCCCTGAATAGAAATAACTTTCTCAAGCTCACCAGCTGGGGAGTGACAGAGCCGAGATTTTTTCCTAAGATTTTTGTTTCTCTAAAAAACATGTCCTAAGAACATTTAAGGCAACATTTCTATACAAGAAATACTCAATTATCTAAACTTAACTTTTCTACCGCCTTTTTTTTTTTTTTCTTGGAGGGGGAAGATGGAGGGGACTAGACTTTTCAGAAAATGGTTTCATTGTGTTTGTCATGTATATAAAGTTGCGTCTGTATGCAAAAACAGAAAATAACTGGCTTGATCCACTCATTTACTTAATTGTAATAATGAAAAATTTTGAAATATAAACAAAATTAAAGTTTGGTATGCAAATGTCTGCATGTGTGCCTCTATAGATGTGTGTACGTGTGTGTGTGAATAAGATTGCTTGAGGTAGCAATAAGGATCAGGTGTAATGTAAAAAAGCAGAAGCAAGGAAAACCTTCACTTGTAAATACCACAAAAAATTGTGTGTTTATATATATACACACACACACACACACACACACAGTTGTTGCTGCTGTTGTTCAGTTGCTAAGTTGTGTCTGACTTTTTGTAGGCCCATGGACTGCAGCACGCTAGCTTTCTCTGTCCTCCACTATCTCCCAGAATTGGCTCAAGCCCCATGTCCATCGAGCTGGTGATGCTCTCTAAACATCTCAGCTTCTGCTGCCCTCTTCTCCTTTTGAGTTAAATGTTTCCCGGCATCAGGGTCTTTTCCTCTTTGCATCAGGTGGCCAAAGTATTGGAGTTTGAGCTTTAGCATCAGTCCTTCCAATGAACACCCAGGACTGATCTCCATTAGGATGGGCTGTTTTGATCTCCTTGCAGTCCAAGTGACTCTCAAGAGTCTTCTCCAGCACCACAGTTCAAAAGCATCAATTCTTCGGTGCTCAGCTTTCCTTATAGTCCAACCCTCACATCCGTACGTGACTACTGGAAAAAAAACATAGCTTTGACTATAAAATTTACATGTAGAAATATAGTATATATATGTATGTATATATACATGAAAGTGAAAAGTGAAAGTGAAGTCGCTCAATCGTGTCTGATTCTTTGCGACCCCGTGGACTGTAGCCCACTAAGCTCCTCCATCCATGGGATCCTCCAGGCAAGAATACTGGAGTGGGTTGCCATTTCCTTCTCCAGAGGATCTTCCCGACCCAGGGATCGAACCTAGGTCTCCTGCATTGCGGGCAGACGCTTTAACCTCTGAGCCACCAGGGAAGCCCATATAAATATATACACATATGTATTTCTATATAATATGTACATACACTGTATATATTCCTCATATAGCACCTATCAACTGGAATACTAAGTATTATGAGATATGCTATATAATATTGAATGTAACCAATAAAATCCTGATGCAACCTTTTGTTACCTACCCTTTAAAATACTTTATAAGGCATTTCAGATTTTTAAAAGATGAAGATGATACAATTGCTTACTATTTTAAAATAGAGCAGTTCAGTTATGCTGTTCTTACAGTTAATTAGTAAACTTTTGTTGTTAAGCCTAGGAATATACCTGAACTTCACAAAAAAGTCACCTTGTTTGCAGTGATGGTATTGACTTTCATTGCGTAGAAATTATGGCCTTCTTTTCATATGAAAGAAAAATACAAATTTCTCAGAAATAGCTCCTAAGGCTATAATTTTTGCGATCACTGGGAAGTGATTCTAAATGATACCTAAAACAAAAGCTTCCTGCTGTGTAAATATGCTGAAACTATACTCCAGAGTAAAATATTCTGATTTCTTACACACCTGTAACATTTGTAGAAGGAACAGACAGAGCAGATCAGTACTAAATGGAAGGGGTATCAAAACGGGGAAGGAAAATTGGAACGAGTGTGTTCTTGCTGGTCACAGTTGCCTCTAACGGGATCCACACTTAGGAAGCTTGCTAAACAGCACCTGCAGTAGCAACAGGAAGTGAACACTTGAGGCACGTCCTCCGCCTCTCACCTCCCGCCGGATTCCTTTTGAGAGCTGAAGGACTTCTTTATCCAGTTCTTGAAAATTCTTCTGGATCACCACCCTGTAGCACCTTATCCTAGGCTAGAAAGAGTTGCCTAATGTACGGTCATGACCCGTCCCCCAATATGCGTGAGTCTATTAACTAGTCGATGCGAGAGTGTACAGGCATGGTCGCCTGTTGCAGCACAGGACCACCCTGGAGGCCATCCCAGCTTCAGAGCCCCCCGAAGCTAGTGGACTTAGTTGAGGCCGTGGCTGAAACCATCACGCGGCTCAACTTTTATCGAATCCATTTTCTCAGAAATCTAACTTGCAATCAGAACTAATGTTTATTAAGTCCATAATATATGCTAGTTGTTTTTTTTTAAAGCATTTTAAATTGATTCATATGTTAATTCACATATTCTTCTCTATTAATTCATATGTTCTTCTCCACACAATTATGATCTGATATTTGAGATAAGAAAATTAAATCACAGAGAAGTTACATTACTGGCCTGAGATCATATAGCTACAAAAATGTAGATTGGGTATCTGAAAGTCTCATTTCAGAGGGTATGTTCTTAAACACTGGGCTATACTGAATTAGGGCTCAGTAGGTAAAGAATCTACCTGCAATGCAGAGGACCTGGTTTGATTACTGAGTCAGGAAGATCCCCTGGAAAAAGAAATGACAACCCACTCCAGTATTCTTGCCTGGAGAATCCCATGGACAGAGGAGCCTGGTACAGTCCATGGGGTAGCAAGAGTAGGACACGACTTAGTGACCAATCCACCACCACCATACTAAATAAACTATTTGTGAGTTTGTTACACTCTGCATATTTCACTATTGTTTGCATTCTGTCAATATTTAGTGCTGAATTACACATGGTGAAAGACAGCCATATAGCAAATATATTTTGTGAAACAAAGTAAATGTTAAATACATTAAAGGAAATATTTAATGTCTTAAAAATAAATAATTATTTTTATTCAATGTGGACTGTAGGCCCACATTAAAACAAATAGTTATAACACTTTCAATATGATCAAAGACAAATGTGGCTAGTAAAATTGGAGGGAGGTCAGCATCAATGTAGAATTCTTGAAGAAAGCTTTGTAGAATAGAATAGAATTGATCACGTCTTTGTAGGATTAGTAGGATTCAAATAGACAGTGAAGAGGCAGGAGATATTTTGATGTGGGAAACAGGGTTGGCAAGGAGAATCCGATTTGCGGGGATTTGGATTTTACACACGACACTGTCTTTCAGTGTTAGGTATAGGAGAATAAACACATACACACACAGACACACAGGTATGCACACATGTATGCAGACATGTGAACCATACACAAGGAAAGACATGTGTGGCCAAGGAGGAGGAAATGCATTAAATTGCACATCATCATCTACATGAAGGAATATGTGGACCAAATACGCCAGAGTGCATTAGAGCAATGGCGAGCTTGTTGCCTAAAGAAAGAACCTAGATGTAGTAAATGTTATTTATAAATACCTTGGTATATTTTTCTGTTCTGGTTTTCTACAATGAATTGTATAGCTAGCGAATGCAAGAGGGAAATACACCTCCCTAAGCCTTCTTTACAGTTTAGTTTCTGTAATAATTTGAACACTTAATATTAGTTTTTGTTTGCATAGTAATGTGATAGCCATCTCAGAAGTATTCTCTTTTTCTATCATATGATATTTTATACATAATACATCTGCTTATGTAATTTCATCAACATATTAATTTGTAAATTTCAGTGTCACAAAGAAATGTGTCTGATCTTAAATAATTTTTAAGCCAAAGTTTCAAAATTTGGAATCATGAGAATAAGTTAGAAAAACATGACTTAATTTTTTCCCCAAATTAATATTCTCTTGTTATACTTAAAATAGGCTAAAAATGATTAGGAAATATATATTAAAACATTTATTGCTCTCAAATATACCAGTGTGCATGGGGGTATGGAAAGCCACACTTTCCACTAATTTGAACACAGGAATTTTAATCATTGGATTTTTTTGTGGATTAGTGTTCTATGGAATACAATTTGGGACACACAGTTTTAACTTGTATTTGATTGTCTGTTGTGCTTGTTAAAAATATATATGAATATTCTGTTGTGTGTTCTTTGGAAGAGAAATGGCTTGATAAGCAAAATTCTGCTTTGTTCATTATTTCACTTGGCTTGAAGTATACATATACCAGCCCCACCACACACACACACACACACACGAATGCACACACATGCATACATGCAAAGGGGTTATGGTTTAGCTTGGAATAAGCAGTGATTTATTCAATTTTTATTAAGTGATTTACAGTTTTTAATTGGTTCTAGTCTTAGCTTTTGCTGAGTTGCAATTATTATCACATACGATTTTACACAGAGAAAATGAAATAATATTCCCTTCCCTCTTGCTGCTGAAGCAATCAAGATTTAACAGCTTCTGGATGTAATTCAAGCCACACCAAAATCTAAAATGCAGCGGTCCCATTCTTGATCCAAGCTGCTTATACAGTTTTTTCACAGGTCAGCACACCCACTTCCTAGAACTTGTTACAAATGCTCTATCCTTGGCCTTGGCTCACTGACACATACTTGGATCAGTGTGGATGGGGGCCTAAGACTCTGTATTTTAATCATCCATCCAGAGAAGTCATGCTCAGTGACCTTTGGGAATAAGGATTTGAGCCAAGCTAAGTATTCTGTGGAGGAAACACAACAGTGAAAAGGCTAGGGTGGGTGAGTAGGTGGGGTAGGGCTGCAAGAATAGCTGTTTCTCCTGGGGTTGTTTCCAACCTGGTGACACTTTTAGACAATGAGAGAGACAGAGAAAACACGCAGTGGGAAGGAGGTGCCCTTTTTCATGCTTCCTATACAAGCTCCGTCTGGCTTCATGTTCTGTGTGGCTGCCAGGGTAACGTAGAACATCTGAGTCGATGCTATGATGGAGGCCTGGAACTTGAAGCAGCAGTTCATTAGTTCCCTGAGCAGTAATAGAGTTTTTAAGCTATTATTATTACTTTATTTCTCCCCTATCTTTCTTTCTGCCTCCTTTTTTTTCACCTCTGTTTTTGCTTTGCAGTAACTTTCCATATTTAGGAAGAAGGAAGAAAGGAAAGAGATAAACAACAGGAAAAAGAAAGGAGATAAAAGGAGAGACTACATTTAATAAGCTGAATTTAATCCAAATGCATGCCTTCATGTCCCATGCACACGTCTAAGCTTCACTTGTGTTTATTTAATTTTTGTGTTAAGGACATAGTCCTGCATTTAAAGACAGATACAAAAATCTTTTGCTCTATTTCCATAGACTTGATCTAAATTAATTGGATTAAATTAATTAATAAGCTCTACTGTTCTGAGCAAAGCCTGAGACCTTTTATTCAAAATATCTATAGTAGCCTCAAACCTACCCTTCAAAATGAACCTTTTTCTCTTTGAAGCTTGGATGCCAGCCATGGATGCAATATAAGTTAATGCCAAGAGAGATCGTTTAAGTGCGGTTATTAAGGAGACTATGATTGATGGAGTTTGTAGCTGGTAATGTGATTCCCCTTTGGCTGCTCAGTGAACATCGGCAACAGATCAATATCTCATCTGCATGAGATTACAGCCACTTTTGACAATAGCAGTGAGAAGAGTTAAAAAAAAAAAAAAAAACATATTTGGCCAGAAATCATGATGGTTATTCCAGTTTAAAAGGTAATGCAAATAACTCCTTTTTCAGATAGGAATTTTTTTGTTGTGGCAGTTTTTGTTCAGCATTGATCAGACCGATTTCTTTTTACCCCTCTTGTTCATTTTTTCTGTTTTAGACAAGGTAGATTTCTAACATGAACATATAGAAAACTGTCCACCTACCAAAAGAAATCACAACAGGTTTGACAAAAACTTGAACGTTTTTCCATCTAGAAGTATCCCAAGTGTTTAAATAATTTAGAAACCTTGAAGGAATATCAAGACTGTAGATATTCTCATTTAACTATTTCTTTTGCATTGATTGGATGAATTATGCTATGAGTCTAGTGAAGTGAAGTCGCTCAGTCGTGTCCGACTCTTTGCGACCCCGTGGACAGTAGCCTACCAGGCCCCGCGGTCCATGGGATTTTCCAGGCAAGAATACTAGAGTGGGCTGCCGTTTGCTTCTCCAGGGGATCTTCCCAACCCAGGGATCAAACCCGGGTCTCCTGCATTACAGACAGACGCTTTAACACTTGAGCCACTAGGGAAGCCCACATAGGTCTAAACCTGAGTAATTCTATGTCGTCTCTCTCACTGGTGCTCTATTTCTCTGCTCTTACTCTACGAACCCTCTATTGCTCAGCACCTGCATAGCCCACCACATTACAAAGTTAGATTCTTGGGTGACTTGTCTATTCCTTGACCCTGCTCTGGATCTTTCTGATTTGCTGAAAGCAAGATCTTACCAGTTATCCTTACCTAGCCTCTGTCAAACTGCTTTTAACATACAGACTACTGTCATTTTCCAACTAAATACTCCCCTTCAACAGTAGTATCCTGCTTCTTCTAAGAGAGACCTGAAGGATAAGGAAGGGAGTGTACACATTACCGGGCCCTTTGACAAAAGGAAGTTCAAGTGCAATCACATGAAGAATCAGAAGCTCTTAGGACTATGTTACCAAGCCCTTGAACTGAGGCGGGTTTGTGTAGGTACAATGATTTAGTGTCTTTTGTTAAAAATAAGTACGATTTTTTATTTAGATTAGATCTTAAGTAATGCGTGGCAAACTTATTTTCAAAGGTGGTAAAATTCTTCTCCATGAAAATTATGTTGAATCATCTTCCTATGCTATCATATTTTCTGCCCTTAGGCTCCTGTTTTTATTCAATTCTGCAGGCTATTTATTTTGATGTCATAAGCTCCTAAAGTCCTGGCAAAACAAGTAGAATTGAAAAGAAGGGATTATATAAAGGTGTAAAGCTTAACAGAAATAAAGTTCAAAATAAGATCCGAAAATCCATTTCTGGCATAGGATTTACTTATTAATATGGAATAATTTTCAGACTGAGCTTTTAGAATATAATAATGCTGTTTTAATTTAGATTCACATTCAAACAATTTGATTGTTTAAATTTTCTTTCAAAATTGATTTTATATATACTGATCTTCATATTCATATATATGGGCATATGAAGAGATAGATAGATAAGATTCATATTCCTTTGAAAAGATTTAGTGACCCAGCAATAAACAGGTCTTGTAAATTGTACTGTGTCCTCTGAAAATCTAACTCAGACTGAGATTTGCAAATTGAGATTTAGGATTACTTATTAAAATGATTGTCCTTGAATATTAATGGAATGTGTGCAAAGATTCCTTGCTGATGGAAAAAAAAAATCAAACAATTGAATCTACCCTTTGAGGCTGACAGGCTAGTTCTGATAGGCTTTCACAAAAACAGTTCAAAATTAATCATACCTTTCTGTGTATTGCTGTTAAGGTTTAAGTTATTCTTTTCTTCTTTTATTTTAATGGAATGGGGAAGAGGATCATAGTATAATGGGGTCCACATGTTTTCTGAAAATTCTCTGAGGAGTAAAATCATTTGTAACCTATAAGGCATCCATCTAAAGCAAGTGAAAATGAGCCACGCTAGTCAAGAATTAGAGAACCGAACGCTCTTCTAAAATCGCTCTTTCTTAAGCTCAGGAGTTTTGCTCTTAAGAATTTACTTCTGGTCCCACTTCTGAGAGTCCCAATTGCACGTCCTCATTTAGACTCAGGAACCTAACAAAGTATTCTTATTGATAAGGCTTTTTAAACTTTGATTTCTTGAGTTTATACTCTTCTATTTGACTGACCTAATCCTCTGAGCTGACCCTGTAGTTTTAAAAGCGTTTCCCAGGAGAAATTAAACACCTATCGATTTTAATTCTTTAGGAAAAGGGCTTCCAAGGAAAATTTATCTTCTCTAATGTGTAGAAAGAAAAGAACAAACAAGTATTGGACCAGTTTTTGGCTCACATGATAGCAATTGTTTTTAGACTGACTATAATATGTGTCAAAAGTCAAATTCTATAACTAGTGTTTCATATATATGTATATGCAGTGTTGCATGTATATAGTTGTTGCTATTACTGTTGTTTCTTCATTCACACTGAATTCTTGTAAAAGCAAATTGAAGCTATATTATATATTATGGTTCCAAATGACATATATTGAATATTTTGATAATTACTTTCTAAATGAAACTTCGAAGTAATATTTATGTCTGTTCTCTGAGTCGTTCCCTATGTTGATTAGTAATTGTATGATACCCATTTACTCCATAAGTCTTGCAATGAGCATTGAGTGAAAAGCTATGCAAAATCCAAGATCCGATTTTGTCAATACCCCTTCACCAATTGTGAAAGAAATATTTTAGTAAGAATATTTGAGAGCAGTTGAAGCTTTTAAAGAACTGAATGCAAGACGTGGGCTGCCTCTGCCTTTATATGTTAATATTACCCATTTCTTCTTTTCTATTACCTGTCCCTGTTGTTAAGCTGGTTCACCTTAAATTACTAATCCAAGAAAATTTAAACATCTGCTTTCAGAAAGCAAGTTTATCCTGTCATGCAACACACTTTCCCATAACAACTACACAGCCAGACAAGCGAAACAAGATTATTTTAACCTAAGAGTTTCTCCTGCCAACTAAGACAATAATAGAATCAGCCCCCTGCCTGATGGTCCTCCCCCTCCACCAGGACATACTGGAGTTTGTAGCTATGAAGGATCCAACCTTATAGGTCAACGGTTGGCTTTGAGGCTCTAGAGCAACAGTTCTCAAATTATCTGTGTTGAAGGAACACTTTCTCCCCCCACCCATTTCAAAGACCAATATTCTTTTGAAAGTGAAAGTGTTAGTCCCTCAGTCGTGTCCAACTGTTTGGACCCCAGGGACTGTAACCCACCAGACTTCTCTGTCCACGGGCTTCTCTAAGCAAGAATACCAGAGTGGGTTGCCATTCCCTTCTCCAGGGGATCTTTCTTATCCAGGGATGGAACCCAGTCTCCTGCATTGCAGGCACATTCTTTGCCAGGTGAGCCACCAGGTGATACCCCCATATTCTTTTACAATACAATAAAAATGCATCACTTGAAAAATACTCCCTTATTTGGATGTCACAGGAACATCAAATTGCTATAAAAGTTTCTAAATGCTTTAGGAAGGCTAGTAACTGCTACAGTGTTTGAGCTATTTTATCTTGGTGTAAACAGTGTACCTGCTGGCAGGCTATTGAGGGCCCTGGCTATTGTTTGGGGAAGTGTGGAGATAGGTATTTTGCAGAGCTCTCTCTGTATTCTTCCAATGAGTGGAGAAATAGCAAGTGATTACAGACACAGGGACCAGAGAAGACGATCGTTCCTTCTGGGATTTAGTTCTCATTTAGTTCTCAGTGGGTCTAATAAAATCAATGGTGATGATGCTGGTGACAGCAGAGAGAAGGCAAAGAAGAGGAGGAGGAGGAGACAGTGGCCACTACTGCTAGCATAGACTTCTCTCTTTTTTTAATTAATTTATTTAATTGGAGGCTAATTACTTTACAATATTGTGGTGGTTTCTGCCATACATTGACATAAATCCGCCACAGATGTACCCGTGTCCCCCATCCTGAACCCCCTTCCCAGCTCCCTCCCCACCCCATCCCTCAGGATCATCCCAGTAGCATATACCTCTTGAGTCTACCCCAGTCCTGAAACTTGGAGGATTAACTGCAGGGCTCATTACAATGGCAATGGCACTTTACTTCTTTTGCACTGAGAATTCGCCTCTCTCTTTTGTCCTGTAGAAACCCTTAAAAACCCAAATGGAGAGGACTAGACGAGCAAACAGTAAGACATCAATCCATTAGCAATTTTCACCCCACAGACACCAAGAATTTAAGATAGATGATAAATCCGTCAAAGCTCTGTGGCCAGTCTTTCATAAAAACCTGCTCTAGGATGCACTCACTACTCTGCACCATTTTTTAAAATTTGCTTGAGAGTAATAGCATGTATTCATGGCAACCTTCATGAGATTACTACCTATAAATTTCTCAATTCAACCAAGGTAAATGCAAAAACCACTGTCAGGAATGATACTATCTGGCAATCTGTCTTGTACAGATAACTCGTGCAGGGCTATGGTGGCCAGAGATGACCGTGGGATAGGATTTGGAGCACTCAGCCATTCTGTGGAATCACTGTCAGTAACTTCTTCATACTGTGAAGTTCATCGTCAATACCTCAGAAGACTGCCATTTTTTAACACAACTTATGATTGTTTAAGCAAATGCTTCCTCAGAAAACTTCAGTAAAATCTGGTAGAACAGAAAGAATTAAACCCCTTGCCTTGTTTTGAGGGTAGATGACTCACACATTGCAGTCTGTGGAGCTGAATACTAGGAACTCAGACAGAACAACGCTGGAAGGAAATTTCCTTTTCTGATTCTTACCTGCTTCTTAGAAACCTGATGTATGAGCCTGTATGTCACTACCTGGAAAGTTTCCAGAACTTATCCTATATTTAGCTTATAGTTAGAGTTTTATTAAATTAAGATAAATCCTCTGGGTCTACCAGATCTTCTGTTAAATTTCTAGGATAAGGATTATTAGTTGAAAATCTTAATGTTATACACTGGCCTTCATTGACTGGGAACCATTGTATCTGACATAGCATGGTCAGTGATGAATTATTGCTAACAAATGGATTCCCTGGTGGCTCAGACGGTAAAGCGTCTGCCTGCAATGTGGGAGACCCAGGTTCAATCCCTGGGTCAGGAAGATCCCCTGGAGAAGGAAACGGCAACCCACTCCAGTACTCTTGACTGGAAAATTCCATGGATGGAGGAGCCTGGTGGGCTACAGTCTGTGGGGTTGCAAAAAGTCAGACACAACTGAGCAACTTCACTTTCTAAGAGAAGAATGAGAAAGCTGGCTTAACACTCAATGGTTATATTTTCCAAAAAAATCATCCAACAAGAAGAAAAAAAATTTTCTGTAAAAACGTGGTTCTACTCATGTGAATTATTCATTATTCACTTACGGACATTAAAGAATATAGACTGTATAATCAGTCAACTTGAATTTTGATATAATATTTGCTATTTCTTAGCAATTTAAACTTGAACAAGATACCTTATTCCACTTATCTCAATTCTCTTATGCTGTAAATTGTAATAATACTACTACTTACATCAAGCATATCATACCCTTCCTAAGAAACTTATATACCACCCCCTCATGAGAGAATCTAATGTTTTCTACAGGAAGCATCCATTGTGTTGTTGATAATGGTAGCTATAGTGTGATTTTATCCTTTCAAGAAATAATTCTGATAAACAGCTTGGAGGGAAGTGGCATGAGAAAGTTGCCTTCCTGATTATTGTCATACCCCAAAGCTGGCCCATCTTGAGTTCAGGGTTATTCATTAGTATTGTTGGAAATGCTGCAGGTTCTATGAACATCTAACCCTGGGTCTTTAGTAGAAGATATGAAGGCTAGAAATCATTGTTTGGATGTGGGCTGTAGCTTAGGAAAGACTTAAGAGCTTAAATTACTCACGTTCAGATCTCAGCTGTGCTGCTTACTAGCCTTGTGAGTTTGAGTAAGTTTAACTTCTCATAGTATCTGTTTTCTTTTCTGTAGAATAAAAGCAAGAATTGCTACTTTATAGGATTATTTGAGGACCAACCATCAATAAACACAAAGAGAAAACACCATGAAAGTCACTGTACCAAGGTCAAGGTGCCATGTAATTTGGAGTGTTTTGATAGTTACTACGCTACGCTCTCCAGAGAAGGCAATGGCACCCCACTCCAGTACTCTTGTCTGGAAAATCCCAGGGACGGAGGAGCCTGGTGGGCTGCAGTCCAAGGGGTTACTGAGGGTCAGACATGACTGAGCGACTTCACTTTCACTTTTCACTTTCATTCATTGGAGAAGGCATGGCAACCCACTCCAGTACTCTTGCCTGGAGAATCCCAGGGATGGAGGAGCCTGGTGGGCTGCAGTCCATGGGGTCGCTAGGAGTCGGACATGACTGAGTGACTTCACTTTCACTTTTCACTTTCATTCATTGGAGAAGGCATGGCAACCCACTCCAGTACTCTTGCCTGGAGAATCCCAGGGACGGGAGAGCCTGGTGGGCTGCTGTCTCTGGGGTCGCACAGAGTCAGACACGACTGAAGCAAGTTAGCAGCAGCAGCAGCAGCAGCATGCTATGCTCTCAATTTCATTTATACAAATATTCTCAAGACAGTTTCTCACTGCGGCAGAGCATGCACCACACATCCTTGAAATTAAAAGTAGATGTGCATTGCATATTCCTGTAAAGTTAAGCAGAAACCATTTATTTCCACAAGCTAAGCAGAGCCATTTACAAGCCAAGTTACATTTGATCTTATCTGAAGATATTTTATAACTAATCTTACAAACTTTGAACTATTGTGTTCAAAATACTGTGGATAACTTCTTACTCTAGCATACATAAATATTATAAGTGGAATCTACTCTTTATTTTCTGAATCTGAGTTTTATTGCCTGAAACATTTCCTTGGACAATTTTAAAAATCAGCTTTTCATCAAGAATTTTAAAGATTTTTTTTTTTTTTAAAGAATTACAGAGTCAGGGAAATCCCAAATTTGGAATACAATTCCAAAATCCCTCCCAAATTTATTGTTCAGACAGGTGGCTCAACTCCCCAGTTCAAGCAACAACGCATTCAGCAGTGTTTAAATCTCTGAATTATTACAAATGTGGTAGTGAGAAGTGTGTTAACAGTAAGTGCACAGGTTTATTAAAGGTCTTTGTGTTGGGTGAGACAGAGGAAGAAATCTTTCTATAGCACAAATGTAGGCAGTACATTATCAGAATGTGCATGATCCTATAACATCATCTTTACTTTGTTAACCTCAAAATTAATGAAAGTTGCTTAGCATATACATAAAAGAAAACAAATGAAATGATGTCAAACGGCAATAAACTCCAAGCCCTTTGGCCACTGGTAAATGTTAGTATTGATGGGAAGTTTTCTCTAGTTTCTATCCATAATTCTTCAAAATTTACATTTTTGAGATACTTAACATTATATGTTGGGGTCCAGCTTCCTTTTAAAAAGTAATATTATCCCCATCACTAAAAGATTTATATTTGACAGTTCAAGAAATAGGTAGTTTATGTTTTCATCACTAATTATCAGTTTGACCAAAGCTATCTTGAACCAGTTTTTTATTGTATTTATTTATTTTGGTCTCATAATATACAGAAAGAATAAAATCAAAATGAACACACTCACACACAGGAAAACATTCCCTGACATAAGAAACTGACTCTAAGATCATTTAGGTGCTTGGAACATAGAGATGTTATTCTGGTTATTTCTGCACAAAGTTGGAGTGAGGTGATAAAGAGGCAGAATATAAAATATGGGGAAAGAGTGTATCCTAGCAAAACGGTCCAAACGTGATTAACTTGATTTAATCTCAGCTCAAACACACTGATCTAAAACAATGTTACTTCAGTTTTAGTTCAAATGTTTAGAATGTTTGAATTGGATGTAACTTTTATTCAGTTTTACAATTTTCTTTGTCAAGGGAAAGAGAGGAGATATTGTAATTCAGTGCTTATCAGAAATTCAGTGCTTTCTTGGTTAGAAATCTTCACATATAATAACTTAAAAAAGTGTCATTAATCCTTTTCTATATATACTTTTTTCTATGCTGGAGACAGGAAAATATCAGCTTATAACATCAAAGTACTCTGTGGTTTCTAGCACATTGTATGTGAAGGAAACTGAGTTTTGAACAATTGGTTCTCATTTTCGAAATACCATTGCATATGTAGCTTTCCCTGATAACTAACACAATTGTACTTACATTCTATTTCCATTCATTTTATATATTCTAGATGGGCCTGGGTGGTAGTCTGTTTTTCCTACATAAAAGGAATGTGCAGGATATTTGAAATTCGAATAGTAAATTTTGATGATCAGTTTTACTGATTGTAAAAAGCATCTGAGAGAAAAATATCAGTGAAAATGAAGGGAATGGCAAACACTATAAAGGAATTAATAGTAACTCATTAAAAGATTTGAGTTCTATAGAAAACATTCTTTTATATCCACAGCTCAGTTATGGCAGCAAATAAGAATTTGTATAGCCAGACTTCAATGAATGTTTCAGCTTCTAAGATATTTCATAGTTAAAATCAATTTATGTTGTTTAAAAATGAAATACAAATGTAACATATCATTTTATACCTGCTACGCAGACAGTAATGTAGAGGTATACTGAGGGGAAAAGTGAAGAATCAAAGCACAAAATCTGAAATAAATGTGGGTGAGTCATACAGTATATATCATCCAAGCTCTCAAAATTGATTCCGTAGAAATCTTGGATGTATCAGGTGGAAGTGAGTAAGAGACAGAGAAAACTAACTTGCCTCTGTGACGTCAAAATTCTAAGTCATTTCGAGCTTGGCTTCCATATCTGTAAGATGGGAATAAAGATAATACCTATAGCATAAGATTATTGTAAGGATTACATGAGCTAATGTGTAAAGAATGTTTACCTCGTTCTATCGAGTTACAACAAATACATTGCATTTCTCTTTCCCAGACCACAGCAGATGTATCATAGTAACAATTAGAGAAAGACATTTAGGGTTCTGCCACTAGCACCATAGTCTTTGGAATCCCAGACTCCAAATACTTTATCTCTTACCCATGGGGTTTTTTAGGCGTAAAGTCTACAAGCAATAAATGCTGGAGAGGGTGTGGAGAAAAGAGAACCTTCTTACACTGTTGGTGGGAATGCAAACTAATACAGCCACTATGGAGAACAGTATGGAGATTCCTTAAAAACTGGAAATAGAAGTGCCATGCTGCTGCTGCTAAGTCGCTTTAGTCGTGTCTGACTCTGTGCGACCCCATAGATGGCAGCCCACCAGGCTCCCCCATCCCTGTGATTCTCCAGGCAAGAACACTGGAGTGGGTTGCCATTTCCTTCTCCAAGGCATAAAAGTGAAAATGAAAGTGAAGTCACTCAGTCGTGTCCGATTCTTAGCAACCCCATGGACTGCAGCCTACCAGACTCCTCCGTCCATGGGATTTTCCAGGCAAGAGTACTGGAGTGGGGTGCCATTGCCTTCTCCGAGAAGTGCCATATGACCCAGCAATCCCACTGCTGGGCATACACTGAGGAAATCAGAATTGAAAGAGACACGTGCACCCCAATGTTCATTGCAGTACTGTTTGTAACAGCCAGGACATGGAAGCAACCTAGATGTCCATTAGCAGACGAATGGATAAGAAAGCTGTGGTACATATACACAATGGAGTATTACTCAGCCATTAAAAAGAGTACATTTGAATCAGTTCTAATGAGGTGGATGAAACTGGAGCCTATTATACAGAGTGAAGTAAGCCAGAAAGAAAAACACCAATACAGTATACTAAGGCATATATATGGAATTTAGAAAGATGGTAATGATAACCCTGTATGCGAGACAGCAAAAGAGACACAGATTTATAGAACAGTCTTTTGGACTCTGGGAGAGGGAGAAGGTGGGATGATTTGGGAGAATGGCATTGAAACATGCATATTATCATATGTGAAACGAATTGCCAGCCCAGGTTCGATGCATGAAACAGGGTGCTCGGGGCTGGTACACTGGGATGACCCTGAGGGATGGGATGGGGAGGGAGATGGGAGGGGGGTTCAGGATGGGGGACGCATGTACACCCGTGGCGGATTCATGTGAATGTATGGCAAAACCAATACAATATTACAAAGTAACTAGCCTCCAATTAAAATAAATTTGAAAAAAAAAAAAAAGAAGAAGAAAGAAAGAAACTAATAGCACTTAGTTAACACTTAGAATGCCTCAGGGGAATTCTCCAAACAGCTGTGGTTCATGACTCTCCCAAGATTCCTCTATATGTTCCAAATTGTTACCTGCTCCTCTGTCAATTTTATGCCTCTTGTTCAATCTATCCTCTTTTAAGAGTTACCATGGAGTAAAACATAGGAATCGTTGTTCTCAGTCCAACAAAGTTGGGGGTTCAGGATGGGGAACACATGTATACCTGTGGTGGATTCATTTTGATATTTGGCAAAACTAATACAATTTAAAGTTTAAAAAAATAAAATGCGATATGAAAAATAAAATTAAAAAAAAAAAAGGTTTTGATATCCAAAACTGAAATCTTACATTCCTTTACTGGGTTAAGTGATGCAGTATTCATCAATAAAAGTACTTGGAAGTAGAGTTGGTAATTTGTCAGAATACTGATACATCATTTATTTAAATTTTGTTTTTAACTATATGAATAGAATCATCATTTTTTCCTCTGGATATTTTTGTCAATATCCATCTAATATGGATAGGGTAGAAACCAATTTATTAAACAGAATATATACTTTGGCTGCCTGATGCAAAGAACTGGCTCTTTGGAAAAGACTCTGATGCTGGGAAAGATTGAAGGCAGGAAGAGAAGGAGATAACAGAGGATGAGATGGTTGGATGGCATCACCGACTCAATGGACATGAGTTTGATAAAGCTCTGGGAATTGGTGATGGACAGGGAAGCCTGGCATGCTGTAGTCCATGGGATTGCAAAGAGTTGGACACAACTGACCGACTGAACCGACTGACTGATTACCTAAAGATGTATAAGTATACAGTTTTATACTGCTTTCAAAGGTGTGCATCTTCTATAAATACACATCTACTTTCTTTTAGACAAACATGTTAAATATTCCCTCCCACACACATATTTCTCATATAAAAAAAAAAAAAAAAACATAGGAATCGTTGTTCTCAGTCCAACAAAAAGATGCAGGCTCTACTCTTCTCTTGCTTCTCTCTGCACAGAAAACTCTGATGTGTTCAGCTTGGTTTGAGCCTCCTCTGTTTAAAAAGCTGACATCAGTTCTGAGAATGAGCCAAAATGGTGAATTTCAGTGGACGTGTTTGAAAGATGAACCATGTGTATTTTTTGTAAATGAAACCTAGACTTGCTTTTGCTCCCCAGGGCACCTGCAGAACCTGGCACACATCCTTGACCCTGTTTCTCCTCATTCAGGTGTGTGGACTGAGAGTTGGAGTGCAGACTTCTCAGAATGGACAGTCCCACCCTCGGGAGCAGCCATTCTCTCGAGGGATACAGGCATCACCCTTGCAGTATGGGTTTCATCCAGCCCTCAGCAATGAGAGCCTCAACACACCTGCATATTACAGCTCTGACTCTGGCTCCGGTATCCCCACTACAGAGCAATTAATAATTAATCAAATTTTGGAGATATATACAATACCAATATGCTTTTTACTTTTTTTTGGTGCTAGTGGTAAAGAACCCACCTGCCAATGCAGGAGGCACAAGAGAACTGGGTTCAGTCCCTGGGGTGGGAAGATTCCCTGGAGGAGGGCGTGGCAACCCACTCCATTATTCTTGCCTGGAGAATCCCATGGACAGAGGACATTGTGGGCTACAGTCCATAGGATCTCAAAGAGTTGGACACGACTGAAGGGACTTAGCACAGCATACACGGATATGCATAGTTTATGACTTGAAAGTTTTCCTCGTAAATGAAGAAAGGAGGATTATGCAACTAATCTGAGATTATGCAACTAATCTGGGGGATTGTGATTGCATCAGGGAAGGAGGAAAAGGAGAAAGGACCTGCTTTAGTAAGAAGTGAGACTTGAGGGATAGTTCATCTGGGTGGAAGTGAAGGAATCTATCGGTCTCATGGGTACTGAGGAACAAATGAGATGGAATTAAAAATATAGGAAAACCATGTGGTTTCATATATCAGAATTTCATCAGTTTTTTCTTCCAGTTTTATCGAGATTTAATTATCTCAATATAATAGAGCACTAAGTTTAAGGGGCACAGCCTAATGATATGACTTAAATACCAATGAAATGATTTTCACAAGTTTACTGAGCATCCATCGTCTCATATAGATACAAAATAAAAGAAAAAGAAAACGTGTATTTCCTTGTGATGAAAATTCTTGGGACTTACTCTCCAGACAACTTGCACATGTAATATATGGCAGTATTAATTGCTTCAATCCTGTTGTACATTGCATTCCCAGTATTTATCTTATAAGAGAAAGTTTGTACCTTTTGACCGCCTTTGTTACCATATAGAGATATTGCATTATTGTTGATTGTATTCCCCACACTCCATACACACTTCTCTGTGACTCATTTATTTTGTAAGTGGAAATTTGTACCTCTTAATCCCCCTCACCTATTCTACTTAGGCCCTCCACCTGCTCCGCTCTTTTCAAACTAGCATTTTTTTTTTCCCTTTAGAAAAACACCCAGAAGTGGAATTACTTGATTGTATATATAGTATTTTTACAACGTGCTATGCTTAGTCGCTCAGTTGTGTCCTATGCTTTGCGACCCCATGGACTCAGCCCGCCAAGATCCTCTGTCCATGGGATTCTCCAGGGCAGAATGCAGGAGTGGGTTGCCATGCCCCCTTCCAGGGCATCTTCCCGACCCAGGGACTGAACCCAGTTCTCTTGTGCCTCCTGCACTGGCAGGTGGGCTCTTTACCACTTTACCGTCTGAGCCACTGGTATAGTTCTGCTTTTAACTTTTTCAGGAACCTCCATCCTGTGTTCCATACTGCTGTACCTATTTACATTCCCTCTAACACTGCACAAGGGCTCCATTTTCTCCACATCCTTCCCAATACGTGTTATTTGTTGATTTTTTGATAATTGCCCTTCTGAAAAGAGCCAGGTGATATCTCATTTTGATATTGGTTTGCATTTCCCTAATAATTAATCATTTGACCATCTTTTTATGTGTCTGTTAGCCATCTGTATATCTTCTTTGGGAAAAAATATTTTTTTTTCTTTGAAAAAAAGATTTTCTTTGGAAAAAAAGAAATGATTTTTTTTCTTTGGAAAAGAAAAGATATTTTTTTCTTTGGAAAAGAAAAGATTTTTCATTTTTTTCTTTGAAAAAAAAAAAGAAGATATACAAGTTCTTTATTCAGGACCTCTGCCCATTTTTTAACTGAGATCTTTGTGTTTTTGATGTTGAGTTGTATGCATTCTTTATATATTTTAGATATCAGTCCTTTGCCAGATATTTCACTTGCAAATAGTTTCTCCCATTCAGTAGGCAGCCTTTTTGTTTTGTTAATACTTTCTTTTGTTTTGCAAAAGTTTTTAGCTTGATGTAGTCCCATTTCTTTTATTTTTGCTTTTGTTTCCCTCTCCTGAGGAGACATATCCAAAAAAAATATTGCTAAGACAGATGTAAAAAAAAAAGTACTGCCAGTTTTCATCTGGGAATACTTTCTCATACCATATAGAAAAATAAACTCAAAATGATTAAAGGCTTATATATTAACCTGAAACCATCATTTTTTATCTCAGCAGTAGTAAACTTGAGAAGAATAAGATCAAGAATACTGTAAAATATATAGCACAGATTATATATCATCATACTTTATAAAAATAAAAATTAATAAATAATGTGTCACTTAGGAATGCTTTTCCCCTCGGGTTTCAAAAACTTGACTCAGTGACTTAGAAACATCCAGTGTCTCTGTGAGGTCAGTGAATGGATGCAGCTTGCAGTTCCAGTAATGATATTCCTATTCAGAGCAAAAAAGAAAAAAAGCAAAGTGAGCAGTATCAGTGCGTCCCTGCTTCCTGTCGCCTTCTCAGTCTTCTGACTGCCTTGTATGCAGGCACACGCACACACGCACAGATTGTCATTGCTGCTGCTGTTGTTCATCTGTGTGCATCTATTTACCTTGGTCAGATACATCGCAGCCCTATTCCTAGCTGCAAGTCAGTTTTAGAAATTTAGTTGCTAGCTTTTCGGCCTCTATCATTGGCAGCTATTCGTTGGTAAAGAAGGAGCTCGGGAATGAATGCCAGGTAAGAAAGAGACTAGACTGTGTCTACCATCGATGTCAACTATTTAGACTATTTGCTATCAACAAGTATGTGAGCTTCCAAAACCAGATAAATACACACTGTACGGACTGTCAATGTCAATTCATGGGCAAACAATGTTGCATAAAAGTGTAGAGATCTTTTTAGGCTTGAATGTGAGTTTCAGTACCCACCCTTTGTCCAGCTTTGTGAAACCTAGAGATCATAAAATTTTATGGCCAACATGAACACACATATGCAGCAGTGATTAAACAGAAGAAATCTATTGAGATCATTTATGCCATAAATGTAAAGATTCTCTTCTTTAAAATACATGCTCTGTATCTTGAATGAAAACGAATGTACTTCCTACTTGGAATCTGCAATCAACGGCCGTATTTCTGACATACTAAATTTTAAAACTTCAACTAATAAGTAAATACCTTCTAGAGCTACTATATTCTTCTCTGTAATCATTCAGACAAGGCCTGCATTTTATAACAAAATTATTTAACTTAAGTAACACCTTGCTATATCAGGTTATTAGTGTGTTTATGATTCAGTTGCAATTACAATAATGTAACTATTCTTGACTTTTGGTTTCTTTATCATTGCTGAAAAGGGGTGAGAAAGGTAGAGAGATGTCTTGAAGTACCGAATATTTATGTCAATATGTTAGCAAAACTCTTTTCTTAAGTCTCCTAGGTATTACTGCAACCTGTGTTTCTTCACTAATTTTGATTATGGCTAAAGAAGAATATTTTTAGGGGGGCTTATGTCGGAGAAGGCAATAGCATCCCACTCCAGTACTCCTGCCTGGAAAATCCCATGGACAGAGGAGCCTGGTAGGCTGCAGTCCATGGGGTCGCTAAAAGTTGACACGACTTCACTTTCACTTTGATGCATTGGAGAAGGAAATGGCAACCCACTCCAGTGTTCTTGCCTGGAGAACCCCAGGGACGGGGGAACCTGGTGGGCTGCCGTCTATGGGGTCGCACAAAGTCGGACACGACTGAAGCAACTTAGCAGCAGCATGTCTTCCCGGTACTCCAAGCTCATGACTTGTTTTTTGTTGCTGTTTGGTCTCACCACAATGATATACACATTGGTTTGTTACTTTCACTTGCTTTTTGAATTCAAGGAAGATAATCAACCCGAGAATAAATATTCTAGTTAGCACGTTGGTAACTTGGGGTAAGAGCTGCATTTGCCGTCACCAAAGCTAAAGAAAGTGAGACAGACTACACAATGGCACCCATCATCATTGTAACAAGATGAGTAGTTGAAACCTTAATTGTGCTTGCTCACTCCGTCTCTCTGTTTCTCTCTCTCTCTCTTTGCTGCAGAATTGTCAACAAGTAATTAGAAAAGTAATTTTCTTCTTCTTTTCCAACGAGGGCAGAATTTCCAGATAAACTATAGCATGCTCAGTTCTATTTGAATTTCAGGTCAATAGCAAATCTTTTTTTTTTTTTTTTGGTAAGAGAATCTACAAAATATTGCTTTGGATAAACTTATACTAAAAAAAAAAAACTTTGTTTATCTGAATTTCAAATTTAGCTAAACATGTGCATTATTATTTGCTAAATCTAACAACCCCTCTTAAAGGGGGTCTCAGCCATGTGCTCTCTCCCCTCCCCCTACCCCCAGGATCTAGAGGCCCCAGAGGAGGAAGAATGTGCTGAAAGTTAACAGCTATTTTGATTCATGTTCATAGGGGTGGATTATAGTTTATTATCTTTGATGAAGGAGGAATATTTTTTTCCCCAATGGTACTAGATATGTGTGATCCAAATCGTGGAAATTGGGAAAAAGTGTTTCCTCAGCTGGAATATGAGGACAGGCGTGCCAGCAGCCAATGAGCCCCAGGCAAGAGGGCTGTTCCTGACCTAGGAACACGGTTCTGGCTCCACTGGCCTCAAACATTATCATAAAGGTACCAGCCTGAGCAGAGATCGGCCATGCGAAGGCGTCAGAGAAAGCCAAAGTACCAGAGAATTAATTCCTGATAACACCAGGTGGTCACCTAAGAAATACTTGAAATCCCTAATATACTGTATAACTTTGGAGAGGAAGATGGTATCAATGAAGAAAAAAAAAAAAATTGTCCGCATGGAACTTCCTGCCAACCTTGGCTCGTGGAATTTCAGAACAATCCCTTATCCTGTGTAGATACATGCTGATGTTTGACATCTGTAGAACCTAAAGGGAAAATGTGATCTTTCCCTGAGGAGTGAGAAGAGGTGTGTGAGAGAATTGCGTGTGTCACACTACAGCTTGATATCAGCTTCTGAGAAGGCGAACGTTACCCAGTGGAAGTGGTGACATTCAGAGAACCACTGGCTGTACCCTTCAAGTAGATCAGTTCAGTTCAGTTCAGTCGCTCAGTTGTGTCCAACTCTTTGTGACACCATGGATAACAGGCCATCCTGTCCTGGCGTGTCCATAACACTCCAGGCCTCCCTGTCCATCACCAACTCCCGGAGCATACCTAAACCCATGTCCATCGAGTCAGTGATGCTATCCAACCATCTCACCCTCTGTTGTCCCCTTTTCCTCCTGCCTTCAATCTTTCCAAGCATCAGGGTCTTTTCAAATGAGTCAGTTCTTCTCATCAGGTGGCCAAAGGATTGGAGTTTCAGCTTCAGCATCAGTCCTTCCAATGAATATTTAGGGTTGATTTCCTTTAGGATAGTTCTTACAAAATTACCATGTATCTAGACCACATTAGAGTTCCCTTATTAGAGTCAAGAAAAAAAATCTGCTTAGAAAATAGAAGTTAATCTTGAATATTGCATGTAACAGAAATTATTTCAAATAATAGTACATAGCATATAGGTATGTATATGTATATATGTGTGTATTTATACATATATAAATATGTATATATAATACTCAATATATTAGGATGCCAAGTACATTTTTTAATTGTCCAAAATCTAAATGCAGTTTAATACCTATCATCATAATCTCTGGCTATTAAAACCTGTTTGAAAATTTCCAGAGATGTTAAAAGCTAAGGGAACAAATCAAACATGACATTATTTTTCTCTCAGTTGTTTTATTTTGTGGTCCACTCATACATATTCTTTTTGTATGTGTGTGGGTCTTGCTGTGGGAGGTGTTAATTTAGTCAGGAGCCTCATGAGTTAAGTGAGGTTGGCAAGAACAACAGTGTGCTATTTATTACCTAAGCATGTTAGGTATGGCTTAAGGAAGTACATACATTTACAAATTACATGACTCTCATACTGTAATACTTAGTTTGCATGCTTTGAGGGAATTTTGTGAAAATTGATTTTAAGTGCTTTGGAAATAATTGATCTGTCGCTCTGCAATATACTGTATTTCCAGTATAGTCCCGCAAAGCTGTCTCATGGCACTTTCTTCCCAGACTTACCTTTGATGTTGATTTGGTCCCTTCCAGTTATAACAGCCTTGCGTAAATTTTCAGGTTGCAAGACTGACAGACAAGTATTAGCCAGCATCATGTTCACCTTTTAACAATGCGTCAGTGAGTCACTTCTAAGACTGATTTAAATACATTTGAATGTTCAACCCAATATGAATGTGAAGACATTAAATAAATGCAGTGTTTACCTGAATCTGAGATCATGCCGCACATGTGTATTTGCATGCGTGATGTGCAATCAACACACAAATGCACTGAGTGGATTTATACTATTCTGTGATAGCACGTTCAAAGAAATGTCTTCAACATGAAAAGCAATGTAAAAATGTAAACTAGTGAGGATGTTTTAAAACAAATATTCTCTCCGAATGGATTTCTGAAGCCTTTGCTTTAGTATTTTCTGTTGAGAAAGTGAGGTTATTTTTGTTAGTTTGCGTTTTGTTTGAAATGAGAGAAATGGGGAGCTTTGTCAGGTAGTCCATTGCAAGTATAGCGTGGAAGGACTTGCTGATTCTGAAGGGAAAACTAAATTCTTGCCTAAGTCGTTTCGTTTCTAAGAGCAAGGAATGCTATGTCTGGCAGAACTGGGCAATGACACAGCCAAGCTTGGCACCCAACCTAAGCTGAAGATACCTCGCCAAAAGGCTTCATTACAGTGATCATATGTAGTACCTTACCTTCAAGAAGTACATGATAACTTTCAGTGGTGTTGACATAACTTTCTCCTTACACACCCAGGCTCACAGACACACAGACACATACACACATCCTTACTCTTACACATATTCCTAGGGTAATATGGTAGTCTCTTTGTATTTCAATTCTTCTTTCCCTATTTTCTTTCTCCTCCAGAAACAGAGAAAGGTGTAAGCTAGTCTGGACCTTAAGATGGAGTAACAGTCATTAAAATGCAGGTGCACTTGGGCAGTTGCTATATTTGGCTTGCTCATCATTTCATCCTATAACTAGTACAGTACCTAGAATATACTGGGCAGTATATGTTCGTTGCAGAGAAGGCAATGGCACCCCACTCCAGTACTCTTGCCTGGAAAATCCCTTGGACGGAGGAGCCTGGAAGGCTGCAGTCCATGGGGTCGCTAAGGGTCGGGCACGACTGAACGACTTCACTTTCACTTTTCACTTTCATGCATTGGAGAAGGAAACGGCAACCCATTCCAGTGTTCTTGCCTGGAGAATCCCAGGGATGGTGGAGCCTGGTGGGCTGCCGTCTGTGAGGTCGCACAGACTTGGACACGACTGAAGTGACTTAGCAGCAGCATGTGTTTGTTGAATGATATAATGGGTTAAATTACCCACCATTCGTGTGACTGGGATAACAAGAGTAAAGTTTAATAGAAAATGACTCTTGGTAAACTAGGAAACAGCTCTGGATCCAGCTCTGCCAGTCACTAGCTTATGGCTTTGAATCTGTTTCTCAACTTCCCTGGGCCACACACTCTGCAGAAACTGAAGAAATTGGGCCAGATGATAGCTAAAATCTTCTCAGACATATCTTTTCATGATTCATTAGGCCTTGTCTAAGAATTTCATTTTGCCATCAAATTAATTTTACTGACAACAGTTTATTCTCAGAATCTCCCAGTTTGTTTGTGACCACACACTATGATCTGTAGTTACTGACAATTCTCTATTATCTAATTTTCTTGAACCAGAAAATAGAATACGAAGTTCACCAAAATTTTGCTGGCCTTTTAAGTTATATGTGTGTTGAGATGCTCAGTCACGTCCAACTCTTTGTGACCCCATGGACTATGGGACAACCACCAGGCTCCTCTGTCCATGGTGATTCTCCACGCAAGAATACTGGACTGGGTTGCCATGCCCTCCTCCAGGGGATCTTCACAACCCAGGGCTCAAACCCAGGCCACCCGCATTGCAGGCAGATTCTTTATCATCAGAGCCACCAGGGAAGCCCTTTAAGTTATATATTCCCTTTCACAATTATTTTGTTGTGTCTAATTAGAAATATCATTAATAACCTTAACACATTAATTACCTATGTTCTGAATTTTGTGTTTTATTGTCAATAACATTTTTTAATTGCCTATAAATCAATTCCTTGTAGACCTAGTCCACTTTCCCCCCAGGAAAATCTTATAGCTTATGCTAATTTACAGAACTATATGCACATTATGAATAGTTAATAAATTTCTGTTTCTTATTTCAAAAGCCATTTTTTTCTATTTCATTGTATGATTGTATTGTGTATGGAAAATTATGCTAATTCTCTAGCATTTGAATATTTTATCCATAGTTCACTTCTTTATTGATGTTTAAATGAGATTTCTTCAAACTTTACTAATGTTTTTGACAGATATAAATATTGTTCTGATTGCATAATGTTCCATGCTAAGTCACTTCTGTTGTGTCTGACTCTGTGCGGCCCCATGGACTGTAGCCCACCAGGCTCCTCTGTCCATGAGATTCTCCAGGCAAGAATACTGGAATGAATTGCCATTCTCTTCTCCAGGGGATCTTCCCGACCCAGGAATCGTACCTGTGTCTCTTATGCTTAACCTGCATTGGCAGGCAGGCTCTTTACCAGTAGCGCCTTTTACAAATTACCATGTTTATTATCCACTAACATAATCTCTTTCTTCTAAAATATTTTCTATTAATATATATGTAATATTATATAACTAAGCCCATATTTTATAACTTTACACATTTTCCCAAAATTTTCATATGTAAAATCAAAATGATAAATGGTAAAATTACTGAAAATTATGCATTTTAATACTTTTTATTTTTTTATTTTATAATATAAATTATACATTTAAAAATAAATATCTAAACCATAAGAGTAATTTTCAGCTTTTCTCAAAACTTCACAAGCTTATACTGTCCAATAAATTTATAGGCTAGAAATATCCCAAGTCCATTGAAATAATGAAAATTAAATCACGCATACTTGCTATTCTCTGTGAGTCCTGGCTGTTTCTCCAGTGGTAGTGACGGATTATGCTGAGTCCCCCATACTTTCTGCTTTATACAGCACATTGTGGCGAACTGACAACTGAGGTTAGAAAATATTAACTTTCGTTCACGCGTGCATGCCAATGGTTAACAAGGATCTTTAGAAGTATATGGTACACATTATGCATTTAAATTTCACACACAACCATTTTTCAAATAACTATAATATAGGAGCTTCTTCCTTTTATCTCACAGGAAACTGCCCTTTCCTCAGGGAAATAAAACTCGTTCAAAGACCTACCATAAGTGAATTCATACTACAGATAGTTTTTACCATATGTGTTATGAGACCAACAATCCAAGATACTTTCAGCTTTGAATCTGAATTTCCTGCCCTCTGTCAGGTTAAACCAAGCTCTTCACATTGCAGTGAATTTGAATGCATTTCAAGTGAATTATATACTGAGGATAATACTTTAAAATAAGTGGAGGGTAATTAAACATTCATTTTTTATTCATTGAAGTAACAGTAATCATAATAAATCATTTAAAAGTTAACTTATTGGAGTATAGTTGATTTCCAATGTTCTATGAATTTCTGCTGCACAATAACGTAAGTCAGCTGTATGTGTGTGTGTATATATACATATATATATATGTAAGATCCCCCTTTTCTGGGTTTCCTTCCCATTTAGGTCACCACAGAGCACGGAGCAGAGTCCCCTGTGCTGCACAGGAGGTTCTCACTTCTTACCTATTTTAAACACAGTAGTGTATCTATGTCAGCTCCAGTCTCCCAATTAACCGTCCCCTTGGTGTCCATACATTTGTTTTCTAGATCTGTGGCTCTCTTTCAGCTCTGCAGTTGAGTTCATTCGTACCATCCTTCTAGATTCCACATATTAAGCGATACTGTACAATATTTGTTTTTGTCTTTCAGACTTACTTCACTCAGTATGACGATTTCTAGGTCCAACCACATCTCTGCAAAGGGCACAATTTCATTCCTTTTTCATAGCTGAGTAATATTCCATTTTACATATGTACATCTTCTTTTTCCATTCCTCTGTTGGACATTTAAGTTGCTTCCATGTATTGGGTATTGTAAATAGTGCTGTAATGAATATTGACATGTGTATCTTTTGAATTATATTATCAGACAGTATGATACAAGCACAAAAACAGAAATTCAGATTAATGGAGTAGGATTGAAAGTCCAGAAATAAACCCACACACTTATGGTCACCTAATCTATGACAAAGGAGGCAAGAACTTACAATGGAGAAAAGACAGTCTCTTCAAAAAGTAGCACTGGGAAAAGTGGACAGCTGCGTGTAAAAAAAATAAAATTAGAACACTGTCTAACTCCATGCACAAAAATAAACTCAAAATGGATTAAAGACCTAAATGTAAAGCCAGACAGTATAAAATTCTTAGAGGACAACTTAAACAGATCACTCTTTGACATAACTCACAGTATGATCTTTTTGACCCACCTAGGAGGGTCTTTAGAGAAGGAAATGACAACCCACTCTGGTAGTCTTGCCTGGAAAATCCCATGGATGGAGGAGCCTGGCTGGCTACAGTCCATGTGGTCACAAAGAGTCGGAGACGACTGAGCAACTTCACTTCAAAGGAGGTTCTTGAAAATAAAAACAAAACAACAACAAAAAATGGGTCCCAATTTAACTTAAAAGCTTTTGCACAGCAGAAGAAATCATAAATCAGATAAAAAGACAACCCTCAGAATGGGAGGAAATATTTGCAAGTGAAGCAACTGACAAAGGTTTAATCTCCAAACTGTACAAACAGCTCATGGTGCTCAACACCACAAAAACAAAGAGCCCAATCAAAATATGGGCAGAAGAACTAAATGGACATTTCTCCACAGAAGACATGCAGGTGCCCAAAAAGTGCGTGAAAAGATGCTCAGTGTCACTAGTTACCAGCGAAATGCAAGTCAAAACCACAGTGAGGTATCTCTTCACCAGGTCAGAAGGGTCATCATCAAAACAATAAAAACTAGAGAGGGTGTGAAGAAAAGGTCGTCCTCTTACCTGCTGGTGAGAATGTGAATCGGTGCAGCCAGTGTGGAGAACATCGTGGAGGTTTCTTAAAAGACTAAAAATAAAACTCCTGTGTGACCCAGTGATCCTACCACTGGCCATATACCTGGAGAATGAATCCGCTTTGGATTCATTTGGAACACAGTCCATAATTCCAAAGAATCCAACCACACCTTGTTTATATTCCTAATCTGTCTTTATAATAACTCTGCTTTGTGAAGCAAAAAGTCATTTGATGACAGTATAAAGATATAGTTTATTCTTATGTTGCTTATTATGTGATAATACATTGGCTACACATGAATAAACTGTTCACCTCAATTCTGCAACCAGCATTTTGAACTTGTATGGCAACTAATGCTTCAATATATCAATCGAAGGAGTAGAGAGAGATCAGCGGTAACCTAAGATAATTTTCCTTTTCTAGTTTTTTGGGGTTCAGCGACATCTCAAAACTTTTACTAATCTTAGAAGTCAGGTCAATTATAATAAAAAACATACTAAATTTTAATAGTAAACAACAGTTTTGAACATATAAATTTTAAAAAGCCAATTAAGATGATTCTTTAGTAAGATTTGATGATACCTATAATGTTAACAACCCCGAGATAATGTAAAAATTGTAGACACTGCTTACAGAAAAAATTCTCACCTTCTAAAATTTCCCCACTGCTTAAATTCAGTTTTGTTTCTCCCATACTATCCTTTTGTAGGGAATGTTTACATCAACCATGAATGAATTGATTTGAATTGCATTGGCATTGAATTCTTATGTCAAAATTCAAGAGGTGGATTAGAGAGAAACTGCGATCCAAAGATTGTTTTCCACAAAGTTCTTTTGAATTATGCATAAATGACATTTGGATTCTGCTGTTTGAAGTTTATAATTCAGATAGCTTTTAAAATTTTAATGAGTTGTTTGGGACATTTTACCAAACAGATAATGACCAGTCAGACCAACTAAATAAGGATCCTGAGAAGTCTGTGGGACACTTACACATTTTGACTTCTTTTCTGTCCTCTGGAATATTCCATGCTATTCACTACATTATAGTTTTTAATTACTGCATATAATTCTATTGAAAAGTCATCCTCAGGTCTTTCAAATGTCCTATATAAATGCAGAATAATTGAGTGTAATGATCTTTCCATAAATATATGTTCCAGCAAAAGATTTTGATCTCTTTAGGAACTGATTCACGTACATCAAGATTATAAACTGAAACACCAGAGAAACAAGGCTACCACTTATGAATTCTTCCAAATGTACCAAACAGAGAAAGGAAGGAGAAGGGGAAAGGTAGGAAGTCTACTGACTGACACGGCTTCAAACTGTGACTATCTCTACAGCCCAAAGAAAACGCGAATGCAATATTTTACTGCAGAAAATGTGTATCTGTACAACCAGCGATAGGGGTCTTTTAAGAAGTATTTTATTAGTTTACTTAAGGAAATATTCAAGTTCAATAGTTCAGAAATTATTAGAAGTTCTGAATTCTGTTATGCTCTTAAAAAATTAGAATTTATCAACGTAGATGTTATTCAAGGATGATGGCTTAGACAAATTCTGTGAGTTGAGAGGGGGTTATAAGGTAACTCCAGATATTCCCAGTATGACTCATCAGTTAACTTCTGCTGGGTGATAACCACCCCAGTTTCTGATGGCCTAAAGCAGTAACCATTTGCTCAGCTCATACTACTGCAGGTTGGCCGTTGGCTCTAAAGCCAGCTTAACAATGTTGATGGCCTTGGTTGGGCTTCCCTAGGTGTCTAATTTATCTGCCAGACAGGTGAGGGCTGGTGGTTCAGGCTGGTCTTGGCTGGGATGGCATGTGCCTGATCCAGCGGGGAAGCCCAGGCTTGACAGTTGAGGGCTGGTGGTTCAGGCTGGTCCCTGCTGGGATGGCATGTGCCTGATCCAGCAGGGAAGCCCAGGCTTGTCCACAGTACAGTTCATCAGGATCTCAAGACAAAGAGCATCATGGAACCTTGGCTCAGAGCTCGATCAGTGGCACTTCTTCCTTATTCTTGTTGGAGAGGACATTCCACGGGCCAGTCAGGATTCTCAGTGGAGAAGTGGACTCTACCCCTTGACGAGAGGAGCTGCAGAGTTCCACTGCACAGAGGATGCACGCGAGCCGCGTGGGCCGTTGTGGTATCTCTGCCTTTGCGACACGCAGTCCTCTCCTTTGCATCTTGTGTATATGGAAAGTTGCCATGTGGACTCAAAACTGCTGCCAGAGGTGTTCTCGAAAAAAATAGTTTGGCTGAAGAGTCTAATATCTTTCACTTGTCTTGAAGACATTTTATCCTTTTGCTTTATTCTGAGTATTTATGGGGTTGGAGGCATTCAAGGAATGGTATTGAGAGAATGTTAGATGAAGCCAAGCTATTCTGAAAACGGCTTATTCCATTTTTCCTTTTCATTTATGCCATGTTAGAGGGTATATTGAACTTGTGTTTTCTGGTTTAGTGGCTGTATTTCTTCCCTCCTGGAGTTAATATATCCCTGTATATATAGAATGCAACTGGATATTGCTTAATGACATAGTATATAATAAGAGTTTTGGAAAAAGCAAATTTAAAAATTAATTACTGTGGTCCTCTGATTGCTTCTATGATGGTAGATAATGAGATATTTTAAGTTTGTAGCTGCCATTAATATTTTATAGATAATAAAATAAGAAGTGCTGTAATTATAGAGTTTTCATGTTTATATCAATGAGTAGTTGGAAAACAGCAGATAAAATTTAATGTATGAAAAAATAAAACACCAAGCAAAAATCTATGCTGTTTCTTCTAATGTGACATGATAAGAGGTAACAGGTACAAGCCAGGAAAGAGTCACAGGAGACATGGTTGATAATGTCCAGTGAATACTGGCCTCATCAAGATGGGTTTTAGAGAGAATTTAGGCAACATGAACTTCTCCGAACAGAATGTGTATTTTGCATCTAGGTGCATCCCAGATTTGCACAGCTAAGAAATGTCGTCGTGGAAAATGAAGTGAAGTTTAGAGAAGAGGATCAAAAGTTGTAAGTTGGGATTTTATCTTACAGTAAACTAGAATTACTACAACTTTTCAATCTAGAATGCATACTTCTATGTTGGTAGACTTTCCACCAGATCTTGAAATACTAGAACATTGGGGCCACACTTAAGAATGATTTCTCTCAGTACACGGCCCAGGTTGCTCTAATTCTATTAAATTTTCTAGAGGTCTAGAGATAAATCCATTGAAAAATGGTTTGCGGTGGGTTAGGCAGTCAATATTTCTAAGGTAACAGGTTATAATGACCTAAAACCCATAATCCAAGTGAAATGTTTATGCCCTTCCATTAACCCCTAAAAATTACCAAGCCTCTCATATTGTAGCACTGAGATTTTATAGACATAGATACTATAAATAGAACCCTTTCACCTCATGGGAGAAGAAAGTAAAATCCAGAGAATTTGAATGACTTTCTCCTCATCATACAAGTGATTCTGAATTCTGACCTGAGAGTCAGGTCCCAGATCTACACATGCAATATAGGCTTTGCCATTAATTCTTTCTTATACCATCTTTCACCTGACATGAATCATTTCCAGTCGATTGTTTCAAGGGTAACCCACAGGTAATCTTCTGATTCTTCAACCTTATTTTAAGACTGATTTTTCTCACTTCATTATTCTTATAAATGGAGAGTTATTCCTTAAGTAATCAGGTAAGAAGCCTGGAATCACTTCTTTCTGTTTTTTGTTTTTGTTTTTGTTTTTTTTTTAACAACCCTTTCCACCATATATCATCCATAAAGTTAACAAATATTTATTCATATATTATTTGTCCCACAACTATATCAAGCTCTTGGTAGGAAGGAAACTATCCCTTGGATTTATAGGTTCAATCATTCCATGTGCCTTTCACTCAATTTCTATCTCATTTTCTTCCTCCCCATCATCATCACCAATAGTCTATATTATTGTAATAGCTGCTATATAGTTTTCCTGTCCAGTATTTCTTTTGTCTTAAATACTCCTATAATAATGTCAACAATATTACTTTCCTATTCAAAGTCTTCATTGATTCTTCATATATTCAAATCCCATTCCAACCCATATTTATATTTCCTGCCTTATATATCTAGCTGTAGCCTTTAAGGTTATTAATAAAAACATTAATTGAGCATTTCCTATGGGTAAAACTCAGTGCTAAATATACTAAGAAAGACATGTATGAGGCATAGTGTCCAAAATCCAAATGCTAACATTTTATTAGAGAATATGGGATCTTGTATACACATTATTCAGTTCAGTTCAGTTCAGTTCAGTCAGTCATCTCTGACTCTTTGTGACCCCATGGACTACAGCATGCCAGGCTTCCCTGTCCATCACCAAATCCCAGAGTTTACTTAAACTAATATCCATTGAGTCGGTGATCGCCCCTCCAAACTTCTCATCCTCTGTCGTCCCCTTCTCCTCCTGCCTTCAATCTTTCCCAGCATCAGGGTCTTTTCAAATGAGTCAGCTCTTCGCATCAGGTGGCCAAAGTACTGGAATTTCAGCTATAGCATCAGTCCTTCCAATGAACACCCAGGACTGATCTCCTTTAGGATGGGCTGGTTGGATCTCCTTGCAGTCCAAGGGACTCTCAAGAGTCTTCTCCAACACCACAGTTCAAAAACATCAATTCTTCAGCACTCAGCTTTCTTTATAGTCCAACTCTCACATCCATACATGACTACTGGAAAAACCATAGCCTTGAATAGACGGACCTTTGTCAGAAAAGTGATGTCTCTGCCTTTAATATGCTATATAGGTTTGTCATAGCTTTTCTTCCAAGGTCTTTTAATTTTGTGGCTGCAGTCACCATCTTCAGTGATTTTGGAGCCCAAGAAAATAAAATCTGTCAGTGTTTCCACTTTTCCCCTATTTGCCATGAAGTGATGGAACTGGATGCCATGATGTTCATTTTTTGAATGTTGAGTTTGAAGCCAGCTTTTTCACTCTCCTTTTTCACTGTCATCAAAAGGCTCTTTAGTTCTTCTTCAGTTTCTGCATTTAGAGTGATATAATCTGCATATCTGAGTTTGTTGATTCCAGCAATCTCGATTCCAGTTTGTGAGTCACCCAGCCCAACTTTTCCCAAGGTGCATATAAGTTAAATAAGCAGGGTGACAGTATACAGCCTCGATATACTCCTTTCCCAACTTGGAATCAGTCCAGGTTGCATGTCCAGTTCTAACTGTTGCTTATTGTCCTGCATACAGTTTTCTCAGGCGAGAGGTGAGGAGGTCTGGTATTCCCATCTCTTTAAGAATTTTCCACAGTTTTTTGTGATTCACATAGTCAAAGAATTTAGCATAGTCAATGAAGCAGAACTAGACATTTTTCTGAATTCCCTTACTTTTTCTGTGATCCAGTAGATGTTGGCAATTTGATCTCTTAACCCTTCAGTTACTGTCTCTGATACTTCTGGTTTATTAACCATCCTGAGTTTAATCCTAGATAATTCCATTCTTGCAAATGGAATATTTCTGGAAAATACACCTTACATGCACTACGTTTAATGAATGTTTAGTGAAACTAAAACTGAAAACATTTTAGGTTGTGTTACCTAGTGATCTCATGTAAGGAGTCACATAATATATTCCATCTTGAATCCTGTAATGAAAATGTCTATGGGCAGTCACCCAGAACCATCTGCCTGCTTGAGAACTTGGGTCCTTACAGGAGCTTATGTGAACATGGTCTGGGTCTCACATAACCATGATTTCTGGGGCTTTTCTTGGTCATGCTACTCTCTGCAAGGCTGAGGGCCAGCTGCTTCTCAAAGCTAGTCTCTCCCCCTGGCTGCCTCATCCTGACTCAGGACCAGGCCAGAACGCAACAGTGTTTCCGCTGTGGGGTGAGGGGAATGGATGGTGGAAAGTCTTGTGTGGGTAGAGAGGTAGAGGGATGGTGCATTTTGGGGAACTTTAGCTTTTTGCTCTTCACCTTATTATCCTCTTTAAAGTTGTACCTTGAAATATAGCACTTTTATAATTAAAAAGAAATAAAAGAAAAATAAAACTTTTTGGAAATATCCACAAGCTTCACAGTACTGAGATTATGATCATATATTCTTTTAACACTTGGTGTTATCATTTTTACTGATCACACCATGACTAATTTCATTCATAACCATTCTGCAATAATTATCTTCTGTTCTATTCATCTGGTTCGAATCTTTACTGCTCTCAAGTGTATGACTGATCCTTAATAAGCCACTTGCACACTCTTGAATAATATTCCTCGAATTTTATACAATTAACTTGTGAATAATTATTTATAATGAACTTTTTTTTAAAGTAAATTTAAAAGTTATCAAAAGTTTGGATAGGAAGAACATTATTAGTACTGATCACTGTTTTTAAAATAGGACTTTTTAGTTATACATTATTCATAAATAGGTAGATGAAAATAATTTAAGTAATTTGAGACAAAAAAATCTGTTTTTAGTGAAACTCTGTTACTCATTGCACTGTAAAAATTAAAGCATGCTTTTGCTATTTCTATCTTCTCACGTTCTTGACATTACCTAATAATTTCTTTTTTATGAAAATCTTATCTATTATTCAAGATCTCACTCATAAGCCACTTTCTTGAAGAATTCCTTGACAAATTTCTAACAATCAGTTTAACCTAGCATATAATGTCCCCAAAGTTCATGGTTTATAACCAGAAAAACTTATTTTTCATATTTTATGTTCACTGTTGGTCAGCTATAACTCTGCTCTATGTCTCCTAGATGACAAAGAAGCATATATCTGGGATCCTTCTGGTCTTTTAGGAGAGTTATAAGAGAAATATGGCAACCCCAAACTAGCTTTTAAGCTTTAACTTGGAAGTTATTCATTCACTTATGCTCCCAAGTCATTGACCAGAGCAATTCATATGACACATTCTGAGTCAACATGATGGAATTGTACCATAAGTCACATGTCAGGTATGATATCCACAGAATTAGAAAGTATACGCCACACCCAAAAAGGAACACAAAATATTTCAAACAATAATATAATGAATAGCATTGTTTATTATAATGGAGGTAAGAGATGAAACAATTCTATTTTTGAATTTTCCTCCCATGTTCTCATCAACTCTATTATTGTTTCCTAGAATTTTGTAAATCCTTTTTCATTCCACCCATTTCCATTCTTTGCCTCCCCTTCCGTCCTAGTTCTATTTTTCAAAATTCTACCCATTACACAATATTTCAATCATGATCACATACATTCTCAGAGGCCCCCTCGGTATATTCAACTTATATTTGAGCCCTTTCTTATTTGACTTAATGTATATTGATTTTTGGCACTAGCTTTATTCAGCTGTGTACAATACTTTTGTAAATGTGTGTTCATGTATTTTCTCCCAAGTCAAACATATGATAATGTACTTAGCAAGACTGGAGCCTTGACATATTCTTCCCCATTGTGTAGGAGGAGCTCTGATCGTTCAGGCTGCAGTGCCCAATGCACCAGTCCAGCTAGACGCCCCCCAGGCCTTTCCTATTCAGGACAGAATGTAGACAAACCTCTTATTTGTAAACGTGAGTAGGACTAGATTGAGTAATCATTTCTCCCAGTATGTGCTTGGTGTATAGGGAAATTCATACCAGCCCCCTGCTCTTCTCAAATGTTTATTGAATACATTCATAGGTAATCTTGCGATGAAGGGAAGGACTATTGACCTCTGGTTAGATACATAGTGTATTAATAAAACAGTGTATAGTGTGTGAATTGAGGTACTTTCTTCTATCTTTTTTTTTTGTTTGTTTTTGTGAAAAGAATAGCATAATGAAAAGCATATCATACAAGGAAAGGCAGGAAAAAGTACTGGGGAATTTAAAGTTATGGAAACCACTGGAAGTAAAATGATGACTATCAGAGTGAAATACTGGATAAAATCAAGTAGGAAAAAGCCAATAAAGCATCTGTATGACCAGGGAATTAGAAATTGAAAATACAGAGAAAGGGGTTCATTATCTAAACAATTAATGGGATGATACATAAGCCCCATTTAGAGAAGCAAGGTTGAAGTTCTTTCAAAAAATGCAGAGTTTTTTTCATAGCTGTTGAATCATCTTCATGTCACGCAGTTTGTTATTCTTAAAATTGAATACTGAGAAAAAGATAAGAGCTATAGTTCTTAGAAAAATGAAGAGTAGATGAAAGAGAGAATTTGAAGACATTATCTAATAGTCTTCATTTTTATAAGCAGTTACTGTTAAAAAAGCTAAAATTACGATAATGATCTTAATGTAGCCAAACCAGCATAAATTAAATAGGAATTTGTCTGTCAAATAATGTGACCAATTAACCCAATATTATACTGAACTTTCTGGTTCAGTACAATCAGAATCCTGGTCATATTATTAAGGATTTAAATATGTGTTTTTGTATACATGTTTAAATATATGTTTCACATTTTGGACTTACAGTGAAAGGATAAAAATGGGGACTAGAGAGATGAGAGAGAAGACATGTGGAAAATCAATCAAGAGGAAAGTTGCTTGATATCTGTCAGGAAAGATATTTCAAAGAAGTTAAAGGCTAAAGCAAGGTTATAAAGGACTTAAATTCACTTGGGCAATTTTAGCTTTGAAAATAAATGATGAATTGCTCAGAAGCTCATAGTAAATACTGCAGTAGACTTTCTCTCCTCCAGCCCATCAGAACTTGACATACCTTTGGGAAACTAACTTTGCCCCAATATTAGTTTCCATTGTTTGTTTGTGGTTGATACCAACCATATCCCAATTTATATACCTTGCCTGCTGCTGCTAAGTTGCTTCAGTCGTGTCCAACTCTGTGTGACCCCATAGACAGCAGCCCACCAGGCTCCCCCGTCCCTGGGATTCTCCAGGCAAGAACACTGGAGTGGGTTGCCATTTCCTTCTCCAATGCATGAAAGTGAAAAGTGAAAGTGAAAAGTGAAAGTGAAGTCACTCAGTCGTGTCCTATTCTTAGCGACCCCATGGACTGCAGCCTACCAGGCTCCTCTGTCCATGGGATTTTCCAGGCAAGAGTACTGGGGTGGGGTGCCATTGCCTAGTGAAACATAATACTCTCTCCCTTAAACAAAGGGATGGGATGTGGCATAGATGCATAATTAAACCAGCCTGAGGACAGCCATGCTGTTGAATTCACTTCAGTCCGTAAAATGGAATTATCTTTTTCTTAAACATGCGGACAGTCTGGAATGGTAGTGGTCATCATTACATTTTCCGTACGATAGCGGCTACATTGCTCCCCTGTTATGACTACTATATTGCAGAAGACTGCTGAAAACGGAGTCAACGGAGAGGAAAGAAAGCTAAGACATGGAAGAGACATCACAACAACTCTGTTAGCGAGGTGCTATTAATGCCATTCTAAAGAAGAAGAAACTGAAGCTTGGATATTTTATTCCCCCATTCAGCTCGTAGCACCAAGTGGCTGAGTCAGGGTACCAAGCTAGGACTGTGTGGGTCTAGACCTCTTGTACATTTAACAATGTAAGTCCGAACTTTATACATGCTCTCTCACCCCTGAAACTCTTGGGGTTTTACAAGGGATGTCATAACCCATCTATAAATGAGAAAACAAATATGGCAAAATTCAGGTATATATCCAAAATAATGAAAACAACAACAAAATAAGAAACATGGTTGAGACTCATCTGCATATATTCTGATTACCCAAAAGGCCATATCTTTGGCATCAGACAAAATGCCACTTTTATTAATTCACTTTTAAAATATTTTAAACAACGAAAAACAGTCAATTCTGTGATAACGCCAAAGCAAATGATACATATGTCTTTTCTACAAGGAATTTGTAATTCAGAAGACGCTTCGTAAAACTAATATAAAATAGCTTGTATATTATGACTTGAACCAATTAATACAGTTAAATATGTTCGGAATTTTGAGGGGAAAATATAACGTGATAGAACAATTTACTTCCCATCAACTCTTATCCAATCATAACTTCTCAAACACTGATATGATGTGTGGTTTAAACTGAGCATCTGCATGCTTATGGGAAAAAGGAAAGATATCTGTGCCTTCAAAGAAGGAAAGAGTGAATCAATATCAGATATTTTCCTCAGAGCATTAGATGTTGAGTTCATAGAGGAAAAGATTGAGTTGACCGATTTATTTCTTAAGAGTGCTTAGCAGAGTATTTATGTCCAGTTTTATTCAATAGCTTTTAACTCTGTATCTGATTACTGGGTCCAAGATTCCTTAAACCTTAGGAAATTTACATTCTAAAGATGCATGCTTTAAGCTCCAGGAGATCAGAGGCCTTGCCTCCCCCCACCCCCCCACCCCCGCCCCTTGTTGTTTTGCTTAGTCTTAGGTTAGCTCCATAAAAAAGACAGAAGTTTATTCTTGCTCATAAAAGAGGTGTATAGTTCTACAAGTAAGCAATCAATCAGTCCAGGGCTGGTCTGCAAGTGTGAAGAAGCATGAAAAAGAGGCCAAAGGAGTCCTCTTGCTCTCTTAAACATTTACACCTTCTTCCTAGAGGAAGTCACACACTGTCCCACTTAGATATCCATGGCCAGAGTTTACAGGAATGACTGCATATCAAGTTGCAAGAAAGGCTACAAAATTAATCTTTGGTTCCAGGCTCTAGTGCAGTATATGTTAGTCGCTCAGTTGTGTCTGACTCTGTTTGACCCCATGGACTGTAGCCCACCAGGCTCCTCTGTCCATGAGATTCTCCAGGCAAGAGTACTGGGGTGGGTTGCCGTGCACTTTTCCAGGGGATCTTCCCAACCCAGGGATCCAATTCAGGTCTCTTGCATTGCAGGCAGATTCTTAGCCATCTGAGCCACCAGGGAAGTCCTCTAGCACAACAACAACTGTTCTTTTTTTTTTTAAAAAAAAAAAAAAAGGAAAACAAAACAAATAGTCTTTAGTCTCTGCTAAAATTGCCATCTCTAAAGTGTCTCTAAAGTGTCTGGGCTTCTCTGGTGGCTCAGCTGGTAAAGAATCTGCCTGCAATGCTGGAGACCTGAGTTTGATCCCTTGGTCAGGAAGATCCCCTGGAGGAGGGCATGGAAACCCACTCCAGTATTCTTGCCTGGAGAATCCCATGGACAGAGGAGCCTGGTGGGCTACAGTCCATGGGGTCACAAACACTGGGACATGACTGAGTGACTAAGCACACACAAAGTGTCTGCTACTACTGCTGCTGCTAAGTCGCTTCAGTCGTGTCCGACTCTGTGCGACCCCATAGACGGCAGCCACCAGGCTCCCCCGTCCCTGGGATTTTCCTGGCAAGAACACTGGAGTGGGTTGCCATTTCCTTCTCCAATGCATGAAAATGAAAAGTGAAAGTGAAGTCGCTCAGTCGTGTCTGACTCTCAGCGATCCCCTGGACTGCATGCAGCCTACCAGGCTCCTCCATCCATGGGATTTTCCAGGCAAGAGTACTGGAGTGGGGTGCCATCGCCTTCTCCGCACAAAGTGTCTAGTGTTTGCATTTTACCTGTTTTACCAAAGTTCATTGACCGTCTGGATCTTTGCACTTGGGTCCCTTGCTTAAGACACCCTTCCTCCTTGCCCATTTGTTACATGTGGACACACTCTTCCACAGCTCTAAAATGAAAATGAAACAAAGCTTTCAACACGCTCACCTTTGTTACAAACCCTGTCCTAGATGAAACACAGAAGAATTTAATAAAAATCACTGATGTTGGACATAGGGCTCCTTGACTGTAACTGAAGGTAAACTGGATGGGCATCATTTTTGTTGTTTAAATTGGATTGTCATTCTTAAATAAGTCAGCTGGTTCCTTGTAAAGAAAGGTTATGAAAGACCTTCACAACCATCTGTAATAATGCATGTAGACATTCTCTTCTGATTTTGACCTTGATTTTTCATTTCTAGGAAAATCTAAAGGATACATTAGCTATGAGCATAAAGGTGTCCCCCCCCCCATTTTATGTTTAATGTTTTTCCTGTTGAAGAGTACTGAGAGGGTTGCCATTAAAACTCAATATACCTTAAATCAAAAAGTTCCTCATTTACCTTTCTTAGTCACTTGTTTTATTAATTTTATTCCTATATGAAATATGTATTAAAAGCCACTATAGGTTCTGTGCTAATCTAAGCCCTGGAAATGAACACACACACACACACACACACACACCCCAAACCAAGCTCTGTAGAGAATTTGCTTTATAAATGGGATGAAAAACACAAAATGAAAAAAATCCACTTTGCAGACATTATTTTCTAAGTCATGGTAGTTCTAGAAGGCAAGAGTACCATAAAAGAGAACAAAGCATGTGAGCCTAGGGTTTCAGAGGCAGTAGCCCACTGAGGGCATGACACTGGAATTGTGGTCTGGAGGATGGGCAGGGAAAGTTATCAGGTTGAGAAATAAAAGGGGAAGATTCCAGGCAAGGGGGCATGAATATACAGATGCATGCATGCATGCATACACAGAGGAGTGAGGTGTGCTCATTTATTCCACTGGCATTTATAAAGCACCTGCTCTAGGCACATGGTGCAACAAGACAGTAAGATACTAATTGTTGCTGCCCTCTGAATGCTTACAGGTGAGGGAGAAGAAAGAGCTCTTATCAATGAGTGCAGTGCAGCAGCATACACAACAACTAGAAACAATGACAGACTTTATTTCTTGGGGAACCAAAATCATTGTGGACTTCAGCCATGAAATTAAAAGACATTTGCTCCTTGGAAGAAAAGCTAAGACAAACCTAGGCAGTGTATTAAAAAGCAGAGACATCACTTTGCCAACAAAGATCTGTATAGTCAAAGCTATGGCTTTTGCAGTAGTCATGTATGGATGTGAGAGTTGGACTATAAAGAAAGCTGAGTACCAAAGAATTGATGCTTTTGATCTGTGGTGTTGGAGAAGACTCTTGAGAGTCCCTTGGACTGCAAGGAGATCCAACCAGTCCATCCTAAAGGAGATCAGTCCTGGGTGTTCTTTGGAAGGACTGATGCTGAAGCTGAAACTCCAATACTTTGGCCACCTGATGTGAAGAGCTGACTCATTTTGAAAAGACCCTGATGCTGGGAGGGACTGGGGGCAGGAGGAGATGGGGACAACAGAGCATGAGATGGCTGGATGGCATCACCAACTTGATGGACATGAGTTTGAGCAAACTCTAGGAGATAGTGATGGATGGGGGAGCCTGGCGTGCTGCAGTCCATGGGGTCACAAAGAGTCAGACATGACTGAGCGTCTGAACAGAAAGAAGTATTTCAAAGTTAAGATAGGCCAGAAGAATCATTGTCTAGTTCTCATAGTGGTGGGGAAAATATGCCTGATAGAAGAGCTGACTCCTGAGCCATGGGGTCATGATTTTTCTGTTAAGCTTCCTCTTTCTGTGCCTCCGTATCTTCTTTGGGATTTATCAGTGTTTATTAAAAGCCTATAGTATGCAAAGCTTTTTGTTACTAGCTGAAAAGAAACCAAGAATGTTTAGAATCCATTATCTTTGAATTAGGAACTGGCCTTAACTGTCTAACAGAATAAGTGAATAACTTTTATCTCAGCGTTTATTTATGTCTCCACTGAGCCCTTTAGTAAAAATCTCAGACAGAAGCCCAGTAGAAGGTGGCCAATAACTAATTCTGATTGAAATATTGAGGTTAGGAAGCTGACAACTTCCCCTACTCACTCCATGAGAGACTAGCTGTGAAACCTGTTCTCTAGCAATGCCAATTTGGGGAATATAAGAAACTTTGTCCTGGTTATCTTTTAGACATGCTTTTAGAAGTCTCCACATGAAAAACAAATTTTAAAATATTTAAATTAACTTTGCTAAAATTAAGCAACATAATTCTAGACAAATATTTATTCCAGACTTTACCAAAGAAGCAAAAAGCATTAGAAAACCATCAAAATAAAGCTACAAAAACCATAGCTTGATAAATGTGACTCTGAGGGCTAGTGATTAGTTGTAAAGTCCTTCCTAAATAATAAGTTTATTGGAGGCATTGATAAAGATGAATTTCATAGTCAGGTGAATAAACATAGACCAAAGTAGCAAATTTCTATAAGCCATGATAATCAGTTATATAACAATCAATTAAATAGTAAAAGAAAGTCCAGTTAACCTAGATTTTTGTTACTGTAAGGAGATATAAAAAATAATTAATATTATAGTTTCTTCCATCTGAATTTTATTTATAATTCATTATAGGCTCTAACTCACTTTTTCTTAAGTAGAGATAAAAACAGCAAGTCCAAATGGAGATTCGAGTCTGACATTTTCAAAAAATAAAGAAGAAAATCAAGTAATGGCTTTGTCTGGATAATGTGAAATATACCAGCCATATAGTTAAATTTAAGTAAAAGTATTTAAATGAAGTGAATCCATTAATTTGATACTATATTTGAATAAATAAAAGCATAATTGACACTTTATTTTAATTTCCTGTGTTGACCTTAACGAGAAAGAAAAACATTCTGATAATCTTTAAAAGGCCTAGTGAATACTTTGTATAAAAGAATATTGAACAATGTGTAATTCATTCTTGCCTATGGAAAGCTTATGTAGTTCGTCAGATACATTGAAAGTCCATTCATATAGAGGGTTCACAGGAGGAAAAGCCCAGCTATAGTTGCTAGTCACCACATTTCAAGAGGCAAAAAACATATCAAAAACTCAAAGCTTTTTTTCTCTTTAAAGCCTTAGAGATCAATTTCCTCCCTGAATTCCTTACAAGTTTAAAAATCAAAGTACTAAACACAGTACTGAAATATTGTCAATGAACCATTCTCAAAAGATTTTTTTTTCAGTGTTTCAAAGAAAAGAACATGTAAAGGTCCCAAGTGCTATTTTTAATATCTCACAATCCTTGACTGTTGTGAAGTAGAATGAATCAACTCAAAAGTTCTAATCTGGGTTGTATAAATAACCAAATTTCCAATTAGACTTATGCTAATTGCAAATGACTGGAGATCAAATTCAACATGGTTTTTAAGAGGAGAAGCAGTATTATTTTGTAGTTAGTATTAATGGCAAGGCAGTTTCATGGTCCAATAAGTGGTTAGCTTTGAGCAAAAAGACAGGGACTCGTTGAAACCGTCAGGTGTCATATTCTTTCTTCATCTCTGTTTTCTGTTTTCTCTGAATAAGCCCCACTCTTAGGTTTCATATCATGGCAACATGGAGCCTTTTGCCTCTTCTCAGGTCCGATCCAGTAGGAATATGTGCTTGCACAGCCATTAGGTGAATGCCCATGAGGCACATGCCCGTCACAGATTCCAGAGCTGTGGCCAGGAATACAGGATATGTGGCCTGATGTAGATCTATATCATATGGCCACCCCAGGAGCTGCTGGGAAAACCCCACCTAGAATTTATGACCTGGGACTGGGGAGGGAGGAATACATAGAAAAAAAGAGACTATTGTTAGAAGAATGGGAAATGAGTACAACAAAAGCAAAAACATACTTATCCACTACATTTTTGTAATCAGTATTTGTGTGTGGACTGAATGTTTGTGTTGCCCTAAAATTCACATACTGAAATTCTAATTGCTAATGTGATGGCTCTTGGAGGTGTGGCCCTTGGGAAGTTAATTAGTGTGAAATTAGGTCATGAGAATGGGCCCTCATGGTGGAATCAGTAACTATAAAAAGAAAATGAGACAGATCTCTCTCTCTCTCTTCATCCTGTGAGAAAATCAAGAAAAATGTCCTTTCCAGAATCAGACTGTACAACTGTTGTCTCTGACTTCCCAGACTCCAAAAATATGAGACATAAATGTTTGTCTGTAGAATTTTGTGACAGTAGCCAGATTTATGATAATTTGTACATTAATGCTATAATAAGTTACTTTAATTGAGTGTTCACAATATACCATGCTTGATGACTCCTTAATATTTTGATTATTATTATTATGCTATTGTTCCAAGTTTGAAAACAATAAAATATTGACTAAAATCACTATATATATCTGTGTGTGTGTGTGTGTGTATATATATATATATATATATATATATATTTAAAATATTGATTCCTAATGAGTGCAATGCTCAAAATTCTCCAAGCCAGGCTTCAGCAATATGTGAACCATGAACTTCCTGATGTTCAAACTGGTTTTAGAAAAGGCAGAGGAACCAGAGATCAAATTGCCAACATCTGCTGAATCATCAAAAAAGCAAGAGAGTTCCAGAAAAACATCTATTTGTGCTTTACTGACTATACCAAAGCCTTTGACTGTGTGGATCACAATAAACTGTGGAAAATTCTGAAAGAGATGGGAATACCAGACCACCTGACCTGCCTCTTGAGCAATTTGTATGCAGGTCAGGAAGCAACAGTTAGAACTGGACATGGAACAACAGACTGGTTCCAAATAGGAAAAGGAGTATGTCAAGGCTGTATATTGTCACCCTGTTTATTTAACTTATATGCGGAGTACATCATGAGAAACGCTGGACTGGAAGAAGCACAAGCTGGAATCGAGATTGCCGGGAGACATATCAATAACCTCAGATATGCAGATGACACCACCCTTATGGCAGAAAGTGAAGAGGAACTAAAGAGCCTCTTGATGAAAGTGAAAGTGGAGAGTGAAAAAGTTGGCTTAAAGCTCAACATTCAGACATCGAAGTCATGCCCACCACTTCATGGGAAATCGATGAGGAAACAGTGGAAACAGTGTCAGACTTTATTTTTCTGGGCTCCAAAATCACTGCAGATGGTGACTGCAGCCATGAAATTAAAAGACGCTTACTCCTTTGAAGGAAAGTTATGACCAACTTAGATAGCATATTCAAAAGCAGAGACATTACTTTGGCAACAAAGGTCCATCTAGTCAAGGCTATGGTTTTTCCTGTGGTCATGTATGGATGAGAGAGTTGGACTGTGAAAAAGGCTGAGTGCCAAAGAATCGACGCTTTTGAACTGTGGTGTTGGAGAAGACTCTTGAGAGTCCCTTGGACTGCAGGGAGATCCAACCAGTCCATTCTGAAGGAGATCAGCCCTGGCTGTTCTTTGGAAGGAATGATGCTAAAGCTGAAACTCCAGTACTTTGGCCACCTCATGCAAAGAGTTGACTCATTGGAAAAAACTCTGATGCTGGGATGGATTGGGGGCAGGAGGAGAAGGGGATGACAGAGGATGAGATGGCTGGATGGCATCACTGATTTGATGGACGTCTGGGTGAACTCCGGGAGTTGGTGATGGACAGGGAGGCCTGGGATGCTGTGATTCTTGGGGTCGCAAAGAGTCGGATACGACTGAGTGACTGAACTGAACTGAATGTGTGTAAAGGCATAATAATGAAATGGACAGATGCATGAACTTAAATATCTCAAATGTTCATGAAATTTGAAAACTGTGTTCAAATGAACAAGAAAGAAAAAAGAAATCTTGCCTCCTGCTATTACTTAATTGGCAAGTTAATCTGCTTTCCTATTTAATTTAAACCTAAATTTACACTGCACCGCTGTCCTTTTTGAGTATACTAACTTTATGCCAATAGATTAAAATTTGTTCTTAAAACTATTGGCAGGATTTCAGGAAACAAAGACAAAAGAAAGATGAGATTGAAATAGAAAGACAGAGGCTAGGAAACCGACATGGAGGAAGAAAAGAAGGAAAAGTAGAGAAGGAAGTAAAGAAGGAAGAACATACATTTTATTCTTGAACCATTCCTGAATATTCTTGATCAGCTAAAACATTTACAATGGGGATATCTTAGTAAGGTACTATTAATGAAATTATTTTTAGTGTCTTAGTCTCTTTCAAATTGTTCTGTTAACTTGGAAATTTTTGTGTGTGGGGAAAAAAAAAAAAGCACTGCTGAAAACAGAACAAACAAGCAAGCGAGCCTCTCTTTCCTTGCTGGCTTTCAGTCAGTTTTCCCACTAAATGGAGAAACACAGCAGCGTTTTCACTAGACAACTGAAGCGCACAATTTCACAAACAATCCTGAGTGTGTGCTGCAGGGCATGACCATGGATGGTGTTATCTGGTCATGTTCCATGTTTTATATCTGTCATCCACTGTTCAGGCGTTTTCTTTTCTTGCGCTCCCTAGGTGTGAGAAAAAATTTGGTTAAATGAGAAACTGTTTCAAGGCATTTTAACTTAAGATTGAAAACATTTTGCCCATCTTATAGCATGCAAACATACCTTGGAAAGTTTAAATAAAGAAGAGAGGTAAAAATTTGCATTAGATGTGTGCAGATGTACTTAAGCAAAACTGGCTCAAAGATGTACTTGGATTACATTTAATTTTCTTCTCTCCAGGATACATTCTAGTGTCACATCAAATCATACGCCTGTTTTTAAATCAATAATGGTATTCTATGTATAATATGTGAAGACATGAACAGAGATAGAAATACTTTTATGATTATTTTTTCATCAAGTCTATGTTGCTTATTTCAAATTCAAATGTTTCCACAGTATTTGCCTCAATTGAATTACTTACCTTGAAATAATTTCCAAAAGTGGCTAAAACAGGTCAATGAGAAATTAAAGTAACATATTGGAACTTTTTACCAAATATTTATTTTACTATATATATTATTCAATGTTATGTAAAATTCAGAGGACTTATTTCAAATTTATTGTCCAAAAAAACCCCACATTTGTTTTATAACCTTATAGAAAATAGGAATTATTTATTTATCTATAGCAGTTAAGCTGGAATCAAGATTGCTGGGACAAATATCAATAACCTCTGATACTTAAAGCTCAACATTCAGAAAACTAAGATCATGGCATCCAGTCCCACCACTTCATGGGACAAATAGATGTGGAAACGATGGAAACAGTGACAGACTTTATTATTTTGGGGCCCCAAAATCGTTGTAGATGGTGACTGCAGCCATGAAATTAAAGGACACTTCCTCCTTTGAAGAAAAGCTATGACCAACCTCAACAGCATATTAAAAAGCAGAGACATTTCTTTGTCAACAAAGATCCATCGAGCCAAGGCTATGGTTTTTCCAGTGGTCATGTATGGATGTGAGAGTTGGACTGTGGAGAAAGCTGAGTTCTGAAGAATGATGCTTTTGAACTATGGTGTTGGAGAAGACTCTTGAAAGTCCCTTGGACTGCGAGGAGATCCAACCAGTCCATCCTAAAGGAGATCAGTCATGAGTGTTCATTGGAAGGACTGATGCTGAAGCTGAAGCTACAATACTTTGGCCACCTCATGCGAAGAGTTGACTCATTGGAAAAGACCCTGGTGCTGGAAAAGATTGAGGGCAGGAGGAGAAGGGGACGACAGAGGATGAGATGGTTGGATGGCATCACTGACTCAATGGACATGAGTTTGGGTAAACTCTGGGAGTTGGTGATGGACAGGGAGGCCTGGTGTGCTGCAGTCCATGCAGTTGCAAAGAGTCAGACATGACTGAGTGACTGAACTTAACAGTTAAATTAGGGTGGCATTTAGAAACCGCTAAACTGTTCAGGAGGGACCAGATGTCTTTGCAGGGTGCTCCTTCTCCATCTTGGGAAGGGTCAGAGTGGTCCTCTGAGTGCCCTGGCTTCCTGACAGTGAGGCGGGGGCAGCCTATGTGATGACTGATGGGCAGGGCTCAGACACACACAGCCGCAGGTCACAGAGCATGGAATCCTCTGCTCCACCGCACCTGAATTCTCCCCGTTGTCCATAAACAAGGGTCAGGTTCATCACGTGGGGTGGCACTGCTAGGTAGTCATGGTGAACCCAGACACATGTGAACGGAGCTAGATGGATTCTCCTGCTAATCAATTCTTTCCCCCTTACTAACACAAACTAGTTTAAAAATCAGCCGATCATCACATGGCAAGCCTGGGACAACAAATTTAGTCTCAATGCACAAAACTGGTCAAAATATCTTACACTGCAACTTCAAGCCAATCTTCAAGCCAACTCCAGGGCTCTCTCCCTATCATGTTTATGTAGAGGAGGCCCTCTGTCATCATTTCAAGACTATGCTTCTTACTTTCTTACTTCATCCTCCAGAAGACAGTTTTCTAAGCCTAAAAAAAAAAAAAAAAAAAAAGAAAAGAAAACTTTTTCTTATACCTTAAAAAATAAATAATAGTCACTACTTTATAAAATGTATGATCTGTTGTTAAATATGTGAGGGAAGGATGGCTTATCTTTAATGCCTTTAATACTTGAAACTATTCTGAAACCAGGACGATTGATGAAATTTCAAACCACTCTAGCTGCCCCTTCAGCTTCTACCTGCTTTCTACCCTCATTCCTTTCTGCTCACAAGACCCTTTAGGATAAAATCTCGCCACTTTCAGATTCTTTTTGTTTACCAATATATTTATCATTTTAACATGTTTTATGACGAATCAACGTGTTCTTTACTCAATGGAACCTTTTCCCCACATGAATACAACCAAATAAATTTTTTCTACAAGTTCATTTCTAAATGCTTTTCCTATTAGTTTTTATTTCAAGCAGAAGAAGGAAAAAACTCTGACCCTGGTAAGTGAACTGCCATTCAAAATATCCTAAGGCACAAAGCCAATTTTCTTTTTTCTCATTTCCTGTCTAGGGTGACTGGGAATTTCACATTAACCAGACCGTATCTCTCTGTTCTTTTTTCTCTGCCTTTCTTCAGCCAGGTAGATTTACCTTTCCCAGGATACTCTCATCAGTTTTACGATCTTCTTTTTCCTTCTTTCTCATTGCACCAGAAGTGCTTTGTTTGCATTGTAAGTTAACTAGACCAGTCTCTGTCCTTTTACAAAGCCTTTGCATTGGCCAACAGGAGTTGCAAGCCTCCCATTCAGATCAGTCTGTAACACTCCCACAGATTGGCAATACTTGCATTATTTTGAACTTTCTCTCTGACTGGAGGCTTCTTCCCTACAACATCCTGACCCTCCCAAGAATCCATAAAACACAAAGTGGATGTCACTAAGGTGGCAGTCCTGATCATTGGAAAGACAGATGCTGAAGCTGAAGCTACAATACTTTGGCCACCTGATGCGAAGAACTGACTCACTGGAAAAGACCCTGATGATCAGAAAGATTGAAGGCAGGAGGAGAAGGGGATGACAGAGGATGAGATGGTTGGATGGCATCACTGAATCAATGGACATGAGTTTGAGTAAGCTCTGGGAGTTGGTGATGGACAAGGAGGCCTGATGTGCTGCCGTCCATAGGGTCTCAAGGTGTTGGATACAACTGAGCGACTGAACTGAAGGTGGCTCAGTGGTAAAGAATCCACCTGCCAATGCAGGGGACGGGGGTCGTGAAGATCCCCTGGAGGAGAAAATGGCAACCCACTCCAGTATTCTTGACTGGAGAATCCCACGGACAGAGGAGCCCCACGAGCTACTGTCCACGGGGTCGCAAAGAGTCAGACATGACTTAGTGACTAAAGAACAACACAGCAAACGTGCAGTAGAACAGTAATCAATGTGTGTACGCTTGGCCCTTGCACAACACAGGGGTTAGGGGCATTGATCCTTGTGCAGCTGAAAAATCAAGTATAACTTTTACCTCCCTCAAAACTTAACTGGTAGCCTACAGCTGGCAGGAAGCCTTGCTGATTATACATTGCCAATTAACTAATATTCTGTATATTATGTGTATTCTACACTATATTCTAACAGTAAAGTAAAATAAAATGTTATTAACAAAATCATAAGGGAAAACATGCTTACAGTACATATGTGTATTATTGAAAAAAATCTGTCTATAAGTGGACCTGGGCAGTTTATATAGGTGTTATTCAAGGATCAACTGTCTAGTTTGTATTTCTCTCTTCCTGTTTCTGCAAAAAAAAAAAAAAGAAAACAACTTACTAAAATTACCTCTGTCTTACAATTTATGGTGTAGGAGAATTAAATAAGCAGGATATTTCCTTGCAAAACTTATCTGAGTAGGACTTTATGAAAACAAAACTAAACTTCTGAGCTTAAGGGAAAGGATAGATTAGATTAAGAAACAAATGACCTGGCTTCACAAAAGAGGCTTAAGAATTTCACATTTTAGGAAATTAATTTAATTTATTTTTGGGGGCTCCAAAATCACTGCAGATGGTGACTGCAGCCATGAAATTAAAAGACGCTTACTCCTTGGAAGGAAAGTTATGACCAACCTAGATAGCATATTCAAAAGCAGAGACATTACTTTGCCAACAAAGGTCCGTCTAGTCAAGGCTATGGTTTTTCCAGTGGTCATGTATAGATATGAGAGTTGGACTGTTAAGAAAGCTGAGCGCTGAAGAATTGATGCTTTTTAACTGTGGTGTTGAAAAAGACTCTTGAGAGTCCCTTGGACTGCAAGGAGATCCAACCAGTCCATTCTAAAGGAGATCAGCCCTGCGTGTTCTTTGGAAGAAATGATGTTAAGCTGAAACTCCAGTATTTTGGCCACCTCATGTGAAGAGTTGACTCATTGGAAAAGACTCTGATGCTGGGAGGGATTGGGGGCAAGAGGAGAAGGGGACGACAGAGGATGAGATGGCTGGATGGCTCAATGGATGTGAGTCTGAGTGAACTCCGAGAGTTGGTGATGGACAGGGAGGCCTGGTGTGCTGCGATTTGTGGGGTCGCAAAGAGTTGGACATGACTGAGTGACTGAACTGAACTGAACTGAATTTACAGCTTAAAAATGAGCAAGCATGCTTTTCTCTGGGCTTCCAGGATGGCTCAGTGCTAAAGAACTCACCTGCCAAGGCAGGAGATATAAGACACGGGACTTCAGTCTCTGAGTAGGGAAGATCCTCTGGAGGAGGGCATGACAACCCACTCCAGTGTTCCTGCCTGGAGAATCCCATGGACAGAACAGCCTGGTGGGCTACAGCCTGTAGGGTGGCGGAGTTGAACGCTACTGAGGCAACTGAACACACACACTCATGCTTTCTTCTAGGGTTCCCTGTCTTCACAGACCTCCCAGAAATGCCATACGCAGCCCAGCTGAGCAGAGTGGCCAGACTTGAGGCACCCTTGTTTGCAAGCACAGTTCTGTCTCAGTGCTTAAGGATCTACTTTGCCATGGCTGTGATCTATTGAAACAATGTATTTGAATGCTGCCAGAGCTGCCTCTAGTTTATAAAAGAAGCAATTTGCTTTCAGACCCTCTTTATTCCACCCAACACTGCTATGCTCTGCTCCCCAGACAGAAGGGGCAAGATCACAGGTACCCACCCGCTTTGCACAATGTCTAGCTCCACATAGGAATGTATCACAATAACTGTTTAGTCTTTATTGCCGCCACTTGTGTGGTTATGAGGCCATTATATTTAGAGCAGGGCAATTTAGGTTTGTGTTAGCCAGGGATGGTGATCATCTCTCACCCCTGACCTTCAGGTTAATGAGAAGTTCCTCTGGGTAATTGCCCTCCCTCAAGATAGCCCTGTGCTGTGTAATCTTTATCACTTAAAATGACATTTAAAGTTTGTTTTACATGAGCAAGTAGGAGAACATTATTTCTGCAGTGAGCAATAATTATCTGCCTCCTAGCTGAAAATGCATGCTGGGGATAAATTGCGTTCATCTGGTAGCCTTTGTTTGTAAGACAAGTTAATTAAAAGAGGAATGTTGAAAAATATGTCTGCCCACTGAGTGCTGATGGAGTAATAATATTACTTTACAAGAAAACATTACATGCAAACAACTTTGGTTTTGTTCTGAAGTTATGAAGGAAAATGAGGTAAATGAAATGTTCCCACAAGCAAAATTTTGACTACAAGAGAAAAGAATAGATGAAGCAAAATATCTGTTTATTCTAATCAAGTAATAAATGTCTAAAATCTTCGGTGCCCAGGTGGCATTTGTACTGTTTAGCCTGGACAAGAAATATTGAACCTAACAACATGGGCTCATTAAAATATGCAACTAATTCTGTATACTTAATACTGGTTGTCTGGGCTGTAATTGAGATCACTGTCTACTGAAAGCGTATTATCTATTTAATACAAACATTTAATATTGTTATCCTTCATATGCCTTGCAAAGAACATGCTTGTAGTTGTATATTAAAAACTATTTCTTTTTATTTTGGTGGTGAGACCAATAATTCAAATTGGAGCTTATTTAGCATTTGCTGGGAATGGTAGTGGTGTTTAGTTGCTCAGTCATGTCCAACTCTTTGTGATACTGTTGTCTGTAACCTGCTAGGCTCCACTGTCCATGGGATTTTCCAAGCAAGAATACTGGAATTTGGTGTTATTTTCTTCTCCAGGGGACCTTCTGACCCAGAGATCGAATCTGGTTCTCCTGTGTTGCAGGCAGCCTTCTGCATTGCAGGCAGATTCTTTACTGACTGAGCCACCAGGCGAGCCCCTTGTTGGAAATAGTTCATTAATTTTTGCTATTGAAATTTGCCCTTGTAAAAAGCATCCTAACATTAAACTTGTATATTCAATCACTGAAATCAGGTTTCAATGTTCATACTTTATATGAAATAATTTTTAAGCTACTTTTTTCTTTAAAAAATTTCACCAGCCCCTTTCATTTTGTATTTTAGCAGTTGCTTTTCTCACAGCATTTTGCCAACAAAATTCAATAGCCATATCCCTATCTCAAGAAACGGAGGTAAGTAGTATCAAAGATCACATACTAATCAGGGGTACTTTCCCACTGAATTTGGGCTTTTCTCTACTGCTATTTCAAATGGTTGGAGTAGGAAATGGCAACCCACTCCAGTATTCTTTCCTGGAGAATCCCATGGACAGAGGAACCTGGTGGGCTACAGTCTGTGGGGTTGCAAAGAGTCAGACATGACGGAGCGTGCGCACACACACACACACACACACACACACTTCAAATGGTTTAGCAATGTGTATACTGCATCAAAAGCCTTGACTTTTCCAAGAGTCAAAGGTGACATACTGCTAGGGTTGGTTGATGACTCTAATTTGGCCCTTTTAGTACAAAAACTGTGTATATGATCAATACTTTAATTCGATCCTTTAGAATTGCATCTTCTCATCTTCAACACCTGGAAATAGAGGTTAAAGGAGTATGGTCCATTATAAAGCTTCCCCAGGCTTACCATGTTAATGCTCACTGACTTTGATTTATTTTAAAGAAATCTGGGGAGAGTCTTCATTTCTGACTCAGGCTATTTGAAAATCTGATAAAAGATTCTCATTAAAAAGTGAGATATCAGATGATTTCACACACAATTTCAGGAGATTAATGGACAACATGAAACTTATGGGTTCATGAATCCCAGGCTAAGGACATTTGAAAACAGGTCTTCCAAAATTACAACATGATTTCCATTTCAAATTTCTTACCATCCTTATTCAAAATTTATTTCTTTACTTAAAATCATCCCTCAAAATGCTGGGTGATCATCAATTTATACTCTTTTCACTTATTGAGGCAAAGTGTTGGATTACTGTCAAGGGGGAATTTCTATCTATTTCAAGAGCAGCTCTGAGCTGAAATATAAAATGTGAAGGGATGAAATAGCAGATCTTCCTCACCATTCCCCACTCCTTTCTTTCCTATCACTTTCTCAGGAATCCACTTCTGCTGACAGCTCTTGTTCATCCTATTTTCCTATCAACCCACTGTCAAGAAAGAAATTCAAGAATGATAGAAATGTATTCCTGCCTCAACCTACCTCCTAGTTTTTAGGTGAAGAAACTTTGAAATGACTTTCATGTGGTCTTCTCAAAGTTCCTGGGGCCAGACAAGCAGCATGAAGATGAGATCCAACATTGCTCAATTAACTGCTGAGGCTCACAGTATTTCATTTTCATTTTTAACTCATGCAATCGATTTTTCTAGTGTGATAGCACTGTAATGGTGGAATATTGGTCAGGTAATCAGGGTAAAATAGGTGCCATATATGGAAGGATAGCCACGGACATTTATGCTGTTTCTATTATTTTTCTGCTTTCCACTAGTAGATTCACAGACCCAGTCATATTTTATGTAAATAGGCATCTAGATCTGTTACTCAAAGATGGCCTTGTTTCTATCCTGAACTCATAAACATATGTCAAAATGTTGCATGTAATCTCTTTACAAGTTGTATCATATTCACTTGGGGATGGCAAAACATAGGTATTACTCTATTAATAAATAAGCGAATATACTCATAAATAAACATGTGAATAAATGAATAAATATGTTCATATATTCATACACATTCACACATCCATCCATACATAAAAAGATGATGTGGAATTTAAAGAGAAAGAAGGAGAAGGCCGACTTAAATATCAAAAAGTATCAGTTGGAAGAAAAATTAGAATATAATCAGAAAACAAAATATATGAAGGGAATGGAATGGCTTATTGCAATATTAAATTTTCTCTTATGTATAAACCTGATCATCAGTATGCAAAAATATGGAATATTTTTAAAAAGTGGTAAAAAGGAATGTTTGAAAATAAGACAATAGAAAAAAGATAACATTTAGACAAACCATCCACTCTTTTCAATTATTTATTCCCAAATGGCAGCTCACTTCAGTTTTCTTGCCTGGAGAATCCCATGGATAGAGGAGCCCCCTGGTCCATGGGGTCACAAAGAGTCGGTCACGACTGAGTGACTAAGCATGCACAAGCAAACACTACCCCCAGATTTAGTGGTTTAAAACAGTCTTTTATTTTGTACATGACTTTGTGGGTCAAAAACTGGGGAAGGACTGAGCTGGGCGGCTTTTCTCTGATCCAGGTAATGGGGCTGGGGCAGCTGGGGCTGCAGGATCCACTTCTAAAATAGCTTTACATTATGAGTTTTTTATATCTCCATTTATTGGTTGATACTTATAAGGTTTCCAAATCAGGGAACAGACAGATTATTTACTCACACATTGACCCTAGCACTAGTTCACTATATCCCCCCCTAACCTCAGGTGATGCTGTGAGGGCGACATGGAATCTGTGTATATAGAAGAATTGCACCAAGGAAGAGGAACCTTGAGAATATGAATTATTGGAACTTATGTAAACAGCTGGTACATATCTAAACAGACTATAAACACATATACAAACAGAAGCTACCCCTTCTCCCCTCTGCAGAGTCAGAGATAGAAATGGAGAGAGAAACAAAACTCCCTCTGAAGAGAGGAGAAGGTCTCTAGGTTCATTACCATTTGCCACATAAATAAATGACCTTGGGGGGATAAATCTTTAGATCTTTCTGAAGGTCACTTTCTTTAGGGTTGCTATCATCTCCACACTCACCCCCAGCAAACTTTATTCGTAAGACCCTAACTGAGCAGAACTGTGAAAATACCATTTCCAACACATATGTCTGGCTCCCTTGCTCTTGGCCTATTCTCTTTCATTCTCTCTCCCTTTTTCTCTCTCCGTGGTTCCATGATCTGCTCACAACACCGGGTTCTCAGGAAAGCCCTAATTTTCACAGGGTCACTGGCTTCCAAGAGGCAGGAAGCAGAAACTTGCCCAGCATCACTTCTGCTTGTCCTATTGATCAAAGCAGTTGTAGGGCCTCCCAAGATCCGGAGGGTAGGGGAAAGAGTGTCTAGTTCTCTATGAGGCGGAAAGAAGGTGACAGGGTCATGTGGCAGAAGACATGAGGTATATGTAACTGTGGCCATCTTGGAAAACACAGTCTCTCACATACCTCCTAAAGCCATTTTGAAAGAGGGAAATTCCTGCAATGAAGAAATACTATAGTTGGAGAGATAGCACCCATCATACAAATAGTAAATAAATAAATAATAGTCTCATTCTGGTTGGGGTGTAATCTACTAAAGATCTCCATGTATTCCCAAGGCTCCAGTAGACTGAGAGCCTGAGCACATGTTCCAGGGCACAGGCTATTGGACTAGTCCTTGAAGCAGCAGTGGATTTGGTTTATGTGGCTTGAGAGTCTGAGCGCACTAGGAATTCAACTCCACCCCGCGCCCCCCAGAGCCTTGTCTAAGTAGGTTCCTCGGATCTGGGAGCTTGATTTTACTTGGTAGAAAGCTTGGGACTTGGAGACTTTCTTGGACTGCTTGCAGGAAGGTCTGTTCCAGTGTACCTCTCAGCCGTTCTTCATTCCCCAGGGCATTGACTGGTCTCTGGAGTCTCACAGCCATCATGAGATGCTGACAAAAAGTCCTGAGTCTCGTTCTCTCTCACTCCAGTATTGATCCTTCCAATCCTGGAGGTGAGGGACTGTTCTCCTTCCAGCTTTTTGGCCATACTTGATGAGGTCTGCAGATGCTATTTTATGTTTTCTCTTTTTCAAAATTGAAAATGGTAATAGTCAGCCTTTATTAAGTTATAAAGATACCGCATATATAGACTAGGCATACAGAGGCAAGACGTTGATGGCATAGACTCTGGAGCCATATGTCTGAATTTACATTCTGCCTCCGTCTAGATGACCCTGGGCAAGCTATTTAATCAGTCCATGCCTCAGTTTCTTCATCAGTATGATAGAATAACAGCAGTACCTACCCTCACACAACTGGTGATAATGATCAATTGAACAGGTTAATGTGAAGTTCTTAGGACTATGCATGTTATGTAGTAAACTACAGTAAGCATTATGAAAGGTATGGTTATCATAGTCACTGTTTCTTTTGGAAGTAGATGAAGTCGTATCATCCCTTTGAGAAATGTGAATAGCAGGTGCCCACAGTGATGGTGGATCACTGAAATTCAGGTTTTATTCTAAACAATGCTCAGCTATTCTTTTGTTATACATGGGCTTGTGATTGTACCCACTCCATGAACCCCTGGATTCACACTGACTGCGCACGTGATCAGAGAGTGCCCCTTGCTTTCCTGTCTCTGGATGTGACTCTTACAATAAACTTCCTCTGGAAACTTTAGTTCTGGGAGTCTCTTTTGAGCAACCTACCAGAGACCGCTTCTGTCACTTAATAATGCCACCGTATTCTAATTTAACATAAGTGTGTACATTAAATATATGCTTGTATGTATATGGGTACACACACATGTGCATAGACACATGTACACTTCATTTCTACAAGCATTCCGGCACTTTTTTTTTTATCATACTACTCACTTTTGATCTTACACGATTTTTTTTTCAAATGCTCTCTTACTATTCCTTGTGTGTTTCTTTACCTTTCACTTACTTTTATTTGACTCTCGTTTCATGAAAGGTGAGTTTTGAGATCTGAAATTGTGAGATTAAAGTAGATTTATGTCCAGTGATAAGCTTAATTGAGACCTAAAATATGAGCACATAAATCATTATATTCTTACTTATTTATTACATATGCCTTCGGTTTATTTTATCTGTCATTAAAGAGTATGAGGTCAGCATGAGAAAGCATCTCATTTGGTTTCTTAACAAAATTTAATGCATAGACTGTGATTTATTTTCTACCAACATTACAGTATTAGGGTGAGTTGTTGATAAGCAATTTACAGCAGTAGACAAGATCAAGGCCTACCCTTAGGCTGATTTATCATAGTTCATATATTTACTAACAGGCTGGCAAGTGAAACCTTTGAAAATATAATGAATTTAAAATGTCTACACATTATATCTCACCAGGTGATTAGCTAACCTACTCCTTGTATATTTGTATTCTTCTATATTGTTTTGGAAGCAAACAAATAGAGCTGTATTACATCAATAAAGTAAATTTCAAACATTCAAATGTTTAACCATTCTGAAAATAAACACCATCACATGCCACAATTTATTTTACTCTAAGTTTATTGTAGTACTTTGCATTCAATTTATAAACTAATTACAAATTGGAAGCACACATACATGATGTTAGAGCTGAAAGGGAACCTTAGAAGTGATGTTGTCCAGCTTTATTTTATCGATAGATGGATGAAATTGCAGGAGACGGGAAATTGCTCAGTGTAATAGAGGTAGTTTGAAGGAGGACTTGGACTAGGCCTCCCTGACCCTTTTTATTTGATAAAGTGTTTTCATTAGATACCATAGTATATAGGACTGAAATGATGAAATTTGTTTTGCATCTGTCAATAGTAATTGTTAGTAACATTTTCTAGGGGAAGACATTTTTATACCTACTTAGCAAATTAAACACTGCTTTATATTTATTGCTATTTGGTATCAAAAAGAAAGATACATACATGAAGGTGGTAAAAAAAAAAAATAAAAACAGCACAAAACATCCATAACTGTTTAGAGAATAAATGGTAACATTCACTTGGGAAAGTTCTAAAAGGCTAACTCTCATTATTCATTGCGTGTTATGGAAATTTTACATAAATTGTTGTAAATTCCTATTGTTTATAGGAATAAATTTTAAAAGTATATGATTTGTTTACACCAAAGTAAGCAGGAAGTTGTCATAAATTCATTTTACTATCCCAGTTTATACCTATACTGTGTTTTAGCCATACTAGGGAAAATTTGAATTATTTTTCATTGCATTTTTACACATGTCAGAAGTATTCCCCTAAATTTATTTATATCATAACAATTTATTTGAATGTGTATATTCATAAAGCTTTAATTAAGAAAAACAAATCTTTGGGTCAGACATTCAACTTTTCTGACCATCAAAACATTCGTTTTCTACTGAACTTGAGCTGTAATGTTCATGGTAAGGCTAACCTGAAGACATTTGCCTAAAATATTGACCCAAGTCCAATGTATTCCCTAAAAAGAGACCTTAGAAATGTGAATTGCAATTTATGACATTATAGATCTTCCTTTATGGAATCATTTTGAAGCTGAGAAATCAAATCCATATTGGAGGTCTAAGTTCCTAAAACAAACTAATGTTTCATAGTTCAATTTAATTTAATTTTTATAAGATGTATCATTCTGTTTCTAAGAGGAAAAAGACATACATGACTCTCCTTTAAGAATGTTTCAATATCTGAAACAACAAACAATTCTGGAAGAGATAATAGTTTGAGAAGATAAAGATTACTGCAACAGAAGATTAATAACTAAATATCTCTTAATACATCTTTGCAGTTTAAAAATTTTTAATTGTGTTTTCATCATTAACTACAGATGTTATAAACTTCAATGTAGGGTCAGTTTGAAATATAGATAGATAAGTAGATAGATATATATGTATGGGTGTGTGTGTGTTCAGTTACTAAGTCATGTCCAACTCTTTGTGACCCTAAGGACTATAGCCGGCCAGACTCCTCTGTCCATGGGATTCTCTAGCAAAGAACACTAGAGTGGGTTGCCATGTCCTCCTGAAGAGGATCTTTCCAACCCAGGGATAGAACCCAAGTCTCCTGCATCTCCTACTTTGGCAAGTGGGTTATCTACCTCTGAGCCACCTGGGAAGCCTAGATAGATGATGATAGATTTTAATTCTAATTGTGATTCATTTTCTTTTCTCTCTGCTAGCTACATTCCAAATAATGAAAAGCACATTCATGCGAAAAGAATGCATTATGGTTATTTATATGAGAACTATATTGCTCAAATTTGGGGGGAATATTAATGAATTATAAATGCAAATGAACATGGCTGAGATGGGAAATAATTAACTTACACAACAGGATATGGGGTATTTTATACAACAGTTGTATTTTTATCAGAATTTCCACTATTCATATTATGAATACTCCCACTATCTCTGTTGTGAGAATACATTAAAGTCCTGTCAGCAAGTCCAGGAGAAAAGGGGTAAATGAGATAAGTAGGTCCGTGAAGGTGACTGAATAAAGGAACAGAGAGGAAGGGAAAATTCAAGGTTGATGTGGGTACTTGCAACCTGGATTGCTGATAGAGTATCAAAAGGAAGGTACATATAGTGGAGCAAAAGCTGTGTTTTAAAAGTTTAGCTGAGGAGAAAAAAAAAAGGCTTTAGACATGGTGCTAAAGCAATTTTATTTTCTTCTCAAGTTACCTTTATTTCACAATGTTTTGAAATCATCCCTGCCTTATTTGGGAAAAGGCAATGGCATCCCACTCCAGTACTCTTGCCTGGAAAATCCCATGGGCGGAGGAGCCTGGTGGGCTGCAGTCCATGGGGTCTCGAAGAGTCGGACACGACTGAGCGACTTCCCTTTCACTTTTCCCTTTCATGCATTGCAGAAGGAAATGGCAACCCACTCCAGTGTTCTTGTCTGGAGAATCCCAGGGATGGTGGAGCCTGGTGGGCTGCCGTCTATGGGGTCGCAAAGAGTTGGACACGACTGAAGTGACTTAGCAGCAGCAGCAGCCTTATTTGATTCATAAGAACAGAGGTGCAGCATGTTTTTGTTTTTTTTTTAATGACAACTATATTGAGATAAAATTCATAGAACATACAATTCACCCATGTAAAGTGTACAATTCAACAATTTAGTAATGTTTTCACGGAGATGGAAACCAGATACAAACAATTTTGGAGTATTCTTACCACCTCCAAAGGAAACCCCTCACATATTAGCAATTCCCTAATCCCTCCTACCGCCACCCCAGTCCTAGGTAACCACCCATCTACTTACTGCCATCACTGATTTGCCTATTCTGGACACTTTTTTACCAACCCTTTCAAGTTGGACCCCAACAAGGGTCCTCCTGCCAGGAGTCACTGTGGCCTATATAGAACATGATGGACCAAGTTCAGTTCAGAAGCAAAGGAAAGGTTTTTAAAAATTTTTTGACATGTACACACTGCTATATTTATTCTTTAATTTATTTTGTTCACTTTGGGCTGTGCTGGGTCTTCGCTGCTGCTGGCGGGCTCTCTCTAGTTGCGGCGCACTGGCCTCTCATTCCGGGGCTTCTCCTGGTGCAGAGCACAGGCTCTAAGAGCACGGGCTCAGTAGTTGCGACTTGCTGGCTCTAGGACACGCAAGCTTCAGTAGCTGTGGTGCAGGGTCTCATTGCTTGTGGCTCACAGGCCTTAGAGCAGGCAGGCTTCAGTAGTTGTGGTGTGGGCTTCGTTGCTCTGTGGCATGTGGACTCTTCCTGGGCCAGGGATTGAACCTGTGTCCCTGCATTGGCAGGCAGACTCTTATCCACTTGGCCACCAAGGAAGTCGAACAAAGCTTTATTTTATTTTTATCCCAAATGTGTTTACTGGGGTGATCTCCCATTCATCTTGATACAGGGTGCTTTCAGTGCTGCTTGCATCTGAAGGAGCATCCTTCTGTAAGGCTTGCTTTTCCTCCTGTAGGCGGGCAGAGGACCGTAGAGAGCCCAACACACAAGCCTACTGTTGGTGCATGGCTAAAGACGGTGGTGTAGCACTTTCACAGCACCATCTTTTAGGATGTCTGGCTCTAGGTTAGCGATCACACCATTGTGACTATTTGGGTTGTGAAGATCCTCTTTATATAGTTCTGTGTATTCTTGCCAACAAAGGTCCGTCTGGTCAAAGCTATGGGTTTTCCAGCGGTCATGTATGGATGTGAGAGTTGAACTATAAAGAAAGGTGAGTGCTGAAGAATTGATGCTTTTGAACTGTGGTGTTGGAGAAGACTCTTGAGAGTCCCTTGGGCTGCAAGGAGATTCAACCAGTCCATCCTAAAGGAAATCAGTCCTGAATATTCATTGGAAGGACTGATGCTGAAGCTGAAACTCCAATCCTTTGGCCACCTGATGTAAAGAACTGACTCATTGGAAAAGACCCTGATGCTGGGAAAGATTGAGGGAGGGAGAAGAAGGGGACGACAGAGGGTGAGATGGCTGGATGGCATCACCGACTCAATGGACATGAGTTTGAGTAAACTCCCGGAGTTGGTGATGGACAGGGAGGCCTGGCCTACTGCAGTCCATGGGGTCACAAAAAGTCAGACACGACTGAGCAACTGAACTGAAAGAGGATGGTGGTTTTATAGCATTCTGGGCTTTTCACATCCACAGTATGGGAATTAGGGTTGAGTACGAGGCACTTCTTGTGTTTCCTCTTCTCCTCCACGGAGGGATGACGGAGATCCTTTGCCAGGAGGTGTGTTCTCTGGGGGAGGTCGTCACTGCCAGAAAGAAAGCTTTGTTTTTGATCAAAGAATGGAGAGGTGAGAGCTTGTGCTCAAGAATGCAGGCTCTCTGAAAGGCAAGTTTGCATGGATGGGGTGAGGTGGGGTTGCTTTATAGGCTTCCTGTCGGTGGGGAAGGGGCTGACTTCCCATGGGTCTGGTGCAGCTGGGCTGCTCCGCACACCTGATCTCAGTGCCAGGTGTAGCATGTCTGCACCCTGCCCAGCACCTCCGGCTAAATCGCAGCGTCTTGCACAGCGCTTGCGCAGTGCTCGGGCGCACGCCCACAGCCCTCAGAGCTGAAGCCATCTTGCACTAGGAGCTCCGATCTGAAGCCTGGAGTGCAAGACTCCCACATTGGCGCGCTGTGAGCAAATGAAACTGGATGAGCCACGAAGGAAAAAAAAAAAAAAAGTTAGACCTTATTACCTAGATTCTATCTTTGTTTCCCAGAAATTATTCGTGAAAGTTGCCAGTGACAATTTAATATAATGGGAAATTTTCAAAGTTTATCCATGTTTTAGCATGTATCAGTACTTCATTAATTTTTATTCCTAAATAATATATACCATTGCATTAATAGACCACACATTATTCATTCGTCCGTCAATGTACACTTGAGTTGTTTCTGCTTTTTTGGATAACATGAATAATTTGCTATGAACATTTGTTTAAAAGTTTCAGGTGGGTGTCTTTTCATTTCACAATCGGTAGAATTCCTAGGTCATAGGATAGCTTTATGTATAACATTTGGAGGAACTTTCAGACTTTTCCAGAAGTGTCTTTTTCCCTCAAAGTGACTTCATTAATTTTTATTTCTACCACGGTGTATGAGAATTCCAAATTATGCAATACTGCTAATATCTGTTATCTGTCCTGTAAGTTACAGCCATTCTAGCAGCAGGAGATTCAAAGGTCTATCTCACGGTGATTTTAATTTTTGTTTCCCTTGTACTTAACCATGTTACATATTTTTTAATATCTTTATTGACATTTTTATACCTATTTTGAAGACATGTCTGCTGATATTCTTTGCCCATTTTAAGTTGGGTTTGTTTTATAATTGATTTATAACTATTCTTTATATATTCTAGATATAAATACATTATCAAACATATGGCTTATGAATATTTTCTCCTATTCCATGGATAATCTTTTTCTTATTAGGGTCCTTTGGAGCACAATAGTTTTGAATTTTGATGAAGTATAATTATATATATTTTTTTTATTTTTTTTCTGTTTTTGCTTGTGGTTTTTCAAGAGAGTTCAAAAGCTGTCTCTACTTTTGGACTACCTTATCCTGGTCACATCTAAGAACCATTGGCCAAATCCAAAGTCAGGAAGATCTACACAGAGAGAGTAGTTTACTCTTATGGGAGTTTCTTAGCGTTAGGCCTCATATTTAGTTCTTTGAGTCCTTTTGAGCACAGTTCTGTATATGAATATCCAGTGTCTTAGCACCGTTTGCTGATTATGTTTTGTAGATTTCTCTGTTAAGCCGTCTGCCTTGTTTGCTATTGAATCAAGCTCAGTCTCTACTAATTTGTGGCTGATTGCACTGTTGTTTTCAAAAATAGCCTGGTGAGTAAATTACCCCTCAATGTAATCTAATTAAATTTAGGTTATTTTGCAGGAATAGTTTATGAGGCCAGTCCTTAAGATTTGTCCTGAATCCAAGAGTGGTCTTTAAAACTCTTTTCGCTTGGTGAACTCTGGTTGGCATATGACTGGCTAGCAAATGACTTAGCTTCTTCTCAATGAGCTACCAGTCTCACTCTCTCTTAACTCACCAACTCCCAGAGTTCACCCAAACTCTTGTTCATTGAGTCAATGATGCCATCCAGCCATCTCATCATCTGTCGTCCCCTTCTCCTCCTGCCCTCAATCCCTCCCAGCATCAGAGTCTTTTCCAATGAGTCAACTCTTCGCATGAGGTGGCCAAAGTACTGGAGTTTCAGCTTCAGCATCATTCCTTCCAAAGAACTCCCAGGGCTAATCTCCTTTAGAATGGACTGGTTGGATGTCCTTGCAGTCCAAGGGACTCTCAAGAGTCTTCTCCAACACCACAGTTAAAAAGCATCAATTCTTCAGTGCTCAGCTTTCTTCACAGTCCAACTTTCACATCCATACTTGGCTACTGGAAAAACTATAGCCTTGACTAGATGGACCTTTGTTGGCAAAGTAATGTCTCTGCTTTTGAATATGCTATCTAGGTTGTTCATAACTTTCCTTCCAAAGTGTAAGCGTCTTTTAATTTCATGGCTGCAATCACCATCTGCAGTGATTTTGGAGCCCCCAGAATAAAGTCTGACACTGTTTCTACTGTTTCCCCATCTATTTGACATGAAGTGATGGGACCAGACGCCATGATCTTTGTTTTCTGAATGTTGAGCTGTAAGCCAACTTTTTCACTCTCCACTTTCACTTTCATCAGGAGGCTTTTGAGTTCCTCTTCACTTTCTGCCATAAGGGTGGTGTCATCTGCATATCTGAGGTTATTGATATTTCTCCCGGCAATCTTGATTCCAGCTTGTGCTTCTTCCAGCCCAGCGTTTCTCGTAATGTACTCTGTATATAAGTTAAATAAGCAAGGTGACAATATACAGCCTTGATGTACTCCTTTTCCTATTTGGAACCAGTCTGTTGTTCCATGTCTAGTTCTAACTGTTGCTTCCTGACCTGCATATAGGTTTCTCAAGAGGCAGGTCAGGTGGTCTGGTATTCCCATCCCTTTTCAGAATTTTCCACAGTTTCTTATGATCTACACAGTCAAAGGCTTTGGCATAGTCAATAAAGCAGAAATAGATGTTTTTCTAGAACTCTCTTGCTTTTTCCATGATCCAGTGGATGTTGGCAATTTGTTCTCTGGTTCCTCTGCCTTTTCTAAAACCAGCTTGAACATCAGGAAGTTCACGGTTCACATATTGCTGAAGCCTGGCATGGAGAATTTTGATCATTACTTTACTAGCGTGTGAGATGAGTGCAATTGTGCGGTAGTTTGAGCATTCTTTGGCATTGTCTTTCTTTGGGATTGGAATGAAAACTGACCTTTAAGATCTGGGCCCTTAAATCTATTTCTCACTTCCACTGTATAATCATAAGGGATTTGATTTAGGTCATACCTGAATGGTCTAGTGGTTGTCCCTATTTTCTTCAATTTAAGTCTGAATTTGGCAATAAGGAGTTCATATTTGAGCCACAGTCAGCTCCTTGTCTTGTTTTTGCTGATTTTATAGATCTTCTCTGTCTTTGGCTGAAAATAATATAATCAGTCTGATTTTGGTGTTGACCATCTGGTGATGTCCACGTGTAGAGTCTTCTCTTGTGTTGTTGGAAGAAGGTGTTTGCTATGACCAGTGCATAATCTTGGCAAAACTCTATTAGCCTTTGCCCTGCTTCATTCCATATTCCAAGGCCAAATTTGCCTGTTGCCCCAGGTGTTTCTTGACTTCCTACTTTTGCATTCCAGTCCCCTATAATGAAATGGTCATCTTTTTTTGGGTGTTAGTTCTAAAAGATCTTGTAGGTGTTCATAGAACCATTTAACTTCAGCTTCTTCAGCATTACTGGTTGGGGCATAGACTTGGATTGCTGGGATATTGAACGGTTTGCCTTGGAAATGAACAGATATCACTGCCCAGTAAAATGTAACCTTTGCAACTTAAAACTTGGAAGGGGAGGTGATGTAACAATGATGGGCTCTTATGCTTCCTGATGAGATAATGATGTTCCTCGACAGGCACCTAAGAGAAAAGAAACCCCAAGTTTTTGTCACATCTACCCGGAGTATAGCTTCTAACACAATGAGCTGGGGGATGGGACAAAGAAGGGAGATGATCAAGGATCAGGTGTCATAGACCTCCACTGTTTTACAGAGGTTGAGCATATTCCTTTCAGCATTTTTTATCCTGAGAACATTTTCTGTGTGCTATTGGGGTAACTTCCAGACATGTTTAATGGTAGTCCTTTTGTTTTTGACATTTTCAAAATTATTATAGCCCCTATTTATAGTGCTTTATTTACATATTAACCCACTTTAACAATCACGAGAATCTTATGAAATAAGTATTATGTTTATTTTACAAATAATGACACTGAGGCAAGTAAATGGCATAGCTGAGATTTCAATACAGGAATTCTGGCTCCATAAACTATGCTTTGAAGCTCATACAACACTGTCTTTCCTGAAGTCCAGAAATGACAAAATGCCGTTTAACACCTAATTGGCAGTCTTGGAAAGAAGAATCTTATTAAAGTTTTTTGTAGTGAAATAAAGTTCAATGGAAACAAGATTTTGAGCTTCAGCTATTATTTTCAGTTTTGGGGTGAAAAGCTAAAAAGACTACTAATCCCGGTGGCTAAAGGCCAAGGGAAAGTCCCACTTTGTTTTGCTTTTGTTGTTCTCTAAAAGTTAATGGTGATCCAAGCAAAGAGCTCCTATACAGGAGAAATTAAATATACAGGAGCTAGTGTAAATAATTGAATAAGGTCCCAGTGGGAGGAGGAATTGGGATCCAAAACAAAGAAATATATAGAGAAGTTGGGCTTTGGGAATATATTTTTTGGGGTGTGAAAAGTGATACTCTTTGCATAGCTTAGAGGTTGAGGGATTTCTTAAACTAGGAAGATAATGATAATGAAATTTAACACGAAGAAAGAACTTGAAATCAGATGAGTACATAAAAAGAAAGATGAATATTTATTTTTAATCAAATAATGTTGCCAAATTACAATGGATTCTACAGATTTGACAAATATATTATTAAATTTTTTTTCAAGTACAGTAAAAATAAACATTTTCACATGGTTTAAAATAACCATGTTTTTAGAAGCTGTTTGAAAGTTTTGTTTATCTGATCAATACATTATATGTCTGTTTCTGAAACAAAGAGTCATTTTATTATTAGGTTAATAGAGGACATGAAAGAAACCTTAGAGATAAGGCAGATGTACAGGAGTAAGTAATAAAAAAATCAAGCAAGTCATAGCCACATTTGGATTGGTTTATGTACTACCTGAAGGGAATAATATATGCTATAATGAGATTCAATAATAGCCAATTACAGCAGATCTTATGAAGAACCAGTTAGAGGCTTGAAAACAAATATATCAAGTTCAAAAATAGTTTCTGAGAGTCAGTTGAAGACACTGACAAGCAATTATATATATACATAGAAATCCAAAATCAAATACAGTTGGTTTAGTTATCCGTATAGCAGTTAATTGACCAGATGTATCTCAAAATAAGACAATCTCATATTTGCATCATGAAGTAAGTGGAATTATTAAACCAATTTCTTCTTTTAAAAGGGAGAATAAAATGAAATTTTCAAACATTAAGATAAAATTCAATAACTGACATGAAGCATTTGTGATAATGTAAAGAGCTCTTGTAAAACTAAGGAAAATACATTGCCTTACATGTCCTTCAAAAAGTCTGTAAAATGTCTTTCATCACCTTAGAGGAACATGACAGTTAATAGTAACAAAGAAGTTGTATCCATTCAATATCTAAATATATGTTACAATATGTACTTAATTATGAGGTTAAATAAAAAATTGATGTGACATTTTAAAACATTGGACAAAAAAGTACTAAGGACTCTCATTATCACCTTTACTGTTTCTTTTATCCTTGTGATTTGATTTTCTACACTGATGTGAAATTGAACTGAAAGGTAAAGTCCTTGGTTATATGGTGTAGTTTGCAGGTTCAGTTCAGTTTAGTCGCTCATTCGTATCCGACTCCTTGGGACCCCATGGACTACAGCATGCCAGGATTCCCTGTCCATCATCAACTGCCAAAGCTTACTCAAACTCATGTCCATTGAGTCAGTGAGACCATCCAACCATCTCATCCTCTGTGGTCCCCTTCTCCTCCTGCCTGCAATCTCGCCCAGCATCAGGGTCTTTACAAATGAGTCCATTATTCACATCAACTAGCCAAGTACTGGAGTTTCTGTTTCAACATCAGTCCGTCCAATGAATATTCAGGACTGATTACATTTAGGATGCTCTGGTTGGATCTCCTTGTAGTCCAAGAGACTCTCAAGACTCTTCTCCAACAGCACAGTTCAAAAGAATCAATTCTTCAACGCTTAACTTTATAGTCCAACTCTCACATCCGTACATGATTACTGGAAAAACTATAGCTTTGACTAGATGGACAGTTGTTGGCAAAGTAATGTTCCTGCTTTTTAATATGTTGTCTAGGTTGGTCATAACTTTTCTTCCAAGGAGCAAGCATCTTTTAATTTCATGTCTGAAGTCAACATCTGCAGTGATTTTGGAGTCCAAAAAAAATAAAGTCTGTCACTGTTTCCATTGTTTCCCTGTCTATTTGCTAAGAAATGATCAGACCAGATGCCATGATCTTAGTTTTCTGAATGTTGAGTTTTAAGCCAACATTTTCACTCTCCTCTTTCACGTTTATCAAGAAGCTCTCCAGTTGTTATTCACTTTCTGCCATAAGGGTGATGTCATCTGAGTATCTGAAGTTATTGATATTTCTCCTGGCAATCTTAATTCCAGCTTGTGCTTCATCCAGCCTGGCATTTCACATGATGTGCTAGGCATATAAGTTAGATAAGCAGGGTGACAATATATAGCTTTAATGTACACCTTTCCTGATTTGGAAGCAGTCTGTTGTTCCATGTCCAGGTCTAATGCTTGCTTCTTGACATGAATACAGATTTTTGAGGAGGCAAATAAGATGCTTTGGTATTCCCATCTCATGAAGAATTTTTCATAGTTTGCTGTGATCCACAAAGTCAAAGGCTTTGACCTAGTCAGTAAAGCTGAAATAGATGTTTTTTTCCTGGAACTCTCTTGCTTTTTTGATGTTCCAGTGGATGTTGGCAACTTCATCTCTGGTTCCTCTGCTTTTTCTAAATCCAGCTTGCTGGAAGTTCACATTTCACATACTGTTGAAGCCTGGTTTGGAGAATTTTGAGCATTACCTTACTAGCATGTAAGACTGGTTCCAAATAGGAAAAGAAGTACGACAAGGCTGTATATTGTCACCCTGCTTATTTAACTTATATGCAGAGTACATCATGAGAAACGCTGGGCTGTAAGAAACACAAGGTGGAATCAAGATTGCCGGGAGAAATATCCATAACCTCAGATATGCAGATGACACCACCTTTATGGCAGAAAGTGAAGAGGAACTAAAAAGCCTCCTGATGAAAGTGAAAGAGGAGAGTGAAAAAGTTGGCTGAAAGCTCAACATTCAGAAAACAAAGATCATGGCATCTGGTCCCATCACTTCATGCAAAATAGGTGGGGAAACAGTGGAAACAGTGTCAGACTTTATTTTTCTGGGCTCTGCAGATGGTGATTGCAGCCATGAAATTAAAAGACGCTTACATTTTGGAAGTTATGACCAACTTAGATAGCATATTAAAAAAACAAAGATATTACTTTGTCAACAAAGGGCTGTCTAGTCAAGACTATGGTTTTTCCTGTGGTCATGTATGGATGTGAGAGTTGGACTGTGAAGAAAGCTGAGCGCTGAATAATTGATGCTTTTGAACTGTGGTGTTAGAGAAGACTCTTGAAAGTCCCTTGGACTGCAAGGAGATCCAACACGTCCATCCTAAAGGAGACCAGTCCTGAGTGTTCATTGGAAAGACTGATGCTGATGCAGAAACTCCAATACTTTGGCTTCCTCATGCGAAGAGTTGACTCATTGGAAAAGACCCTGATGCTGGGAGGGATTGAGGGCAGGAGAAGAAGGGGAAAACAGAGGATGAGATGGCTGGATGGCATCAACAACTTGATGCACATGAGTTTGGTTGGACTTCAGGAGTTGGTTATGGACAGGGAGGCCTGGTGTGCTGCGATTCATGGGGTCGCAAAGAGTCGGACATGACTGAGCGACTAAACTGAACTGAAGATGAGTGCAATTGTGTGGTAATTTGAACATTCTTTGGCATTATCTTTCTTTGGGTTTGGAATGAAAACTGACCTTTTCCAGTCCTGTGGCCGCTGCTGAGTTTTCCAAATTTACTGGCATATTAAATACAGCACTTTAAGAGCCTCATCTTTTAGGATTTGAAATAGCTCAACTGGAATTCATCACTTTCACTAGTTTGAAAAAAGCAAGAGAGTTCCAGAAAAACATCTATTTCTGCTTTATTGACTATCCCAAAGCCTTTGACTGTGTGGATCACAATAAACTGTGGAAAATTCTGAAAAAGATGGGAATACCAGCCCACCTGATCTGCCTCTTGAGAAACCTATATGCAGGACAGGAAGCAACAGTTAGAACTAGACATGGAACAACAGACTGGTTCCAAATAGGAAAAGGAGTACATCAAGGCTGTATATTGTCACCCTGCTTATTTAACTTATATGCAGAGTACATCATGAGAAACGCTGGGCTGGAAGAAGCACAAGCTGGAATCAAGATTGCTGGAAGAAATATCACTAACCTCAGATATGCAGATGACACCACTCTCATGGCAGAAAGTGAAGAGGAACTCAAAAGCCTCCTGATGAAAGTGAAAGAGGAGAGTGAAAAAGTCAGCATTCAGAAAATGAAGATCATGGCATCTGGTCCCATGACTTCATGGGAAATAGATGGGGAAACAGTGGAAGCAGTGTCAGACTTTATTTTTCCGGGCTCCAAAATCACTGCAGATGGTGACTGCAGCCATGAAATTAAAAGACGCTTACTCCTTGGAAGGAAAGTTATGACCAACCTAGATAGCATATTCAAAAGCAGAGACATTACTTTGCCAACAAATGTCTGTCTAGTTAAGGCTATGATTTTTCCAGTGGTCAAGTATGGATGTGAGAGTTGGACTGTGAAGAAAGCTGAGCACTGAAGGATTGATGCTTTTTAACTGTGGTGTTGGAGAAGACTCTTGAGAGTCCCTTGGACTGCAAGGAGATCCAACCAGTCCATTCTGAAGGAGATCAGCCCTGGGTGTTCTTTGGAAGGAATGATGCTAAAGCTGAAACTCCAGTACTTTGGCCACCTCATGCGAAGAGTTGACTCATTGGAAAAGACTTTGATGCTGGGAGGGATTGGGGGCAGGAGGAGAAGGGGACAACAGAGGATGAGATGGCTTGATGGCATCACCGACTCGATAGACGTGAGTTTGAATGAATTCCGGGAGTTGGTGATGGACAGGGAGACCTGGCGTGCTGCGATTCATGGGGTTGCTAAGAGTCGGACACGACTGAGTGACTGAACTGAACTGAACTGAATGCTTCTTAAAGCCCACTTGTTTTCACATTCCAGGATGTCTGACTCTAGATGAGTGATCACACCATCAAGGTTATTTGCATCATGAAGATCTGTTTTGAATAGTCCCACTGTGTAATCTTGCCACCTTTTCTTAATATCTTCTGCTCCTATTTGGTCCATACCATTTCCGTTCTTTATTGGGCCATATTTGCATGAAATGTTCCCTTGGTAACTCTAATTTCCTTGAAGAGATCTCTAGACTTTCCCATTCTATTGTTTTATTCAATTTATTTGCATTAATCACTGAGGAAGGCTTTCTTATCTTTCCGTGCTATTCTTTGGAATTCTGCTTTCAAATCGATATGTCTTTCCTTTTCTCTTTCGCCTTTATCTTCTCTTCTCTTCTCAGCTATTTTTAAGCTCCTCAGTCAAACATTTTGCCTTTCTGCATTTCTTTTTCTTGGGGATGGTCTTGGTCACTGCATCCTGTACTATGTCATGAACCCCTGTCCATAGTTCTTCAGGCACTGTGTCTCTCAGATCTAATCCCTGAAATCTGTTTGTAGGTTCCACTGTATAATTGTAAGAAATTTGATTTAGATCATACCTTAATGGTCTAGTGGTTTTCCCTACTTTCTTCAATTTAAGTCTAAATTTGGCAATAAGGAGTTCATGATCTGAGCCAGAGTCAGCTCCAAGTCTTATTTTTGTGACAGTATAGAACTTCTCCTTCTTTGGCTGCAAAGAATACAATCAATCTGATTTTGGTATTGACTGTCTGTTGATGTAAGTGTAGTCTTGTCTTGTGTTGTCGGAAGAGGGTGTTGGCTATTACCAGTGCACAGTGCATTCTCTTGACAAAACTCTTTGCCCTGCTCATTTTGAACTCCAAGGCCAAGTTTGCTGTTACTCCAGCTGTCTCTTGACTTCCTACATTTTCCCTCCAGCCCCCTATGATGAAAAGGACAACTTTTTTTTTTTTTTTTTTTTTTGGTGATAGTTCTAGAAGGACTTGCAAGTCTTCATAGCACCATTCAACTTCAACTTCTTCAACATTACTGGTCAGGGCATAGGCTTGGATTACTGTGATATTGAATGGTTTGCCTTGGAAACTAAGAGAGATCATTCTGTTGTTTTTGAGATTGCACCCAAGAACTGCATTTTGGACTCTTGCTGACCATGATGGCTACTCCATTTCTTCTAAGGTATTCTTTCCCACAGTAGTAGATATAATTGTCGTCTGAAGTAAATTTTCACATTCCAGTCCATTATAGTTCACTGAATCCTAGTATGCCAGCATTCACTCTTACCATCTTCTGTTTGATCACTTCCAATTTATCTTGATTCATGGACCTAGGTTCCTATGAAATATTGTTCTTTACAGCACTGACCTTTACTTCCATCAGCAGTCACATCCATAACTGAGTATTGTTTTCACTTTGGCTCCTTCTCTCCCTCTTTCTGGAGTTATTTCTCCACTGATCTCCAGTAGCATATTGGGCACCAACCAACCTGGGGAGTTCATCTTTCAGTGTCACATCTTTTTGCCTTTTCATACCGTTCATGGAGTTCTCAAGGCAAAATATTGAAGTGGTTTGCCATTCCTTTTCCAGTGGACCACGTTTTGTCAGAAATCTGCAACATGACCCGTCCATCTTGGGTGGCCCTACAGGGCATGGCTCATAGTTTCATTGGGTTAGACAAGGCTTTGGTCCATGTGATCAGTTTTATTTAGTTTTCTGTGATTGTGATTTTCAGTCTGTCTGCCCCCTGATGGAGAAGTATAAGAGGCTTATGGAAGCTTCCTGATGGGAGAGACTGACTGAGGGGGAAACTGGGTCTTGTTCTGATGGGCGGGGCCGTGTTCAGTCAATATTTAATCCAGTTTTCGGCTGATGGGCCAGGCTCTGTTCTCTCCCTGTTGTTTGATCTGAGGTCAAACTATGGTGGAGGTAATGAAGAGAATGGCAACCTCGTTCAAAAGGTTTCATGCATACTCTGCTATGATCAGTGCCCCCAGCCCTGCAGCAGGCCACTGCTGACCCATGCTCCCACTGGAGACTCATGGACACTCATGGGCAAGTCTGGGTCAGTCTCTTGTGGGGTCACTGCTCCTTTCTCCTGGGTCCTGGTGCACATAAGGTTTTGTTTGTGCCCTCCAAGGGTCTGTTTCCCCAGTCCTATGTAAGTTTTGGTGGTTCTATGGTGGGGTTAATGGTGACCTCCTCCAAGAAGGCTTATGCCATACCCAGGTCTGCTGCATCCAGAGCCCCTGCCTCTATGGCAGGCCACAGCTGACCCATACCTCCACAGGAGACACTCAAACACTCAAAGACAGGTCTGGCTCAGTCTCTGTGGGATCTCCTGGTGGACACAGTTTTTGTTTGAGCCTTGAGAGCATCTCTGGTGGGTATGGTGTTTGATTCTAAACACTATTTTGCCCCTCCTACCATCTTGCAGGGCTTCCCTAGTGGCTCAGATGGTAAAGCATCTGTCTGCAATGCAGGAGACCCAGGTTTGATCCCTGGGTTGGGAAGATCCCCTGGAGAAGGAAATGGCAGCCCAGTCCAGTATTCTTGCCTGGAAAATCCCATGGACCATGGAGCCTGGTAGGCTACAGTCCATGGGGTTGCAAAGAGTCAGACACGACTGAGCAACTTCACTTCACTTTCACCATCTTGCTGGGGCTTCTCCTTTGCCATTGGACATAGGGTAACTTTTTTTGTTGGGATCCGGCATTGTCTTGTTGATGGTTGTCCAGCAGTGAGTTGTAATTTTGGAATTCTCGCAGGAGAAGATGAGCACATTTGCAGGTTACATCTTTAAAAATGAATGGTTTCGCCATGATTCTCTGTTTGATTTGCTATATTCTCCAAAGTAAAACTATGAACATATTCAAGTTTATTCTTTTTTTTTTTGTTTGTCTTTTGTAAAACAGACAAACAAACCCTAGCAACTTTGCAATATTTGTCTTTCTGTAAGTGAATAACCACACAAAAAAAGTGAAGCCGGGTTATGGGCTGGGTATGTGTGGAAAAGTATTCAAAGAGGCATGTGAAGAGGGTTTCTTTGCTTTCTAGCCTAGAAAGTACATCCTTGACTAGATATTGGGTGAATTGAAAATGTTTGTAAAGTTCACCTTTAAACTTTTCAAAACAGCGTGTTTAATACTTGATAATTTGAGGCATGGAGGAGGGGTAGTGGCAAGTGATGGCTAAAATGAAGATTATATAGGAAATATGAAACAACGGAAGAAGAGTTAAGTATGAAAATGTTCAAAGTATATGGTGATAAAGTAGCGGTTTTAGGGTAGCTTTCCTTATCAGTGAGTGAGATTGGGGGCAGTAGTCACTTACGTTTAGCTTAAAATCAGGTCTATTTAAAAGAGGGGTAGTGACATCACAGGCAAAGGGATAGAGGGGCACATTTTTTGATATTGGGGTTTTATGCTAAAATTACCCCTGAACACTTGGGCAAAATATTCCAAAGCTTTTCAAGACTTTACCACTTCATAGGTAGATAAGAATTTTATATCCTTTTCCAGCACTGTGACAGGATTGGCATAGCTGAATGAAAAAGTCAAATACAATTTCAAGAATTTGGACTCAAAATGAATGTAGCCTGTAGTCAGAAAATAAAATTTATTGCTTATCTGTTTGTATTTTAGCATTACTTTATCACTTAAGCTACTTTGAGGTATTCAACGTTCAAGAAGTATGCAGCCATATAACTGTAAGAGTGTATGCTGTGGTGTTGTTTCTTATAAAAATTATATATATATATATATATATATATTTTCATCCATTGGTCATTATTATATGTAATGTTGATCACAATAAAATAGAATACAGATTAGGAATTAGAATGATACCTGAATATTTGGTTGATATGAAAGCATTTTCATTTATTTTGGCTAAAGCTTGTTGCTGTTTACTTGCTCAGTCATGTTTGACTGCATGGGCTGCAGCACGCCAGGCTTCCCTGTCCATCACCACTTCCCGGAGTTTGCTCAAACTCATATCCGTTGAGTCAGTGATGCCATCCAACCATCTCATCCCCTGGTGTCCCCTTCTCCTCCTGCCTTCAATCTCTCCCAGCATCAGGATCTTTTCCAGCGAGTCACTTCTTCACAGAAGGTGGCCAAATTGTTGGAGCTTCAGCCTTCAGCATCAATCCTTTCAGTGAATATTCAGGGTTGATTTCCTTTAGGATTGATTGATCTCCTTGCTGTCCACGGGACTCTCAGAGTCTCCTCCAGCACCACAGTTCAAAGGCATCAACTTTTTTTTTTGGTCTGGCTCTCACATTCATACATGACTATTGGAAAAAAGCACAGCTTTGACTATATGGACCTTTGTCGGCAAAGTAATGTCTCTGCTTTTTAATATGCTGCCTAGGTTTGTCATTGCTTTTCTTCCAAGGAGGAAGTGTCTTAGTTTCATGGCTGCAGTCACCATCCTAAGTGATTTTGGAGCCTACTTTTTCCATTGTCTCCCCATCTATTTGCCATGAAGTGACGGGACTTGATGTCATGATCTTTCTTTTTTGAATGCTGAGTTTTAAGCCAACTTTTTCACTTTCCTCTTTCTCTTTCATCAAGAGGCTCTTTATCCTCTTCACTTTGTGCCATAAGGGTGGTGTCATCTGCATATCTGAGGTTATTGATATTTCTCCTGGGAATCTTGATTCCAGCTTGTGCTTCATCTAGCCCAGCATTTTGCATGATGTACTCTACATAAAAGTTAAATAAGTAGGGTAGCAATACACAGCTTTGACGTACTCTTTTCTTGACTTGGAACCAGTCTGTTTCAAGTCTGGTTCTAATTGTTTCTTCTTGACCTGCACACAGGTTTCTCAGAAGGCAGGTGAGGTGGTCTAGTATTCCCACATTTAAGAATTTACCACAGTTTGTTGTGATCTACTCAGTCAAAGGCTTTAGCATAGTCAATGTAGGAGAAGTAGATATTTTTCTGGAATTCTATAGCTTTTTCTCTGGCCCAACAGATGTTGGCAATTTGATCTTTGGTTCCTCTGGCTTTCCTAAATCCAGCTTCTACATCTGGAAGTTCTCAGTTCATGTACTGCTGAAGTCTAGCTTGAAGGATTTTGAGCATTACTTTGCTAGCATGTGGCTAAAGCTAGTTGCAAAATAAATACATGCATAAAAGTATAATATTTTCATTACTCTCTGCCTATTCTGGCTTCCCTTTCCACCACCGGTAATCTGAAGCTTTTAATGTATCTTTTTATTTTATTGTTCCCTTATTTAATGGATATCATTCATGTTGTGCCTGTGTTGTCAGTTTATATAATCTTTATTGTGCTATTCACCCTAGTTTTTGCATGTATATTCTTTTTAAGATGAACCTGTTTCCGTACATAAATATATTTTCACTTTTTCCTAAGTACTGGTTAGATATTTCATTTAACACATTTGTCTTACAGAGTTGTTCTGAGTGAATTCCCAGGTAACCCTCAATGGACATGAAGCATGATCAAGACATAAACCTTTGTTGTATAAAACAGTGACTTTTTAACATTTCATTTCAGTTCAGTTCAGTCGCTCAGTCTTTGCAACCCCATGGACTGCAGCACATTAAATATTTTAGTATTTTCACCAAAGTATACTGTAACCTATACAGACAAACTCATTCAAACTTGAGATTAAGGTACAGAAATGCCATAAGATGAGCTGAGTAACTCGTGATCCTGTTTTATTTTCTCAAAGAACTTTGTAAGACATAAATTAGTTGTTCCTTAACATTTTGTAAGGGAATTTTGCCAAGGTAAGATTTGGCTATACATACATATGAGATCATTATAGTTTTTAGCTAACTTATCAAACCCTAATATTAATATAGTCTACTCAAATTTTGATTCCCAGTTTTCCATAGTGAACATCTTCATTTTATTAAATAAATACATTTAGTTGACCGTAAGTTATGATAGGAATCTGTTTCATTCTCTTCATCCCCATTTTGCAATTGTAAGGGCAGTAGACCTGTCTTAGGTTGTTATCCATCCCACAAATTTTTAATTGAAATCATTTTTAACTTTCATCTCTTCAGTGAAGTAGAACCCCTCTGTGTGGCGTAGCTGAGGAATAGCAAGAAAGCAATAAAATGCTTATGGAGTACACATCATGCCATGTCTAAGTGTTCTGTGTTTAAGATCCCAGACTCTGTAGTCTCATTTTGCCAGATTTTTAATCTTGGCTGTGTCACTGCCCATTTTTGTGATCTGGAGTAAAATATTTAATCTCTGTGAGCCTGACTTGCATAATCTATAAAATTCTAGTAGCAAAAAGATATATCCCATTGGACTATATGAAGATAGGATGCATCATTTCACTGGTTTTCCATCTTTATCCTACCATACTCTTAAAAAAAAAAAAAAAAGAGTTAATGGAGAACTCTAATATGTGAGATGCAAAATTAGAACTCTTCTTCTTAAAATGACATTAGGGGATCACTGATTTATATTCCTTTGCCTGAGGTTTGTGCTCCACTATAAACAAAGTAGCCCAAGAATTACCTCTTTAGAAATGTAAATGTTCATGGAACAGATATTTTTTTTTTTTTTAAGACCTTTGTAGTAATTTTATCAGAAAAGAATCATTGGGCTGAAATGTTAATTCTTCACTAAGTAGAGAGTCCCTTGGGCTGCAAGGAGATCTAATCAATCCATCCTAAAGGAAATCAGTTCTGAATATTCATTAGAAGGACTGATGCTGAAGCTGAAACTCCAATACTGTGACCACTTGGCACGAAGAGCTGACTCATTTGAATAGACCCTGATGCTGGGAAAGATTGAGGGCAGGAGGAGAAGGGGTAACAGAGGATGAGATGGCTGGATGGCATCACTGACTCAATACACCTGAGTTTGAGCAAGCTCTGGGAGTTGGTGATGGGCAGGGAGGCCTGGTGTGCTGTGGTCCATGGGGTCAAGAAGAGTCAGACACGACTGAGCGACTGAACTGAACTGAACTGAAATAGAAGATGGCAGTTTTACGATGAGGGGGTAAAGGTGTGGGAAGCAATGACATCATCTCTTTTATAAATCACCACAATATACATGCACGTTACCATAAGCCAGTCACTGTGCCGTGTTTTGGGCACTCGAGTGATAATTTACTGGGCACAGGTAGCATGGGGCGAGTGTCTCTGTGTATGTGTAGTGTTAGCCTCAGAAGAAACTTTGACAGACAAACCTAGGGTCAGATCCTGGCCTTGCCTCTTGCCAGCTGAGAACTGTATAAAAGTTAGGTAATTTCTCTGAGAATGAGTCTGTTTGTTTGTTGACTTTATAAAATATTGTATCTTGAAAGATTATTTTGAACTACATCGAATTATGATACATCTTGGAGAAGGCAATGGCACCCCACTCCAGAACTCTTGCCTGGAAAATCCCATGGATGGAGGAGCCTGGGAGGCTGCAGTCCATGGGGTCGCTAAGGGTCGGACATGACTGAGCAACTTCACTTTCACTTTTCACTTTCATGCATTGGAGAAGGAAATGGCAACCCACTCCAGTGTCGTTGCCTGGAGAATCCCAGGGACGGGGGAGCCTGGTGGGCTGCCGTCTATGGGGTCGCACAGAGTTGGACACGACTGAAGCGACTTAGCAGCAGTAGCAGCATGATACATCTAAATTTTGACATGGTCTTAATTTTAATTGTGTGTTTATCGTGAATGGTCCTGCTACCCTTATAGTTCAGCACTTAAGTCAAAATCTCCTGATACAGATCATATATTAGTAAATTTGTTGTTGTTGTTGTTTAGTTGCTCAGTCGTGCTCATCTCTTTTGCAGCCCCATGGACTATAGACCACGAGGCTCCTCTGTCCATGGGATTTTGCAGATAAAAATACTGGAGTAGGTTGCCACTTGTTCTCCAGGGGATCTTTCCATCTCAGGAATGGAACCCACATCTCCTGCATTGGTAGGCAGATTCTTTACTACTAAGCCACCAAGGAAGCCCACATTAGTACTATTTATAATAACTAGGTCTGGCCTTTGTTGATTAGGTGTGCTTTTTAGGTCTTCACAGATAGTTTTAGGAATTTACTGTTTCTCTTGGCTGTTCTTATAGCAGTCTTATAGGTTCTTATAGCAGTCTCTGACTTTATCAATATAATCAATAAATCCTATCTAGTATTTTGTTTTGGAAGACCCATCCTTGGCTACTACTTGTTTTGACAGCTACCAATATGTAGACTTTCTTTCTCCTATTGCTCATTTGATCTTTTTCTACCTGAATATGTATTTGCAAAATCCAACAAAGTTGATTTTTCATCATTTCTAATTCTGATAATCTTGCACCCCAAATCTTATAAGAAACTTACAATGCTTGAAAGGACAAATTAAAAAATATATATATATAATTATAGTTATATTATCACACAATATGATTATAAGCGCTGGGATGACCATCCTAGATTATGAAAAAAAAAAATCCTAAAACATGTAAATAGATAAATCAATGAAAAACTTATAATGAAAAATGTTGAATGGGTATGTGCCAAATTCTTCCAAAATGCTGATGTGGAAAAATATGTATCTGTTTTGAACAAGATGAGAAATACATTACATTTTAGTCCTACTTCTATACCGTCTTCTCCAAATTTTGCAGTTAGTGTACATAAACTGTGTTATGAATAGCTAAAGGAGTATAGGCATGTTTATATTAGATTTTAATTTTATATATGTTTTATATGCCTGTGAAGAGTACACATATTCATATGTGTATGTGTCAATGTGCATATGCGTGAGATGCACTTGCAATTTTAGGAGCATTCCATCTCCCATTTCATTTGCCTATGTCCAATTATCTTCTAAAGATTAATACATAAAATTGATTCCTACCCTAGAATAAAGCAATGCTTTTACTCCTTGACAACACAGATAAATCCTTTTTTAATTCCTTTTTTTTTTTTTTGAACTTTTTATTTTGCATTGGGGTATAGCCATTTAACAATGTTGTGATAGTTTCGGGTGGACAGCAAAGGGACTCTGCCACACATATACATGTATTCATCCTCCCCTGAATTCCTCTCCCATCCAAACTGCCACATAGCATTAAGCAGACTTCCCTGTGCAGTGTAGTAGGACCTTGTTGCATGTGAACCCTTTGTGATACTATTTTTTCATTGATTATCCTGCGAAGCCTAGATATGTGTACCTTAAAGACAAATGAGACACAACACAACTCCACAGTGACTCCGGTACACAACTGCAACCAGGAAGACCCTTGACTGAAATTGTGAACTTAAGTGCTTACTGTCTTCTGGAAGGTCTGGGACTCACTGTGCAGTATGACGGCTTTCCTTTCAGGATTGTTTCAAAGTAAAGCCTAGTAAAAGAGTTTCCCCTTTCTGAGAAAAGAGTGCTCCTTGTGACCTCTAATACCTTTAAATTAGGAGTTTTGAAGCTTTCTCTTATTACCGTAACTGGGAGAAATGAATCCTAATAACTGTGGTCAGTATCAGTCTATCCATGAAGGATTTCCCTTTCTCTCTCTTCCTAGCAAAGGTTAGGTTTGAACGTGCTGCCTACCTTTCCATGTGAATCTATGGCTTGCTGTGGCCGGTGATCTGGAGCTTCACTCCAGAAGCAAAGCATCCTATTTTGAAGCAGGAAGTTGGAAATGCCAGAGCACTTACAGTGTGTATTCTTCCTTCTGCTGTGGCGAGCAGCATGTTCTAGATTCTGTGTGTTAGGCTCCAGAGTGGAACCCTGCTAACCTGGACTGGACATAAGCATGTCTGAAAAAAAAAAAAAAAGTTTCTGATCCTTTGTGCTTTTTGAAGTTAATCATGACTGCAGCATTATTTGGCATACCCTGACTGAAGCAATCATTAAAGTATTAAACTAGTAGCCCTGGGAAGTCAACCAGAAGTTAGCATAAGCGGAACAAGGGTGTGACAGTTTTATTCAAATAAAAGGTCATTTCATTTTGTCCCACTTACACATTAAGTCCTTTCCAGGTATCACACTAGGTATCATATTAAGTTCTCACAACGACTTAAAGAAATATTTAATACTTCAGTCTTGTTTTTACTTCAAAAGAAACAGGCTCACATGGTAAGCAGGCTTACATTTCTCCCATAGCATACAGCTAATAAATGACAGTCACATCCTGAATCCAGACTTTTTTTTATTATTATAAAGTTCATGCCCTTAAACACATTGTGATATTTTATCATAAAAAATTAACTGGCCAAGTATCAGATGGTCAGCAAATACAGTACAGGTACAGAGGAACTACGTGAGTGAGAGGTGAGAAAGTGGAACTTGGTAGGTGATACCAAAATAAGGCATTAAATCTCACAGTAGGTAAGCTGAAGATCCTAGGAGAGTGTGCAGAGCAAAGTGGATTGAGAAGCATGTTTACGTATCAGCAATGAACAGGAAGGAACAGTATTACTAGGGGGAAGGGACACTGAAGTCGAGGTGACCTATAGCATAGGCTGGTCATAGAACTGGTGACAACTATACTTATTCTATATTAATCTTAGAGACTGCCAGAATCTCAAATGATAAATAGCCAAGTGAAAAATTATGAGCACTGACATAGGTGGCTTTTCCCAATTACTGCTGGTAACAGTCCGGTCAGGTGACAGTATTCCTAATGATCCCTGAAATGGGATTTTCACCATGGAAAGCATGATAAACCTACAATTTGTGTCTTTTCTGTATATGCGAAATTCTGTAACAAGATTTAAGAGTTCCTTTTGGTTATTTCTTATCCATTTATCTTTTGGAAATTTTAATTTTAAATGTAAGATATACATATATGTATATTATATGTATATGTATACATATACACATTTACATATACATATGTATATATTTACACATACATTTACATATACATATCTTGCATTTAAAATTAAAATTTCCAAAAGGTAAATGGGAAATTTTGGACAAAGTCTGACACTGGGTGTGATGGATATTCCAGACAGTAATTTCAAAGCAAAGTATATTTATAAAGACATACTTCTAAAGACTGAAAATGTTAACAACTAGGAGAATCAAAACATGGTATTTGCTGGGGTCCTTTGGAAACCGGAAAGCAAGATGTGATCCATGTGCATTTTTGTCTACAAGATATCAGAGACTGTGTATTGACAAATTCTAAGGTTCAATGAAGCAGTCTTTCTTTTTAAATAATGATTTTTTAAAAACTCTTATTTAGAAATGATGTATAAATCCGCTAGTATAGTTAGCAAAACAAGGTAACAATTTTAGATTCTTTTATTTCAAAGAACAAAATTATAATGAACAATGAATCCAAATTATCCAAACACTTTCCCAACCATTTTTGCTCAATATATTTAACAATTAGAGATTTATTGGGTGTAAGCTTTATTCCAAACAAAACAAGGATTAGAGAAATGCACAGTTAAATAGTCAAATGTTTATTTAAAGATGATTTTCTTGAACCTCTTTTAAATAGGAAACAATTATACTTAAATTGTTATTCTTTTTTCTTTTTATAAACCTTCTCATTTTCTATTTGAATCTGTAATGATGTGGGATATTATCATATTAAAGGAGACAGTGTGGAACATTACACAAAGCTTTAATGTTAAAAGTTAAACTTATTTTGGTTAAATGACTTTTGTTGTCATTGTTTATAATGGGACTCATACAGTTTCATCAGTCTTAGGTGGTTGAGCATTTATTACTTGATAATATTGTTTATCTTTGCTACTTTTATGTCATCAGTGGAGGTCAAGATCATGATATCATTGAGAGAGACCACCAGGCTCCCAAGCCAAATTTCGTACCATTTTTATTCAAGCACATGCCCCCCCTCACTTTTTTGATGAACTCTTAGTAGTTAGTAAATCTTCAAATGTATCATGGGAGCTGAATCCATCATCAACTAGTAAATGGTGGACTTTGTGTCAGTTGTAAGTTCCTGATCCAATCAGTAGTGACTGAGGAGATCAGGTCACTTCATGTAAAGTGGAGATGCCGGCACAAGTGCATGCTGTTGACCTAAGATGGATACAACTACTGATTATTTCCCCAGAAAGAGTGGGTCTATTGATATCCATATAGAATGGCAATTTGGAGTCTACATTCTTGGCAAGGCAGGAGCACAAATAGAGAATACTTCTATAGAGCAAAAGGGAAGTTGGGAGGGTTGTAGTAGACACAGAGGTCATTGGAGGACTTGGGAGTCCATAGTGACTTTTCTGACTGAAGTGTGACAGTCTCTCATTGGTTGAACTCTTGCCAGCCAAGAAGAAGTTTTACTTCTTGTTTGTCTGTGCTAAACTGTAAGACATGAAAGTTCCTCCTCTTGGGCTCTGACTTTATTGGGGTTTCTGTTTATTAACATATATAATGTTCAATCAGTTCAGTTCAGCACTCAGTTGTATCTGACTCTTTGTGACACATGGACTGCAGCACACGGGGCTTCCCTTTCCATCACCAACTCCTGGAGTTTATCCAAACTCATGTCCATTGAGTAGGTGATGCAATCCAAACATGTCATCCTCTGTAATCCCCTTCTCCTCCTGCATTCCATCTTTCCCAGCATCAGGGTCTTTGCCAATGAGTCAGTTCTTCGCATCAGATGGCCAGAGTATTAGAGTTCCAGCTTCAGCAGTCTTTCCAATAAATATTCAGGACTAATCTCCTTTAGAATGGTCTGGTTGGATCTCCTTGCAGTCCAAGGGACTCTCAAGAGTCTTCTCCAATACCACAGTTCAAAGGCATCAATTCTTTGGCACTCAGCTTTCTTCATAATCCAACTCTCACATCCACACATGACTACTGGAAAAACCATAGCTTTGACTAGACAGAATTTTGTTTTGGCAAAATAATGTCTCTGCTTTATAATATGCTATCTAGGTTGGTCACAGCTTTTCTTCCAAGAAGCAAGCATCTTTTAATTTCATGGCTGCAATAACCATCTGCAATGATTTTGGAGCACCCCCCCCCAAAAAAATAAAGTCTGTCACTGTTTCCATTGTCTCCCCATCTATTTGCAATGAAGTCATGGGACCAGATGCTACGATTTTAGTTTTTTGAATGTTGAGTTTTAAGCCAACTTTTCCACTCTCCTCTTTCACTTTCATCAAGAGGCTCTTTAGTTCTTCTTCACTTTCTGCCATAAGGGTGGTGTCCTCTGCATATCTGAGGTTATTGATATTTCTCCTGGCAATCTTGATTCCAACCTGTGCTTCATCAAGCCTGGCATTTCTCATGATGTACACTGCATAAAAGTTAAATAAGCAGGGTGACAATATACAGCCTTGAGGTACTCTTTTCCCTACTGAGAACCAGTCTGTTGTTCCCTGCTTCATTTTGAACTCTGAGGCCAAATTTGCCTGTTACTCCAAGTATCTCTTGACTTCCTCCTTTTGCATTCCAGTCCCCTATGATGAAAAGGACATATGTTTTTGGTGTTAGTTCTAGAAGGTCTTTTAAGTCTTCATAGAACTCTTCAACTACAGCTTCTTCAGCATTACTGGTCAGGGCATAGACTTGGATTACTCTGATATTGAATGGCTTACCTTAGAAACTAACAGAGATCATTCTGTCATTTTTTAGATTGCACCTGAGAACTGCATTTTGGACTCTTTTGTTGACTCTGATGACTACTCCATTTCTTCTAAGGAATTCTTGCCTACAGTAGTAGATATAATTGCCATATGAATTAAATTCTCCCATTCCAACCCATTTTAGTTCACTGATTCCTAATATGTCAATGTTCACTCTTGCCATCTCCCATTTGACCACTTCCAATTTATCTTGATTCAGGGACCTCAGCATTCCAGGTTCTTATGCAATACTGTTCTTTACAGTGTAGGACCTTGCTTCCATCACCAGTCACGTCCATAACTGGGTGTTGCTTTCACTTTGGCTTTGTCTCTTCATTCTTTCTGGAGTTATTTTTCCACTCTTCTCCAGTAGCATATTGGGCACCTACACACCTGGGTAGTTCATCTTTCAGTGTCACATCTTTTTGCCTTTTCATACTGTCCGTGGGGTTCTCAAGGCAAGAATACTGAAGTGGTTTGCCATTCCCTTTCCAGCAGACCACATTTTGTCAGAACTCTCCACTATGACATATCCGTCTCAGGTGGCCCTACATGGCATGGCTCATAGTTTCATTGATTTAGACAAGGCTGTGTTCCATGTGATCAATTTGATTCGTTTTCTGTGCTTGTGGTTTTCATTCTGTCTGCTCTCTGAGGGATAAGGGTAAGAGCTTATGGAAACTTCCTGGTGGTAGAGACTGACTTGTGGGAGAAACTGGGTCTTGGTAATCAATCCTTGTTTCTTGTCTTAAAAAGAAAGTTTTTTCATTGCCCGTCCCATGAGTTTTTATCAAATTTAGTATGCAGCCAGGGATTCTCTACTTCCTTTATTCCTACTTCTATTTCTGGCTCATTTGGGATTTTCCAAATCTTCCCACAGATAACAATATATACCCAGAGCTCTTTTCCTTGATCTTAATGGATCTACCCATATCAACCTAATTTTAGGTTGTTTGAAAGATGATACCAACTCTCATAGCTAATATCCTGTTATAAACCCTGCTAAGCTAGCCTAAATTATTTTACAACATTAGTTGCTAAGGAATAAAATGTGTGAAGCTCACATTTGTGTATCTATTAATGACTATTTTTCTGGACAAGTGCCCAATTTTGTCTAAAACAAAAAAAGTAATCTAGGTTCTTTTAAGACAATTTACATTTTCTAATTTTTTAAGAACTTCAACCAAGACTTCCATGCCAATAATGACTTCTTTTAATTCAACTGTCCATTAAAATACTGTACCTATTTTTGCTCTCAGTCTGCTATTTAATCACTCTGTCAAAAATTAAATTACAGTAAGTGTAATTCACTTTGATCTCAGTTATGACATTCTTTGCTTTCCATGTACTCCCAAGCTATCTTAAGAGATGCAAATTATACTAAAGTATATAGTCAACATTCTTAGCTTATGTGTCTTTCCAGTGTTTTCAGATATGTGCCATCAATCAGTAAATTTCAGACACTCTTTTCATACTCCAGAAAGTGTTAACATGCTAATATAGTCAGTCTATTCTGGTCCTTTACATGGCCTGACATTTTTAATTACTTAAAACAGAATTTTAATCTTAAAGTCTTTGTATGGGATCTTATTTTAATATATCACTTACACAATCCAATGTTCTTAAATATTTGAAACCAAATTTCTTATATTTTCTTTATAATCATCCAAAGAGTTTCCCTGAAAAAAAATATGGGGTTTCCTTGATGGCTCAGCAGTAAAGAATCCACCTGCAATGCAGGAAACACAGGAGACTTGAGTCTGGAAAGATTCCCTGGAGAAAGGCATGCGAACCCACTCCAGGTTCAGGCACAACTTAGGGAGTGTACAGCAACAATAGCTGAGCTGTGCTCATTAGCTCACATTTCCATATCTGTGGTAGATTTTTTTTTTGTAGATACACTCTATTTTATTGGAGTGTAGCTAGTTTACAATATTGTGTTAGTTTTAGTGTACATGCAAAGTGATTAAGTTATACACATATTCATTGTTTTTTAGATTATTTTTTATATTCAGTTCAGTCCTTATATAAGTTATCACAAAATACTGAGTAGAGTTCCTGTGCTGTATCGTAGATCCTTGTTGATTATCTACCTTGTCTACTGTGTGTGTGTGTGTGTGTGTGTGTGTGTGTGTGTATGCGCATGTGTGCGTGTGTGTTAGTCACTTAGTCGTGTCCGACTCTTTGTGACCCCATGAACTGTAGCCCACCAGGCTCCTCTGTCCATGGGATTCTCCAAGCAAGAATGCTGGAGTGGGTTGCCATTATTTTTCTCCAACCTTGTCTACTGTAGAATGTGTATATTCATCCCAAGCTTCTGATTTATTCCTCTCCACCGAACATTTCCCCTTTTCTAAACATAAGCTTGTTTTTGATATCTGTAAGTCTGTTTCTGTTTGGAAATAAGTTCATTTATTTGTTTTCTTTTATAAAAAATTCCCCCATATGAGGGATATCATATGATATTTGTCTTTCTCTGTCTGACTTCATTTAGTATAATTTCTAGGTCCATTCTTGTTGCTGTAAATGACATTATTTTAATTTTTTTGGCTGAGTAATACTCCATTTTATATATGTACCACATCTTCATTATCTATTCCTCTGTTGATGGACATTTAGGTTGCTTCTATGTCTTGACTATTGTAAGTAGGGCAGCAATGAACATTGGGGTGCAAGTATACATTTGGATTATGGTCTTCTCTGGATATATACCAGGAATGGGATTGCCGGATCTTACAGTAGTAAGATTGTGTTCAGTGGTAGTTGTATTCAATGTAGGAGAGTGTTCTTTTTCTCCACACCCACTCAAATATTTATTGTTTGTAGACTTTTGATGATGGCCATTCTAGGACTGTTGTAAGATGATACTTCATTATAATTTTGATTTGCAGTCCTCTGATATTTAATGATGTATTTCATGTGCTTTTTGGTCATCTTTATGTCTTCTTTGGAGAAATACCTATTTAGATCTCCTGCCATTTTTTGATAGGGTTTTTTGTTTTTTTGGTATAGAGTTGCATGAGTTATTTATGTGTTTTGGAGATCAATTCTCTGTCTTTTAAATTTAATTAGATTTCATTTGTTTGTTTTTGTTTTTATTTTTGTTACTCTAGGAGAGAGAGCTAAAAAAGATATTGCTGTTATTTATGTCAAAGAGTGTCCTACCTGTGTTTTCCTCTCAGAGTTTTATAGTATCCAGTCTTACATTTAAGTCTTTAATTGACTTCATTTATTTTTGTGCATGGTGATACAGAATGTTCTAATTTCATTATTTACATGCAGCTGTCTAATTTTTCCAGCACTGCTTATTGAAGAGACTGTCTTTTCTCCATTATCCATCCTAGCCTTCTTTGTAGTAGATTAACTGATCATAGTTGTGTGAGTTTATCTCTGAGCTTTCCATCTTGTTCCCTTGATTTATATGTCTGCTTTTGTGCCAGTACCATACTGTTATGATCATTGTAGCTTTGTACTATAGACTGAACTCAGGGAGCCTAATTCCTCCAGCTTCATTTTTCTTTTTCAGGATTGCTTTGGCTATTTGGGTCTTTTATGTTTCCATATAAATTTTAGAATTTTTTTTTCTATTTCTGTGAAAAATGTCACTGATAATTTGATAGGGAGTGCATTGAATCTGTAGGTTGCCTTGGGTAGTACAGCCATTTTGACAACATTCATTCTTCCAATCCAATAACATGGTATTTTGTTCCTTCTGTTTGTGTCATCTCCAATTTCTTTCATCAGCTTCTTAGAGTGTTCAGGTCAGATGTCTTGTGCCTCTTAGTTAGGTTTATTCCTAGGTATTTTATTCTCTTTGGTGTGATGGTAAATGAAATTATTTCCTTAATTTTTCATTCTGACTTTTCATGGTAAGTGTATAGGAAGGCAAGAGATTTCTCTGCATTAATTTTGTATCCTGCAATGTTATCACATTCATTGATGTACTCTAGCCATTTTCTGGTACCATTTAAGATTTTCTATGTGTAGTATCATGCAATCTACAAACAGTGGTAGTTTTAATTTTTCTTTCCCAATTTGGGTTTCTTTTATTTTTCTTTCTTCTCTGGTTGCATGGCTTGCACTTCCTAAACTATGTTGAATAACAGTGGTAACAATGAACATCCTTACCTTGTTCCTGATTTTAGAAGGAAAATTTTAGCTTTTCACCACTGAAATGATGTTAGCTGTGGGTTTGTCATCTATGGCCTTTATTACTTTGAGGTAAGTTCCCTCTGTTTCCACTTTCTGGAGAGCTTTTTATCATAAATCAGTGTTCTTTTTTTCAAAGCTTTTTCTGTATTTATTGAGATGATCATATATGTTTTTTATTCTTCAGTTTGTTAGTGTGGGTAATATGTTAAATGCCTGCAGATCTCTTGTCACCTGCAATGTTTCTATTGAAAAAATCAGCTAATAAACTCATGGGAGGTGCCCATGTATGTTTGTTGCCTTCTTTTTAATATTTTCCTTTGCCTTTAATTTGTGTCACTTTGTTTAATATCTGTCTCGGCACATCCCTCCTTGTGTTGATGTTGTGTGGGACTCTGCGCTTCCTGGGCTTGAATGTTTTCCTTCTCGCACTAGGGGAGTTTTCAGCTCTAACCTCCTCAGACGTTTTCTCAGGCCCCTTCTCTCTCTCTTCTCCTTCTGGGGCCCTATAATATGAGTGTTTTGTGTTTGTTGTTGTTCCAGAGATCTCTGCAACTGTCCTCATTTCTTTTCATTCGTTTCTCTTTGTTCTTTTCTGTGGTGGTAGTCTCTGTAATTCTGTCTTCCTTGTCACTTATCCATTCTTCTGCCTGAGTTATTTTGCTTTTGATTCCTTCTGGTGTATTTTTCATTCCAGTTACTGTATTATTCTTCTCTGTTTGTTCTTTAAATCTTCCAGTTATTTGTGAAACATTTCTTGTATCATCTTGGTCCATTCTTTTTCCAAGAGCTACGATCATCTTTACTATCATTACTTTAAATTCTTTTTCAAGTAAGTTACTTATTTCCTCTTTATTTATTTGTTCTCATGGGTTTTTATCTTATTCCTTCCTCTGAAACATATTTCACTACCATGTAGTTTTGTCTAATTTTCTGGATTTGTGGACTCTTTTCTGCTGGCTAGAGGATCATAGTCCTCTTTCTTCTGGTGTCTGCTTCCAGTGAGTGATGCTGGTCATGGGGCTTGTGGAGATTTCCTGGTAGGAGGGACTGGCACCTGCCCACCAGTGGGTGAAGCCAGGTTTCGTCCCACATGTAGGCAGGGTGGTGTCACAGGGTGCATTTGTAGGTGGCTGTGAGGTCATTGGTTCGGTCTGGGTTCCTATCCTGCTGGTTGTTTGGCCTGAGACATCCCAACTCTGGCTGTTGGGTAGTGCCAGGTCTTGATGCCAAAATGGCAACCTCTGAGGTGGTGCATGCAGATCAGTGTCCTCTGGGGCCTCTGCCACCACTATTGTGGTTGACTTTCCAACAAAAAAGAACCTAAACAAGAAGATTAGTCAAAATCTTGTGGCTGAAAATCAACATACCAGTCTGATCTGCAAAGTTTTCTAAATTCGCAGGAGGAACAATAATTAAAGTCAATTGTAATGAATAGCCATGGGGTTAGGACAAGTGAGTAGCAGTGTCTGGATGTGATGAGTGTTTCTTCCTTTTAGGTATGGACGGAACTTTTAGCTTTTGATTTTTTCTTTTTTTTGGTCTCCTAGAGTTACTAGCCTTCATACAGACTTATTCCAGCCATAGTTTTTTGTGATTTTTTTCCCCATTATCTTCTTTCTCTCTTAGTACTTCAATTTTTGTAAATTATAGTAAATAAACAGGTGATTATGATAACACCTGTCTTACATAATGTGAGGATGAAACAAAGCACTTTCAATTAATATTTTACACACTAGCAACTATTTTAAAATGTTATAATTGTCCAGTTTCTCATCTTCTTTCTGGCTTCAGTCTGGACTGCACTCCATTTCATAGCCACTTGCTAGTGTCCAACATCCCTCGCTGCAGGAAGAGTGCATGCTCATTCCTTTCCTCATGTATTCTGCAAATCCCTAGGGAGTTTTCTTCTGTTCAAAATCTATCCTGGTCCAGCTTAGCACCTTTAATTCTGAGCTAGGTAAGCCTCAAATAACATTGCCACTCTCTCCAAACAACTCAACCCAATTATAAACAAAACTCCCTGTTTATTTTTCTAAATACCAGCACATAGTGTTGGAGAAAATTTTACCTGAAGAGGTGGGATGAAGGAAAAGTAAAAATAACAGTATACCATTGCTTTAGGATCAGTGGCCCAGGATTTCCACAACTGTTCCTTATTAGCCACTTTCCTTTTTAGCTAGTTTCTGACACACAGACAACTTTCCCACCTGTAGAAACCCATTCAGAAGAGGCAAAATCAGTTGTAATAATTATTTCTTAGAGAGTTGAAATCAATTTCTATACTATGCATACCCATTCATCCAAGCTTACTCAAACTCTGCTTTTCAGAAGGAACCTAAAACTGTACCTTGAATAAACAGTCTAGTCAAGCATGTTTCCTAAACAACAGAGTTCTCAAAGAATACTGCCTTGGCTGAAAGGGCATTTTGTCCACACTATACTAGTATCTGTCAGTGTAAATGAAGATCCATTCAAATTTGAAAAACATAAATTAAAGGTCAAAATTCCTATGCAATTAAAAAATTTTAAATGACAATTGTCACTAAAATACTCTAAAGGAAAATAACTAAAAGTATTTCAGTGACTTCTCATCTCTTGTGAGAAAATATTTACCAAGATTTTATATGGAACTAAAATATATTTTAAAAAATTTTGTTTCAAATTCATTTCTGTTGCCAATTATTTCTCAACATGAGGTAAAACTGTGTTTCAGTCCAATCAGAGAAAGTTCAGAACCAGAAATGGTGATTAACATATCCATTAGTTACAATACAATCATATAAATATACAAGTAAAACAGTACTACTATGAGGAAAAAGGCATATTTACAAAAACCATTTTCAAGAGAATGATAGAGGTGGTCCTTCAGAGTAACAAAAGCATCACATGCCTTGCTTTGAACTTTTCAGGGTAAAACCCTTCTCCTGATACCATTTGTTGAGAGCTATTCTAACTGAATTTATTCTTTGGTAAAGAGTTGAACACAAAGAGACTACAGAGGCAAAAAGCTTTTACAAAGAGCAGAAGGCTTTTACAAAGATCCACCTTTTTGTTCTGAGCTGGAAGATGATTGGACGCATGTACAGAAGTACTTTGTGTTCAACCTCCTTAGGGTGGAGTAGTCTAATGACTTGTTTTCACATTTTGTGCTTGTGAGGAAAAGTGGATAGGGTCCCTAAAGTGTTCATAAATGAGAGCAGATAAACACAAGAATTGTAGTTACTGGAAAACTTAAGAATGAACAGAGAGAAATTAAGACACTGTTTTTAATTCAGTGATGTTTGGTATTGGAATCAAGTATGTGAAATACTTTTAATTTTGTATTAAATTGTAAACAAACATATTATATCTCAGTCTTCTCTTAAAAAATCTAAGTCCAGCCTAATGAGTCCTAAACATTACTATTAACTGAACACACATGAGGAATTTATTTGATATGATTCACCTTGGTTATCATGTTGCAATATTGGTCATGCTTAGAAGTATTTAATCATTTTCCCAGCAAATAATTTATACTCGTCTTCTCTGGACTAGGCACAGTGTGATGGCTACCTTACTGAAACTAACAGGTAAATGAAAATATATTTTTTCAGTTACTTATGTGAATCATTACACAAAGTACACAAACCTGGAGGGTTAAATTAATCAGACAAGGAAGATTTCATTCAAGAATATTGCAAGAGGGGAGACGGGCTAGAACTGGTCGGGCTCTATTCCACTTGGTGGGGTAGGGAATGCTAAAAAAAATTTAAGAACTGGGATGGAAAGTTAGGCCACTGAGGCTTGCTAACTGGCCTTACTCAAAGGACATAAGGGAGAAACTTTTAAAAAGATTTGCATCTAAAAGGGGCAGGGAAACAGTCTACAATTAAGAAGCTTCTAAGGTAGGCAACGGAGAAGACGATGGCACCCCACGCCAGCACTCTTGCGTGGAAATCCCATGGACAGACGAGCCTGGTGGGCTGCAGTCCATGAGGTCGCTAACAGTCTGACACGACTGAGCGACTTCACTTTCACTTTTCACTTCCATGCATTGGAGAAGGAAATGGCAACCCACTCAAGTGTTCTTGCCGGGAGAATCCCAGGGACGGGGGAGCCTGGTGGGCTGCCATCTATGGGGTCGCACAGAGTCGGACACGACTGAAGCGACTTAGCAGCAGCAGCAAGGTAGGCAATCTAAGAAAAGGGAAATCAGGAATCTAGAATGAAGAAGAAATCTGTTCAAAGAGGTTAAGCTGAAGGGAATATTAGGTTATCTCGGTGGGCGGAAAGAAAATAAAAATTGACTTTCTAAACTGGATTAAAATGATTAATACAAGTTACATGTATAATTTCAACTAATGAATGTGTGGTCAAATGATACGTTTGGTCATTTTGATTTGCTTTCAAGTATCTGCTCACTTCTGCCAGCCTTAGAGACGTGAAAAGGGCAGCTATGCTTGTCCCAGGCACGCATATCATAACGAACGGTCATTGACATTGAATATGAGATGGCTGGATGGCATCCCCAACTCAATGGACATGAGTTTGGGTAAACTCTGGGAGTTGGTGATGGACAAGGAGGCCTGGCGTGCTGCATTCATGGGGTCACAAAGACTCAAACACGACTGAGCGACTGAATTGCACTGAACTGATATTGCATAAATCACACTACAGAGGTGAAGAGGCCATAAGATACCTTTTGGCATATTATTGTGCTTCAATTCAGTGTAGCTTTTACACCAGAAAACCCTTGCCATTTATCTCCTACTTCTGAAAACTTACCTTTCTGTTTTTTGATGACAGACACAAAGCTACATTTATTGTGGCCTATGTTAATGTGCATTATTGTGGGAAATATTTAAAATAAGAATAATTGTAAAAGATTTTAGTGTATAAATTAAGGTAGAAAACATTGTGTGTTAGTTCCTCAGTCATGTCCAACTCTTTGTAACCCATGGACTGTAGCCTGCCAGGCTCCTCTGCCCATGGAATTCTCCAGGCAAGAATATTAGAGCGGGTTGCCGTTGCTCTATCCAGGGGGTGTTCCCGACTCAGAGATTGAGCCCAGGTCTCCTGCACTGTGGGCAGATTCTTTAGCATCTGAGATACCTGGGAAGCCCTTAGAAAATATTAACCTGCTCAAAATATTTTTATAAAACACTTCACTGTACACACACATGCAATTTTCTTTTGGGAGATATGATAGCATATATCTCATTATAGGGTATATATCTCACGAATAAGGTACAAACAAAAGGAACTAGATAGTCTAAAGAAAGTAAAACATTAATTTTTAGGACTATAATAGTAAAACTGGGTTACAAGGAGTCCTACGTGATCAGTGGAATAGTTTCAAGAGTGAAAGTGAAGTTGGTTTTTCCTAACTGCCTGATATCATCAAAGTGAATTTTATTGTTGTTCAAAATGAAATAATTGAAGAAATTTATCCTCAAGACAAGTGTCATTTAACTCTATTACTGCTGTTGTGGGTACAGTCAAAAGTGTTATAGTACACTTTTAGTAGAACAGACCAAACATACAGGAAGTGTAGTTTCTTTTAGTGGGTGTAGAAGCCTTGCCCGATCACTGACAACGACAAGTGGCTTGCTATCTATTAGGCTTTGAGCTTCTTGGGCCTAGGTGATGTTATATTTCATGTTCTATACAAGTTAGGTACTATTAAACATTTAAACCCTTACTGAAGTATTCTTTGTGTTTAGAGTATGGCAATGTCAATATGCATATCCATCCAATTTCTATGAAAAGTGATTTTTTAAACCTAAACCTGCTTGAAAGGTGCTTTTCCTCATAATCACAGAGTTGCCACATGATTTATTATCCAAATTAGGACACTTTAGTTCAGAAAAAAGTACTAAGCAAGATAGGACCCTCAATCACATGTTGGAGTGTCTATTACTCTACCCACTCTACATATGAAGAAAGTCGAGTGTATTTGTTGATAAAGCTTGACTATTATGAGATATCTTAAAATAAATAGGCAAAAGTCATTGGATGGCAGGTGTTTCCCATCCATGTTTTGATAAGCTTTGTGGGATCTTGTTTCCCAATCCTGCCCCCAATCTTTAATGTCCCTCTGAGCACCAGCTGGACATTGGGTTGCTGATTATCATTTTCTGGTCACTAGGAGCTTCTCTAGCTTAAGCTCTTGTAAAACCACAGGTAGATTAATTGAAAATAACAAAACACATTTAAAATAATAAGAATTATATATAATTAACAAGCTAGTAAACTTAAATATATACACATATATAATATACACACATATATATGTTTTATATATATGCATGTGTGTGTCTATATATATGTGTGTGGGTCTGTGTGTAAATATATATATCTTTACATCAGAAACTGCAAATATAGAACAATGTTTCTACTTGTTTTTATTTTAAGAAAAAAATTTTGTACTTATTCTAAATTTCTCTTCTCCTGGCATAGGTTTAGCTTATCATTTTCTGTGTTGCATGCATTTGGGGGCTGTTAATGTTTTCTCTAGAGGTGACCTTCCACTTTGCAGGAAAGTTTGTTCACAGTTGCAAAAGTTTCACATTTCAAGTAAAACAAAAAAATCTATTGTTTATATATTTTTATCTCTAGTCTTAATTTCCCAGAAGTTATACAAATCCTCTGTGTCCAATATAGTAAACAATATTTACTGCAGACTATGCTATCTCTGGGTGTTATGTAGCTCTGGGTAGCTTTTATTTTGTCTTCCAGCTCACTCTCCTCCTGCTGTAAGTAGGGGGAAAATTGTGAAGAAAATATATAACAAAAGAACTATGAGTCAAAAGTGGTTCATACATTAGGCAAAATCATAGCTGTCATGTTATTATGTTGTAACAGTAAGCGTTGTCCTTGAAATGCTATAGCATTTCAGAGTTTTAATGTTGAAATATTTCATGCTAGAAATTATATGCTTACAAATTCAAAATTCCCTAGTTTTAAAATATATTCAGCCATTAATATAATACAATCTCTTTTCTGCTCTGTGCATTACTGATATATGGTAGCAATTTCCCTCTTTTGTCTAAAAACGTCTTGACGGATATTGATTCTGCATAGAAATCTGGCACCCAGTAGGTGCTTTCTAGTAAGTTCTATGCATATATCCTTACTGAAAGATAGTTAATAAATCGGTCTTTATGATTCTAACTTAATATGTAGTTATGTGTAATTAGGAAAAACTATTTCCTGATTTAATGTATGTTTTTGCTTTGCTCTGTTTTATTTTTTAATGACCCAACTAATTAAACAAATGATAGTCAAATCAAAATTGATGATATCTGTTCAAGTAATAAATCCATGATTGCTGTATGAAATTTTTCAGAAAAGGAGCTTAAAGATTTTTAAGACATTTTTTCTCAAATTATATATATATATAGGTTTAAAAAATATTGTTGTCCAGTTGCACAGTCATGTCTGACTCATTGAGACCCCATGAACTGCAGCACGCCAGGCTTTCCTGTCCTTCACCATCTCCTGGAGCTTGCTCAAACTCATGTCCATTGAGTCAGTGATGCCATCCAACCATCTTGTCCTCTATCATCTCCTCCTCCTTCCTTCTTCAATATTTCCCAGCATCAGGGTCTTTTCTAGTGAGTCAGCTCTTTGCATCAGGTGGCGAAAGCACTGGAGCTTCAGCCTCAACTTCAGTCCCTTCAATGACTATTCAGAATTGATTACTTTTAGAATTGACTGGTTGTTCTCCTTGAAGTCCAAAGGACTCTCAAGAGTCTTTTCCAACATCACAGACCAAAAGCATCAATTCTTCAGTGCTCAGCCTTCTTTATGGTCCCACTTTCACATCCATACATGAATATTGGAAAAAACATAGCTTTGACTATATGGCCCTTTGTTGGCAAAGTAATGTCTCTGCTTTTTAATATATTGTCTAGGTTTGTCGTAGCTTTCTTCCAAGGAGCAAGCATCTTTTAATTTCATGGCTGCAGTCACCATCTGCAGTGATTTTGGAGCCCCCCAAAATAAAGTCTCTCACTATTTCCATCATTATGCATTTACTTGCCACGAAGTTATGGACCGGATGCACCAATCTTCATTTTTGAATGTTGAGTTTTAAGCCAGCGTTTTCATTCTCCTCTTTCCGCTTCATTAAGATACTCTTTAGTTTCTCTTCACTTTCTTCTATTAAGGTGATGTCATCTGCATATCTGAGATTATTGATATTTCTCCCAAGAATCTTGATTCCAGCTTGTGCTTCATACAGTATGACATTTTGCATGATGTGCTCTGCATATAAGTTGAAGAAGCAGGGTGACAACATACAGCCTTGACTTGTCACTCTTCCAATTTGTTACCAGACCGTTGTTCCATGTCTGGTTCTATCTGTTGCTTCTTTTACCTGCACACAGGTTTCTGAGCAAGCAGGTCAGGTGGTCTGGTATTCCTGTCTCTTTCAAAATTTTCCACAGTTTGCTGTGGTCCACACAGTCAACGACTTTAAGTAGTCAACCAGCAGAATTCTGGAATTCTGTTGCTTTTTCTATGATTCAATAAATGTTGGTGATCTGATTTCTGGTTCCTCGCCCTTTTCGAAATCCAGCTTGAACATCTGGAAGTTCGCAGTTTAAGTACCGTTGATGCCTAACTTGGAGAATTTTGAGCATTACTTTGCTAGCATGTGAAATGAATGCAATTTTGTGATAGTTTGAGCACTCATTGGCATTGCCTTTCTTTGGGATTGGAATGAAAACTGACCTTTTCCAGTCCTGTGGCCACTGCTGCGTTTTCCAAATCTGCTGACATACTGAGTGCAGCATTTTCACAGCATCATCTTTTAGGATTTGAAATAGCTCCACTGGAATTCCATCACCTCCACTAGCTTTGTTCATAGTGATGCTTCCTAAGGCCCACTTGACTTCACATTCCAGGATGTCTGGCTCTAGGTGAGTGATCACACCATCGTGATTATCTGGGTCATGAAGATCTTGTTTGTATAGTTCATCTGTGTATTTTTGCCACCTCTTCCTAATATCTTGTACTTCTGTTAGGTCCATGCCATTTATGTCCTTTATTGTGCCCATCTTTGCATGAAATATTCCCTTGGTATCTCTAATTTTCTTGTAGAGATCTTTAGTCTTTCCGATTCTATTGTTTTCCTCTGTTTCTTTGCGTTGATCACTGAGCAAGGCTTTCTTGTCTCTCTTTGCTATTCTTTGGAACTCTGCATTCTGACGGATATATCTTTCCTTTTCTCCCTTGCCTTTCACTTCTCTTCTTTGCTCAGCTATTTCATCACCTCCTCAGACAACCATTTTGCCTTTTTGCATTTCTTTTTTTGGGGGATGGTTTTGATCACCACCTCCTGTACAATGTTATGAACCTCCGTCCACAATTCTTCAGGCACTCTGTCTATCAGATCTAATCCTTTGAATCTGTTTGTCACTTCTGCTGTATAATTATAAGGGATTTGCTTTAAGTCATACCATTCAGAAAACTAAGATCGTGGTATCTGGTCCCATCACTTCATGGCAAATAGACGGGGAAACAGTGGAAACAGTGCTTGACTTTATTTTTCTGGGCTCCAAAATCACTGCAGATGGTGACTGCAGACATGAAATTAAAAGATGCTTACTCTTTGAAAGGAAAGTTATGACCAACCTAGATAGCATATTCAAAAGCAGAGACATTATTTTGCCAACAAAGGCCCGTCCAGTCAAGGCTATGGTTTTTCCAGTGGTCATATATGGATGTGAGAGTTGGACTATAAAGAAAGCTGAGTGCCAAAGAATTGATGCTTTTGGACTGTGGTGTTGGAGAAGACTCTTGAGAGTCCCTTGGACTGCAAAGAGATCGAAGCAGTCCATTCTAAAGGAAATCAAATCTGGGTGTTCATTGAAAGGACTGATGCTGAAGCTGAAACTCCAATACTTTGGCCACCTGATGCAAAGAACTGACTCACTGGAAAAGACCCTGATGCTAGGAAAGATTTAGGGCAAGAGGAGAAGGGGACAACAGAGGATGAGATGGTTGGATAGCATCACCGACTCAATGGACACGGGTTTGGGTGGACTCTGGGAGTTGGTGATGGAAGGGAGGCCTGGTGTGCTGTGGTTCAGGTGGTTGCAAAGAGTCGGACACGACTGAGCAACTGAACTGAACTGAATGGAGTAGTGGTTTTCTCTGCTTGAATTCTGCAGTAAAGTGTTCATGATCTGAGCCACAAGAGAGCTCCTGGTCTTATTTTCACTCACTGTATATAGAGCTTCTCCATCTTTGGCTACAAAAAATATAAAGAATCTTATTTTGGTATTGACCATCTGGTGATATCCATTTGTAGAGTCTTCTCTTGTGTTGTTGGAAGAGTATGTTTCATATGACCAGTGGGTTGGTTCTCTTGGCAAAACTCTTTTAGCCTCGCCCTGCTTAATTTTGAACTCCAAGGCCAAACTTGCCTGTGACTCCAGGTATTTCTTGACTTCCTACATTTGCATTCTAGTCCACTATGATAAAAAAGACATCTTTTCTTGGTGTTAGTTCTAGAAGGTCTTGTAGGTCTTCATAGAACTGTTCAACTTCAGCTTCAGCATTAGTGGCAGTGGCATAGACTTGGAATACTCTGATATTGAACTAATTCAGTACTGTGATATTAATTTAAGAATTATAGGAGCTAAAAATAAATAGTACTTCCATAATTGCAGTATTATAAAAAATTTGCTTACTTCTGAAGTGCCATTCAAAAATCTGAATGCCTAGCTTTCTTTTTTTTTTTTTTTGAAGTTAAAATTCAGTTATATTTTCATTTAATGAACAGTCCTAGCTCAAGAAAGAACCTCAATATATTTTTAACACAGACAACTAGTTTTTGCAACATACAATAAATGAAACTAAAAGGATACCAATCTGACAAAGTTTCTGTAAAACAGAGCATTAGGTTTTAATGACTTATTTTTTGCCCTGACATTAAATGGGTGACAGTTTAGTATAAACTCCAACCAGCCAAATTTTAAGAAAACTCTATTTGTTCAAGTAACAAATGTAAATGGTTACAAGGAATTGTGTTAATGTATACTTGAATTCAAACTTCACAGCAAAATTCTTAAAGAATATGAACAACTCCAATATGATATATTTATTTACTTACTTGTATTCTCCATTAGAAAATGGACATAAACACATAGGAATCATTTGTAAAACTCTGACTAGAGATTCAAATTTGCTTAAAATAAATATTATTAATATTTTTACAAAAGAACATATACACACATAAACACACACACTTGGTTTTTGATTGAGGTGTATACAGAACCAAAAGCAAAAAAAAGTATCCAATATACTAAGGTTAAGACAAACAATAGGAATATGAAAGATGCTATAAGAGACAGAGAGACTAGGAAAAAACAGAAATGAAGATGGATGACAATTAGTACTCACTGTTAAATCTGCAATATGGGTTTTTTTTCTTTAGAGAGAAGAGATTAATAGATTAAAACTACTGTATTAAAAAAAAGGCTGAAAAATACATGCAGTCTCTGCCTACACAGGCTTTTAAGAATAGGCAAATTGAGTGGCTTAAATAAACACATACTTGCAAGAATAGACTAGATCTGAACTGTGCAGTTGGATGGAAATTAAAGTTACAATCAATTAAAATTAAATAAAATTAAGAATTCAATTCTTCCACTGCACTAGACACATTGTAAGTGCTCATTAACCACACGTGGCTCAAGGCCACAGTACTGTATAGTGCAGACAAAGAACACTTCCATCATCACAAAAATTCTAGTGGGTAGCACTGGGCTAGGCTCAGTATCTATTCAGAAGTACATGGAAGTGATTTCTCATTAATATTATTTCAATATATCTTAATCTTTACTGAAGTGTTATTTCCTTCAGTAGATATGGATAAATTGATATGATGTAGTTGTGTACATGTAGATTATAAAGCTGTAACACTAAGGAAATTATAATGAAAGCTTGATTCCAGGACTGACCAGACAAAAGAATGTCTGAATAAGGTTAAGACTGTCAGGATAAAGGAATTGGTGTTAATAGTATCAAAGTCTAGGTCAAGTGATAACCTGTGAATAAATTTATTCCTTTGAGTTGTTATAAGTTAGTGTTACTGAGCACTTACTTTGTACTATGTACCAGACTAGATATATTGCATATCATAAGTAATTGGTGCATGAACCTTGATTTTAAGTGGCTCATAATCTATTCTATAAAACATGTCAAGAACGCCTATTCCACAGGGGTTTTAAAAATGTTGATGTTATATCTATACATCTACAGATAAGGAAAGAGGAGGGAAGTGGGAAAGGAAGGAAAAGAAAGGAGGGAGAAAGGGAAGCAAGAATATACACAGAACCTGGAGCATAGATGTCACTTAACATGTATGTGGTTGTCTTCACCTTCCTTCCTTTTATTGATGGATAGATCTGTAGCCTGAAGTTATCTCGCTGAGTGTAGAACAAATTAGACTTTGAACTTGAGGTCTCTGAATCTTAATCATACTGCCCAGCGTCCTAAATGTGCTACTTAAAGCTGAAATAAAACTGCTAGGAAAACAAAATTGAGACATTAGCTTATTGGTGCAAGTTATACGACAGCAAGGAGCTTCAGGTAGCAACTGCATATAGGGATTTATTGAAATGGAAATAGCATAACTTGCTCATATATTATTATTAGTTTAGCATGTGTTCAGAGTTTCCTTATACCTTTAGAAAAACACATCTTTTTGAAGTCTCTGTAGAGTACAATGAGAAACATAAAACAGGAGACCTCAAACGAGAACAAGCAAAGCAAGAAAAAAGCAATATTTTTAGAATTAAAGGTATGGAGGGCAAAACAGGTAAAACCATTTTGTAAAATTTTGTGTAAGAGAACACTCAGTAGAAGGCATATCCACTCCGCTCTCCAAAAATTCACAGCCTGAGATAGGGGGCGAAGCCAAGGGGTCTGTTTAAGGCTTTCTCATCTCTCTGGAAGTAGTGCTGTTGACACTTACTCCTTGTGAATTTCTTGGGTGACAGGACACAGAATTACCTTAGAAAGGGACAGGGTAAACATAAGAGATCTCTACTGATGGAGGCGAGTGGAGGCTGGCAATAACAGGAAGTTTGGATGTCCACTAATCTCTGACTCATGGAAGGATGTTTAAATCAGAGCTTGAGGTCCCAGGATAGGATTCTTTCTTCACAGGTCAGAGCACCATCAGGCTGAACTGATGGTTCTGTTCTTTGAATGGAAATGTTTCATTCTGTGTGTGTGGGTATTTGATGCTTCACATTTGTTCCTTTTTGTGAGGGATTATTGATTTCTGACTATGTTTATATATGGCTGGCTGGTTAACACTTCCTTCATGCGTTCTCCTCTTCTAGTTTTGAAGGGATAAAGACAGCTCCCTCGGAAGATTGCTACTGTGCCTTCTTTTCCACTGATGCAACTTTCAGTGGAATCTTTTTCCCAAGAAGGACAGTCAGATCTCATACTCTTATATTTAAGGGAATAAGGTAACTGTGACAGTGGTATTAGGACTGGATGTATTAGTGTAATGGGAAACACCCAAGTACTCTTGCTTTGTGTAACCACTTAATTAGCATCTGAAGAAAGTTTCACACAATAAAATATTTCAAAGATCAGTATATGATCATTTTTTATTAATCATTTAATCATAGTCATAATTTAAAAAATCAATTCCATCATGAAAGTAAGAACAAATATTCTGTCAGCTTTTTCTTCCTTATATGTGAGATACTTAGGTAAGTAAATTAAAACATAAGCATCTCCTCTCTTATAACAAGTCTTTGATTATCTGTATTTTGTGAAATTTTAGAATTAAGTGAGGTAAAATTGTACCTGAACCATAATAGCTATGCCATAATTTGAGGACAATAAAATAGTCAGTTTGGTAGAAAATAAATTGTCGGTAAAGCTAGTCATTTGATATTAATGTTCAATTCAGAGTGTGTGAGTTGTTTCTTTAGAAATAATCCCATATATGACTTGTTTTAAATTTATTTGATGGATTTTCCTTTTAAATATTTGAATTATAATTAAAATCATGCAGTCAATGTATGAGTGAATACAATGACCCATGGCCTGTAGCCTACCAGGCTCCTCTGTCCAACCCACTAGAGTGGGTTGCCATTTCGCACTCCAGGGCATCCTCCTGACCAAGTGATCGAACCCGTGTCTCTTGTTTCTCCTGCATGGGCAGGTTGGCTGTTTACCACTAGTGCCCCTGGGAAGTCGTATGAATGATAGGAGGAATGCAAAAATTCAAGTTGATGATTTTAAGTTAATCCTAGTATCAGTGTCACTAAAATAAAATTCACATATTTTGTAATTATAACAAAATCACTAGTTTTTTTTTAATTAACTTTGTAAAAAGGGCAAAAGAATTTCTAGAACAATATTTTTAATGTATTTCCTCTCCAAATGGAAACTAAAGGAAAAGGCAAGTATATGTATGCATGCTTAGTTGCTCAGTCATTTCCAACTCTTTGCGACCCCATGTACATTAGCCTGCCAGGCTCCTCCCTCCATGGGATTTTCCAGGTAAGAATGTAGAGGCAAGAATACTAGAGTGGGCTGCCATTTCCTACTCCAGGGGATCCTCCTGACCCAGAGAGGTCTCTTGTATCTTCTGCACTGGCAGGTGGATTCTTTACCACTAGCGCCACCTGGAAAGTTCCAAATGAAAAGGAAAGGACCTAATATGTACTGAGCACTTACTAAACGCCAGCCACTGCACAGCAGCTAACAGTTGGCTCCCTCATTCAGAGCACTCAGGGTACCTTAAACGATCAGATGAAATAAAATACCACAGCTTTGTCCTGATCCCCAACAACACGAGTAGCATGAGTGAGTGGGTTCATGATATTGACACGTAAGCCAAGAATCTCATGTCTTCCCCAGACACGAGGTTTCCCAGAACTTCAGTTCATGCCACGAGCACATATTGGTGTTCTTCCTGGATGCTTGCATGAGGCTATTTTCTCATGGCCACTGGGAGACTGGGGTGAGTGGGAGTAAAGCACACATCTCTCTCTCCCCCCACGCCCCACAACAATTTCGTGTTTACCATCCTCTCTACTTGCATTGTTGTCAGGATAATAATCCATATTGATATTGCAGTCTAAGGTATTTTGATATGTTATCCCCATTCATATTTTTTTGCCATCTCAGATTGCCTGTTAAATTGCCCTTTTAGGGACAAACAAGAAATACTGTTATTACACCACAATACTAGTTCTACATAATTAATCTACTAGATGCAGTAATGCTGGAAAGACTAAAGCACTGAATTTGAGGATAATGCTCTAAAATGAGGAAATAGGATATAATTGCTTCTGGGGGCCATTGCATGTAATCAGGTTTTGTTTACTCACACTAATAAATGGGGTTGTAATGACTATGGCATGAATAATCTCAGGCGATAACCTTCTAAAAGCAGATAAACCAGCAGTCATTCCTGGGATTTGAAACCCTTTTGATTTTTGTGGGTGTGTTGATGCACATCTCTTTTATCTAATTATTCTGTTCAAATCTGTTTGACATGAAAATGTCTCTGCTTTTTCTGTGCTCATGCAGATGGCGGGTCAGGGACAGGTTCTGGCTGTATGGGAATTTATCCTCTTTTAATGTAGGTGGAAGGTATTGATAAGAGGTCATAAAATAACAGTGTGGCCTTATGGAAATCAGTGTATCTGGACTATAATCTATTCTTCATCTTAACAGATAGAAAACTAGAAAAAGAGCATGTTCACTGTTGCTGCATTCTTAACACTTTTCCGTAAGGACTTTGTGTGCATTGATACGCAAACTTTTCACAGGTTGTCAGATATAGCAAATAAAAATAGTGGATGCTCAGTTAAATCTGAACTTTAGATAAACATTTTTTTTTCCATTATATGTATGTCTCATGCAATATTTGGGACATACTTATACTAAAAGATGGTTATTTATCTGAATTCAAATGTAATTTGGTATTGTATGTTTTATCTGGCAACCCTAAAATTGCTATAATAATTACACACTTGTATTAATGATCCTCACTATAAAGAAAAGAAATTGAGGTTATGTCACTTGCTCATTGCTGCATAGATATTCAGTTTGGAAAGAAATCAACATAGTCTGATAGTCTTGTTCCACAGCACACATTCCCTGGCATTTCACTACACTCTCTACTGCAGTGTCTACTCCTGTGAGTTGAAGGACTGCTTTTGTGATCACCTTGGTCCTGCTCAACTCTAATCATCCATGATGCAAACCTATTTATCAAAGTAATAAAGAGCTTATCCTTTAAATATTTATTCCACCTCATTGCTCCAAAATGAATGCCTTTATTTACATAGCATCATCAAAACAGCACTAATGTAAGTAACTTCCACAATTTTCTTGAGAAACTTTCCAGAGATCAATGTGCCATAACCAGCCACTCACTCACTGTATCAGAAAATTGATTTCTGTAATGTACCCGATGGACCTTACAGCTTAGCTCCAAAGTTTTACCTGCTAATTACTAGTTATTTATTTGTAAAGATGGTAATAAAATATACATGGATTTAAAATAGAAGAAAATAGCCCCTGAAGTAACCCCATGGTTTATTCTGTAAAACAGATACAAACCATGACAGACAGCACAGCTGTATACATGCTGTGGATTTGAAAGCTCAGAGACAAAAAGGATCTTCCAGTCATATAAAATGCATGTTTAAACAGTTGTAGATTTGGAAAGAGGGGTTATAAGGGAATATTCCCCTTTGTCTGGGCTCAGTAAAATGTTTTGAACTTATCTTGTCTAACATCATCTCAGACAGATCCAAGTGACATTTCCCCACACCATTAGTTTAGTGGTATCAGTCCAAGATCTTATGTAAAAACAAATTATTGCAGTATGCTTGATTTACAATGTTGTGTTAGTTTTTGCTGTACAGCAAGTGAATCAGTTATACACATACCCACGCTTTTTTAGATTCCCTTCTCATATAGGTCATTACAGAGTGTTGAGTAGAGTCTCTATCCTACATAGCAGGTCCTTGCTGCTGCTACTGCTGCTAAGTCGCTTCAGTCGTGTCCAACTCTGTGAGACCCCATAGACGGCAGCCCACCAGGCCCCGCCATCCCTGGGATTCTCCAGGCAAGAACACTGGAGTGGGTTGCCATTTCCTCCTCCAATGCATGAAAGTGAAAAGTGAAAGTGAAGTTGCTCAGTCATGTCCGACTCTTAGCGACCCCATGGACTGCAGCCTACCAGGCTCCCCCGTCCATGGGATTTTCCAGGCAAGAGTACTGGAGGTCCTTATTAGATACCTATTCCAAATCCTGAAAGATGATGCTGTGAAAGTGCTGCACTCAATATGCCAGCACATTTGGAAAACTCAGCAATGGCCACAGGACTGGAAAAGGTCAGTTTTCATTCCAATCCCAAAGAAAGGCAATGCCAAAGAATACTCAAACCACCGCACAATTGCACTCATCTCACACGCTAGTAAAGTAATGCTCAAAATTCTCCAACCCAGACTTCAGCAATATGTGAACTTCCTGATATTCAAGCTGGTTTTAGAAAAGGCAGAGGAACCAGAAATCAAATTGCCAACATCCGCTGGATCATAGAAAAAGCAAGAGAGTTCCAGAAAAGCATCTATTTCTGCTTTATTGACTATGCCAAACCCTTTGACTGTGTGGATCACAATAAACTGTGGAGAATTCTTCAAGAGATAGGAATACCAGACCACCTTATCTGCCTCTTGAGAAATCCGTATGCAGGTCAGGAAGCAACAGTTAGAACTGGACATGGAACAATGGACTGGTTCCAAATAGGAAAAGGAGTTCAAGGCTGTATATTGTCACCCTGTTTATTTAACTTAAATGCAGAGTACATCATGAGAAACGCTGGACTGGAAGAAACACAAGCTGGAATTAAGATTGCTGGGAGAAATATCACTAACCTCAGACATGCAGATGACACCACCCTTATGGCAGAAAGTGAAGAGGAACTAAAGAGCCTCTTGATGAAAGTGAAAGTGGAGAGTGAAAAAGTTGGCTTAAAGCTCAACATTCAGAAAACGAAGATCATGGCATCCGGTCCCATCACTTCATGGCAAATAGATGGGGAAACAGTGGAAACAGTGTCAGAATTTATTTTTCTGGGCTCCAAAATCACTGCAGCCATGAAATTAAAAGACACTTACTCCTTGGAAGGAAAGTTATGACCAACCTAGATAGCATATTCAAAAGCAGAGACATTACTTTGCCAACAAAGGTCCGTCTAGTCAAGGCTAGTCAAGGTTTTTCCAGTGGCCATGTATGGATGTGAGAGTTGGACTGTGAAGAAGGCTAAGTGCCAAAGAACTGATGCTTTTGAACTGTGGTGTTGGAGAAGACTCTTGAGAGCCCCTTGGACTGCAAGGAGATCCAAGCAGTCCATTCTGAAGGAGATCAGCCCTGGGATTTCTTTGGAAGGAATGATGCTAAAGCTGAAACTCCAGTACTTTGGCCACCTCATGCGAAGAGTTGACTCATTGGAAAAGACTCTGATGCTGGGAGGGATTGGGGGCAGGAGGAGAAGGGGAAGACAGAGGATGAGATGCCTGGATGGCATCACTGACTCGATGGACGTGAGTCTGAGTGAACTCCGGGAGTTGGTGATGGACAGGGAGGCCTGGCGTGCTGCGATTCATGGGGTTGCAAAGAGTTGGACACGACTGAGTGACTGATCTGATCTGTTCTGATTTTATATATAGCAGCAGCAGCAGTGTGTATATATCAACCCCAATCTCGCAATTTATTGCCCCCACTGCCTTTTCTTCTTTGGTAAGCATAAGTGTGCTTCTTAAATGTGTGACTCTATTTCTGTTTTGTAAATAAATTCACTTGTGCCATTTTTTAGATCCCACATGTAAGTGATCCCACATATGGTCTATTTTTATCCAGAAGGGAGGCAGGGTACAGACAATCCATCTGGAGTGGCCAAATGGAGGAACTGAGCTCACATTGTCTTAGATCCAGAATGGTTGTCAGCTGATGGGAGGGAAGGCTGTCTTACCCTGAAGGCGGGGAAAGGCTGATTTACACATATCCTGGCTGCAGACCATGTAGGGGGTGGAGGGGAATCTACAAATGGAGACTGGGTGATCTTCAGGCCTGAGTGATGTCAAGTAGTTTAACGATATTAGAGTCAAATGGGACTCGTTATGTGAGCGGCAAGAGTCCAGGTCTTGTCAACTGTTCCTTGCTTTAGTTTTGAAGCAGTGGCTCCTCTTGTTGCCTGAGAGACAGAGAGGGACTTCAAAGCTGGGATACAAGCAAACTTGGAGGACAGGAAATAATATGTGGAAATGAGAATCATGGGTCCTCTCTAATTTGCTGTTTCACACCTTCAGTATTCTACCCAACTAGTCCCTACATTTTCCTAATATTTTCATCAGGTAGACATTGTCGAGGATCCCAAAGACCAGACGCTGATTTTATAAAATACACTGCTAGTCACGTGTAACTCCTGGTAAACATTAATCTCCTTTCCTCATCCGTGGGAAATTATATCTAAGTGCGTGAGTGAGAAAGACTTATTTATTTTTGACCACATTGGACTGTCACTGCTGCACGCGGGCCTTCTCTATTTTTGGCGATGTGGACCGTCCCTCTATTTGTAGTTCCAAGCTTCTCATGGTGGTGGCTCCTCTTGTTGCATAGCATGGGCTCTATAGGGACATGGGCTTTGCTAGTTGTGTCCCACGAGCTTCTTTGCTCCAAGGCATGTTGGATCTTCCCAGACCAGGGGTGCCCTGCGTTGGCAGGTAGATTCCTAACCACTGGGCCATCAGGGGGATCCTTTGACCAAGATTTAAAGGGATAGCCTTATACCCTTACAAAATTTATGTTGTAAGGGAAAACATTTGCTAAGGCGTAAGCATTAAAATGAGACTTCCCAGGTGACTCAGTGGTAAAGAGTCTTCGTGCAATTCAGGAGACCTGGGTTTGATCCCTGGGTTGGGAAGATCCCCTGGAGGAGGGCAGGGCAACCCACTCCAGTATTCTTGCCTGGGGAAATCTCGTGGACAGAGGAGCCTGGAGGGCTGTGGTCCATAGGGTAGCAAAGAGTTGGATGTAACTGAAGTGACTGAGCACATATGCACAGAAGCATTAAAACATTGTAATGATATCATTATTATAACACCTAGGGTGTAAGCCGCTGTGTATAAAATAGGGAGCTATGCATATGATCATGAATATTCTTCTGCTTAAAATATTTTGAAGACGTTCCTCTAAAGTCATTATAACCTATTAGACACACAAAGCCCTCGGTTGATGACTTATCTCCTCCTTCCCTCCTCTTCACTTTTCCTCATGCTTCCCCATGCCATGTCTGGAACACATCATGCAATATAACTTATGGTGTCTGTTTGTGTTCTGCATTTGCCTGGATCATGCTTTTGTATATTTTATGCACATTCATCTTCAAAGGTCAACTCAAAAGTTATCTTCCCCAGGATATCATATACATACCCAGAAAAAGTAATTATATTTTTCTTGGTGCTCATGTAACATTCTTTACCTCTTAATTGGAACCCTTCTTCAATATTATCATTATTTGATAATAGATTTATTTTTTTATATTACATAATGAAATCTGCTGGGATGGTATTTCCTATTATAACCCCAATAGGATGTTTGTGATTTAGAAGGAATATAACATATATTTGTTAAAGAGATAACTAAATGGGAATGGGAGACAACTACATATTATTTAAAACTAATCTCAGACTCTATCACAAATACATACCACTTATAAAGAGGGAAATTTCTCTAACATTTATTAGTTAACAGTTGATAGGGCCAGAAAATAATTTTGAAGACCAAGAAAATAGATAATGTTATCATTCAGAATCAAATATAATGGCTACCTGGGTGGCTCAGTAGTAAAGAATCTGCCTACAATGTAGGAGATGTGTCTGGAGCTATGGATTTGATCCTTCAGTTGGGAAGATGTCCTGAAGAAGGAAATGACAACCCAGTCCAGTATTCTTGCCTGGAGAATCCCATGGACAGAGGAGTCTGGTGGGCTGCAGTACATGGGATTGCAAAGAGTCAGACAGCCCTTAGTGACTAAATAGCAAAAACAACAATAAAGGGAAGTAGTATGGTTATATATACACATATATATATATATATATATATATATATATATATACACACACACATATAAAAGCATGATCTTGAAATAGTCAAAACTAGATTTTCATCAGAAATTCTCTTTTAGTGGTGGTAATTATGTAACCCTGAATTTTATTGTTATCATCTGTAAAATGTGAATAATACTAAAGGCGTAGGAGGAAAAGGAGGAGGAGGAAAAATAATGAGTTCAATCTCTGATACATTGTAGATGAGCATTAAATGTGAAATTACTTGTTTCCTGGGGTCTTTTGAGCTATACATTTGAACTAGTCCTGATGATGGAAAATGCCAAGTTTTCCATCTAGAAAACTGGCTAGAAATAGGGAACTTAAATATAGAATATATAGGCACTGAATATTTAATTATGTAGAGATAGGGTGAAATTTTCAAATTTAGATTTAGACAATTTAAGTTATTTAAAAGTTCTTTTTTTCTTATTTCAATTTTGTAATAATCTAATTTCAAGTGTGAAAAGAGTACTAGAATTTTCTTAACATATTTGCAATATCTTCTTCATTTTTTTTACTATCACACCTAGTATCTTTATTTCAGTAATGCCACATGGAAGCCAGTCTCTTTATAGCTTTTACTTTTGGAAACTAACTATGTTAGCCTTCTCTGCATCTTTCTATCACATTTATCTTAAACTTTCTGGCGTGTTATATAAAACAATACCAGCACCTTCTGCTTGAAGTAGATTAAAATGACAGGATGAAGAACTGACTATGAAAAGAAAAAACACTCATTTGCAAAATAGTGCAACATTTTAAGCTGCCTCTAACGTAAACATTTGGAAACAAAGCATACCCTTTGTACATTTTTATTTCCTTTGAGTGTGTAGCTCTCTGAACAGGGCTCAGGATCAAATGAACACTTGCAGTAGTTAACTGTCTACCTACTTTATTGGCTGTTCTACTTGATAGAGGAAATGTCTACATTGGTAAGCTGCCTTTTCATTAAGGGATTAGAAATTTGGGTTAAATACTAAAAAATTATGATTTTTAAGGATTAAAAGCTAAAAGATCATCTAAGTATGATTAACGCAATTTAAATATGTTATATGCAGCTTTACTACAGTAATGTAAATATTCAGGCAAATACTATTCATCTTATCAGGAAACTGTCTCAGGGGGTTAAGATAAACTGGTATATCTTAACTAATAGGAATTAAGAAACCCAAACTGTGCTCTTGATAGTAATCAAAGAGGCTGTTCCATACTTATCTTCATTTACCTTCACAGAGCTATAACCTTGAATTTTCTGGAGTTTCCTAGAATGTTGTCTTTTATAAACAAGCAATGTCTTGTTTATACTGTAATATCCATCAGCTTTGGAAGCTATTTTTAAAACTCATGCAATCATCTTCCAGGGGAGGTATCTCTGGGGCATCTAGAGGAAGAAACTATAAAGCTTACTGTGTGACGTAAACTGAAACCTAAGTTGTAGGAGAATCTGACAGAGACCCATTTCTCCCCTGCTCTTCCTTGCTAAATGAGAGTAGGAAAGGAAAGGAAAGTGAAGTCGCTCAGCCGTGTCTGACTCTTTGCAGCCCCATGGACTGAAGCCCTCCAGGCTCCTCTGTCCATGGGGATTCTCCAGACAAGAATACTGGAGTGGGTTGCCATTTCCTTCTCCAGGGATCTTCCCAACCCAGGGATCGAACCTGGGTCTCCCACATTGCAGGTAGATACTTTACCACCTGAGTCACCAGGGAAGCTCTAAATGAAAGTAAAACCCCTGGAAATAGTGAGAGAAACAACCAAAGGAGATCTTGAATGGTGTTAGGAAGAAAACTGGCTTGGGATCCCCAGATTATAGGAACACAGCACCGATGGATTTTACATCCTCCTATTGAAAGAATTGGAGGAGGAAATGGCAACCCACTCCAGTATTCTTGCTTGGAGAATCCCATGGACAGAGGAGCCTGGTGGGCCACAGTCCATGGGGTCACAAAGAGTCGGACACGACTGAGTGAATCTGCACGTTGAAAGAATAAGGTGACCAAGATGGTGTTTGCCAAGCTCAAACTAGGAACAGAAGGGCCCATGCTCATGCTTCCCCTGGACTGAATAGAAACCATGCCTTAAAACCGGGGTGAACCTGGCAGAAGCAGCAAGGGAGGTTGCTCTGGAGTTCTACCAACAGTAAGGGCTCTCTTTCCTTACTGGTGATAGTCTTCAGGTTTCTCTTCCTGATCTAGAGACAGCAGGGAAGCTGATGGACAGGGGTAGTGTAGGGCGGTTGAGGTACTTATAGGGAGATCACATCACAAAACAAGTAGTCCAGGGACCTCTCTCCATCTCCAACCCACATAGACGATACTACCACAGTAAGCGTGCAGCCAGGCAAGGGTTTTCATCTCAGTGGGCCAGAGACTCTCATCGTCCACCACGTGTGTCAGATGGTTCGAACTGAGCAAGCTCTCCTTCCTAAGGCAGCACCAGCAGGGAGCAATGGCAACACCAGCAATGCCATATGACCCACGAAGACCAATGTGACAGTGTGAAAACTGAGCTGCCCTCAGAACCACAACTTGCATCAGTAGGCCTGGACTGTAGATTAAGTAAGCATCTCACCCTGGGTTCTGGCGGGAGGCTCGGTCTGCACAATCCACTGTGCACTGCATTTAGCCATTCCTTGAATTTAGAAGGGATTCCCCATGGCTCAGATGGTAAAGAATCTGCCCACAATTCAATAGACCCGGATTCAATCCCTAGGTTTGGAAGATGCCCTGGAGAAGGCAATGGCAACCCACTCCAGTATTCTTGCCTGGAGAATCCCATGGACAGAGGAATTTGGTGGGCTACAGTCCGTGTGGTCTCAAAGAGTTGGACATGGATTAGCAAATGGATAAGAATAAAACAATGGACATTTTAGATCAAATAACTGGGTGGGAGGTCAACAAAAAACTGGCTAATTAAAACACAGGATATATCCACAGGGAAAATAATGAGAAATTGATGGGAATATTGATGAGGGAGATACTGAGTATTCAAACTGTCCATCCACCTGGAAATTGAAGCAAATACCACAACAAAGTTTGGTTCAATGCTGCAATCTTTTTTGTGTGGCAAGGAAACAGCTCTTGAAAAAGAGGGGCTTTCCAGTATTGAATCTAATCAAAAGAACCAATAGTGAATCTACTGAAAAATTCAATAAAGTTCAGTTCAGTCACTCAGTTGCTGCCCAACTCTTTGCCACCTCATGGACTACAGCACGCCAGGCCTCCCTGTCCATCACCAACTCTCAGAGCCTGCTCAAACTCATGTCCATTGAGTTGGTGATGCCATCATCCTCTGTCATGCCCTTCTCCTCCTGCCTTTAGTCTTTCCCAGAATCAAAGTCTTTTCTAATGAGTCAGCTCTTCGTATCAGGTGGCCAAAGTATTGGAGTTTCAGCTTCAGCATCAGTCCTTCTGGTTAATATTCAGGACTGATCTCCTTTAGAATGGACTGGTTGGACCTCCTTGCAGCCCAAGAGACTCTCAAAAATCTTCTCCAACACCACAGTTCAAAAGCATCAATTCTTTGGTGCTCAGCTTTCTTTATAGTTCAACTCTCACATCCACACATGACTACTGGAAAAACCATAGCTTTTACTAGACAGACTTTTGTTGGCAAAGTAATGTCTTTGCTTTTTAATATGCTATCTAAGTTTGTCATAGCCATTCTTCCAAGGAACAATAAATAAAGTTAGATAATTGCATTTATAAAGTAATCCTAATGATTGCTTATATCATACTTAAGAAATCTATTTTCTTTAAATATCAACAATTTTGAGGAAACAAACAAGTAACCGGAGAACGTGAATTGTCATGTTGAGTCCTCACAATGGGTCCAGTGTCACTGAAAACCATAAAACTCATTACTTCTCAACTTCTGTCGGTAAATAAGCATCACATCTGAAGCCAGATGTGTATTCTGTCATATTGAGACAATCATCCAGCAAGATTGCTGTGAATGTAGGCAACCCTGCTGAAGAGGAACAGTGGTTGGACAACTCTTCCTTCTTAATAAGATAGAGAGTTGAACAGACATCTTTAAGGTGATCTTTATAATCCTGCTGGAAAAAGGAGGGGTCAGCTAAGTGTGTGTCTATTAAGGCCAATGTAAGCAAAAACTAGATGCCTGAGTAGAGGTTCTCTTCTCTGGGTGTTTACCCAGGGGACCAATATCCCATTTCTCACCAGGCAGATGGGATTTGATGCTTGGAAATTGCCTCCAGGATGTGTTCCACTCACCTCCTTCTTCCTGTTCCTCCCTCTCTTTCTAGTTAACCAGCTATTCTGACCAGAGGACTGCTAACACCTCTTTGAAACTCTTGAAGAAGTGTTCTATACTTAGGAAATTATTTATATTGATCACATTTTGAGGTTTTTATACAAGTATACATATGTATATTTGCTCAGTCATGTCCAATTCTTCATGACCATTGGACTGTAACTCTCCAGACTCTTCTGTCCATGGGATTTTCTAAGCAAGAATATTGGAGTGGGTTGCCATTTCCTACTCCAGGGGGTCTTACTGATCCAGGGATCAAACCGGCATCTCTTGCATCTCCTGCATCTCCTGCATTGGCAGATGGATTTTTTTTACCACTGTACCACCTGGGAAGGCGTTTTATACAAGTGGTGCTCTATTAAATTTCATTTTCTCCTCCTAATTTTGATTTAATGAAATATCTTCAAGCTCACTGTATCAGTGGGCTTCTCCTCTCCCCCTCCCCGTGGCCACATGAGAGTATTCTTTTTTATGAATTATAATTTGTTTATCTTTCCTAAATGACATTTAGAGTTTTATAATCTTTTGCTATTATAAAAATGGTGGAATGAATGCTTTTGAGCTTATTCTTCATAAATAAGCATATTCTTAAGCTTATTCCTTGTGTATAAATGTTTATGTATATATATTAATATCTGTAGTATATATTACTAAATCTGTAATATATATACTCATATTTGTAGTATATATATTCTAAGAAATTCATCTCCTGAGTCAAAGAATATGTCCATGAAATGGTTATAGGCAATGTTGAAAGGTCTTAAGGACAGTCTGTTAAATTCTGTCAGGATACATGAGAGTATTACTAGCTTCATTGTTTTGAAATATTCAAAACTTTCATCTATAGCCCCATTTATCCTGATCTATCCCCTTTTGGATTCAACAAGATTATTATTTTCTTTTGTTTTAAATGGGGTGAGTCAAGAAAGAGCTCCATCTGCTTTCCCATCAACACAATTTTCAATGTAGAGTTCAGCCATGCCTTGTAACAATAGTATTTTACTGGTATCAGTTTCCTGCTAAAATATAAGTGTTTGGACATTGTAGACATACCGGTGGAGTTATCCCAGTGCCCCCAACTCCCCGAAAATGGATTGATTTCTTCTCAGTCACTGCTGCAGCCTCCAGTGATCACCGTTCTCCTTGCGAGAGACATGAGTTAGATGTGCTTCTCATTCTTGGACACTTGGCCAAAAACAGCTCCATAACACAGAAAAGAGGTGATTATTCCTCATTACCAAAGCATGCTTTTATATACAAATGAGTAAAGCTTATTCTTGTTTGTAAGCATCATATCTTTCAGTTCAGTTCAGTTCAGTTCAGTCGCTCAGTCGTGTCTGACTCTTTGCGACCCCATGAACCGCAGCACGCCAGGCCTCCCTGTCCATCACCAACTTCCAGAGTTCACTCAGACTCACATCCATCCCTTCCTTCATAAAGATTTGTATCTGAGGAAATTGTCTGGATAGAGTATAAATGATCACTTGTAGCTCCCAAATTAGTATTTGCTACACCATGCCCAAGAAAGCAATCTATTGCCAGGGTAAGAAATCACTGTTGAGTAGCATTTTCCAGTACTTGGGAAATTTGGGGATTTCTGTCTTAAAGAAATATTAGGATAAATTGCTTATAGATGGACTACCTTGAAAACCTAAAAGGCAAAATTAAATGTTACACATAAAGACAAAGAGTATTCCATGGCATCTATCAGTACAGAGGGATGACATTTGCTTTTCGAATTTTCAAATGTAAAGGAAAGTTATGACCAACCTAGGCAGCATATTAAAAAGTAGAAACATTACTTTGCCAACAAAGGTCCGTCTAGTCAAGGCTATGGTTTTCCCTAGTCATGTATGGATGTGAGAGTTGGACTACAAAGAAAGCTGAGCACAGAAGAATTGATGCGTTTGAACTGTGGTGTTGGAGAAGACTCTTGAGAGTCCCTTGGACTGCAAGGAGATCCAACCAGCCCATCCTAAAGGAAATCAGTCTTGGGTGTTCATTGGAAGGACTGATGTTGAAGCTGAAACTCCAATACTTTGGCCACCTCATGCAAAGAGTTGACTCATTGGAAAAGATTCTGATGCTGGGAGGGATTGGGGGCAGGAGGAGAAGGGGACGACAGGGGATGAGATGGTTTGACGGCATCACCAATTCAATGGACATGGGTTTGGGTGGACTCTGGGATTTGGTGATGGACAGAGAGGGCTGGCATTCTGTGGTCCATGGGATTGCAAAGAGTCAGACACGACTGAGCAACTGAACTGAACTGAACTGAAATTAAATTAAATATGCTTATTTTGAAGAGTTTTAGTTTTTTTTTTAATCCCTGACCAACTTTATTTTCTTTTCGTAAGTTTTTTTTTTTTTTTAATGGAAAAAAGTGTAGTTAGCATAAATTTTGGATGGAACTGCAGCTCTAAATAGAAAATTCAGAGTGCTATAATTTTTTTAACTTTTATATTACAGCATATTTGATGAATATTGTCATGTTACTTTCAGGTATACAGCAGGGTGATTCAGTTACACATATACATGTATATATTATTTTTCAAACTCTGTTCCCATTTACGTTATTATAGAGTACACAGCAGAGTTCCCTGTGCTGTACATGTCAATCCCGAACTCCCAACCTATTCCTTTTCTGAGTCTGTTTCTGGTTTGCAAATAAGTTTCTCTATATCTTTATTTTTAGATCCCACAGAAAAGTATTACCTGTACTTGCCTTTGACTTACTTCCCTTAGTATGATAATCTACAGGTCCATCGATATTGCTGCAAATGGCGTTATTTCACTGAAAGGCTGAATAATGTCCCATTGTATATATGTACCGCATCTTCTTATCCATTCATCTGCTGATGGACGTTTAGGTTGCATCCATGTCTTGGTTATTGTAAAAAGCACTGTAATGAACACTGAAGTGCTCATATTTTTTTGAACCATGGTTTTCTTTGAATATATGCACAGGAATGGGATTGCTGGATTAGATGGTAGTATATTTTGAGATTTTTAAGGAACCTCCATACTGTTGTCTGTAGTGGCTGTACCAATTTACATTCCCACCAACAGTGTAGGAGAGAGCTCTTTTCTCAGCACCCTCTCCAGCATTTACTGTTTGTAGACTTTTTGATGACAGCCATTCTTACTGTTGTGTGTTGATACATCTCTGTAGTTTTGATTTGCATTTCTCTGATAATTAGTGATGTTCAGCATCTTTTCATGTGCTTCTTGGCCATTTTTATGCCTTCTTTGGAGAAATGTCTACTTAACTCTTCTGTCTATTTTATGATTGAGTGTTTTTTTTTTTTTTTGTTTTTTTTTTAATGTGAGCCTTATGAACTGTTTGTAAATTTTGGAGACAAATTATGTTTGGTCACATATTTGCAAATATTTTCTTCCATTCTGAGGGTTGTCTTTTAATTTTATTTATGGTTTCCTTTGCTGTGCAAAAGTTTTTTAGTGTAATTAGGCTCCACTTCTTTTTCATTTCCATTACTCTAGGAGGAGGATCAAAAACAATATTGATGCAAATTATGTCAAAGAATGTTCTGCCTATGTTTTCTTCTAAGAGTTTTACAACATCTGGTCTTATATTTCAGTCTTTAATTTATTTCAAGTTTTTGTGCTTGATGTTAAGGGATTTCCTAATTTCATTTTTTACATGTAGCTGTCTAGTGTTCCCAGCACCACTTTTTGAAGAGTCTATCTTTTCTCCATTGTATTTTTTGTTTTCCTACCTTTGTCATAGATTAGTTGACCATGGGTGTGTAGGTTTATCTCCAGACTTTCCAGAAGGTCAGGAAGGGTGGCCGTAAGGAGATACCCCTCATCCAAGGTAAGGAGCAGTGGCTGTGCTTTGCTGGAGCAGCCATGAAAAGATATCCCACGCCCAAGGTAAGAGAAACCCAAGTAAGATGGTAGGTGTTGCAAGAGGGCATCAGAGGTCAGACACACTGAAACCATACTCAAGAAAAATAGTCAATCTAATCACACTAGGACCACAGCTTCATCTAACTCAATGAAACTAAGCCATGCCCGTGGGGCAACCCAAGATGGGCGGGTCATGGTGGAGAGATTTGACAGAATGTGGTCCACTGGAGAAGGGAATGGCCAACCACTTTAGTATTCTTGCCTGGAGAACCCCATGAACAGTATGAAAAGGCAAAATGATAGGATACTGAAAGAGGAACTCCCCAGGTCAGTAGGTGCCCAATATGCTACTGGAGATCAGTGGAGAAATAACTCCAGAAAGAATGAAGGGATGGAGCCAAAGCAAAAAGAATACCCAGCTGTGGATGTGACTGGTGATAGAAGCAAGGTCTGATGCTGTGAAGAGCAATATTGCATAGGAACCTGGAATGTCAGGTCCATGAATCAAGGCAAAATGAAAGTGGTCAAACAAGACATGGCAAGAGTGAAGGTTGACATTCTAGGAATCAGCGAACTAAAATGGACTGGAATGGGTGAATTTAACTCAGATGACCATTATATCTACTACTGTGAGCAGGAAACCCTCAGAAGAAATGGAGTGGCCATCATGGTCAACAAAAGAGTCAGAAATGCAGTACTTGGATGCAATCTCAAAAACGACAGAATGATCTCTGTTCGTTTCCAAGGCAAACCATTCAATATCACAGTACTCCAAGTCTATGCCCCAACCAGTAACGCTGAAGAAGCTGAAGTTGAAAAGTTCTATGAAGACCTACAAGACCTTTTAGAACTAATACCCCCCAAAAGATGTCCATTTCATTATAGGGGACTGGAATGCAAAAGTAGGAAGTCAAGAAACACCTATGGTAACAGGCAAATTCAGCCTTGGAATACGGAATGAAGCAGGGCAAAGGCTAATAGAGTTTTGCCAAGAAAATGCACTGGTCATAAAGAACACCCTCTTCCAACAACACAAGAGAAGACTCTACACATGGACGTCACCAGATGGTCAACACCAAAATCAGATTGATTATATTCTTTGCAGCCAAAGTTAGAGAAGCTCTATATAGTCAGCAAAAACAAGACCAGGAGCTGACTGTGGCTCAGATAATGAACTCCTTATTACCAAATTCAGACTGAAATTGAAGAAAGTAGGGAAAACCACTAGAGCATTCAGGTATGACCTAAATCAAATCCCTTTTGATTATACAGTGGAAGTGAGAAATAGATTTAAGGGCCTAGATCTGATAGATAGAGTGCCTGATGAACTATGGATGGAGGTTTGTGACATTGTACAGGAGACAGGGATCAAGACCATCCCCATGGAAAAGAAATGCAAAATATCAAAATGGCTGTCTGGGGAGGCCTTACAAATAGCTGTGAAAAGAAGAGAAGTGAAAAGCAAAGGAGAAAAGGAAAGATATAAGCATCTGAATGCAGAGTTCCAAAGAATAGCAAGAAGAGATAAGAAAGCCTTCTTCAGCGATCAGTGCAAAGAAATAGAGGAAAACAACAGAATGGGAAAGACTAGAGATGTCTTCAAGAAAATTAGAGATACCAAGGGAACATTTCATACAAAGATGGGCTCGATAAAGGACAGAAATGGTATGGACCTAACAGAAGCAGAAGATATTAAGAAGAGATGGAAAGAATACACAGAAGAACTGTACAAAAAAAGATCTTCATGACCCAGATAATCACCATGGTGTGATCACTGACCTAGAGCCAGACATCCTGGAATGTGAAGTCAAGTGGGCCTTAGAAAGCATCACTACGAACAACGCTAGTGGAGGTGATGGAATTCCAGTTGAGCTATTTCAAATCCTGAAAGATGATAATGTGAGAGTGCTGTACTCAATATGCCAGCAAATTTGGAAAACTCAGCAGTGTCCACAGGACTGGAAAAGGTCAGTTTTCATTCCAATCCCAAAGAAAGGCAATGCCAAAGAGTGCTCAAACTACCGCACAATTGCACTCATCTCACATACTAGTAAAATAATGCTCAAAATTCTCCAACCCAGACTTCAGCAATATGTGAACTGTGGACTTCCTGATATTCAAGCTGGTTTTAGAAAGGCAGAGGAACCAGAGATCAAATTGCCAACATCCACTGGATCATGAAAAAGGAAGAGACTTCCAGAAAAAGATCTATTTCTGCTTTACTGACTATGCCAAAGCCTTTGACTGTGTGGATCACAATAAACTGTGGAAAATTCTGAAAGAGATGGGAATACCAGACCACCTGATTTGCCTCTTGAGAAATCTGTATGCAGGTCAGGAAGCAACAGTTAGAACTGGACATGGAACAACAGACTGGTTCCAAATTGGAAAAGGAGTACGTCAAGGTTGTATATTGTTTTCCTGCTTATTTAACTTACATGCAGAGTACATCATGAGAAACGCTGGGCTGGAAGAAGCACAAGCTGGAATCAAGATTGTTGGGAGAAATATCAATAACCTCAGATATGCAGATGACACCACCCTTATGGCAGAAAGTGAAGAGGAACTCAAAAGCCTCTTGATGAAAGTGAAAGAGGAGAGTGAAAAAGTTGGCTTAAAGCTCAACATTCAGAAAACGAAGATCATGGCATCTGGTCCCATCCCTTCATGGCAAATAGGTGAGAAAACAGCGGAAACAGTGTCAGACCATATTTTTTTGGGCTCCAAAATCACTGCAGATGGTGACTGCAGCCATGAAGTTAAATGACACTTACTCCTTGGAAGGAAAGTTATGACCAACCTAGATAGCATATTCAAAAGCAGAGACATTACTTTGCCAACAAAGTTTCATCTAGTCAAGGCTATGGTTTTTCCTGTGGTCATGTATGGATGTGAGAGTTGGACTGTGAAGAAGGCTGAGCACAGAAGAATTGATGCTTTTGAACTGCGGTGTTGGAGAAGACTCTTGAGAGTCCCTTGGACTGCAAGGAGATCCAACCAGTCCATTCTGAAGAAGATCAGCCCTGGGATTTCTTTGGAAGGAATGATGCTAAAGCTGAAACTCCAGTACTTTGGCCACCTCATGCAAAGTGTTGACTCATTGGAAAAGACTCTGATGCTGGGAGGGATTCGGGGCAGGAGGAGAAGGGGATGACAGAGGATGAGATGCCTGGATGGCATCACTGACTCAATGAACATGAGTCTGGGTGAACTCTGGGAGTTGGTGATGGACAGGGAGCCCTGGCGTGCTGCGATTCATGGGGTCGCAAAGAGTCAGACACGACTGAGCGACTGAACTGAACTGAACTGAACTGATATTTCTATTTTGAGGACAGTACCATATTGTTTTACTGTAGCTGTGTACTATAGGCTGAAGTCAGGGAGCCAGATTCCTCCAGGTCCATTTTTCTTTCTTGAGATTGCATTTGCTATTTGGAATCTTTTGTGTCCATGAAAATTTTAAGATTATTTTCTTCCAGTTCTGTGAAAAATGCCATTGATAATTCGATTGCATTGAACCTGTAGTGTAGTCATTTTGACAATATATATTCTTACAACTGAAACTCATAGTATATTTTTCCAACTGCTTGTGTCATGTTCAAATTCTTTTTAATTGAAGTCTTATAGTTTCGGACTATAGGTCTTTTGCCTTCTTAAGTAAGTTTTTTCCTACCTATTTTATTCTTTTTGGTTTGATGGTAAATGGGATTATATTTTAAATTTATCTTTATAGTTTTTAGTTGTTAGTTTATAGTGTATAGGAATACAAAAAAAAATGTGTATTTATTTTGTGTCCTGCAACTTTATCAAATTCATTGATAAGCTCTAGTAATTTTATGGTAGCCCTTTAGAATTTTCAATGTATTTTATCGTGTCCTCTGCAAACTAGTGACAATTTTATTTATTCTTTTCCAATTTGGATTGCTTTTATTCCTTTTTCTTCTCTGATTGCTGTGTCTAGGACTTCTAGAACTATGTTGAATGAAAGTGGCCAGAGTCGACATTCTTGTCTGTTCCTGTCTTAGAGGAAATGCTTTCAACTTTTCACTGTTGATAGGGAGGATGCCACACAGAATCTGGCTTTGAAGGCTAGCGGGGTTTCACTGCAGGCTCTTCACAGGGCTGGAGCAAACTGAAACTCCACTTTGTGGGGATGCTCTCAGGGTCTTCTGCTCAGCAGTGCCCAGGGAAATAAGTGGTAACCTCACAAGTTACTGAGTCAGACTTACCTGCTAAGTATTAGAGTGTCTCCTGTGGAGATGGGGAGGCAGATGTAGCTCACCTTGGGGACAAGGAAGGACACTGAAGGCAGCAGTTCTGGTAACTACTCATTGGCATAAGCTTGGAGGCTGCCATTTTTTCACCAAGGCCTGGACCCACCCAACAGCCCCACCCAACATCCCCGTGGTACAGGGGTGTCTCAAACCCAACAAACCACAGGGCAGGAACACATTCCCACCCATCCATAAACAGGCTGCCTCACGTCTTCCATAACAAACAGCTGCTTGATAAATACACGCCCCTGCCCACCAGCTCTCATTGCCAGACCCCCAGGTTGGGAAGCATGACTTAGCTCAAAACTTTCACTTCCGTGAGAGAACGGCTCTGGTATAATCATGTTCCAGTTTGTGGGTCACCCACCTGGTGGGTATGGGGTTTGATTTTCTTTAAATTAATTAATTTAATTGGAGGCTAATTACTTTACAATATTGTATTGGTTTTGCCATACATTGACCTGAATCCACCACAGGCGTACATGTGTTCCCCATCCTGAACCCCCCTCCCACATTCCTCCCCATCCCATCCCTCAGGGTCATCCCAGTGCACCTGCCCTGAGCACCCTGTCTCATTCATCAAACCTGGACTGGTGATCCGTTTCACATATGATAATATATATGTTTGAATGCTATTCTCTCAAATCATTCCACCCTCACCTTCCCCACAGAGTCCAAAAGACTGTTCTATACATCTGTGTCTCTTTTGCTGTCTCTCATACAGGGTTATCATTACCATCTTTCTAACTTTCATATATATGTGTTAGTGTACTGTATTGGTGTTTTTCTTTCTGACTTACTTCACTCTGTATAATAGGCTCCAGTTTCATCCACCTCATTAGAACTGACTCAAGTTGTGTTCTTTTTAATAGCTGAGTAATACTCCATTATGTATATGTACCACAGCTTTCTTATCCATTCATCTGCCAATGGACATCTAGGTTGCTCCCATGTCCCAGCTATTGTAAACAGTGCTGCGAGGAACATTGGGGTGCATGTGTCTCTTTTAATTCTGGATTTCTCAGTGTGTATGCCCAGCAGTGGGATTGCTAAGTCATATGGCAGTCCTATTTTCAGTTTTTTAAGGATTCTCCACACTGTTCTCCATAGTGGCTGTACTAGCTTGCATTCCCACCAACAATGTAAGAGGGTTCCCTTTTCTCCACACCCTCTCCAGCACTTATTGTTTGTAGACTTTTTGATGACAGCCATTCTGACCGGCATGAGATGGTACCTCATTGTGGTTTTGATTTGCATTTCTCTGATAATGAGTGATGTTGAGCATCTTTCTGTGTGTTTGTTAGCCATCTGTATGTCTTCTTTGGATAAAGAAGACATGTCTGTTTAGTTCTTTGGCCCATTTTTTTATTGGGTCATTTATTTTTCTGGTATTGAGCTGGATGAGCTGCAAGAATTAATCTCCAAAATATACAAGGGTTATAGGATTTGATTTTTATTGAGATTGCTCTCTCCTACCATCTTGCTGTTGCTTCTTCTTTGTACTTGGATGTAGGGATTTTATTTTATTTATATTATTTTTTTGGTAGCTTCCAGCAGTTTTTGTCAGTGATTTTTTTCCAGTGGTTAGGTGTGATTTTGGTGTTTCTGTAAGAAGAGGTATGCTCATGTCCTACTCCATCATCTTGTCTCTTCTCCTCACAGTGCTGTATTGTTATTTAATAGAATGAATTCTTGTGCAAGTGGCATTATATGTATGTACACATATACTTCCCTGATAGTTTAGTGTTAAAGAATCCGTGTGCCAATCCAAGAGACATACATTTGATTCCTGGGTCGGGAAGATCCTCTGAAGAAGGAAAGGGCAACTCACTCCAGTATTCTTGCCTGGGAAATCTCATGGACAGAGGAGCCTAATGGGCTACAGTTCATGGGTTCTCAAACAGTTGGACACGACTTAGTGATTAAACAACAACACACATACACAAATGTATGAAACAGTGTACTTTTGTGTGTGTCTGTTTTTCTTTTTTAAACATCCAACTCCTAAAAAAAAAAAAAAAGACAAAATTGTGCAAGATGTCAAACTTTCTCTTTAAATTTGCTCATTAAGACAGGTTCTTCCCAGATTTGAATTAAATTTGTGGTTTCAAAATTGATAATCATACTTGGATGAAGCAGGGTGCTAATCCAGAAATTATAGCTTTTCAGTTCAGTTCAGTTCAGTCGCTCAATCGTGTCCGACTCTTTGCGACCTCATGAATTGCAGCATGCCAGGCTTCCCTGTCAGAGAAGGCAATGGCAACCCACTCCAGTACTCTTGCCTGGCAAATCCTATGGACAGAGGAGCCTGGTAGGATGCAGTCCATGGGGTCACTAGGAGTCGGGCACGACTGAGTGACTTCTCTTTCACTTTTCACTTTCATGCATTGGAGAAGAAAATGGCAACCCACTCCAGTGTTCTTGCCTGGAGAGTCCCAGGGACGGGGGTGCCTGGTGGGCTGCCGTATCTGGGGCCCCACAGAGTCGGACACGACTGAAGCGACTTAGCAGCAGCAGGCCTCCCTGTCCATCACCAACTCCCGGAGTTCACTCAAACTCACATCCATCGAGTCAGTGATGCCATCCAGCCATCTCATCCTCTGTCGTCCCCTTTTCCTCCTGCCCCCAATCCCTCCCAGCATCAGAGTCTTTTCCAATGAGTCAACTCTTCGCATGAGGTGGCCAAAGTACTGGAGTTTCAGCTTTAGCATCATTCCTTCCAAAGAACGCTCAGGGCTGGTCTCCTTTAGAATGGACTGGTTGCATCTCCTTGCAGTCCAAGGGACTCCCAAGAGTCTTCTCCAACACCACAGTTCAAAAGCATCAATTCTTCTGTGCTCAGCTTTCTTCACAGCCCAACTCTCACATCCATATATGACCACAGGAAAAACCATAGCCTTGACTAGATGGACCTTTCTTAGTAAAGTAATGTCTCTGCTTTTGAATATGCTATCTAGGTTGGTCATAACTTTCCTTCCAAGGAGTAAGCACCTTTTAATTTCATGGCTGCAGTCACCATCTGCAGTGATTTTGGAGCCCCCTCCCAAAATAAATTCTGATACTGTTTCCACTGTTTCCCCATCTATTTCCCATGAAATTATGGAACCAGCTTTTAGATTTGAGTAATAAATCACCTATCAGATTTTTGGCTAAGATCAAGTGTAAATATGAGTAATAATAAAGTATTTAAACACATTTGAAGTTGAAGTCCTACATTTTCTCCATAGTAAGGAAGACTAAAGGTAAATAAATGGAGTATGATTAGCTCCTTCTCTCATCTTGGCCTGTTCTTAAGAAAATCCCATATCAGCTCTCTGAAGTGGGTCTCCAGAAACATAATCAGTTATTGGCCAATCCATAGAAGGAAGCCTGATCCAAATGCTCTGTTAATGCAGCTAACTAGCTTGTGACACACCCTGTATTTTTTCAAGAGGATGTTAGTTAAAAATTCACTTTGTTCTTAAACAACGAGTGAAATGTACTTTATTCATTATGTGCTGTGATTGGTTAAAACTTGAAGAAAAATAAACCTAATTTTTTGAGTAATAAGTTAGCTTTCAACTCATTAGTTAGTAAACTTGATAAACTCAGTGTTTACAATGATGAAGTTCAGAGCTGTGTTTTCCATGTTACCCTTCAGCTGTTAAGCTCTCTCTTCCTTTGTTGTGTGTCATGATGAATAATAAGTGAATGTATTTGTTTCCCTCATTCTCTTCCTTAGTAATTAAGTTATAGTATATGTACAAAGGGGTGAATTCTTATGAGTAATTTCATAATGACACTTGGAAAGATACATTTCATCCATCCAAAAAGATTTGAATTTGATTGGAAATTTCAAACATTTTGATTGCCAATTAAGTTGCAGTTGGCAATTGATTTTGAATCCCAAGAAAATAGTCTGTCACTGTTTCCACTTTTTCCCCATCTATTTGTCATGAAGTGATGGGACCAGATGCCATGATCTTCATTTTTTGAATATTGTTTTAAGCCAACTTTTCCACTCTCTTCTTTCACCTTTGTCAAGAGGCTCTTTAGTTCCTCTTTGCTTTCTGCCATAAGGGTGGTGTTATCTGCATCTGAGGTTATCAATATTTCTCCTTTCAATCTTGATTCCAGCCTGTGCTTCATCCAGCCTGGCATTTTGCATGATGTACTCTGCATATAAGTTAAATAAGCAGGGTGACGATATACAGCCGTGGTGTACTCGTATCCCAATTTTGAACCAGTCTGTTGTTCCATGTCTGATTCTGTTGCTTCATACCTATATGGAAACTGAAAATTAAACATTTTGGATAAAAACAATAAATAAAACATGAATCTGTAGATATAGTTTCACTTTATAAAATATATCAGTCTCAGCTCAAAAACCACCATGATGCTTTGATGGGGAAACATTTAGAGGCAATTCTATTAATGTAAATAGTGAAGGACAAATATCTACTCATATTACTATTATTATTTTACTTTGATAATAGTCAATAAAATTTTTAAAAACCTAGAAGAAAAAAATTTTATAATAAATTTTTGTACACTTGAAGATGATACAATGGTATATGTGGGAAATAGAAGATAATTAGCTAAAAACATGAATACAATTATACATGAATATTATAACACATTGATGTGCAAAATCAATATATGCAAAATTTTCATGCATAAAATACTGGAAGAAATTAACCAATTCAGAATACCAGCATGATAGACAGTTCTAAAATGTGCACAGTATGAAATGTGCAAAACTTAGAGAAAGTAGCTTTTAAACAATCAACACCAACATAAAATAAATCTTGAACAGAAGGAAAGAGTTAACATGTATTAATAGAACAATTAAATCAATAAGGTACATTAAAAGTAATATAATTTTTAAAGTTTATTCATAAATTTACTATGATGGCAATGAAAATACCAAATTCTAGCAGGCATTTTTTTTTTTTTTTAACTAAACAGATTAATTCTAAACGTTGGAGGAAAAAACAACCGAAAGAGAATAGTGAGAAAAATTTTGGAAAAAAAAAACCAATGTGTAGAACCACACTAGTTCAGGTTAAAAACATTATAAATTAATTTATTCCTTTTTTCCAACTTTGCTGAGCTAAAATTGACATGCAAAATTTGCATGAATTTACAATGTACAACTTGATGTTTTGATGTGTGTGTACATTTTAACGTAGTTTAACTTACTACAGTCAAGTTAATTAACAAATTAACACATCCCTCATCTCACATAGTGTTTTTTTTTCTTTTTTTTTTGGTGTGTGTTTATAGAGAGAGCACAATATCTACTGTCTTAGCAAGTTTCCAGTGCTGTGTTATTAACTATGGTTACCATGGTGTACATTATAGTCCCCAAATTTATTCATTCCAAACATCTAAAACTTTTTTTCCCTTTGACCAACATTTCCTCATTTCCTCCAGCCCCCAGCAACCACCATTCCACATTCCGTGCTAATGGTTTTGATGATTTTAGATTCCACTAAGTGGGATCATGCATAATTTGGCTTTCAATGCCTGGTTTGTTTCATTCAGCATAATATTTTCCAAGTTCATCCATGTTGTCCCAAATAACAGGATTTCCTTTCTTTATCACTGAATAATATCCCATTACATGTATATAACACTTTTTTATTTTTTCAATCCACTCATTTGGCAATAGACAGCTGGGTCAATTCTGTATCTTGGTTACGGTAAATAATAATGTTATGAACATGGTAATTCAGAGATCTCTTTGAGTTACTGATTTTACTTCTTTTGGATATATACCTAAGGTAGGATTACTGGATCATATGGTAGTTTAGTTTTTGAGGAATCCTCATGGATGTGAGAAAGGGGCCAATTCCTTTCTTTTGCATATAGATATCAATTATTCTGGGCTTCCCTAGTGGTGCTCATGGTAAAGAACCCACATGCCAGTGCAGGAAATTTAAGAGACAAGTGTTTTATCCCTGAGTGGGGAAGATCTCCTGGATGAGGGAATGGCAACCCACTCCAGTACTCTTGCCTGGAGAATCCCATGGACAGAGGAGCCTAATGGGCTACACTCCATAGGGGCGCAAGGAGCTGAACATGACTGAAGCAACTTAGGCAGCATTCTCCAGTTATCCTAGAACAGTTTATTGGAGACACTGTCCTTCCCCCATTTTGTATTTGCAGCAACTTTGTCAAGGATTAATTGGCAATATTTATCTATATTCTGGGCCTCTTTATTCTGTTCCTTCATCTCTTTTCCATGGTGTTTTGTCTGCTATTGCTTTGTAGCATTTTTTGAAATCAGGATATGCCTCCAGATTTGTTTAGCTGTTTGGGTTCTTTTATGTTTCCATATGAATTCTAGGCTTGCTTTTTCTAGTTTTCTTAAAAATGGCATAGGAATTTTGTCAAGGAGTGCATATAACCTGTGGATCACTTTGGGTAATATGATCACTTTAAGAGTATTAATTCTTCCCATCTGTGAGCACGGAGTAGCTTTTCATTTATTTGCGTCTCCCTCAGTTGCTTTCATCAATGTTTTGTTTGAATTTGTAGTAATTAAATAAGTTTAATGCAGGTCCATAAGCTTACAGAGAGTCCATTGAAACAAAATAAGGACCACGAGTAAACCCAGCACACAAGATAGCTTAGCACATGATGAACATGGCATCTCTGATCAGTAGGAAAAGATGAACTATTTTTTTTTTTTTTATTTTGCTCTGACAAATGGATAGACATATGGGTAAGAACTGAAGATTAATAAACGGATCACATCATAGGCCAAGGCAAGTTTCAAATGGATCCAAGAGTTAATAAGAATTCCCTTTATAGTTATGTTTCCAAATCTAGCATCCATTAAAAAATGGTAAGTGTGACTATACCAACCAAGTTTGTAAAACAAAAAATGTGTAAGTAAATTCAAAACGCAGTGACACACTGAAAAAGGTGTTTTCAAATTACTATTAAAGATGAAATGTTATTCTCTTAAGTATGGAAAGAGCTCCTGCAAATGTATAATAAAATGGTTAATAAATCAATGGAAAATAAGTGCAACCCCCAACTAGGAAATTCACAGAATTGGAAAGCAAAAGTTATTCTTAAAAACATGGCAAGTTTCTTAAATTTAAAACCAATATGGAAAGAACATTAAAAGAATGCTGAGATATATTTCCTTTTAAAAAATAACAGGATTAGACAATTTTAAATTTGGGAGACACTATGAAGATACTATCATACATTTTTAGTACAACTTTTAATCACAGGTGCATATACATTTAACCCAGGCATTCTACTTCTAAACATATGCACACATATACCAAATGGTGAAATGTACAGTTATTTATGGTTCATTGTCTGTAGTAACAAAAGATTATAAAGAACACAAATGTCCACCACTTCCATGATAGAAAACATAACATAAAATGATAAGGAAGCTCCCTGTGTACTAGTATGGAATAATCTATCATATATATTGTTCAGTGACAAAAGAAAAAGCACACCTCTGAATTTGTATGCCACCAACTGTCTAAAAGGGTTATTATAAAAAGATCTGTATTTGCTTTATAAATAGGCATTCTGGGAAAATACCTAATATATAATATATATATGATATATAATATATATGACATATATTGATTTATATCAATATACTATATGATATATATATCATCCAGATAGTTTATGTATATATATACACACACACATATAGATAGTTGATCTATATAGAAATATAGATTATATATAACATGATATATATAGATATATTAAAATATATATGAAGTATTATATGTTGATGTATATCAATATACTATATTATATATATATACATATATATATATATAAAATTTAGATAGTTTATGCTGGCGCAGGAGGGACGAGAGGAGCCACTCCATGTTCATTGTCAGGAGGGGTGGCGGTGAGGAGACATACCTTGTCCAAGGTAAGGAACAGCGGCTGCGCTTTGCTGGAGCAGCCGTGAAGAGATACCCCACGTCCAAGGTAAGAGAAACCCAAGCAAGACTGTAAGTGTTGCGAGAGGGCATCAGAGGGCAGACACACTGAAACCATACTCACATAAAACTAATCTAATCACACTAGGACCACAGCCTTGTCTAACTCAGTGAAACTAAGCCATGCCCGTGGGGCAACCCAAGACGGGCGGGTCATGGTGGAGAGATCTGACAGAATGTGGTCCACTGGAGAAGGGAATGGCAAACCACTTCAGTACTCTGGCCTTGAGAACCCCATGAACAGTATGAAAAGGCAAAATGATAGGATACTGAAAGAGGAACTCCCCAGGTCAGTAGGTGCCCAATATGCTACTGGAGATCAGTGGAGAAATAACTCCAGAAAGAATGAAGGGATGGAGCCAAAGCAAAAAGAATACCCAGCTGTGGATGTGACTGGTGATAGAAGCAAGGTCCGATGCTGTAAAGAGCAATATTGTATAGGAACCTGGAATGTTAGGTTCATGAATCAAGGCAAATTAGAAGTGGTCAAACAGATGGCAAGAGTGAATATCAACATTCTAGGTATCAGCGAACTAAAGACTGGAATGGGTGAATTTAACTCAGATGACCATTATATCTACTACTGTGGGCAGGATTCCTTAGAAGAAATGGAGTAGCCATCATGGTCAACAAAAGAGTCTGAAATGCAGTACTTGGATGCAATCTCAAAAACGACAGAATGATCTCTGTTCGTTTCCAAGGCAAACCATTCAATATCACAGTACTCCAAGTCTATGCCCCAACCAGTAACGCTGAAGAAGCTGAAGTTGAAGAGTTCTGTGAAGACCTACAAGACCTTTTAGAACTAACACCCAAAAAAGATGTCCTTTTCATTATAGGGGACTGGAATGCAAAAGTAGGAAGTCAAGAAACACCTGGAGTAACAGGCAAATTTGGCATTGGAATATGGAATGAAGCAGGGCAAAGGCTAATAGAGTTTTGCCAAGATTATGCACTGGTCATAGCAAACACCCTGTTCCAACAACACAAGAGAAGACTCTACACATGGACATCACCAGATGGTCAACACCGAAATCAGATTGATTATATTCATTGCAAACAAAGATGGAGAAACTCTATACAGTCAGTGAAAACAAGACTGGGAGTTGACTGTGGCTCGGACCATGAACTCCTTATTGCCAAATTCAGACTGAAATTGAAGAAAGTAGGGAAAACCACTAGACCGTTCAGCTATGACCTAAATTAAATCCCTTATGTTTATACAATGGAAGTGAGAAATAGATTTAAGGGCCGTGATCTGATAGATAGAGTGCCTGATGAACTATGGATGGAGGTTCATGACATTGTACAGGAGACAGGGATCAAGGCCATCCCCATGGAAAAGAAATGCAAAAAAGCAAAATGGCTGTCTGGGGAGGCCTTACAATTAGCTGTGAAGAGAAGAGAAGCGAAGCGAAAAGCAAAGGAGAAAAGGAAAGATATAAGCCTCCGAATGCAGAGTTCCAAAGAATAGCAAGGAGAGATAAGAAAGCCTTCCTCAGCAAACAATGCAAACAAATGGAGGAAAACAACAGAATGGGAAAGACTAGAGATCTCTTCAAGTAAATTAGAGATACCAAGGGAATATTTCATGCAAAGATGGGCTTGATAAAGGACAGAAATGGTATAGACCTAACAGAAGCAGAAGATATCAAGAAAAGGTGGCAAGAATACACAGAAGAACTGTGCAAAAAAGATCTTCATGACCCAGATAATCACGATGGTGTGATCACTCACCTAGAACCAGACATCCTGGAATGTGAAGTCAAGTGGGCATTGGAAAGCATCACTATGAACAAAGCTAGTGGAGGTGATGGAATTCCAGTTGAGCTATTTCAAATCTTGAAAGATGATGCTGGGAAAGTGCTGGACTCAATATGCTAGCAAATTTGGACAACTCAGCAGTGGCCACAGGACTGGAAAAGGTCAGTTTTCATTCCAATCCCAAAGAAAGACAATGCCAAAGAATTCTCAAACTACCGCACAATTGCACTCATCTCACACGCAAGTAAAGTAATGCTCAAGAGTCTCCAAGCCAGGTTTCTGCAATACGTGAACTGTGAACTTCGTGATATTCAAGTTGGTTTTAGAAAAGGCAGAGGAACCAGAGATCAAATTGCCAACATTTACTGGATCATCGAAAAAACAAGAGAGTTCCAGGAAAACATCTATTTCTGCTTTATTGTCTATGCCAAAGCCTTTGACTGTGTGGATCACAAGAAACTGTGGAACATTCTGAAATAGATGGGAATACCAGACCACCTGACCTGCCTCTTGAGAAACCTATATGCAGGTCAGGAAGCAGCAGTTAGAACTGGACATGGAACAACAGACTGGTTCCAAATAGGAAAAGGAGTACATCAAGGCTGTATATTGTCACCCTGCTTATTTAACTTACATGCAGAGTACATCATGAGAAATACTTGGCTGGAAGAAACACAAGCTGGAATCAAGATTGCTGGGAGAAATATCAATAACCTCAGATATGCAGATGACACCACCCTTATGGCAGAAAGTGAAGAGGAACTCAAAAGCCTCTTGATGAAATAAAAGAGGAGAATGAAAAAGTTGGCTTAAAGCTCAACATTCAGAAAACTTAAGTTCATGGCATCTGTTCCCATCACTTCATGGGAAATAGATGGGGAAACAGTGGCTGACTTTATTTTTGGGGGCTCCAAAATCACTGCAGATGTTGACTACAGCCATGAAATTAAAAGACGCCTACTCCTTGGAAGGAAAGTTATGACAGACCTAGATAGCATATTGAAAAGCAGAGACATTACTTTGCCAACAAAGGTCCATCTTGTCAAGGCTATGGTTTTTCCTGCGGTCATGTATAGATGTGAGAGTTGGACTGTGAAGAAAGCTGAGCACCAAAAAATTGATGCTTTTGAACTGTGGTGTTGGAGAAGACTCTTGAGAGTCCCTTGGACTGCAAGGACATCCAACCAGTCTACTCTAAAGGAGATCAGCCCTGGGTGTTCTTTGGAAGGACTGATGCTAAAGCTGAAACTCCAATACTTTGACACCTCATGCGAAGAGTTGACTCATTGGAAAAGACTGATGTTGGGAGGGATTGGGGGAAGGAGAAAAAGGGGACGACAGAGGATGAGATGGCTGGATGGCATCACAGACTTGATGCGCGTTTTTTTGAGTGATCTCTGGGAGTTGGTGATGGACACAGAGGCCTGGCGTGCTGCAATTCATGGGGTCGCGAAGAGTCAGACACAAATGAGCGACTGAACTGAACTGAATTGAGATAGTTTATGTATACATATATATATACACACACACTTGAGAGTCCCTTGGACTGCAAGGAGATCCAACCACTCCATCCTAAAGGGGATCAGTCCTGGGTGTTTGTTGGAAGGACTGATGCTAAAGCTGAAACTCCAATATTTGGCCACCTTAGGTGGAGAGCTGACTCATTTCAAAAGACCCTGATTCTGGGAAAGATTTGTGGCAGGAGGAGATGGGGACGACAGAGGATGAGATAGTTGGATGGCATCACCAACACAATGGACATGAGTTTGGGTGGATTCCCAGAGTTGGTGATTGACGGGAAGGCCTGGCGTGCTGAAATTCATGGGATTGCAAAGAGCTGGACACAACTGAGTGACTGAACTTAACTGATACACACACACATATAATATACATACATACAGGGTTTAGTGATTTCAAATGAAAGTTGTGATTTGAAATGCTTGCTCTTATTTATATTTCCATGGAACCCTTTCTTCTTAGAGCATTTGGCATGACAGTATTTATGGGTTACCATTTGGGAAAGGCTAACACAGGAGGTGGAAGACCTGATTTTTAAGAAGATGCATTGCCCCACTGAACTTAAGGAAATCATCTCATCTCATAGGTCCTCACTTTTTTATGGAAAAATTTTAATGTCTTTCAATATAGTAGGGTAAAAGCAATTGTTATTACTCTTTCTAAGTACCAGCTTTAATGAAACAGACCCTATTGAAAAAATGCAGGTGATGGTGGGTGGGCTCTAAATCTGAGACATCTCACTAATGTTCTTTATAGATTTCATGATACATATCACTATTGATGTTATATTTCCCCTTAAGTATTGAGAGGGAGAGGGAGAGGGTGGAATGATTTGGGAGAATGACATTGAAACATGTATAATATCATATAAGAAATGGATCGCCAGTCCAGGTTTGATGCAGGATACAGGATGCTTGGGCCCGGTGCACTGGGATGACCCAGAGGGATGGTACGGGGAGGGAGGTGGGAGGGGGGTTCAGAATGGGGAACACGTGTACACCTGTGGTGGATTCATGTTGATGCATGGCAAAACCAATAAATATTGTAAAGTAATTAGCCTCCAATTAAAATAAATAAGTTTAAATTAAAAAAAGAAAACAATTATAATTCTATAAAAAAAGAATTAAAGCCATTTAACATTAAATTCAATTATTTTAATCCTTTTAGTCAAAATGTATTAATCTGCTGGGAATATATAAATCAGTGATGTTAGAAAAGATGAAGCTACTTCTCAGAAACTCCTAATTTCTAAAACTTATTATTTTTGCTTATACATAATTTTTTATAATCTACACTGCTCTCTCTTCTCCCCCAGCTCTTTTGTGTGTGTGTGTGTCTACCTCATTGGCTTAATGAATGAGATAATACTGTGCAAAGATGATAACTCATTGACTGCTCGTGTACCCTTGGGTGTATTCAACATTCAGTCACAATCACTCTCTCCCATTGTGAGCGTTAAAAAGCAGTAGCTCTGGACTAAGTCAATTTATATCCTGAAAATGATGCTGAAAGTATAAAATGAAAAGAGTTCTGATAAGATGGAGAGTTTAGTGTGCTGTTCACATCTGCCCCCTTTGCTTCTTCAATCCAGAATTCTTCAGACCAATGAATCAGAACAAGGAAACAAGCGGAAAAGTAAACAGACGCCTGTCAGAACTGTCGTGTTGCTTTCATGAGTTTGATCTTGTTAGAAAGTTTGACAATAAAAGACTGAACTGCTCTGAAAAAAGATAAACGTGACAAATCAATGAATTCACAAATTAAGAGTGTATATGTTGGTGATGGAACCACTTCGCAGGTTACTATAATGCAGGACCTTTAGGAATAGTTTCTTAAAAAGAAAAAAAATTCAATGATTACTTATAAATAGTCTTTTAATAACACATATTTAGGCATAATCTTTTAAACCAGTGTGGCATCATAGTTAAAATCTGAAATTGGAATGCCACTGATACCTGCTTTTTTTGTTTTTAATTATCATATCCATCATTTAAAATTCATGTATTTGATCTCGAGGAATTTTTTTTTTAATTTAAGTTTTGTAAGTTCTTAGTTTGTTTAATCTAGAAAATATAAATAATACTATATGATAGCTACTACTACTACTAAGTCGCTTCAGTCGTGTCCGACTCTGTGCGACCCCATGGACGGCAGCCCACCAGGCTTCTCCATGGGACTCTCCAGGCAAGAACACTGGAGTGGGTTGCCATTTCCTTCTCCAATGCATGAAAGTGGAAAGTGAAAGTGAAGTTGCTCCGTCGTGTCCGACTCCCATCGACCCCATGGACTGCAGCCTACCAGGTTCCTCCATCCATGGGATTCTCCAGGCAACAGTACTGGAGTGGGGTGCCATTGCCTTCTCCATATGATAGCTAATGTTGTCTAAATGGTCAAACAATATGATACAGTTTAAATGATTTATAGTGTGCCTGGAATATATTAAGTAGTGTATAAAATGTAGTTACCACAATTTTTATACATTTCACTAAGCTGTAATTGCCGTAGCCTCCATCCAGACGAAATTTTACAAAAAGTGTCTATGAGTTCTTTTACATAACATATACTCAATATATATTTTTTCATTACAAATTGTAAAAGGTTCTATCTCTGTCTCTATCTCTCAGTTCAGTTCAGTCGCTCAGTCATGTCCGACTCTTTGCGACCCCATGAATCGCAGCATGCCAGGCCTCCCTGTCCATCACCAACTCCCGGAGTTCACTCAAACTCATGTCCATCGAGTCGGTGATGCCATCCAGCCATCTCATCCTCTGTCGTCCCCTTCTCCTCCTGCTCCCAATCCCTCCCAGCATCAGGGTCTTTTCCAATAAGTCACCAACTCTGGGAGTTGGTGATGGACAGGGAGGCCTGGCGTGCTGCGATTCATGGGGTTGCAAAGAGTCAGACATGACTGAGCAACTGAAGTGACTGACTGACTGTACTTAAAATATAATAATTTCTATTATGTAGTTTATAAAGAAAGAGAAAAAAAAAACATTATGAAACAGACATACAACTACTTGTTAGATGGAGAATCCAAGGCTAGGAATTGACATCATTTCTTCAGGAACAAAGAGAGAGATGGTTACCTTAATTAGGCTAGAAAAATTCATATAGCTCAAAAAGTCACAATTATGGAGCTTCTTTTGTGTGCCAAACTCAGTTTAGCTCTGGGAATCAAGAGCTGAGTCAGAGGAAATCCCAACCTTGTATCTGTAGCTTTTATACAATCTTTGACAAGAATAGGACAGGTCTAGCCAAATGAGCAATTCAACCGTGAACAGCATTGATACGAAGTTTTTGGAAGACACATGGGTTGCTTATAACTATAATTTGTAGTATTTTAGCAGCTTGTACATTAAAATTTGATCAACCCATATTTTTAATAGCAGTAAAATAAGTTATACACCCACAAATAGAACAACACCTGACTAGTGATGCATGGTCAGTAGTGAGTTGTTCAATGACACAGGGAATGAATAATCTGCTCTAGACTCGATCTGTGCTAAGGAGCTTCCTGGACCCATATGTTTCAATTCCTTTAAAGTTTTGCCTAAGGTTTCAGAGGTATCTATTGCCATTTCCACCACAGTGTAGTCCCATAATCCCTTTAATATATCCTTGGCCACTCCTCTTGCAGGTAAGTGCCTGATTATAATCCAGAAGTATCCCGTGGGGCCTTCCTGAGACAGACAAACACCTCCCCCGCCCCCAACACCAGCTGCCATGTTCTTCTCCTGCCTCTTGTTTGTAGAAAAACTTTAGTCTCTCCAGCCTCTCTTGAGTCACAGAAGGATGTCTGAAGAGTTAATAATTGGAAGAATGTGAACACATAGTTGCAAGAAATAGCAGTTGGGCCAGAACTGATAACAGTTTAAACAATAAATCAGCCATATAGCAGAATCATGGTCTCTAGTTCTTCACTAAAGGATGTGAGATAGCAGCATCATTCCTGAGTTACTTTACATAGATACTAAAGCCCCACCAACGGAAGTAGCTAACTGCATGACAGCCATGAGCACATAGCCCTCAAATTGTCTAGAGCCTTTGGATTGATAATGTTAATTTACGACATCTTCCTGTTACCTCACCATCAAGCATTCAGAGGGTTATGTTTAATCTGAGCACTCACCCTGCAATGCTTTCTCATCTTGCCTTTAAAAACCCTTCCCTTTAAAAATCCACTTGGGAGTTCAGGTCTTTTGAGCATTAGCTGCCCGTATTCCCTTGCTTGGCCTTGAATTAAATGTTACACTTTCCTTCAAGACAACGCTGTGCCAGGATACTGGCTTTCTGCACATGGTCAAGTTTGGTACCACTGATGTATGTAGGAGTTATTGCAAGAAGGGTGAGGGGAATTATAGACCTTTTTATAGTCACTTGCCACTAAAGTGAGGGAAAATGACTCTCCTTGGAATCTGGAATCTGAGTCAAAGGCGATGACATTTATCAGTTGAAAGAAGTGACAGTGACTTTCCTTGATGTGGGTCATTTTGATTATGTTCCTGAATGTTCTTCTCCATCAGAGAGTTTATTGAGAAAAACAGGTAGTAAAATTGCCAGAAAGTATTTTGTTTCACATGATTAAACACATATATACTCAAAGAGGAATTAAATAATAGAATGAAATTATGTGGAATGTGGACATTTAATGACATAATACAAGGTTAGGGACCTAAAACGTTTGCTTACTTATGTAATTACAGTAGATAATTTACTTTGAGAATCAATCAGTGTTTTCAAGGTGTTTAAAAATTACTTTCACCAAAGTGTCATCTGCTTCATTTTGAACATGAAAATTTTATTAGTTTTATTATTTACAAGTAACATTTTCAAGACTGTAGGGATTTAAGTGGATAATCTCATAAAGGCTAATTTTTAATTGGTGACTTACTATGTAAATGAAACAATGAAATATGGTTTCAAACATTGTTTGGAGTCATTTTAGTGTATGAGAGCTTAATAATGTATATAAGTAATAATATAATAAACCTATCATTCACAGAGTATTTTCTATTTTTAAAACACAGAATGAAGTATATTTTTACATTATATCAACTTATTATCTGTTTGAATATAATCACAAATAGCTTTCCAGGTCTTGGAGCTTTCTTTCAGCCTTGTCTGAAACTCCCTTCTTTCAATCAGTTTCTTGAATTATGCAACAAGGACATGGGAACATTCCATAAATTCAAGAATTAATTTTACTTGTGACTTGTGGGAAAGAGTCTGTACTTGATATGTGTGAGAAATAAAAAGTCATATCTTTGGCTACTCGTAATTCTGCTGACAGATGACCGAGCTTTGGCACATTTTTGAACATATATAGATTTTGAAATTGAAAGCACATTCAGCATTAAGGTAGCTTGCAGTTTAGAAGCTTTGTGTTTTGAAAGTAGAGAACCCATGGTCTCTAATCATTAATAACAGCCCTAAGAAGATATAGTTTAAGTTAGGTGAGTTTCTTTCAGCTTTGTGGGAAAAGATTCCAGAAGCTAGTAGAGATGGCAGGAGGAGAGTAACGTCTCAGTGTCAGAAAACATATCCTATTAGCTTGAAAGTGTAAGCTAGGAACAGTTATGTGGGAAAGAATACCAGAGGAAAAAGTCTAGTCACTTCCACAAACTTTGTGTTAAGGACAGCATCATGGTCACCTAATATCACACATGCCCTAAGAGGTAGAACTGCATGACTTTCAAGTTGTCTTTCTTGGGATCCCCTGGTTGCTAAGGGTTAACATTTCTGCCATCTTAGAAAACAATTCTAGGTCCACGTCTCTGCTGTTTCAATTCAAGTTTAGGTTCAGATACAGAAAGTCTTTCTAGGGCAACTGCTTCTTTGGGTGGTTTCTATAGCTATGATTAGCAGCCATCAAAATATTACAAGATTTGAGATTACAAATCTAAAACATCAAAGACAGAGCACAATGACCACGATCTCAAAAGCAAGCTTAATTTCCTAAGAGAGAGAAATGTCCATACATACATCTCTGTGGATATATTTAATTGCAAACCCTGGAAACCCTTAAAAACTATCCCTTTATGGCTGATGCAAACTATTGTGAATCATCAAACTTTTCACAAAAATGTTACTCTCGAAGTGTCAGGACTCAAATTATTATGTCGTGGTTTCTCTAACTCAAATTGTGGAGAAGTCTTTAGACAGAAATTGACTTTCGAAATGACTGTTCAGCAAAAGACACTATTTATATCAATTCTTTTCTACAGATTTCATTGACTAGTCATTTGTTTAATCATGCCAACAAATTATAGGTAGATATGTGAATTAGGTTTTTAATAACAGGTGTACTGAAGCTTCAGATTTAGATTTCTTTACACACTGGTATTATAATAAGTTTGCAAAATGAGCCTTGAAAATGCCTGAAGGGTAGCTAAATATTGTTTGCTCAGAATACAGTAGATGATAAAAATATACTTGTATAACTGTAGACTAAATTCCAGGAAAATCCCGTATTTATCATTAAGGAACTCAATCAATTGAAGAATAATCTAGCAGTTCTCTAGAAGGGCTGTATACTGAAGATAATGCAATAGAGGATATTTTTTTAAAGTGGACAAAAATGATTTTCTGGAGCACTGAGCTTTTTTATAGACTTAGAGTCAATATTTGCAGTTCTTTCTTCAATTTATGTTTTTTATAATTTTGCATGGGGGTGGGGGAGGGGACTTCCCCTCCAAGGAAGACAAATAAGCTAATACTAGCTCCCCTAGAAATCCTTGAAGGGGAAGCCCACACCTGGCTCACCATGGAAGGGCCTGGAAGCTTGGGGTGAACTGTAGAGAGGAGTTCAGGGGAGAGCCATGCAGGGTGAGATCAGCCATCCCAAAGAATGGGTGCAGGGAAATCAGTCATGGGAGGGCCCCCCAAATTATTGGCTTGAAGGTGGAATTCAAAGCCAGATGGTCCTCTCCATGTTAACATGAGAAAAGCAAATCCCCAGCCTCCACAATTATTTAAGAAGTCCATGAGAAATTGACCAGCATTTGAGAAAGAGGAAAACATAACTTGTTGGGGAATTACTAAGTTCTTGGGAAAGTGGCAATTGGTATAATGTATTTGTGACTTAGATTCAAATGGTGCAAAATGTTTTGAATTATTTTATTACAAAAGGTCTTCTCTTGGGCAGAACTCTGTTAGCCTATGACCTGCTTCATTGTGTACTCCAAGGCCAAATTTGCCTGTTAGTCCAGGTATCTCTTGACTTCCTACTCTTGCATTCCAGGCCCTCTAATGAAAAGATCAACTTTTGGGGTGTTAGTTCTAGAAGGTCTTGTAGGTCTTTATAGAACCATTCAACTTCAGCTTCTTCAGCATTACTGGTTGGGGTATAGACTTGAATTATTGTGATATTGAATGGTTTGACTTGGAACGAACAGAGATCATTCTGTCTTTTTTGAGATTGCACCCAAGTACTGCATTTCAGACTCTTTTCTGGACTATGACTAGTGACTATGACTAAAACTCTTGTTTACTATAAATTTTGAAAGAAAAATCTTTTCCCCATGGGCTTTTCAAGCTGGAGCTTCTAGAGACTATTTGAGCAATTACCAGAAAGCTCTCTGAGAATAAAAGCAAAGTAGAGGAAAATACAACTAAGATATAAAAGGAGGCAGGTTTCTGATGAAAAGAATGTTTTCAAAGTAAAAGTTCCCATTTGCTCCCTTTTTTGTGTTTGAAGCTAGGTTGCACACTGGTGTCACTTTGATTGAGCCAGGTCATATCGGGCATCTATAGTGTGAAATTTACAGATTCCTGACCTGTAATTTTGACCATGGGATACTGGTCAATATTATAGGTCAGTAATACTGGCTGTGGGATACTCTTTTTGATGGTAAGGATGGTAGCTGAAGTAGAGTGTTACTGGACTCAGCAATTTGGGAGGTAGTTTCCTGGCCCCCCAGTTACAGCAGGGGCAATGTGGTTTGGAAACTAACAGCTGGATCACCAAATTCCCGAATTTTGAGTTTCTAATTGTTTTAGATCAAGCAGCTCCCTTAAGGACAAGTTCTAGTGCATGGCTCTTGAAGTCAATGGTAAAGCCAATGCCTACAGTCTTCTTTCCTGTCATTACATACCTGGCAAACTGGTAATTTTCCATGTTCAAATACCTTTCAATAGAACTAGCAAAAACATTTGTATATGACAAGTCAAAAAGTATAAATAAATGGCTTATTAAAGTACAAAAAAAAAAAAAAAGGAAGGGTATATGAATAAGTGGAAGAAAAAAGGAATACTTCTAACAGCAAATAATGACAAGAGCTCCTTTGGAGATTGAGCATTCTTCTTCTTGTGGGCTTCCTAGCCTTTCCAAAAGGTGTAGCCAGTCTGCATCACATGATGCAGCCTCTTGCGATGACAAGAGTGATGATATTGTATTCAGAAAATCCAGATTCTTGTCCTGGTTTAACAGTTACAAATGTCCATGAGGACCAGGATGCCTGCACAATGATGAAAACAAATTGTATGGAAACATCGAAATAGACAGATATTCTGCAGTTCTTTGCAAGAATGAGGTCTCAGTCCTGGCAGATATGACAATTTTTTGAAGCTACAAATTCACATTACCCTAATTTAAATGCTTACAATTGTTGCTTTATCAAATAATATGTTGGCTAAATAGAATATATTTCCCATTCACAATCCATTGGAATTCACAGTCATTTGGAAACTTCATTTGTAATCTTGTAAATTACTGTTTTACAAGCTTGAGTTTCAGCTCGTTTCCATATGTATCATATAGATAGAATCTGTCTTATAATAGGAAAGTGATATAGGGTGATTACCATTGCTATTCTTAGCTGTTTATACTTTCTTAGAAATATGGAAAACCTTGAAAAGATAAGGTGCACATGACAGGCAATTAGCCAGATGATGTAAATATGAAGCATTAATTTAGCCAAAAATTCTATTTTTATAAGCAAAATAAATGTCAAAAACACTACAAGGTAGGTTGCAGAACTACTCAAGACAGTCTGTGTTTCCTTTACCTTGCAGAGTAAAGCCTCAAAACTCTCCTAATGAGCAGAAATAGGTTCTATATTTTTAACACTGCTGCAAGCACATGATCAGAAACAAATCATAAATAATGCTTGACGATGTAAACTATGGTTTTATAGTGTGTACTCAGCAGAGAATAGTCAGTGCATGAATTAAAACCTTATCTATAACTCATGCACAGCTAACCTAGTTGACTCATTATAGATAAATTACTGATAAAAATTAGTTTATCACATGCTTCACTTAATTATGTTATAAAATCATGGCAAAGCTGAGACTAATCTAAGCCAAAAAAAGGAATACATAAATCAATGTAATTAAATATTGGGAGACTTTGAATTAATAATTAGTATTCTTCCAAAATGACTAATTTTTCTTTTATTACATCAATAATACAAACAAAAAAGAATTAAAATAGGCTTACTAGAGACAGATTTGAATATACATTTCTAATCCTAAAAGTGAATTTGCATTTCCCTAAGTTTTTTGACAAAGGAAGAATTCACTGTTTCACTTTCTCTTATGTTTACTTCAGCTTCTCCCTCATAAATGAAATGGAATTTAGGTAGCTTATCATTCTTTAACAAATAAGTTTTTAAAATTTATCACCTATTATAATTTGCTTTTATCATATGACTATTACCTTTTTTAATATTAATTTATTTATTTTAATTGGAGGTTAATTTACAATATTGTATTGGTTTTGCCATACATCAACATGAATCCACCACAGGTGTACACGTGCTCCCCATCCTGAACCCCCTTCCTCCTCCCTCCCCATACCATCCCTCTGGGTCGTCTCTGTGCACCAGCCCCAGGCAATACAGTATACTAATGCGTATATATGGAATTTAGAAAGACGGAAACGATAACCCTGTATGCGAGACAGCAAAAGAGACACAGATGTATAGGACAGTCTTTTAGACTCTGTGGGAGAGGGAGAGGGTGGGATGATTTGGGAGAATGGCATTAAACTTGTATAATATCATGTATGACTATTACCTTTTGAGATTTATTATATAAAATATTACAGTTATGTATTCTATAATAAATTACATATATTCAGACTCTTGCAGAGAAGGTGATGGCACGGCACCCCACTCCAGTACTCTTGACTGGAAAATCCCAGGGACGGAGGAGCCCCGTAGGCTGCAGTCCATGGGGTTGCTCAGAATCGGACAGGACTGAGCGACTTCACTTTCACTTTTCATACATGCATTGGAGAAGGAAATGGCAACCCACTCCAGTATTCTTGCCTGGAGAATCCCAGGGACAGGGGAGCCTGGTGGGCTGCTGTCTATGAGGTCGCACAGAGTCGGACTCGACTGAAGCGACTTAGCAGTAGCAGCAGCAGCAGACTCTTGAGAGTCCCTTGGACTGCAAGGAGATCAAACCAGTCAATCCTATAGGAAATCAACCCTGAATATTCATTGGAAGGACTGATGCTGAAGCTGAAACTCCAATACTTTGGCCACCTGATGTGAAGTACTGACTCACTGGAAAAGACCCTGATGCTGGGAAAGATTGAAGGAGGAAGGGGAAAGGGATGACAGAGGATGAGATGGTTGGATGGCATCACTGACTCAATGGACATGAGTTTGAGTAAACTCCGGGAGTTGGTGATGAACACAGAGGCCTGGCATGGTGCAATCCATGGGGTTTCAAAGAGTCGGACATGACTGAGTAACTGAACTGAACTGAACATATATATACACACATGAATCATCTATGAATATATGCATTCTATCTATTACACATATAACACTTTTTTTGAGCTTTAAAAGGTCCTAACCCTAATTCAGGATTATAGTAAGCTCCATTTATTTGTTTACCTATTTAGAAACAAAATTTATTTTCTTTTGTTAGTTTCCTAAGGTGGAAACTTAGATGATTGATTTTCTAATATGAATTCAATGCAATAATTAGCCTCTTTTTTGGTTTCACTGAAACTGAGGCATGCTCATGCTGTGCTAAGTTGCTTCAGTCGTGTCCGACTCTTCACAACCCTATGGACTATAGCTCACCAGGCTCCTCTGTCCGTGGGGTTCTGCAGGCAAGAACACTGGAGTGGGTTGCCATTTCCTCCTCCAGGGGATCTCTGTGACCCAGGGATCAAACCCACAGCTTCTGAGGCTTCTGTGCTGGTAGGCAATTCTTCACCACTGTGCTGAGGGCCCTGGGCAGCCCCATTCGTTTCACTGCATCCCAACAATTTTGATAAATTTGTTTCATTTATCAAAATATTTTTATACTTCTCTTTAAATTTGTACTTTGACCCATCCATGTGTTAGAAGTGTTTAGCTTAATCTCTGTTTTCTAGGATTTTATAGTTACTTTTCTTTCATTGATTTCTTATTTAATCCCATTGTGTTCTGAGAGCAGACATTGTATTACCATTCTCTTTAATTTATTAGGGTATGTTTCATGAATGAGGTCTATCTTTGTGAATGTTCCACATGTATTTGAGAAGAGTGTGTATCTTGCTGTTGGGTTAAGTAGTTTATAAATTATCCAGTTCACTATATCCAGTTTTATTAGTGGTGTTGAGTTCATTAAGTCCTTAATGATTTTGTGTCTAATGGATCTGTTCATTTCTGATACAAAGATATGGATGTCTGCAACTACAAAGGAATATTCATCTGTTTCTCTTTGTAATTCTATTAGTTTTTGCCTCAAATAGTTAAAAATAAAAGTATTTATTTTACCTTCATTATTTTTTTTCAAAATTTTCCTTACTTTATGTAGATCTAATTTTATGACCTATTATATCCTTCCTCTAAGAAATTTTTTCATTTTTTTAAGCTTTTAATTTTATACTGAATTATAGTTGGTTAGGGCTTCTCAAGTGGCTCATTGGTTAAAAAAAAAAAAAAATTCCACCCACAATGCAGGAAACTCGGGTTCGATTCCTGGGTCAGGAAGATCCCCTGGAAAATGGAAGGGCAACCTACTCCAGTATTATTGCTGAGGAAATCCCATGGACAGAGGAGCCTGGTGGGCTATAATCCATGGGGTCACAAGAGTCAGACACGACTTAGGGACTAAATAACTGCATAGTTGGTTAACAATGTTGTGTGACTTTCAGTTGTATAGCAAAGTGATTCAGTTATATATATATATATATATTCTTTTTCAAATTATTTTCCCAATTAAATTGTTACACAATATTGAGCCAAGTTCCCTAGGCTATACAGTAGGTCCTTGTTGGTTACCCATTCTTTTAATACTTATTGATGGGCAGGTTGATTGGAAACAGAGACCCTCAATTTTTGTTCATCTGAGAATATCTTTATTTTGCCTCCAGTTTTGAAGAAAAATATTTCAGGGTACAAAATTCTAGGTTGGTGTCTTATTGTTTTTTTTTCCCCTCAACAGTTTGAATTTTACTCCATTTTCTTCTTCTCTCTTACATGGTTTCTGAGAAGTCTCATGTGATTCTTATCTTTGTTCATTGGTAAACTATTTCCCCCGCTCTGGCTTTTTGTCAGGATTTTTCTTTTTTTAACATTTGATTTTTCTGCAGTTTGAAAATTATTTCTCCAGGTGTGGTTGTTCTGGCATTTATCCTTCTTGACATTCTCTGAGCTTACTGGATTTGTGGTTTGGTGTCTGACATTAGTTTGGGAAAGCTCTGAGTTATTACTATTTCAAATATTTCTTTTTTTAGTATAAATTTATTTATTTTAATTGGAGGCTAATTACTTTACAATATTGTATTGGTTTTGCCATGCATTGACATGAATCTGCCATGGGTGTACATGCGTTCCCCTACCTGAACCCCTCTCCCACCTCCCTCCCCGTACCTTGTACCTGTTTCCCTTTTTCCTCTTCTGGTGTTCCCATTACACGTGTTTTACATCTTCCATCTCATAGTTTCTAGATATTCTGTTTCTTTCAGTCTTTATTTTTATTTTTTTCTTTCCAGTAATGGTACTCAGGTCTGCCACATTGCAGGCAGATTGTTTACCATGTCTGGAGAAGGAAATGGCAATCCACTCCAGTATTCTTGCCTGGAGAGTTCCATGAACAGAGGAGCCTGGTGGGCTTCAGTCCATGGGGTCGCAAAGAGTTGGACACGACAGAGCAACTAATACTACTACTATTTACCATCTGAACCACCAGGGAAGCCCATTCTAGTTTGGAGATCTTATATTAATATATCCTCTAGCTCAGAGATTCTTTGCTCTGACCAGTCTATAAAAAAAAAAAAAAAGATTATTAAAAGCATTCTTAATTTCTATTACTATGACTTTGATCTCTAGCATGTATTTATGGTTCTTAGGATTTTCATCTTCCTGCTTACCTTGTTCATCTGTTCTTGAATGTTCTCTAGTTTAACCAGTAGAGCCTTTAGCAAACTCTTAGAAGTTGTTTACATTCTCAGTCTGATAATTCGAACATCTTTACCCCGGCTAGTTCTGACACTTGCTCTATTTCTTTAAATTGTACTTTTTGTCTTTTGGTATGCCTTGTAAATTTTTGTTGAAACTCTTCATGATGTACTGGGTAAAAACTACTGCTGTAAATAGTCCTTAAAACTATGATAAGTGAGGTGTGGGCAAGGGGAAATGTTCTATGGTCCAAAAATTAGGTATGCCTCTGGACTTGTGAACTTCACAAGATTTTCACAATTTTTTTCCTCCCCCTTTAGGTGGAACAGGATGGCTAGAATGAGCTGCAATTAGGTATTTCCCTTCTCTCACCAGGAGAGCTAGAGCTAGAGCCAGCTAGAGCTAGTTATTCCCTTCCTTTCAGCTCAGTTAGGCTCTGATAGTACCCAGACAGGCTAAACAGTAACAACGAAAGTGTTAGTTGCTGTCATATCCAACTTTTTAGGACCCCATGTGCCGGGGACCAGCCCCGGCTGATCCAGGGTATTCGAAGGAGAGACGGCATAGGCGAGGATCAGGATACAATAGCTTCAATTAGATATTAATTAAAGATATAAAGAGTAATAGAATAAGGATAGCTCAGTAGGAAAATTCAGTGGAGAAAAGAGGCTGAGTAGCTTGGTTTACGCGGGAGACCAATAAAACTTCAAGACAAGAAGTTTGCACCACTTACGTAGGCCGCAGGCGTCCTTCCGTTCTCCCAAAGGAGAGGAGACACTGAGGCCTCCCCGGTCGGATCTTAGAAGCCCAGGCATAATTAGTAAGCATGGTGGGTTCTGCGCTCCAGATGGAGACTCAGCCAGAGTGAGAGAGAGTGACATGGGGAGACCAGTATTTTGAGAAACTGATCCCAATTCTTTATTTTCCATGGTCTACTTTTATACACTGAGATGTTATACAAAAGTCACGTGGGGGCAGCAGTCCTGACTTTTATTAAAGTCAGGTGCTTCACACAAATGTATACAGAGGTCTTAGGGGTGTTACATCATCTTCTGGCCAGGGGCCTGCTGACAATTTACGACCCTCTCCTTGTGATAGCGGTCAGTCAGTCAGGACACTTATTTCTCCAGGGCTGATTAGTCTCAAAACAGACGCCACCCAAGTAAAGTTACACTCCTACAGGGTGAGGGTGTAGTGGGTTTTAGTTAAGGAAAGAATTTACTTAGCCTAAGGTCTAACGTGATTAATATCAAAGGTCAATTCTATATATTCATTAATGTGTGTAAGGGCAGGGGATATGGAGACTTAGCAACAAACATTGGCTCAACAAATGAAAAACCCTTCACCAACACAATTTCTAATTAGCCCATTATACTTATACTAATAGTTTTCTAACTTTTCTAAGGAACCTGTTTTTAGAGGGTTTAAAGCATCTTGTGCCTCTCAAGATTGGTTGGAGGCTGTGAGCAATCACATGTGGCCGGACAAGCCTGTCAGGCAGGCTAGAGAACCTTCAGAGGAGTTTGTAGGTTAAAACACTCTTGTCACACCCAAGAGTTTTTATTGACTGGAGCTCTAGGTTAACTCCTTCTCCGAAAGAGGTGGTGGGGGACAGCCCCCGTAAAGTCAGAGGTGTAGGTGAGAGCACAAAGTAGTAAAGTAGGCAGGCTCTGGTTATGGGGGTAGATGCTCGAGGAGTTCCAGGGGGACTCCTGAGGCTCGATCCCGCCTTTTCGTATGTCGAGCCTCCTTCCTCATGACCTTTGTCATGGGCGGAGTACCTCACTCTGGCCCCCAACACCCATGGACTGTAGCCCGCCATGCTCCTCTGTCCATGGAATTCTCCAGGCAAGAATACTGCAGTGGGTTGCCATTCCCTTCTCCAGGGGATCTTCTAGACCCAAGGATTGAAACTGTACTACAAGCAGAATCCTTACCCTCTGTACCACCAGGGAAGCCCCTAGTTGTCCAAAAGTATATTAATTTTATCTTAATAGATAATTATGGAATGTTATATACAATACTGCATCATCTTTTTATTTATGTTTTGACATATTTAGATATAAAATTTGCAGTTACAACACATTAATGCAGAGAATTATAATGCATCATTCAAACTTTCCTTGAAAGTGAAAGTTGCTCATTCCTGTCAGACTCTTTGCGACCCCATGGACTGCCCATGGAATTCTCCAGGCCAGAATACTGTAATGGAGCCTTTCCCTTCTCTAGAGGATCTTCCAACCTAGGGATTGAACCCAGGTCTTCCGCCTTGCAGGCAGATTCTTTACCAGCTGAGCCACAAGGAAAGCCCAAGAATACTGGAGTGGGTAGTCTATCCCTTATCTAGGGGATCTTCCTGACCCAGGAATCAAACTGGAATCTCCTGGATTGCAGGCGGATTCTTTACCAACTTTCCTTAGCAGTACTTTCTTCATTTATACAACATTTAAAAAAAATATTTATTGCGCTTCTCTTGTATTAGGGTCATAATGAGAAAAACAGAAACAATAAGATAGGACAATGATCCAAAACATTTAGGTAATAGAGATTTTACTTTTTAAAAGTACGTTATAGAAAGGAATATGATAATTTACTTGAAAAATACTGTATAAAATATACAGCATAAAATATGCAATAAGACATGTAATAAGAGTGCTAATTATAGAAGAATGCTATTTTTAATACAACTGGTTCATCTCTTAGGATGCAAATGCCATTGCAATCATATTTGCTGCTTCTGGAAAGGCTTTATCTCAGTCAGTTATCCTACAAACTTTGAGAAGTTTACATGATAACTAACAGAGGTATTTATAAGTCAGTTATTCTGTTGAGATATGATCGTCAGGATATAAACAGGCCATAGAAAGTAAAACTCTTTCTCTGGAAAACTGCCATTAGATCTAGGGTATCAGTGAGAATTCTGTGCATTTTGGAAGCATGAACTGCTATGGTTGCAACCTGCCATATTCTATAAAAGAAAAGAGGTGTCCTTTAAAAGAGTTTGACAAATCATCAAGTGTTATTAAAACAATAAATCACCAGCCTGTAGTCTTTGAACATTTCCTTCAGCCCTACACTCAGGCCATTCTCTTTCTCATAACTTTCTTAGCTATTTATCTTCATGCTGCACCAAAGAGCCATATATGAGACATGTGTGTATTGCCATGTGGTGAGTGTATTCACCAAATACTTTATTGTCCATTGCAATATTCTCAGAGGATATTCAAGTTTGGGCTTTCTGTTGACTAATAGAAAACTTTTACTATAGCAAGTACACTTAGGTGTGCTTAAAAAAATCTTTGAAAACAATAGAAAATAAATGTTGTTTGAAATACTGCCCATACTTTATTAAAAGATATATATGATTTATAAAATGGTTGTACATTAAGTAGATATTTTATCACCAAACTACTTAGCTTAGACTATGAATTTCTTTCACAACAAGATTCCCAAAACAAAGTGCTTTACAGTCCCAAACTATTATTTTAGTTGAAATAATTGCTAGTTCTAGCATCAGTAAATTCAATATACAAGATTTATTTCTCTTTTTCTTTTCATAATTTCATTTGATAAACCCTAATTGCTTTGCTTTGAACATCCTTTTCTCTTCTGTTGACTTTAATTTCATTTTCCCTGAGCTTCCTCTACTGTTGAGAGAGCCATATTCTGCACAATTATTCTTCAGAACAGTCAGCCACTGTTTCATTTGTTACCAATGGTAAAAATGCTAATAATTGACTTATCTCATTGTCAAGACCAAGAATCTAGGTGGCTAAGGTAATCTGAATGCTATAATGGGTTGTGAAGACCATGTAGCTCAAAACTCACTGTCATGCTTTTAGAAGTGAATATTTTAATAAGGATTAATTAATTATTATATATTTGAGATGTCAAGGCAAATCTGCAGAAAGAGGTTTGCGTGGCTTAAGTGCAACATTTCTGTAATGCATGTGGGTTTTACATGACAGTATATTCAGTATTAAACAAGTACACTTCACATAGTTGTTTAAGAGGTTAAGCTGTTTAACCTCCTCTGTGGAGAAACACACACACACACACATATATATATATATATATATATATGTATAGAGAGACAGAGAGAGAGAGTGAATAATAATACTCTGCTTGAAACAGTTTGGAACTAATCCCTTTAGTTCTTGAAACAATTTGGAACTAACCCATTTAGTTCTGGACACTCTGATTTATGAGGATTTAAGAGCGATATTGGCAAACTTTGGCTTATTTAAAGGAAAAAATGATTAGAATGGTGATTTGGAGTCATATCATGTGAGATATGTTTCCAAGAAACTGGCATATTTAGCCTGCAGTGAACTAGATCCAGGAAGGTTGTCTTTAAATATTTAAAAGGATGACATCATGAAAAGTAACTGGATTTACCTTGTATGTTGCCAAGGCTTAGATCTAGAAATGAAACAATAGAGTCCTACAAAGATAAATTTAAACTCCATGTAAAGAAATATATTCAAACGGCCAGAATTTTATACAGATAAATTTTTAGTGCATGGTTCTGTCTACCTACCTACCTACCTACCTATCTGTTTATCTCCAAACTACTATATATTAGGCACTCTTTTTATAAAGTAAATCAATAAATAAAATAAAAGGTCCCTCTTCTCTTAAAATGCATATTCTAGAGGAATTCAATATCCATTGGTAATTTTAAGGGGTGACCATTTATAAGAAAAAGATATATATATATATATATCTCCCAGTATCAGCACTGCCAACTTTTAAGAGCTTCTCACAATTATGGAGGAGTTTCCCATGTGGCTCAGCAAAGAATAAAATTCCATGAACAGAAGAGCTTGGTGGGCTACAGTACATAGGATCACAGAGAGTCAGACACGACGTTCCAACTGAGCACACATGCGTGCCCACAATGATAGAAGTGCTGGGAGCTCCATTTCCCATAACTTCCTCCCCTTATGGTTTGAGCTTAAAATCTTCCAAGAGAAACCCATTAGTTTCCAGAAGTTGTGGCAGCCATACTTACGGGATGATGCAAGATACTTGCTTCTTCAGGTTGAACTCTTGTGAATCGCCTGCTTTGCTGCTGTAGACTGGTATTCTGTATACTGTTATTTTTGTCAAAACTTCTTAGCATTGAGATTTTCACTAACAAATGTAAGATTTCTTTCTAATGTTCACTCCCAGCTTTCTCAGTGACATGAAATACCTATTATCATGTATTAAAATAGCATTTCTAATTAGTAGGAAGTCTTTTAAATCAACACAGACTGATATGCATCTCTAGCTACCAGAAATTATTTAAGGGAAAACAATCTTCAAAAATTAAAATCTATAATTGGCTTTCTGTTATGATTAGCTTTGAAGTTAGTAGGGGCCTTTCTGACACTGGAGTGAGGCGGTCATGGACCTGTACTTCAATTCCCAGACCCGAGCCTATTCTAACTCAGATTGCCATGGTAGACAGAGACAGGGACCACTTAAGCAATGACCTTGAAATACTGTCACAATTACACAGTATAACACTTCCAGTCTTCCTCTAGGGAATCTGAACCTGTTATCCACAGTGAATTTGTTTGGGGAAAGGAAGGATCCAAAAATTTTCAGAGACTGTTTGGCACTGACTGAACTGAAATGAATTCTTTGGAACCAAAATACTGCTGTGGCCCACTAGTAAGAGCAGGGGCTATTGCTAATGATATGATAAATGGAGATTTTTGTCTTGCTCAATTTTACAGTGTGCCTGGTAGGTCGCATAACTTACTCTGTGGTTTTTATCCAGTTCTTAGATGTACAATATGAACAAATAAATTCTACAACTGTCATAATCCCCACATTAGTTCCATGATAAATGAGGTGTGGAATAGGGGGATGAAACAGGCTAAGCTCAATTCTCTAGAATCCCCTCTTTCTACCAAAACAGTACACCAAAAATAATACCACATCCTGGAAGACCTACAGAGAGTAATATCACAAGCAAGCACCTAAAAGATGAAAGGGTGGATATTAACTTTCACATTCTCCAACTTCTATTTGGTCAGAGCACAAGAAATACATATGTTGAAGAATTATAGTAGCTTTTCAGAAACACCTTCCAATTGCATCTGTATCCCAGATGTGGTTTCTTGACAGGAGCAAATTAATACCTCTAATAGGACTTGGTATGCTTCTATGAGTCTTGAGTATGCTGTCTTTTCTGTGGTTTTTCTTTAATCTTAGGGCAGACTTATGTTACTTCCCTACATCTATCATAATCTAATTTGGGGTGGTTTTTTTTTTGTCACTAAGTTGTGTCTGACTCTTTTGTGACCCATGGGCTATAGTCCCCCAGGCTCCTCTGTCCATAGGATTTCCCAGGCAGAAATACTGGAGTGGGTTGCCATGCTCTTTTCTAGGGGATCTTCCTGACCCAGAGATCGAACCTGCATCTCCTCTGTCTCTTGCGTTACAGGTGAATTCTTTACTGCTGAGCCACCTGGGAAGCCCCAAAAGACTTTGATTATCTCATATTACTCCAAGTCTTACTCTGATTCACTATATTTATGACCTCATGCTGAATGGACTTGATGAGCAAGAAAAATAAAATATCTTAGAAATGTGTCCCAGAGTGTAGGCAACATAATCTCCCAAGGTTTAAGAGTCTATCACATTAACTAAATTTTAAATTGTCCAGTGGTCCACATCATGTTCAGATTACATGACAGTTTAAGACAAATACATTGCAATTTGTACTCTAAAAATAAGAACAGGAAATGATACTTGGTATTTGGATTCTAGAAGCAACTTGTACCACACATTTGAGTGTGTACTCTAGTTCATTTACTGAGCAACCTTATTATAGAAGAAAGAAATGGAGTTAATAGAAGTCCACATGGCCGTAAGATTCTCTGTCACTTGGTCATATGGTCTTGCAAATCCAGTGGTGCTTGAAATGTTTGTGACTGATAGAAATGACGTATGAGATGTCTAGATTCTCCAACAGGAAAATTAACATGTAATTTCTGAGAGTTTAGGAATAATCTATGCCCTCTTGCCCATAAAAGTCTTCTCTTTTTGATAACAATCCCCAAAGAGAATCAATCCTTCACCAATAGATTTCATGGCATTGTGCACCCCGAGATGCTTTTCTCATTGTCTGACTCACCAGATCATAAAATTGGTGAGTCAGAAAAGGAATATATTGCAAAAAGGAATATAATATCATGTGGAAGTAACTAAAATGCCTTTAGAACAGATATTAGAGTCACAAGTATTTTGCATGAGGCAGGGCACAAATTTTACTCACTCACTTTCACTTCCACACCCTCCTCCCATGACCATGTGGGCAATTGCCTATGTCCAGTGGATTTGGAAAGATAATACTTGGAGTTGTTTTTGGGGAATTCCACATGGTATTATGTTTTGGCAGCATTCAAGAGATGATGGCTGATGCAGTATAACTCCTTAGTAGGGAAAGAATATATTCCCGGTGAAAAGAAATTAAGGCATTGCAGCTGGTAATTCATTTTGCTGAGATGAGGGCTCAGAGATATGGTTCTATTTTGATTTGTAAGTAATTGATAGTAGCTTGACTGACTGGTAAGGGACTTGAAGGAGTATAATTGAAAACTTGGAGATCCAAGTTAAACATATGTATATGGCCTCTTGAAAAGCAGAGTATAATTATACTCATGTCTCATGTAAACATTCACCAAAAGAAATTCATTGCAGAGAAAGCTTTTAATAAGCAGATGAGCAAAAATAACATCTCCAGAGATATCCGTTTCTCCCCCCAACATCCATCACTGGCTTATGACTAAGTTGTCATTGCAGCAAAGTTGAATGTTATATATGATCACACCAGCACGCTCTTATTCTCACCAAGGATACCCTGACTGCGATTATTAGTAAGTTTAACAAATAAAGGAAAACAGCAAAAACTGCCATTAGTAAAATCAGTGCCAAAAGTTTATATGACAAAATATCCCAGTGGGCAGTAGCAAGTTAACCTCCTTGGAGACTAAAATCATATAGAGTCCAGTCAGTGATAACATGGCTAGACTGTGGTTTTATGTTGATTTTAATTTGATAAGAAACTATTAAAAGACACCCCCAGAGAATTCCCTGTCTGCATACAGGTAGGATAATATTTGTGTAGACACTTCAGGACCCAGTTGAGCCAGGGCCAACTGATTCAGATCCTTCTGGATACATCACTAGGTAAATAATAATGATAAACACAGATGCTGAGAGCCATGAGAACACGGATGCTGAAATGGAGAAAATATAAATCTACACACAATCACATATTGCAGAATCTCGTACTGTAATAGCCATGAATATTTTCTTGCTTGGTTAACAAGTATTTATAATCAAATGCATTTTTCCTTCCATATTACCTTCCTATCTAAGCTATTAATTATTATTAATAATTAATCAAGTTAATCTATTTGTGTTAAAATATGAAGAGGGACTATGATTTAGAACTCAGAGATCAATATGATGCATTTTGGGAAAGAAAAGGTGGCCTTTTGTTTTACTAAGAATAGATGAATGATATTAGAAATAGTGCTGTCTTTTCTTGAAAGATGAGATATGATTAAAAGTAGGGATTAGTGAGTGTGGATGCTATATTGGCAGAGGGTGGACTGTCTTGGATTGCATAGTTTAAGAAACATCTCTATCACAGAGGAGGAGACAGGAATGATAAGTACCAAAATCCCTTCTCTCTATGGTTTCCAGACCAACATTTTAAAATAAGTATTATTCCTACATGGGTCAACACTAATATATTTGATAAATATACACTTTAATATATGTGCAAGTATGTTATTAAATCACGAATATCATAAAGTACATACTATTTATAGTTTTTCAGATTTCTGTAAGTGCTATTTTTGAAAGATATTTCATGAAGTCCTGTCTTCATCTCAACAATATTTTATGTCTGTCTTTCTTCAGGTATTTATATCTAGTTTGTTGCTGTTTACTACTGAATGAAAGTGAAAGAAAGTGAAAGTCGTTCATTCGTGCCCGACTCTGCGAGCTCATGGACTTCTCCAGGCCAGAATACTGAAGTGGGTAGCCTCTCTCTTCTCCAGGGAATCTTCCCAAACCAGGGATTGAACCCATGTCTCCCGCATTGCAGGGGAATTCTTTACCAGCTGAGCCACAAGAAAGCCCAAGAATACTGGAGTGGGTAGCCTATCCCTTTTCCAGCAGATCTTCCCCACCCAGGAATCAAACCCAGGTCTCCTGCATTGCAGGCAGATTCTTTACAAACTGAGCCATCAGGGAAGTCCTACTATTGTGTCGTTATCTATATTATGTATCCAGCATATATTGCTTTCTTTTCTTCCACTAATGGGACTTAGATACATTCTAACTTACTGCTTTCACAGATAATTCCACAATAAACATACTCACAAATCTTAAGGTCTTACATGGAAAAAATAATTCTCTGGCACATTAACAAAAATTACTGTGTCATACGACATAGCTCAAACTGCATTCTGCCTTTTTTCTCGTATAGTTATCCTCTGCGGAGTCTGAAAGCTATAGACCATGTTCCCCAGTATCAGTGCCGTTAGAGTCCTAGATATGCAGTAAATCCTGCCACTTTCAAGCACTCAAGTGAGATTTGGATGGTGTGACAAAGCCCACAGGCAACTTCCTGCCTCTTTTGTCTGTTTTCTACTAACACACTATGCAGGTTGTTTTTTTTTTCTTTGCTTGTGGTTGTTCAGTTGCTCAGTCACGTCCAACTCTCTGAACCCATGGACTGTAGCACGCAAGGCTTCCCTGTCCTTTACTATCTCTTGGACTTTGCTCAAACCCATGTCCATTTAGTTAATGATACCATCCAACCATCTCACCCTCTGTTGCCCGCTTCTCCTCCTGCCTTCCGTCTTTCCCAGCATCAGGGTCTGGATGGGAAAGAGTCAGCCTCAAAGAGTTGGCGAGCATGTGAAATGAGCACAGTCGGACAGTAGTTTGAGCATTCTTTGGTGTTGCACTTCTTTAGGGATCTATCAATAAAAGAATAAGTTAGGTATTGTCTAATATCCTAGGGTTTCTAATTTTTTATTTCTGGTTATTGTGAATGTGAAAGTGCATTTAGTTTTACGGTGTATAGAGACTTTGTACAGTGAGTTGGAATCAATCTGGGCATTTTTAAAACCCTGTAGTATAGCATTGCCTGGAAAAGCCAAGGCCTTTCTCATTGTAGATTTAGAAATCTTATTTGTCATCATTTGTGTAATAGTGGATTAATCACTTGGGAGAAAACTTACATTAAACAAGCTCGCAGAAACGAAAGCATCAAAATCAGAATTCCAGTGTATTAAAGTAGGCCAAATAACATGATACTTAGGCTCACAGCCCTCCCTCTAGGCAAAGCTGTATGGGAAGTAAAATTAAAATCAGAATATGGCTTCACACAAGAACATCATAGCAAGTTCGGAGGTAAGTTGTATTATCCTTATGACTATTGCCTCCAAGCCGTGAGCACTGGGTGCATCCATCTCCTTTATCCTGTTAGGTCTGATATCCTGTTAGGTCTGAAAATAAGCCTAGAGACTTATTTTCATGAGCCTAGTCATTCTCTAAACTGGGCACTGATAGACACACAACCAGTTTGGTCTTATTAGAATGCTAGACTGTTATTAATCATGTGCAAATCTTCTTACTTTGATAATGTGCTCTATCAGATAATAACTTTCATATACATACTAAAATATGAGTTTCTTTAGTCGAAATCATGATTCAAAAAGAATCTTTATGACTCAAAAGATCCTAAAGGGTATCGTGTTTCCTTTAGTTGATATTGGATCTTCATTTCTGCTATATGCTTGGAAATGTGCCAGCAAAGACTTGGTGTTTAATGTTTGTTAAATGAGTAAACTCTGGTCCCCTCCCACTTTTTTGGCCAAATTGCTAACTTTATCACTAACATATTGATATAGGCTAGTTTCATTCTTTAAGAGTAGCCTTAACTTTAGATGTCTGGATAATTTTCAGTAGCTCCATGTGCTGTATTAACATGAGGTTTTACTTTGGCAATATACAAGGTGATGAAATTAAAATAAATGGTGTGCAACATTATTAAAAGTAAAATTTATTAGCACTCTGTAGTTTTAAGACTAATTATGCATATGTAAAATGACTTGAAGGCACATTATATTTACATAGCTAAATCGGATCAGGTAATATATTTAATTACCTTAATGCATCTCTTCTAACATTTAATACAATTTATATAAATAATTTTTCTAAAATTCTAGGATGGATATTTCATCCACAGCTTTAAATGGAACACTGTTGCAAATATAATAAGATCCTTAAAGCCCTTAAGAACTAAAGAGGCAATGACGGTCCATTTTTCTCATCCCATCTCTGTATTACCAAGCACAAAACTGTTATATGTAGGCTGAAATTGATCAACTTGTCATATATTGTAGATGGAAGAATGTAGATAATGTATCAAAGCCCAATTTCTGTCAATTTTGCATTCCAATGCTTTATTGATGCTATAAGCATGTGTTTAATACCTCTAAGGGGTCTTTTAGTAAGGGATATTATTTTATTGAGTGATTTTTAATTTATGGGGGGAAAAGTTGGCTCTATTAAAAATGTCCACATGTTCCGATTTTGTGACACATTTGAAAGGTTGCTGCTGTGAGCCATGTGCTACGCCAGGATTCATGACCTCCGGAGGAGAGAATTTTGATCCGGGGTCAGAGATGAGGCTCGACTACTTGGAGCTTTTTGTATAGCAAAGTTTTATTAAAGTATAATAGAGATAGGGAAAGCTTCTGACATATAGACATCAGAAGGGGACAGAAAGAGTACCCCCTTGCTAGATTTTGAAAGTGAAGTCGCTCAGTCATGTCCGACTCTTTGCGACCCCATGGACTGTAGCCTGCCAGGCTCCTCTGTCCATGGGATTTTTCCAGGCAAGAATTCTGGAGTGGGGTGCATTTCCATCTCCAGGAGATCTTCCTGAATCTGGGATCAAACCTGGGTCTCCCACATTGTAGGCAGGCGCTTTACTGTCTGAGCCACCAGGGAAGTCTGCTAGTTCTTAGCAAGCTGGTGTATGTCTGTTAGAAAGCCATCAAGCAGATAAGAGAGACTCCTCAAGGCTGAGGGGTTTCATCAGGCCCCTCTCCCACAGTATGCATTTCTGAGATAGAACAGCCCATGGTGTGTCATCCGCTGGACATAAAACAATTGCCATGAATACCAGTTTGTTGAGCCATCACCAGCCCAAGGTTTGAGAAAAGAAAAAAGTTAGTCTTTGGTGGAACCATTATGAAGAAAGGCTGATTCCAAAGCACATACATAGTTTCATCAACATAGCTTAAAGGAAGACACTTTCATAGGAAAAATGCATTGGTTCACTCAAGGCAGAACCAGGTGTCATCAACACAGAATTAAAAGAAGCCTCTTTCAATTTTGTGTAGAGAAGGAAAAACAAAAACAAAACTTCTGCCAGTTACAGTCTATTTCCTCCTGCTGCCTGGGGACCTGTGGCGTTACCCTCTCACATTTCTCGTGGAAGCCTGTTACACCCATGCCTTTCCATGTCCCTTTATGGTTGCTGTGTGTGTGTGCATATGTGCGTGTGTGCGTGCGTGTGTCTGTGTGCAAGCACATGTTAGTTTCTTCCTCTCTTTTTATTAAGAAGTTTCAATTTTCCTCTTTTTTTAAATAATCTCATTTTTCAGTGCACTCCATGGTGAAAGCATCTATCAAAGACCTTTAAATGCCTCATTTTCCTAAAATAAACCATATTAGACTTTCTGGAGGCAGCATTTTTAGTTCATTATCTTTTTAAATATTTGATCTTTCATAGCTTATAGATAACATCTACTGGAGATTTTAGACTAGCTGGTCAATTAGGATAAAATGACAGCACACTAGGACAGATAAGCCTGTATTTTATCTTTAGAATTTGTATTCCTGATGTATCTGTGGAGAGAGCCATACTCCAGTTGCCAGCATCAAGGAAGAAAAAAAACTATATGTATTACTGAACACTGCACTTCCTACATTCATACAATTACGATAAACATTTACATATTTTGCATGTATTTATTCTACAGGAAATTTAACAGTTCTTAAGAAGTTGGTGGCATCTATTTCCCCTGCAATCAATCAATATTTACTTGCCAAAAAATAAGATAAAAAGTCATGTTGATGTTAGAAATTTACAGTAGCAAAAATATCAGGTGAAATGGATCAAACAATAAGGTTATAATTCTGGCTTTATTGTCTGTCATTCATTCCTTGCCACCTTTAACAAATTACTTTAACCCCTCAGAATGAGTTTATTAGGATTAGTAACAATAGTTCTCGTGCTTATATGGGGGTCACAGTGAAATATATATGACTTCTAAGAAAGTAATATTTTTAGATATTTAATGATTCATTAGTTAATGTTATTATATAGTTGAACATCTTTTCTTCAATAAGTAATCATGTTTTAGTTCAATTTTTCTCCATGGAAAATGCCCTTTCTAATCAATAAATTTTAAGAGTGGTTTTCAGAGTCTCTTATCTTTCTTACTCTGTTTTCCATCTACACATTTATTGAAAAGAGATAAGATATGTATAATTCAAATTAATTTCACACTACATTGGAGCTGTTAAGCCAGGTATTCAAATTCTTTTCCAATTCAAATGTGTTCTAAAGCTTAAAGTTATTACTGGTAATGAGTAATTTAATTTGCTTAATTTAATTAAACTATATTTAATTCAGTTACATGAAGACATTCCAGAAAACTTTGAAAATACATATGATGATAATATCCATGGATTTAAGAAAAATATTGTGTTGCGAGTATGCTTCGTTATATTGTAGAATCACTGAAGGATAATGGTTGTTGTATTCTGAATCAAGTTTTCTGAAAGATGATGATTAAAAACAAGTCATACAACAACAATGAAGGGTAAAATTAACATATAAAATGTGATTTTAGATTAAGCAAGAAAACCTGGATGACACTTAAATCTCACTGCAAAACAATATCAATAAAGCACAAGAGGAACATTTTTTTTTCTCCAAGTGAATAAATTAAAAGTCAGAAAAAAGTCTAAAACAAAACCTTAAGGAAGTCAGTGTCTGCTTCCTTTCTTCTAATTTCTTCCCTATGAATTATGCATGGTGGAAACAATGCCATGTGAAAGTTTCTATTAGGTTCTACTATGTAGTGCTTTTTTTTTTTTTTCAAACACACATTATTACCAAAGCTTATCCATATGCATGGAGACAAAAATTTATAATGGCTTTTCATTTCTTAACCAAAGCTGAGACATTGAATTTCTCAGAGGCAGGGGACATGGGGGGCACTTATGAATAGTGTGCTGTGTGCTGGCTGCTGGGGCCAAAGCAGAGAGTGCAGGCAGCCCATTCTCCAGACACGGAGCTGCTTGGTTCCACTCCATCTACTAAAGGCATTTTGTACCCAAAGGCTTTGGAGACACTCTCTTGATGAGTTCAGAGAATGAACAATCAAAGCCTTCACTATGTGTTTTAAAGGCAGAATCTCTTTTTCCAAACTTTCCCATGTCTCTATTCACTTCCTGTTCTTACTGATTTTTGGACTTTTTTTTTCCCACCCCTTGTACAATTATATAGTGTCTGCTCTGCCTTTTCATGCCTTGACTTTGTTCCCTTATACACTGCACTGTGCATTCCTCCTTTTTTCTGTTATTCAAGTATCCTGTTCTCACCAGATTATATTTTTTTCAGCTTATTTTCTTTGCTTTCCTTATCCTATGTCTTCTCTTTTCCTCTTCATTCTTACAACAAATTTCTCATCTTGCTTTCAAGATCTATTGAACAAAATATACTCTTTGTTCATTGTGTCTTTTAAAAAGTGCTAACAATTACTTTCCTCAAATAAAATGATAAAAAAAGATCCCTGTTGCTCTATGGTCTCTAACATAGAGAAGTGAGTTTTTGGAAGATCATAAACTAGAGAAGTGAAATAGCAGAGGAAAAAAGTGCTTAGTATTAATAGGAAAAAATTTAACAAATACAAGGTGGAAATATTCTGGTGACAATTCCGGGCAGTATTACAGAGTTAATAATAAGTAGATATAGAAATATACATGGGAGGAGACACTAGAGGTCAGAATGGCAATTGAGTTCAAGTTTTCCGACAATGGTGCAAAATAAATAACTGTCTAGGAAACAGGTACAAACAAGAGGAACAGTTTAGGGAACACAGAGCAAATTTGTTTAGATATTTAGACATGAAGATAAAATTATTAAACTAAGGAAATATCCAAGGAATGGGGAGTTAATACATTACAAACAAAAATATGTTATCTCCCAGCATTCCGTGGTAATAAAAAAATTGAGGTAAGAGGAAAACGATTTGTTTACAGAAATATACTTATCTCTGGATCATTTGCAAGGAGTGGCTAACTGCAGAGTCTATTCCACTGTGATATAAGGTCAGGTCATGATCTAATCATAAAAATGACTTTGTCTTACACAATCTTTGTAAATCACAGACAAAGAAAACATGGAGATTGACTCTTTAGGACCCAAAAGATACTAAGATTCTCCAACACTTAAAGGAAATATTGATACCAACACAGATTATTGATCTTTGATACTTCTGTATAGAAGTATAGAAAGCAGAATAATCACTCAAAGTTACACTTTATTCTAGAGGCTCCACACATATATTTGAGAACAAATATAAACTTGTAAAGGCTTATGCTTAAGGAGATGTGCTAGTCACCATAGGAAATTAAATTATCACTGGAGACCTATGGTTATTGTTCTCTTTTGTCCTAATTATTACTTTATATTGAATTAGATTAAAAATCATTCCTGGATCCACATGGGGCTTCACTGTTGGCTCAGATGGTAAAGAATCTACCTGCAATGCAGAAGGCCAGGGTTTGATACCTGGGTTGGGAAGATCCCCTGGAGAAGGGAATGGCTACCCTCTCCAGTATTCTTGCCTAGAGAATTCCATGGACAGAGGGTCCACATAATTAATGTTTCTATCATATAGTGTACAGTTTTCTCACCTAAGATACTTACTTTTTCATTTATTCAACTTTTTTCAGATTTCAGTAATTACCTGTAGGACATTTCTGGGCTTCCCTGGTGGCTCAGATGGTAAAGAATCTGCTTGCAATGCAGGAGACCTGGGTTCAGTCCCTCGGTGGGGAAGATCCTCTGGAGAAGGAAATGGCAACCTACTCCAGTATTTTTGCCTGGAGGATCCCAAGGACAGAGGAACCTGGCAGGCTACAGTCCATGGGGTCACAAAAGAGTCCGATACGACTTAAACGACTTAGCGCTAGCACTAGGGCATTTCTGGAAACAGCCCACATATGCAGTACACAGACATAGAAAGATTAGGTTTAATATTCTAGAGTAATGAGTATCATGTGGCTCTTTAAGCTCTTCAGATAATTTTGTTCTACAGATAATATGTCAGAATAAATATTCATGGAGAAAAGTGAAAAAACAATATGACTTTTTCAAGAAATGCTGAAGAAGCTAGTCCTTTATCATTTTAATTTCCAAGTGCAGTGCTTAAGATAAAAGTACAGAGAACACCTGAAAAATTGACTTACAGGAACTTTACAGGATGATAGGATCTTACAGGTAGGAGACAGTTATATAAATAATTTAGATTCAGTATAAAAAAATGCTAGAATAACAACATAGATGATATGTTCTAACAACACAGAGGCCAGCTAACTCTAGTGACCCAGGGAAGTGATCATAAAGTATGTACATAGTTTTATTGAGGTATAGTTAACATGCTAAAAAATAATTCTTTTAAAGTTTTTCATATGTTCACAGAATTGTGCAGTCATTGACAGAATGCAGTTTTAGGAGGTTTTCATCACTCCCTGGTAAAGTGCTGTACACGTTAGGAGCCATTCTCTAGCCAGCCTACCTCCTCACCCTAAGCAAACACACGTGTACTTTCTGCCTCTATTTATCTGCCTGCTTTGCCATTTCACATAAATGGAAACATGAACAAGTGGTCTTCTGTCACTTGCTTCTTTCACTGATAACATTGTTGAGGCTTATCCATGTTGTTCCATGTGTTAATGCTTCCTTTGGACAGACAAATGATATTCAATTGCATAAATATATCACATTTCATTAATTTATTTATCAGCTCTTGGAGATTTGGATTGTTTCCCCTGTTTGACCATTAAGAATACTGCTGCTGTGAACGTGTACAGGTTTTTTTGTTTGTTTTTTGAATACCAATGTTCATTTCTCTTGGGCATAAACCTAGAAGCGGGATTTCTGGATCATGTAGTAATTCTGAGGAACCACCGAAACTGTTCTCTGTAGTACCACTTTACATTGCCATCACTAATGTGTAAATGTTCCAATTTCTAACATACTTTACTGTCTTTTCTACTGTAGTCATTCTAGTAATATGAAGTGGTATCTGATGGTTTTCATTTGCAATTACCTAGTGTTGACCTTTTTTTTTTTTTTTCACATGCTTATTGGCTATTTTTGTATATACTTTGGATAAAAGTCCATTCAAATACGTTACCTTCTTTAATAAGACTATATTTTTATTATTAAATTGCAAGTGTTTTTTTACATATTTTGGATATAAGCACCTTATCAACTATAAGATTTTTCAAAGGTTTTCTCTGTACTGGGGGCTGGCTTTCAGTTTCTTGATGGTATAGTTAGAAGCACAAAAGATTTTACATCCACTTTACTTATTTTTTTTTTCTTTTGACATGTATGTTTTTGTTATTACATCTAAGAAACTTGCTTAATGCAAGGTCACAAAGTTACTCACATGTTTTCTTCTAATTTTAGAGTTTTAGATCTTACATTTGGACCATACGTTCAAAAAATATATTTTAGTTTTTCAAAGTTACCTAAGTAGTTACTTTGACCAGTACTCTTTATTTCTTTGTGAGAATTTAATTGTCCTTTAGCTTTCATCTGTTTCACTTAGAAAGATCCCCTAAAATTTCTGCTTGTTGGAATCTCTACTAGTGTAAATTTGCTAGCAACTAATTCTCTCATCTTGCTTTATCTGGCAATGGCTTAGTTTATCCTTCGCTTTTGAAGGATACTGTGCACAGAGTTTTGTTGACAGTCTTTCCCTTTCAGTGTGTTTAATTCGTCACGTCACTGCCTCATGGTTTCTGAATAAGAGTTTTTAATTTTTAAGGGCTTCTTGTGTGTGATAAAGAATTGTTTTCTTATTGTTCTCCTGATGCTCGCTTTGCTTGCTTTTAGGCATTTTGTCCATGCTGTATTTACGTTTAATGTGGACCTCTCTTTCTTTTTCAAGACTTTGGCTTTTTTGAGTAGTTTTGTGTTTATAATAAAATTGAGAGGTAGGTACAGAGATTTCCCAATACCCCTCTATCCCCACATATATATATAGCCTCCCCCATAGTAAGCATCGGGCCTTCCCTGGTGGCTCAGATGGTAAAGTGTCTGCCTGCAGTGTGGGAGACCCGGGTTTGATCCCTGGGTCGGGAAGATCCCCTGGAGAAGGAAATGGCAACGCACTCCAGTACTCTTGCCTGGAGAATTCCATGGATGGAAGAGCCTGGTGGGCTACAGTCCATGGGGCAGAAAAGAGTCAGGCACGACTGAGCAACTTCACTCACTCATAGTAAGCATCACACATCATGGGTCACAATGGTCCCTTTTACCTTTAAGGAAAAAAAAAAAAAAAAGCCAAAGATGAATCTGCACTGGCATATCATAGTTAAATACCTTAGTTTACTTTTGGGTTCATTCTTGGTGTTATACATTTTACCAGTTTGAACAAATGTCGAATGACATATCCACTATTATAATATCATGCTGGATGTTTTAACTGCCCTCAAATCCTCTTTGCTTTGCCTGTTTATCCTTCGCATCACCCACCAGCCCTGGACTCACTGATCCTTTTATCATATCTGTGAAATGAAGTGAAGTCGCTCAGTCGTGTCCGACTCTTTGCGATCCCATGGGCTGTAGTCCACCAGGCTCCTCTGTCCATGGGATTTTCCAGGCAAGAGTACTGGAGTGGGTTGCCATTTCCTTCTCCAGAGGATCTTCCCGACCCAGGGATTGAACTCAGGTCTCCTGCATTGTAAGCGAGACGCTTTACCGTCTGAGCCACCAGGGAAGCTCGTAGTTTTGCCTATTCTAGAATGCCATATGTTTGGAATCACACAGTATGTAGCCTGCGTTTTTCACTGAGTAATAAAAATTTTGATATCCTGTCTTTTGAAAATGATATCCCTGTGTGTAGGTGTTTTGGCATTTAGCCTTTTTGATGTTTCTGAACTTACTCTGTCTGACATTAATTGGGGAGCGGGAAGTTCTCAGACATTTATTGCTTCAAATATTTTTTCTGTTCCTTTCCCTTTTTCATCACCTCTGGTTTTCCCATTACCTGCGTATGAGGCCCTTTGTAGTTGCCATACAGTTTTTGAATATTCTGTTTTTTTTTTTTTTTTAAAGCTCCTCAGTTTTTGAGGATTCTTTGATGTATCTTCTACTTCAGAGATGATTTCCTCAGCCATGTCCAGTCTACTTATAAGCCCATCAAAGACATCCTTAATTGCTATTGCAATGTTTTTATATCTAGACTCCCTTCTGGTTCTTTCTTTGTGATTTCCATCTTTCTGCTTACCTGGCCTGTCTTTTCTTTCATGTTCTCTGCTTTATCCATTAGCGTCCTTAGCATAATTATCATAGTTGTTTTGAAGTCCCTGTTCTGATACTTCCAACGTCACAGCCGTGTTTGGTTCCAAAGCTTGCTCTGTCCCTTCAGATTGTGGGTGTTTGTGTTTGCTTGGTTTTCCCTTTTGCTCTGCTTTGGGACTCTTTTATTTCTTGCTATACTGAGAAGAGCCGTACTGGTTAGCAGAAAATGCTGTAAATAGGCCTTTAGTGATGTGTCAGTGAGGTGTGAGGAGAGGCGAGTGTTATTACAGTCCTATGATTAGGTCTCAGGCTTTTAGGGAGGCTGTGCCTCTGGACTTGTGAACATGTAAAGTTCAAAAGCATATGCGCTTGAATGAACTTCTCAAGTGTCTCTCACTGTTTTCCTCCCCTCCTAGGTGGCACAGGCTGGAATTAAGTACTTTCCTTCCCCAGGTCATTTTGGCTCTGATAATACCCTGGCATGATAGACTGTTTCCCCTGGGGGTAAGCCTTTTTAAGAACAGAGTACTCTGGCATATTTCAAAATTATTCCTTTTCTCCTTCCCCTGCCAGAAACAAGAGGGAGTTTTCTTCGGTATTTACAATGGGAATTTGGTCAGATTCCTGGAGATAAATCTCACAACAATGTGGGTCTCTTTTGAACTCTCATATTTCTACACACTGGACTGCAAGGAGATCCAACCAGTCCATCCTGAAGGAGATCAGCCCTGGGATTTCTTTGGAAGGAATGATGCTAAAGCTGAAACTCCAGTACTTTGGCCACCTCATGCGAAGAGTTGACTCATTGGAAAAGACCCTGATGCTGGGAGGGATTGGGGGCAGGAGGAGAAGGGGACGACAGAGGATGAGATGGCTGGATGGCATCACTGACTCGATGGACGTGAGTTTGAGAGAACTCCTGGAGTTGGTGATGGACAGGGAGGCCTGGCGTGCTGCGATTCATGGGGTTGCAAAGAGTCGGACATGACTGAGCGACTGAACTGAATGGATATTCCAGAAAGTTCTCAATACCAATTCAGATTTTCCTACTCTGGTACAGGTTCCTATGTTGGTTTCTGTGGGTGAGTCTCTGCTCCAGTAAACCAAGGCTTTCTGTATCGGCCAGTCCCTCTCTCCAATCTTGGGGCAGTGGTTTGTCCTGTGTTGTTCAGTTGCTCATTTGTGTCCAACTCTTTGTGACCCCATGGACTGCAGCACACCAGGCCTCCTTGTCCATCACCAACTCCAAGAGTTTACTCAAACTCATGTCCATTAAGTCAGTGATGCCATCCAACCATCTCATCCTCTCTCGTCCCCTTCTCTCCTGCCTTCAATCTTTCCCAGCATCAGGGTCTTTTCTAATGAGTCGACTCTTTGCATCAAGTGGCCAAAATATTGGAGCTTCAGTTTCAGCCATCAGTCCTTCCAGTGAATATTCAGGGTTGATTTCCTTTAGGATAAACTGGTTTGATCTCCTTGCTGTGCAAGGGACTCGCAAGAGTCTTCTCAAACACCACAGTTTGAAAGCATCAATTCTTCGTTGCTCAGCCTTCTTTATGATCCAACTCTCACAACTGTACGTGACTACTGGAAAAACCATAGCTTTGAATATACAGACCTGTGTAAAAGCTGGATTTTCAGTCTGTTCAGCTTTTACTTGTTACTAGGATGGAATCATGACTTTCAAGTTCCTTACTGAACTTGAGGAACTTAAGCCAGAAGTCATTGTGGATCTTTTTTAGTGTATTATACTTGGGATTTGTTGAGTAACTTAGACATATAGATTAACAATTTCATCAAGTTTGGGACACTTCAGTTATTATCTCTTCAAACAAATTCCTACTCCCTTTTTTCTCCCCTCCATCTGGGGCCACTGTTATACTTAGTTTAACATATTTAATGGTAGATGGTAAAGAATCTTCCTGCAATGCAGGACACCCAGGTTCTATCCCTGGGTGGGGAAGAGCCCCTGGAGAAGGGAATGGGTACCCACTCCTGTATTCTTGCCTGGAAAATTTTATAGACAGAGCAGCCTGGCAAGCTTCAGTCCATGGAGTCACAAAGAATCTGACATGACTGAGCCACTTCACACTTCATGCTTTCACAGGTCTCTATGGTTCAATAACTTTATCTTATTTTTATTCTGATTCTCAAACTGGATAATCTCAATGGAATTATATTCAAGCTTGTTGATTCTTCTTAAACTTTTGTTTTGGTCTTTAGTAAATTTTCCATTTGGTTATTGTATTTTTCAACTCCAGAGTTTGCGTTTCATTTTAATATAATTTATATCTTTTTATTCATCCTCTATTTTACAATGTATTATGTTCATACTTTGGTTCCTTATATATTATCCTTTAGTTACTTGAACATAATTTTATTAGCTATTTTAAAGTCTCTATACCCTCTAAGAGACAGATTTGTTGGACTAGTTTGATTCCATGTGTATGCAACACATTTGACTGTTTCTCTGTGTACTTTATAATGTCTGGTTGAAAACTGGATATCGTTGATGACATAATGTGAGAACTCTAGAAATCAGATACTCTATTCTCCCTCTGGCCAGATTTTGTTACTGTTCTTGTCATTGATTTTTCTTGTTTTAGCTGTTTGTTGATTTAGTGATTGTTGGGTTAACGCTATACAGTACATTTACTGTAGCATGTGACCATGGAATTTTCTCCTCAAATATCTTATTAGTCAGCTAACGGTTAATCAGAGATTTCTTTAAATGACTCGAACCAATAGGCCTTCTATTCTTTGCTGAGAAGCTGTATGTTTTTATTGGGGATGCTTTCAATGCTTAAGAAGATTACAGCTCCGCATCAGGGTCGGTCAGTGGTGAGTGAATAACGCTTTCTCCTGTGTTTTCTGGATTGTGCACCATCACACACCCACACACAGTCTATGTTTCTCATGAACATTCTAGAGCAATTCTAAGCTCCTTATGCACATTTCATTACCTAGGTATTAATTTTAATTTTTTTTCAAGGACTTATATGTTTCAACTGTAGTGCAGTTTCAGGTAGCTTCTAACTGTTGCTTCCTGACCTGCATACAGGTTTCTCAAGAGGCAGGCCATGTGGTCTGGTATGCCCATCTCTTTCAGAATTTTCCAGTTTATTGTGATCCACACAGTTAAAGGCTTTGGCATCGTCAATAAATCAGAAATAGATGTTTTTCTGGAACTCTCTTGCTTTTTTGATGATCCAGCGAATGTTGGCATTTTATACTGGTGCATTTTGCTGTACAGCAGAAATTAACATAATTGTACAGCAATTATAGTCCAATAAAATTAAAATAACAATATTCTGCAAATAGGGATTTTCTAAGGAGATGTGAGAGAGTTTAAACAGTGACAGTGTTCTTGAATAGGCCTTTTTGAACAGTTCCAACCCCCTTAATTGATGGTGTGATACTGGTTTTCACGAAAACCAGCTACTACAAAACCTCAGCTACTATGAAAGCTTATGGAACATGGATACAGTGAGTCAAAACACCACAAAACCCCTGTTTTTGCAAAGGTTTGTCTTGAATGTACATTTTAGTGGGGGTCATTGTAAGCCTTTAGTTATGTTTGAGTTTTGAATAAACTGACAGCTGTTTATCCAGGGCTAGACACATAGATCTATAGACGAAAAAAGGAAACTTAGAAGTATCCTCATAGGAATATGGAAAAAAAGATTTATGATACGGGTACAAATATAATACAGTGAGAAAAGACAATCTTTTCAAAATCATTGTTTCAATAATTGGGTATTTTTAGGAAAACAAAAATAAAAAACAAACCTTAAAAAGAAAAGAACTCCACTGAATTTCACACTTAAAAAAAACCTTAAAATGTATTGCTTCCAAAATATTTGATATAAACTGGAGGTAGGAAAGAGTTCTTAAGCTAGATACCAAAATCATTATCCATAAAAAGAAAAATGATCCATTTGGTTTCATCAAAAAAAAAAAAAAATAAAAACCTTTGATCTGCAAAGACTGTTAAGAGGCCAAAAAACCAAGTTGCAGATGCAGAGAAAGTACCTGTGAACTGTATGTTTGATAAAACACTTGTATCTAGAATATATAAATCTCAAAATTTAATAGATAAAGAAAATCCAAAGAGAGTATATTGGTGTGCTTATATGCCAAGGACATGAATGAGTTTATATGCTAGGCACATGAAAAGATTTTCAACATCACAAATGATTCAGTTCAGTTCAGTTCAGTCACTCAGTCATGTCCGACTCTTTGCAACCCCATGAATCGCAGCACGCCAGGCCTCCCTGTTCATCACCAACTCCTGGAGTTCACTCAGACTCACGTCCATCGAGCCGGTGATGCCATCCAGCCATCTCATCCTCTGTCGTCCCCTTCTCCTTCTGCCCCCAATCCCTCCCAGCATCAGTCTTTTCCAATGAGTCAACTCTTCACATGAGGTGCCCAAAGTACTGGAGTTTCAGCTTTAGCATCATTCCTTCCAAAGAAATCCCAGGACTGATCTCCTTTAGATAGACAGGTTGGATCTCCTTGCAGTCCAAGGGACTCTCAAGAGTCTTCTCCAACACCACAGTTCAAAAGCATCAATTCTTCGGTGCTCAGCTTTCATCACAGTCCAACTCTCACATCCATACATGACCACTGGAAAAACCATAGCCTTGACTAGATGGACCTTTGTTGGCAAAGTAATGCCTCTGCTTTTGAATATGCTATCTAGGTTGGTCATAACTTTCCTTCCAAGGAGTAAGTGTCGTTTAATTTCATGGCTGCAGTCACCGTCTGCAGTGATTTTGGAGCCCAAATAAATAAAGTCTGACACTGTTTCCACTGTTTCCCCATCTATTTCCCATGAAGTGATTAGGGAGCTTCAAATTAAGACTACAATAAGAAATTGCAACATACTCATTGAATAGCAGACAAAGAAGTAGAAGGTGGAGTAAAATGTGACCCTACTCAGTACTGATAAGGTTGGGATGTAGAAAACTGGATATCTTTTACAACAACAACTCCTGTACATGGTTGGTGGGAATATAAAATGGCTAAAATGGTATAGTCCCTGTGGGAAAAATAGCTTGGTGGTCTACAAGCAAAGAAACATACATTTGCCATAAAATATGTATTTTATTCTCAGTATTCATCCCAGGAAATGAAAATTATGGTCATACAACACCTGTACACAATCATTGAGAACAGCTTTATTTATAATAACCAAAACCAGGAAACACCTAACACGTCCCTCAATAAGTCAGTGTTGTACTGTGTTACATCCATGCCATGGAATACAACTCAGAAATAAAACTGGTGACATTGATTTATGCAGCAGCTTAAATATAACTGAAGCTCATTAAGTGAAAGTGAAGTCGCTCAGTCGTGTCTGACTCTGTGCAACCCTCCATAGACAGCAGCTCACCAGGCTCCTCCGTCCATGGGATTTTCCAGGCAAGAGTACTGGAGTGGGGTGCCATTGCACATTATGCTGAGTATAAAAAGACAATCTCAAAAGATCGCATTCTACATGATTCCGTGTTTATAATATTCATTAAATGGTAAAGTTGCAAAGATAGAACACAGATTATAGATTTTTCACTGAGGAAAAAGCGAGGTGTAACTCTAAGGGTGTAGCAGGCGGGAGATCTTCAGGGGATAGAAAGATTTTATGACTGTAGTTACACTAATTTACACATATGACAAACAATACTATAAGAACACACTGTTACACAAAATTGCTGTTTGATATTGTACTATACTTAGGTAAGATGGTACTATGGAGAAAACTAGGATAAATGTATATAGGACTTGTATTACTTTTGCAAATCCCTGTGAGTGAATGTTAAAAAAAAAAAAAAGGAAAAGAAAATGATCATAATTCCCTGTTGATTTTCTGAATGTAGAACAATTTCCAAGCATGGAAAAAACTGCTGCTAAGCTGCTAAGTCATTTCAGTCGTGTCTGACTCTGTGCAACCCTGTAGATGGCAGCCCACCAGGCTCTCCCGTCCCTGGGATTCTCCAGGCAAGAACACTGGAGTGGGTTGCCATTTCCTTCTCCAATGCATGAAAGTGAAAAGTGAAAGTGAAGTCGCTCAGTTGTGTCCAACTCTTCGTGGCCCCATGGACTACAGGCCATCAGGCTCCTCCGTCCATGGGATTTTCCAGGCAAGAGTACTGGAGTGGGGTGCCACTGCCTTCTCTGAAGAACCCTCAAATACAGTTAAAAGTATACATAGTAATTACTTCTTCAGATAACAATATACTTGGCAAAAGGGAAGCTGCAATTTTTAGGACTGATATGGATTCCTAGTTGACAGTGATAACTGGGGATCTGAAGCATCATCAGTGATTCCTTGTTAAAGAATACTCATGGGGAGGGAGATGGGAGGGGGTTCAGGATGGGGAGCACATGTACACCCGTGGTGGATGCATGTTGATGTATGGCAAAACCAACACAATATTGTAAAGTAAAAAAAAAAAAAAAAAGAATACTCACATGGGAGCAAGGTAACAACCGAGTTGTGATTTATGTCCAGCTCACATTAGATCTGTGGACATACAAAATGAGCACTTTCCTAGTTCTATGTTATTTATACATTTTAAAATAAATATGTAGCATAAATAAATATGCTATTTATACATTTATCCAAAGGTATAATGGGATCACACATACTTGGTAGTTATATATATTTGAGGGGGGAAGTTCAGGGGCTGTGGATAAGGACTTTCATTATAGGGAAAGCCAGTTGGAAAACTGAAAATTCTCTCTGACCTGGACCAAAATAGAAAATAAAAACAATATAAAATTCTGAGAGCAAAGACTGAAGTTAGTGCTACCCTTAAAAATCTAAAGAATGCAGTGGTAGTGATCTTATCTTTTAATTCCTCTATCTGTCCTCTTTGGTATTTTTGCTAGAAGAGGGTGACATGACCTCAGATACATGATATGCAGCTACTGATCTGGAAAATGTATTGTCTTCCGTCTTTATCAGAAAGGGTAATCAAAAACATTTCAAATTCAGTTGAAATGGAACGTATTATATATTTATAGTCTTGCAACTGGGCTCTCACATTCCTTGCCGATACATCTGCCAAGAGACTCGTACCAGCTTGCTATCCTACATGCAATCACACTGAGCCATTATATTCACAATAGCAAATTTCACAGGATGAGCCAGAGGTGATAATACTTTTGAGTACCTGGTAAGCATATATACTCTAGATGTGAGAAGTAAATCTTATGACGCTTTAAGTATTGATTACATCATTTGATTATATTAGGGTCCAGAAGTCTGGGGATGCCAGATAATCCTTCCAAAATGAAGCATATATTGTTTCATTTCAACCTTCACACCACAAACAGTGATATATACAATGTCTGTTAGAACTCTTTGGATTCAGTCTGACAATACTGTTCTAACCTATAAACCAGGTGACACAAAAGATTTCCAGGTTTCAGGCTTAGAGAGGAAATTACTTTATAACAGGTCCAAACTGCAGGGCAAGTGGCTGAGCAGCTTCAGCCATGTGATCCAGCAAATCCTATGTCTTCCAATTTTTCCACACCAAGAAAATACACCAGGAGAAATTTATCACAAACTCTAGCAGGAGAATCACAGTACATATCCTTCAAGTTCTGAAATAAATGCAGGGCTTCCCTGGTGGCTCAGACAGTAAAGAATCTTCCTGCAATGCAGGAGGCCTGGGTTTGATCCCCGGGTTGGGAAGATCCCCTGGAGAAGGGAATGGCAACCCAAGGAGAATTCCATGGATAAAGGAGCCTGGTGGCCTACATTCCACAGGATCAAGAGAGTCAGATACCACAGAGTGACTAACACTTTTCACTCTTTCATCTGCAGTAAATAATTACAGACATTTGAAAAAACAGTCATTGGCAGGCTACAAAGCCCTGGTGAAGACAGACTTACGACAGTTACACCGAGTAACTATGCAGCCAAAACTGCCAGTTTTGAGCCAATTTCTAGCAGACTTGCACATTTGTAAAGTTGGACAGGCTCAGCAGCAAGCAACTATAGGTTAGAAACTGCGTAAGGATAATAATCAGGGCCAGAGGACACATACAAGCTGCATGAACAGATATGGCAGACTCCCGGATTTTCTACTGTTGCCTCAGTGCCTGTTAAATTCATGTCTGTGAATCTGACAGTTTGATCTCTTATCACCAGCTGATAGGGAGGCCACACCTAAATTTGGTTCAAGGGTGGATTAGCTTAGTACCCTGAAGACACTGTCGTTCATGGCCAGTGACCACAATACAGCCCCAAGAAGAGAGGGTCTTAAAAGATAATGGACTGTGGGATATTCTCAAGCTGAGTACAGCTTTAAGTGTTGTATCGATGTGGAGGGGAGAATGACCCGAAGTTAAAATTTATGTATACTTGCTTGACTGTCTGGTCAGGTAACTGGAGGGAGAAATTTAAAAAAAAAAAAAAGATGAGAGAAAGTAAACTTTGGGGTAAAAATGTGTAGATTGATATATGAGAAGGGGTTCTTATAGTGAAGATGTTTTACATCCATCAGAGCGTATCTGCCACACAGGGGCCAGTAAACAATAGGGTAGACCCATGGTTCCGGTGGTCAGTATCAATGGGCCACTTCTGTGTCAGCACAGTTGCTATGAGGCGAGAGTAGTGGCTATACTTAGGCCCCGAATCACGGGCTCCTATTAATACTTCTGAGGGCAGATATAGCTACTGCTATAGCCAAACGTCCTACTGCCCAGTAGGAGATACAGAGGCTGAGTTCCTAATATGGAAGCATACAAAAAGGAGACCAACGATCCATTTAGAGGCAAGCTGACTATATTGCACCCCTTCCACATGAAGGGGAAGTGATTTATTTTGACAGGAGTAGATACTCAATCCAGGTACGGGTTTGTCTTTAATTTGCAAGGGGTATTCAGCCAACACCACTATCTGAATGTGGATATTTGATCCACAGGCTGTTCAAGAGAGGACTGTATTCAACACTGATGAGCCACCCAGATCCATCTTCACAACTGGAGTTGGGAATGGCCCTTAGCTTTCAAAATTCTCTACCACCATCTTGGCTGAAAAGAAATTGCTGTTCCTCAAGTGATATCCCCATCTCAGATTAGTTCATATCTAAAGACCCCCATGGAATAATTCCAGTAGTGCGCAGTAAGGTTGCATTTCCTCTTGATGTCATCTGAGACCTTCACTGAGACTGTGTAACTTCCCTCCTTCACCTTCTGGCCAGTTCTGCTTCTTCCACAGGGGGTTATCTCAAGAACACTTCTTAATAAACCTTCTCCATGCTGATCTTTAACTTGAGAGTCTGCATCTTGGGAAACTTCCTTATAGGGAGTTTTTCTAAAAGTACCATTGAACTTAATAAGATATTCAACTTCAAATAAATCCTAATTTTTTTTTCTTTCTGTGTTTCCAGTATATAAGGAACTTCAAGTAATTAAGGAGCAGTTTTAATTTAAATGACCTCTTCAAAGTTGACTGCAAACTCTATTTTGATAAATCAAAGAAAACTTTATGAAATCATAAAATGGAACAGAAGAGTGTTTAAAACGAAGTCAATTTTTATTTGTCTTGTGATGTTCAAATTCCAAGTTGCTTCTTATTATCTATATAGAGCAAAGTAAAATGTGAATATCATGTTTAGGAATTGGAATATCATAGAAGGCAATTGGGCAGTGAGGTTCAGAAAAGGAGCTGGTAATAAGTGACATCTGTGTCTGTTTCCAAAATGAGGAAGTGCACAAAAGACTTCTTGGAGCTTGTGATTCTTGTACTTTTTCAGCTTGCATAGTGGAATTAATCATATTCTGAATAAGGTTACTGTGTACAAGTCAAACTGTGTTATCTCTCTTTTTAGCAGACTTATGTATTTTCCAGGCAAGAGTATGGGAGTGGGGTGCCATTGCCTCCTCCGTATGTGAAATTAGTATTACAGAAATGTTTGAAAGTGTAAATGTTAGTCATTCAGTCATGTCCTACTCTTTGCAACCCCATGAACTTTAGCCCTCCAGGCCCCTCTGTCCATGGAATTCTCCAGGCAGGAATACTGGAGTGGTTGCCTTTCCCTTCTCTGTGGAACCTTCCCATCCCAGGGATAGAACCTGGTCTCCTGCCTTGCAGGTGGATTCTTTACTGTCTGAGCCACTAAGGAAGCCCACAGAAATGCTCAGGTCACCAAAATGAAAAGAAGCCTATGAATAACCTCGCATAAACAGACAGCTTTTCTTTGAATATAAACTGAAAGTTGAATACTAAACCTGAAGGAAAAGGATTTTTTTCACCTCTATTTATTCTATAGACAAAGCCTCTATTTGAAGTAGCGTGAGGGGAAATACGCTAATCATACGTGTGAGCCTCTTGTGCTTTATTTATGGACATTGTGAGGTGTGATATCATTATTTCAATAGAGACTGTGTCTGTTTTAAGAGACATTCTCATCAGCATAATGGAAAAAGCAGGTATTCAACCACACCAAAAGCTTATGGTTGGAAAACTCCTCACACACGTCTTTAATGTCAGTATCTAGCTATTACTTTTTTTTCAAAGGGAAAGCAATTTTTTCTCAGAAATATCATCATCATTGCCTTCTTTCTTTTAAATGATAAGGTTTAAAAGTGAGTAAACACTTTTATCCCTCTGTCCATCTTCCACATATTACTTCCGTGCTTTCAATTTTCCTACTTCTTATCAACCTTTCAAGGACTTACTTAAATATATCTTTTTCTCTTTTGTTAACATCACCTTTTAAAAGCATAGCTATTTTTATTCAGCAGTTTATTGCCTTTCATATTTTTTTCTTTTTATTGAAGTATAGTTAATTTACAATATTAGTTTCAGATGTACACCATTGTGATTCAGTATTTTTTGGATATAGTCCATTATGGATTATTATAAGATATGGCTATTATTACTTGTGCTATACATTCATATGGATTTCTGGAGAAGGGAAAGGCTACCCACTCCAGTATTCTGGCCTGGAGAATTCCACAGACTGTATAGTCCCTGGGGTCATAAAGAGTTGGACATGACTGAGGAACTTTCACTTCACTTCACTTCATTTGGATATTTTTAGATTCCACATGTGATATGACACAATGCTTGTCTTTCTTTGTCTGACTTATTCCAACGAGCATGGTATTCTTTAGGTCCATCCACATTGCTGAAAATGGTAGATTTTCATTATGTCTTTATGGCTGAGTGATATTCTATTGTGTATACGCACACAGCATCTTCACCCATTTATCTGTTGAGGGGCACTGGCTGTTAGTGCTGCTATGAATGTTGGGGTACAGGTATCTTTTCACATGAGAGTTTCAAATTAGTGTTTTAATTTTATCTGAATATATACCCAGTAGTAGAATTGCTGGATCATATGTTTAATTTTTTGTTGTTAAGAAAACTGTATACTGTTTTTCATGGTGGCTGAACCAATTTATATTCCCACCTAAACTGTACAAGGCTTCCCAGGTGGCTCAGTGGTAAAGAATACATCTGCCCATCAGGAGACACAAGTTGGATCCCTGGGTCAGGAAGATCCCCTGGAGAAAGAAATGGCAACCCACTCCAGGATTCTTGCCTTGGAAACCCCGGGGACAGAAGAGTCTGGCGGCTACTGTCCATAGGGTTGCAAAAGTGTGGGACACAACATAGAGACTAAACAACAACATTGTACAAGGATTTCCTTTTATCTGTATCCTCTGCAGCGTTTGTTATTGGTAGACTTTTTGATAATAGTCATTCTGACATGTGTGAAGTGATATCTCATTGTTTTGATTTCCATTTCTTTAATAATTAGTGATGTTGAACATCTTTTCACGAGACTATTAGCTATCTGTATATTTTCTTTGGAAAATGTGTATTCAGGTCTTATGTCTTTTATTTTTACTATTTTTTTTGATATTGAGTTGTAGGAGCACTTTGTATATTTTGGATATTAACTCCTTGTAAGTCGCATCATTTGCAAATATTTTCTCCTATTCTGTAGGTTGTCTTTTCATTTTGTTGATAGTTTCCTGTGCTGTGCATAACTTGTAAGTTTAATTATGTCCTGCTTGTTAAATTTTACTTCTATTACTTAGGAGGTTGAACATAAATCATAACTTTTTTTTTGGATCAAAAAGTGTTCTGCCTATGCTTTCTTCTAGGAGCTTAAGGTTTCCATCTTACATTGAAGACTTTAAACCACTTTGAGTTTATTTTTTTATATGGTGTGATGGAATGTTCTATCTCATTGTTTTACATGTGGCTGCCCCATTTTCCCAGCACCACTTGTTAAATAAACTGTTTTTTTCTTACTTGTATATTTTTGCCTCCTTTCAGTCAGTTCAGTTCAGTTGTTCAATCGTGTCCGACTCTTTGCGACCGCATGAATTGCAGCATGCCAGGCCTCCCTGTCCATCACCAACTTCCGGAGTTCATTCAAACTCATGTCCATCAAGTCCAGCCATATCATCCTCTGTCGTCCCCTTCTCCTCCTGCCCCCAATCCCTCCCAGCATCAGAGTCTTTTCCACTGAGTCAACTCTTTGCATGAGGTGGCCAAAGTACTGGAGTTTCAGCTTTAGCATCATTCCTTCCAAAGAAATCCCAGGGCTGATCTCCTTCAGAATGGACTGGTTGGATCTCCTTGCAGTCCAAGGGACTCTCAAGAGTCTTCTCCAACACCACAGTTCAAAAGCATCAATTCTTCGGTGCTCAGCTTTCTTCACAGTCCAACTCTCACATCCATACATGACCACAAAAAACCATAGCCTTGACTACATGAACCTTTGTTGGCAAAGTAATGTCTCTGCTTTTAAATATGCTATCTAGGTTAGTCATAACTTTTCTTCCAAGGAGTAAGCGTCTTTTAATTTCATGCCTGAAATCACCTCTGCAGTGATTTTGGAGCCCAAAAAGATAAAGTCTGACACTGTTTCCCCATCTATTTTTCATAAAATGATGGGACCAGATGCCATGATCTTCGTTTTCTGAATGTTGAGCTTTAAGCCAACTTTTTCACTCTCGTCTTTCACTTTCATCAAGAGGCTTTTTAGTTCCTCTTCATTTTCTGCCATAAGGGTGGTGTCATCTGCATATCTGAGGTTATTGATACTTCTCCTGGCAATCTTGATTCCAGCTTGTGCTTCTTCCAGCCCAGTGTTTCTCATGATGTACTCTGCATAGAAGTTAAATCAGCAGAGTGACAATATACAGTCTTGATGTACTCCTTTTCCTATTCGGAACCAGTCTGTTGTTCCATGTCCAGTTCTAACTGTCTCTTCCTGACGTGAATATAGGTTTCTCAAGAGGCAGGTCAGGAGGTCTGGTATTCCCATCTCTTTCAGAATTTTCCACAGTTTATTTATTGTAGATTAATTAACTGCAGGTGCACGGATTTATGTCTGAGCTTCCTATTCTGTTCCATTGATCTATGTGTCAGGTTTATTTGCCAACACTATGCTCTTTGGATTAGTGTAGCTTTGTAGAATAGTCTGAAATGCTTCCAGCTCTTTTGTTTTTTCTCAAGATTGCTTTGGCAATTTGTTATCTTTTGTGGTTTCACATGGGCTTCCCAGGTGGCACTAGTGGTGACCTATATAATTATTTGTTCTACTTCTGTGAAAAATGTCTTGGGCATTTTGGAAGGAATTGCATTAAATCTGTAGATTACTTTGAATAGTATAGACATTTTAATGATATTAATTCTTCTCATTTAAGAGGATGTGATGTCACTTATCCATTCTTCTGTGTCAATTGATCATTTTATATCAAATATTGAATTAACTATTTTTGATCAGATCTTTCCAATATTTTCTAGTTCCTTGTTTAAATGAGCTGTGTTTAGATCAATTCTCTTCCCTAATTCAGCAAGAAAAATTTTTATTACCATGTTTGAATTCTTTGGTGAATTTTAAATTTCTATTTCATGACTTTTCCAGGGGTTTTCTCTTGCTCTCTCAGTTGAGTGTGATTCCTCTTTCTTATTCTCTGTCTCTATGAATTTAGGTGAAACAGTTACCTGTTGTGGTCTTGGAGGGGTGTTCTTATGTGGGAGCATCCCTGTGTAGACTCCTTACGCTCAGTGCCTCTGGTGGGAGGGCTGCATTTGATGCGGACGCCAATCACATCATTCCCCCGAGGGCTAGCAGCTGTCACTTTGGTAGAGGGTACTGGTGATGGAGGAGCTCCCCACTGTGGGGGTGGGAGGCAGGACACTGCCCATCATCAGTCTGTCAGGGGAAGGGGCTGGTCCTGACTGGCTGGAGCAGAAGCCCTGAGCCTCGGGCTTGAGCTGCCTTTGATCCCTTTAAGTCTGTGTTTTTCCTTCTCCAGGTTACCAGGATGGTTTCCCCTGAGAAAGGGGATTCCAGAAGCAAGTAGGGCCTATGCACTTCCAGAGGGCCAGTGTTCTGCCCAGGTAGGTGTCTGCAGTTTCACTTAGATGTAGCCCCTGACCATATATTGCCCCCAGTTGTGACCACCACAGACAGTGCTAGGCTGTGGTTTGCAGTGAGTGGGGTTGGAGTGTCCACTCAGGCCGGGGCACGGGATGGTCACGGGAATTCTTTGGCCCCGCTGCCCTCAGAAGCCTGGGGCACTTCTGCAGCTGTGCTTGAGTTAGTACCCACAGTGGCCGCCCTGCCCTACCTGGGTTATGCCCTGGGCCCCAGGTTGCCTCTGCAGGTCTAGGTGGAGGCTCTTCCTAAGTCCTGTCCGCCTTAGGGACTGGGCCAGGCTGTGACATGGAGTGAGCCAGGCTGGGCATTTATTCATCTAGGACTGGGTGGGCTGGGGGCTCAGGGAGGTAGCTGCTGTTAAGGCAGACCCCCCCCCACCCATGCCCTGCCCGGAGCCAAGCCAGCCCCCCACACATCCCTCAGGAGGGCAGTCCAATCTTCTCCAGCCTTCCTCTCTGCCCTAGCGGTCCTTCCAGAAGCCAACAGGGCTGGCTTGTCTCCTCTGCCTAGGAGCCCAGAACTGGGATGAACAGGCTGTGGCTCAAACCACTTTCTCCTCAGGGTAAGTGTTCACCTGAGTGGTTTCCCTTTTCCATGAGTCCCCTGCCAGGCACACAGGTCCTAACCTGATGCTTTTCTTCCATTCTACCTAATTACATGCGTATCTTTCTTGTATTCTAGATTGTACAGGAGTGCTTCTACTATTTCCAATTACCTTTCCTTGAGAATCATTCCACATATATATGTGTTTTGACATGTTCATGTGGGGAGGTGAGCTCCACATTTTATCCACCATCTTGATCTCCCCCCTGCCTTTTAGGCATTTTTATTCACTTTATTTTTTGCATTTAAAAATCATTATTCTAATTTTCCAATTATCTGAAAATTAGGAGCTTCAGGAGCATTGATTTTGTCCTATATAAATTAATTTTAAGTGTACACAATGTGACTTTTTTTTAACATAACAGCTCCTTTTGTATCATATTCCATTTAAAAAATAATCTCCATAGCAAGTTGACACCATTAACTGTATGACTCACAATCCAAAACTTATACCTCACCTTTCCTACCATATTTTAAAACCAGAAATACTTCTATGAAAATTATTATTGATATCATTCTCTTTGAAATTTATCATTAACATCACTATTTGGTATCAAACAAGTATTAGAAAGCTCAACCCATGCCTGTTATCAATTGATATTGTACTACTACTTCTCCAACTTATCGAATATCAACATGAGTAGAAAACATGTGAATTTTGGAGGACAAGCAAATTAATTAGTTTAATTTCTCCAAAACCAAATTAGTATACATCCAGTTAGGTAAAAGTGAGAACTGCAACTATCACAGTTGAAATCTGTTATTATATCTAATGTTTATCTCCCTAAAATAGTTCAAGTTCCATGAAAATTCAGATTGTATTTCTCTTGCTATTGATGCTTTCAGGGACTAGGACAAAACCTCATCTACACATAGAGATAGAGATAGATCAGATACATACATATGCATATGTGTGTGAGTGCTTCAGTGAAGAGTAAGAAAAGGGAAGGAGTAAAATTAGTTGCATCTTAAGGCAAGATAGCACTAGAAAATGTAGCCACCCTTTTTATAATCAGCTGCAAAAGCAATATAAATGAAGTAAAGGATTCTAGCAGAGAGAAATTGAAAAGTAAAGTATGTTAAAACCATGTACATATATGTATAGAAACAATATATAATATGTTGTCACCTGGTTAATAAAAAAATTTAAATCATGTTCCTTCTAAAATGATCTGTTTATAATTTTGCGAATAGTCTGTATATGTGTATATATATATATATATATATATACACACACACACATTACATGTATTTTTCTCCTCTGTGTATTGCACACCATTCAGTGATGGGTGTATGTGTGTATGTGGTATATGCATTGGTAACATGTTTTATCATTATGCAATCGATATTTCACAATTAATGTGGAATAGACTGTTCCATGAAGACTCCATTGGAGACTATATAGAAGCACTCCAGATAGTTTTTGCTGTGATCATTGTTGTTGATAATGCTGATGACAGTGGTGATATTTGTATGTGCTGATTAAAAACAAATTCCACTTCTGGTACATTCACTGCTCTCATCAGGATACAAAAGCCTTAAAATAAGTACACAGGGTCATGCCGCAAACTGTTTGGCATGATTATATCAACTGTGAACTCTGTGCCAGTCTTGGCATTTGAATCTACTTCTGCAGTGGTTGCTATGGTAAGTAATTGTGAAGAGTCTTTTTCATATTAAATGAAAAGGAAGTTAAATAATGTGAAGAAGTACATAAAATGGTTATAGAGATCAAAGCTAATGTTAAAGTTGTGGGGCATAAAAATAGAGCTTGAATAGGGACTGATTCACTAGATTATTTTAACCCAAAGGCTTTCCTCCAATTTACAAAGGAATCAGCACGGTGCTGAAGCCCACTGTTTAAATAAAATATACTGACTGCCAAAGGAAGAAAAGACTCTTAAGTCACAGACACACTTTCAAAGCCTCAAAAGACTCTGTCTTACTAACACAGCATAGAGTATGAGAGGCTGGAACTGCAGAGGACTCAAGTGTTGGGGCCACAATATAACTATGTTTTCAGGAATCATTTCTAGATATAACTCAGATTCTGAAACTTTCCTCAAATAACAGGCATCACCTTCGATAGTTTTTAAGATGGATTTCACTGCCCACTTACTAGCCATTTTAAACCGGTGTGGAAGGTCCAGATTGCAGCTGTGAAGGTCTGTTTCGGTTGCTTGCTCGTCACCTATTATTTAGATATGGGGAAAGACCATCTTCTAGAGTGAAGAAATCTTTCCGTTATTAGTGGCCAGTAAAAATAGTATAGATAAATGACAAAAAGAATATTCGGCAGACAGTATAGGGCCTTTGAAACAGAGACAATTGTAATAATTAGGCGGACAGAAAGAAAGCTTCCAAAATCATACGTTTTCTTAATAAATCCGAACTTCGTCAATATCTCTTTTATTTTTTATAAGTCTAGTTTCATTTGCTATCAACAGATCCAGACTTATTTATCTGAGTAATAATTAGCAGTGCCAGTGGGTGCCTGACAGGTAAAATAAATATACGATTTAAATCCAGTATCAGAAAAAGGGAGTTGAAGTGCTTATGGTAAATTGGAGCACGTGTAGCCTACCTAAAGACATTCATATTTAAGTCATTTTGAAGCAGTTTGCTGAAAAAGAAGCACATTTAATTAGACTTCTCCAGGCTATACATTTTGATGGTTCTGGCAAATCTTTCCATTAGGCTAAGCCACACTGAGCCTCTTTTTTTCCCCTTTCTCCCTCTCTTATTTACTTCCTCATCCCCACCTCCACACTCCCTCCGTCCATCTTCTCTTCTGAAAACTTTCTTTCCTGAAGCCATCCTGCGTGGTCTTCTCCTGGTGGCATTCAGGCCTTTTAGGGGGAAGAGACCCGCCCGCGGTGGGGGCAGCTGGCTGGCCCTGACAGTCACTAAGTAAACACAGGCCTTTAATTCAGGGGGAGTGTTCCAGGGGCCACTGTCGTCACTCACCGAACTTACATTCTCAAGTCGGGCTTCATAAGTAACAGAGGAGATGTTTGCATTTGTTTCCTGGATGTATAGATGTATCATTTAATTGACTCCAAATTACAAAATGGATGAGAAAGAATATCAATTACTTCAAACCCCAGTAATTAAAGTTTTTACCACATATATTTCTTTTTCTAATTTTAAAAATGTTCATATTTACACATTATGTTCAGCTTTATAGGGAAAAAATAATATTTTAGCAGTCTGTAATTAAATTTTTTCCTTTTAATATTCATTGTTATTTCTATACATTGCTATACAAATATATACTGTGCATATAAATATTGTCATGTATAAAGATATATTGCAACAATTATAATTACACATTTTTGTTTATTTTAACTTTATTCCTTTTTGAGTTTTTGTTTTATATTGGATTCTGTGTGACCCCATAGACGGCAGCCCACCAGGCTCCCCGTCCCTGGGATTCTCCAGGCAAGAACACTGGAATGGGTTGCCCTTTCCTTCTCCAATGCATGAAAGTGAAAACTGAAAGGGAAGTTGTGTCCGACTCTTAGCGATCCCATGGACTGCAGCCTACCAGGCTCCTCCATCCAAGGGATTTCCAGGCAAGAGTACTGGAGTGGGGTGCCGTCACCTTCTCCGAGATATCTATATCTATATATGTGCATCTATTCTTTTTCTAATTCTTTTCCTGTTGAGGTTATTACAGAGTGTTGAACAGAGTTCCCTGTGTAGTACAGTAGGTCCCTATTAGTTATCTATTTTAAATACAGCAGTGTGCACCTGTCAACCCCATACTCCTGGCTGCCCCTCTTTACTCCCTTCCCCTCCAGTAACCCTGAGTTCATTTTCTGTGTGTCTGTTTCTGTTGTGTAAATAAGCTTATTGCATAATTTTAGATTCTGTATATAAGAGATACCATATGACATTTTTCTCTCTCTAACTTACTTCACTTACTATTATAATCTCCAGATCTCTCCATGTTGCTGCAAATGGCATTCTTTCATTCTTTTCAATGGCTGATGATATTTCACTGTATATATGCACCACATATTCTTTATCCATATTTGTTGATGGACATTTAGGTTTGCTTCCATGTCTTGGCTATTGTAAAATTGTTGCAATGAGCCTTGGGATGCATGTGTCATTTCAAACCATGTTTTTCTCCAGAAATATGCCTAGAAGTAGAATTGTTGGATTATATGGCAGTTCTATTTTTAGTGTCTTAAGGAACCGCCATCCTATTTTCCATAGTGGCTGCACTAATTTATATTCCCAACAACAGTGTAGGAGGGTCCCTTCTCTCTACAGCCTTTTCAGTTTTGAGCATCTGTTCATATGCCTTACAACCATCTATATGTCTTCTTTGGAGAAATGTCTATTTAGATCTTCTGTCTAATTTATTAAAGAATATTTTTAATGCCGTTAAGTGGACAGATAACAAATATACAGTTTGAGTTTTGACAAATGTATTTCTCTTTATAACCCACCATCTAATCAATATATAAAACATTTCCATCATCTCGGACAGTTCCTTTGTTCATATTTTCAATCAATGCTCTTTTCAACCCTCAATTCCACCATTGTCAGGATTTCTAACATGATAGAGTTAGCTTGATCTTAACTTTCAAATAATTCATCCATATAGGGTATATATATTTTTGTTGTCTGAGTTCTTTTACTCAGCATGATGTTCTGAGATTTATTCATGCTGCGAGTATCAAGTAGGTTGTTGTTTTTCCATTGCTGATGATTATTGCATTCTGTGAATATATCAGAATTTTCTTATCCATTCTGCTCATGGCTATTTGGATCACTTTTAGTTGTGTGGCTATTATAAACACTGTTGTTATGCAACATACTGTAGACATCTTTTGTGTACCCAAATTTTAATTTTTCTTGTAAAAGTGCTTGAAATGGACTTATTTGGTAAATCCAGATTGTTTTAAAAATGGGACTGTGCTATTTCACACCGTCTCCTACGATATATTAGATATCCAGTTGTTCCACATCCTTGCCAACATATTGTAAACCGTGTCAGTTTTATAATGTTAGTTCTTTGGTGAGTGTGAAACAGTACTGAATTTCGGATTTAATTTACATTTTCCTGGTCACTGTTAATACTGAGTACTTTTTTCTTGATTTTATCAATCAGTTCTGTATCATCATTTGTAATGTGACAGCACAAGTATTTTATCCATTTTTTAGATTTGTCCTATTATTATAATTATTATTCTATTGTGGGAAATTATATTATGTTTAAGAGAGAGTTTATCTAATACACATTTTGCTTTATATGTTCGTAATTCAGTTTTTGAATGCTGTTTTTAATAAGCAAAATTTTCATTTTATGTGATTGCTGGCTTTCTGAACATGTAACTGTTTTGAAATTAATCCATTTTTGGCTGCTCTGGGTCTTCACTGCTGTGTGAGGGCTCTCTCTAGGTGCCGTGAGCAGGGCTTGCCCTCTCGCTGCTCAGGCTTCCCGTTGTGCTAGGATCTCTTGTGGTTTGCAGGCTCTGTAGCACAGGCTCAGTAGTTATGGCGCATGGGGTTAGTTGCCCCAAGGCATGAGGAACCTTCCCAGACCAGCTACCCAACCTGTGTCCCCTGCATTGGCAGGTGGATTCTTATCCACTCTACCACCAGGGAAGTCCATGTATGAGTATCTTGAATAAGAATACGTTGCCTATATCAAGGTCATGAAGGTACTCTCATGTGATTCCCACTAGAAAGTGTATATATCACCTCCTGTTTTTAGGTCTAGAATTGTGCATAAATAAATTTTTGTTTGATATGACCTATAGTTTGAGGCTTATTTCTCTTTCCTCATTGCTATTTAAATATTTTAGCAGAATTTCTTCAAAAGACTGTTATTCGGAATGAATAGTTTTAGCATGTTTGTAGAGAATCAGCCATATGATTCTTTCTGATCTTTCTCTAATGTCCTAATAATTGATTTGTTTATCATTACATTGATACCAACTGCATTAACTGCTTTATAGAAAACCTGGTAAGGAAGTCACGTAAGTCTTCTAATCTTGTTGTTTTCTAAGATAGTTTTGCATACTTTTGATCCTTTGCTTGCCATAAAAATAGTTTTAAGTTAACTTTATTGCTACAGTAAAAAAGAGTGCTGTTAGAAAATTGTAAGGAAGATAAAATACATTTATGGAACTGTATTTATCAATACAACCAATTTACATCATCTGTTTACCAGATTAACTGTTTTGTCAGAACCTCCATCAATATTGTCTTATATGATACAAAACACTATAGATGTTATACGTATGACCAACACTTGACATCAAAAATGAAAAGATAATGTGAAACAGAAATTCATATTTAATTACAGGTATAACAATTCATGCATTGATAATAAGCAATAGTGTGGTTGCTTTACAGTGGTCATTCTACTAATGAATGAATCACTGTAAAATGTTATGGCATACAGTACTACAGTTATATTCATAAAACAATTTTGGAAACATTGTTTACATTTAAAAAAAAACGCCTGTGAAAACAGGCAGATAGATACACTGTTTCTTCAGTTAAGAATGAGGGAGAAAGAAGTGGAGGAAAAAGGTGGGGAAAGGGAGAAAAGTGGAAAGGGTACTGTTTAGTCATGTAGTTTTTTGAAAACAAAGTTACAAAACAGAACAAAAACTAACACATCATTAATTGTATTTTAAATATCACTTACCTTATGCCTGTAAAAGTATAAACTAGTGTCCACATATATTTGGATATTTCTAGCCTATGTAGTACATCTATGAGATTTTTATGAGTTCTTTTTCAAGCTGTTGCAATGCTCCAAAAAATTTTCCAGTATATTTATTTAAGAATACTAGTGTATAAATGAACCTATACAGTTCAAGTTGTTCAAGGGTCAACTGCACTTATGTTTTTATACTGGGCTTGTATTTTGCCACCGTGTTAAATTTAACTATTGGTTTTAACATTTGTGTGTTAGATGTCATTGAATTGTTTATGAATATGCACACTGTCTGCATGTAAATACAGATTACCTCTTTCTTTTCACATTCGTGCCCTTGATTCCTTTTACTTGTATCTTTAGACTGTATGGGACTTTACATGTCAGCAGTATGTGGAGTATAAGTATGCAAGACGACATCCTTCCTTTTTTCTTGAAAAGCTTCTAATAATTCACCGTGAAGAATAATGTAAGTCATTATGTATTTTTTTGTTTGTTTGCTTTATAGATACCCTTTATTGAGAGAATTCTGTTTCTATTCACTGAGAAACTTTATTATGAATGGATATTGTTTTAGCTAACTGATTTTTCTACATTTAGGAAATACTTCATGTTTCTTCAATGATAAACGATTTCCTTGTGATAACACTTGATCAGGATATATTATGAACTTTGAATACTGCTGTATTTTACTTACTTGCAAATTTTATATCTTTATGAAAGAAAGTGAAAGTGAAGTCTCTCATTCGTGTCCAACTCTTTGCGACCCCATGGACTGTAGCCTACCATGCTCCTCTGTTCATGGTATTTTCCAGGCAAGAGTACTGGAGTGGGTTGCTATTTCCTTCTCCAGGGGATCTTCCTGACCCAAGGATTGAACCCAGGTCTCCTGCATTGTAAGCAGACACTTTACCATCTGAGCCACCAGGGAAGTCCCTCTTTATGAATATTGGACCTTAATTTTTCTTACCTTTAAGAAGTAAGTAAAGTAAATGAAAAGTACTTAAACAAGTACTTGTTTAAACTAAAATGAAAGTAAAGTAAAATGAAGTACTTATTACTTAAAGTAATAATTAAAGTACTTATTACTTAAAGTAAAATGAAAGTACTTATTACTCCTTTTTTTTTTTTTCTGGAAATATTTCTTAAGCCTGACAATAGTTCCCTCCTTAATGCTTGAGGAAATCTACAAGTAAAACGATATACTTAGAGTAACTTTTGGGGGAAAACTTTACATTTTACAACTCCCATTTCCTTTGCAGATAGAGGGGCTTTATTTTGTTGCTTTTTATTTTGGTCTGCGCTGGGTCTTCCTTGCTGCGAGTGTGCTTTCCCTAGTTGCAGAAAGCGGTAGCCACTCTCTAGCTGCGGTGCTCGGCAGTCTCACTACGCGGCTTCTTGTTGCTGAGCGTGGGCTCAGGGCGTCGGGCTTCAGGGGCTGCGGCGGGCGGGCTCTGGATTGCAGGCTTTGGCGTTGGGCTTCAGCAGTTGTGGCACGTGGGCTTAAATTCCCTGCAGCGTATGGAATCTTCTTGGACCAGGGATCAAACCAGCATACCCTGCATTGCAAGAAGGATTCTTAACCACGGGACCACGAGGAAAGCCCCAGTAAGCTATTTTTCACGGAGTCTTTCCATTTAATCTCTGTGTTCACATTTATTGATATTACGCATTAAGCTGTTTTTAATATTCTCTTACTGTCCTTTTCACACACCTCGGATCTAATGATGTTCTAAATGGTGGTGATTTGTATTTTCTCTTTTATTTTTCTATGTTGGTCATGCTAAGATTTTATTAATTTTATGAAAATATCAAACTACTCTAAGTTTAGTAAATGTTTCTATTGTTATTGAGTTATCTATTTTATTAGTTCCTACTCTTTTGTCTATACTTGAGGACCTGAAAGTAAATGATGAAATCAATTTAATTTTTTTCTTTTCTAGCAGATATTTTCATTCTTAAAATTTTCCCTAGGTAATGCTTTTGCTACATCCCATAAATATTTAACTTTTTCATTTTCATTCAGTTTGAAATATTTTCTAGCTACTTAATATTCATACTTTAATGTGAGTTATTTATTATTAGAAGTGCACTGATTTAATTCCAAAAAATAAATAGTCTATATTTGCTATTGATTTTTACTTTAACTACTTGTTGTCAAAGAAAATGCTTCATAGGATTTCAGTTATTTACTGGGCTTATTTGAGCTTGTATTTTGGAAAATGTTTCACATACTTAATATATGTTCTGAATTTGTTGGGTGCAGTAATCTACAAATGTCAAATTAATTCAGTTAAAAATGTCCTGTCCATTCAATCAAACACTGAGAATGGGGGCGTGGGTTTCAAAATCTCTAGCTATAATGTGGGTTTGTCTCTTTCTCCCTCTAGTTATTTTTTTTCCTTATGTAATTTGAAGTTCTGTTATTGGTACATAGACATATAGTATTATAATTTCTTCTTAAAGAGTTAACTATTTTGCTATTAAAACTGACCTCTTTGTCTCTGATAGTAGCTTTTATCTTGAAGAATACTCTGGTCTTATATTAATGAGGTCAGCATTGGCTTGCTTTTGATTAGCTTTTGCACGTTACAGCATTATTTGACCATCCTTATACTCTCACACTGCCTTTAATATATATTTAAAGTTCTCTTAAAAACAGCAGACAGTCGAGTCCTGATGTTTTCAGCAGTTGGTTCAGCTACCACTTCCTTTCTGCTTTTCTGAATATCACCAGAAAGATTAATTAGCTCAGTTTGGATATGCCTCTTCAATTGCTTTGAAACATTGAATTTTATTTGTTTTATTTCTCTTCCCTTTAGAATGCTATACTTTAAAACTGGAGAGTACATCCCTAACGTTTTTGCATTACTAGTATTTAGCATAATATTGAAAATTACAGTTTCCTCAATATTATATTTTGAATAAATAAGTGGTGTTCCAGGTAGATCATGGAATTATGAGATATATGATTAAGGAGGAAGGGAGAATGCCTTCTAATCCTTACGATATTAAGTCAGTATATTCTTGTCGTCCTATGAGCACACTTTAAGCCCCATTTACTATTCAATTAAGAGAAAAACACCTATCACGTAGTGTAAGAATACTAAGAACTGCTTAAAAAATCTTTATCCCATAGCTTATTGACATTGAGCTCAATATGAAATTCATGTTATTAATTGAATAGAATTTGATTATTTAATTTGATCTGGAGGGATTTATTTTACCCAACTTGTACATTATAAAGATTATAAGCAAATGAGATGTCTTAAGCATAACCAATACCTGAAGCAAAAGTTAACAGAATACAGGATGATATAGATGGATTCAGCAAAGCATAGCAGCCTGGAGTCTAGTCAGTGATAAAATAAACATCCTCCCATGCTAAGTAACATCTCCAAAACATTCAGTAACAATGTGCACAAATGGTTTGCCAACAATTGTGCTCATAAAGGAACAACAACAACAAAAATACATGCTGTGTTTCTATGGCTCATGATTTTGAAGTAGAAGACATGATATTTGAAATTGATCAGTGAAATACTGGTGATGTTGAAGTATTTCCAAACATCTGAGGATTTCTAACATGCAACAGAGATTATATTTCTTCTGAATTATTACAAACAGAAAAAAACATGAATCAATAAATGGCAATTAAATAAGGTAACAATCTATGTCAGTATTAGAGTGAAATTTATATCATCTAGAACAGTCAATAATGGAATGAATTTCTGTCAATAGGGAGAAACCAGTGATAACTCTAATTCACTTACCCACAGTCCTACAAGGGCTTTTTTTTTTTTTTTTAAGCCCTTGGGACTAGTTCTTGGGAAATGACCTCCCGTGTATACATAAGGGTGGTGCTGATTGAAATGGTAGGGGTGGAGGAGCCACTAGACTTGGCCTCTCTCTGTCCCTTATAGCCAGAAGGAAGTGAAGGAAGCCTTAAGTGTCTATTTTACACTTTTAAAAATATATATTTTTACATTGGAGTATAGTTAGTTAACAATGTTGTGTTAGTTTCATATGTAACTAGCCAAGTGATTCAGTTAGGCATATCTTGTGTCTGTTCTTTTGAAAACTCTTTCCCCATTTGGGCTATTACAGAGTATTTGAACAGAGTTCCCTGTGCTGTACAGCAGGTCCTTTGGTCATCTATTTTAAATACAGCAGTGTGTATATGTCGAGTCCACACTCCCCATCTCTCCCTCTCCTCCACCCTCCACAGCCGCCCCTCTCCCCCACTCCGCCCCTGCCCCCGCCCCCGCCCCCGGTAACCATAATGCTGTTCTCTAAGTCTCTAAGTCTGTAAGTCTTTTTTCTGTTTTGTAAATAAGTTCATTTGCATGATATTTTTGGCTTCCCTGGTGGCTCAGAGGGAAGGTTAAAGTGTCTGCCTCCAATGTGGGAGACCCGGGTTCAATCCCCGGGTCGGGAAGATCCCCTGGAGAAGGAAATGGTAACCCACTCCAGTATTCTTGCTTGGAGAATCCCATGGACGGAGAAACGTGGTAGGCTACAGTCCAGGGGATCGCAAAGAGTCAGACACGACTGAGCGACTTCACTTTCACTTTTGAAGATTCTGCATATAAGAGATAACACACGATATTCATCTTTATTTTTCTGACTTACTTCATTTAGTATGGTAATCTCCAGGTCCATCCATATTCCTGTAAATGGCACGATTTCATTCTTTTTAATGACTGAGTAGTATTTTAATGTGTATCTATACCACATCTTATTTATCCGTTTGTCTGTCGATAGACACTTAGGTTTGCTTCCATGTCTTGGCTATCATAAACGGCGCTGCAGTGAACATTGGGGTGCATGTATCCTTCCAAACCATGTTTTCATCAGAAATATGCCTAAGAGCATGATTGCTGGTCATACGGTCACTCTATTTCTAGTTTCTTAAGGAACCTACATACTGTTCACAGTGGCTGTGCAAATTCACATTCCCACCAACAGTGAAGAAGGGTTCCCTTTTCTCTACAACCTCTCCAGCATCTATTGCTTGTAGAGTTTTTGATGGTGGCCATTCTGACTGGTGTGACGTAATACTTCATTGTAGATTTGATTTGCATTTCTTGATTAGCAATGCTGAGCATCTTTTCGTGTGCTTTTTCTTTGTTTTTTTTTTTTTTAATTTTATTTTATTTTTAAACTTTACATAATTGTATTAGTTTTGCCAAATATCAAAATGAATCCACCACAGGTATACATGTGTTCCCCATCCTGAACCCTCCTCCCTCCTCCCTCCCCATACCATCCCTCTGGGTCGTCCCAGTGCACTAGCCCCAAGCATCCAGTATCGTGCATCGAAGCTGGACTGGCAACTCGTTTCTTACATGATATTTTACATGTTTCAATGTCATTCTCCCAAATCTTCCTACCCTCTCCCTCTCCCACAGAGTCCATAAGACTGTTCTATACATCAGTGTCTCTTTTGCTGTCTCGTACACTGGGTTATTGTTACCATCTTTCTAAATTCCATATATATGCGTTAGTATACTGTATTTATGTTTTTCCTTCTGGCTTACTTCACTGTGTATAATAGGCTCCAGTTTCATCCACCTCATTAGAACTGATTCAAATGTATTCTTTTTAATGGCTGAGTAATACTCCATTGTGTATATGTACCACTGCTTTCTTATCCATTCATCTGCTGATGGGCATCTAGGTTGCTTCCATGTCCTGGCTATTATAAACAGTGCTGCGATGAACATTGGGGTACACGTGTTTCTTTACATTCTGGTTTCCTCAGTGTGTATGCCCAGCAGTGGGATTGCTGGATCATAAGACAGTTCTATTTCCAGTTTTTTAAGGAATCTCCACACTGTTCTCCATAGTGGCTGTACTAGTTTGCATTCCCACCAACAGTGTAAGAGGGTTCCCTTTTCTCCACACCCTCTCCAGCATTTATTATTTGTAGACTTTTGGATCACAGCCATTCTGACTGGTGTGAAATGGTACCTCATAGTGGTTTTGATTTGCATTTCTCTGATAATGAGTGATGTCATGTGTTTGTTAGCCATCTGTATGTCTTCTTTGGAGAAATGTCTATTTAGTTCTTAGGCCCATTTTTTGATTGGGTCGTTTATTTTTCTGGAATTGAGCTGTAGGAGTTGCTTGTATATTTTTGAGATTAGTTGTTTGTCGGTTGCTTCATTTGCTATTATTTTCTCCCATTCTGAAGGCTGTCTTTTCACCTTGCTAATAGTTTCCTTTGATGTGCAGAAGCTTTTAAGGTTAATTAGGTCCCATTTGCTTATTTTTGCTTTTATTTCCAGTATTCTGGGAGGTGGGTCATAGAGGATCCTGCTGTGATGTATGTCAGAGAGTGTTTTGCCTATGTTCTCCTCTAGGAGTTTTATAGTTTCTGGTCTTATGTTTAGATCTTTAATCCATTTTGAGTTTATTTTTGTGTATGGTGTTAGAAAGTGGTCTAGTTTCATTCTTTTACAAGTGGTTGACCAGATTTCCCAGCACCACTTGTTAAAGAGATTGTCTTTAATCCATTGTATATTCTTGCCTCCTTTGTCAAAGATAAGGTGTCCATATGTGCGTGAATTTATGCTTTTTGGCCATCTATGTCTTAATTTGAAATGTGAACTCTTTAAGTCATCTGACCTCTTTTTCAAATAGTTTAATGTGTATTCTAAAGACTTCACTTATTTAAGGAATATGTAAATTTCTCCTCCAAAATACGAAATTGTTCTCATAAAAATTCACAAAAATTGAGTAGCTCATTTTAAAAATACCACAGAATGAAGTCTTTACAGTACTCACTCCTATCCACATGTTTTCTATCTGTCCAGTATTCTTGCCTGGAAAATCCCATGGACAGAGGAGCTTGGTGGGCTACAGTCCATGGGTTGCAAAGAGTCGGACACGACTGAGCGACTTCACTTTCACTTTACAATTGAATTGGCCAAGATAATCACTAAGATCATGGCAACTGGTCCCATCACCTCATGGCAAATAGATGGGGAAACAGTGGAAATAGTGACAGACATTATTTTTTTGGGCTCCAAAATCACTGCAGATGATGACTGCAGCCATGAAACTAAAAGATGCTTCCTCCTTGGAAGAAAAGCAGAGACATTACTTTACCAACAAAGATCCATCTATTCAAGGCTATGGTTTTTCCAGTAGTCATGGATGGATGTAAGAGTTGGACTATAAAGAAAGCTGAGCACCAAAGAATTGATGCTTTTGAAGTGTGGTGTTGGAGAAGACTCTTGAGAGTCCTTTGGACTGCAAGGAGATCCAACCAGTCCATCCTAAAATAAATCAGTCCTGAATATTCATTGGAAGGACTGATGTTGAAGCTGAAACTCCAATACTTTGGCCACCTGATGCGAAGAGCTGACTTATTTGAAAAGACCCTGATGCTAGGGAAGACTGAAGGAGGGAAGAGAAGGGGACACCAGAGGATGAGATGGTTGGATGGCATCATTGACTTAACGGACATGAGTTTGAGTAAACTCCGGGAGTTGGTGATGGACAGGGAGGCCTGGCACGCTGCACTCCATGCGGTCGCAAAGAGTCCGACATGACTGAGCAACTGAACTGAACTGAACAATTGAATGACTTGAGCATCTACATGCACGTTAAAATCTTTAGGAACATGCTCTTCCTGGTATCTAACATCTTGAAGTGGCAACAGTCTTTTTCACTTCTTAGATTAGAACAAAAACCAAAAGACAATGGCTGTAACTGCCATTCCTTGCAGCTATGTTTCACCTTCAAGTTGTAAATTTTAAGAATGTGAGTTTAGAATCAGTGTCATTGAGAAAAACACTGCCTGCTTTGGACTGTAAGTCATTTCAGCATATTTAAAGTCAACATGACCTTAGTATGAGAGGCTAAAACTGGAAGTGTTACAAGATTTTAGTTATTATAAAATGCTTCACAAATAGGTTCAATAGAATGTTTGCTAAGTACCAAATAAAACAAAGGCCTATTGATATATGTCTAGCAACAGACCTTGTTCCTTTCAACAGAATTTAACATTCTAAGGAGGCAGTTATATATTATTTCAAATAAGAATTAACACTGAAATTGAAATATTAGTTTTTCAATCAACTAAAATACGTATACATATCACTTATTCCTATACCCTACAGATTATCAAAGAAATTGTTGCAGTTCCCCTCCTTTGCAGAAGTTTACCATCAAATTCCATTGACAAAAATAAAATAAAAAATTGTATCACTGTTAGTGGCAATTTGAAGGTCATAATAGTCTCTGAAGGTCAATTTGCTGAACCACAGTTCAGTGCTCTTGCTGTATGCTGGGATAACCGGGGTGTTTTGCTGCAGCCTACTTCAATCAGGAGTTAACTTGTGAATAATCAAGAAATACTTCACAAACTTCTAAGTTCCACTTTCCTAATCCAAAGGTATGATAGGGTGCAGCCAACCATGGTGATTCAACTTGGAACAAGTTATTATCAGATAGAAAACATGATGGTTGGCTGAAAGGTACGGGAACTTTTAAAGGCATCAGATGTTCTACCAAATACAATATGTACCTTTCTATTTGTCAGTTTTCTCAAAATAGATCATTCATGCTGTACAGTTGAGCCTCTCATGTCAAAGACATCTGAACAAACTAAGAAAATAAGAGAACAAATCTTTCCAAAATTTTATATCATTCCCATATAATTAGCCATGTATAAGATTTCTGCCTTCTCCTTTTTTGTTGTTTTTCTCTCTCTCTCTATGGAAACTGTCTGCAGATCTCTCTGATAGAATAAGGCACTATTTAAGCTGCCTGCCTGGCCTTTATGCCTCAGAAAATCCAGGGCTGAGTTATGAACAATGAATTTAATGCAGGCTGGCAGAGAAATGGGATCACAAAATTAAAGACTTTAAAAAAAAATGTTAGATTAGAAGTTAACACAGTGTTGATGTTGGGTTCTTGTATTTGCATATTAAAAGAAGGTCTTTTTTTGAATTTCCTTAGAGAAGGCTGAGCTTTTTATGATCACTTACATTTATTAAAAAAAAAAAAAATCTCAGTTGGCTCATCGGTTCTCCCAAGTCTGTTTAGTTTATTCTTAGAGTTCAGATGGCATTTCTGCTATAAAACAGCCTCCCTGAATAAACTTGAAGAGTATTCTGGGTATTAACATGCAAATGAGAGACTGGAGAATAACTCTGTGCTATGGTAATGCTTCCCAGACTGTTTTCTAAAAGGCTATCTGTGAGGGACTAAAACATCAGCAACGGAGGTTGATTGCTAAGACTGTGAGGCTGTAAAGTTCTATGCAAATGTAGGTACTAAACTTTAAAAGTCTTCAGTTTATCTTGCTCTCTGTATAGACGACTGAAAATAATCTGATGTTCAGAGAGCATTAAATGACGCATAGATCAAGTCAGAGATACCCTGCAGCAAGAAGAAATTAAACCTTGGCTACAAAGTAGGCTACAAATTGCCGTTAGGTGGCTGGTATTATATACTTGAGGGAAATAATTGATAATTGACTACCAGCAAAATTTTCTGAAACATATTTTAAGGGAGAAGAGCAAATCTCATAACAAGGAAGTTTCTTTCCATTCATTGATGAGTTCATAATTTTTTCAAGTGTCCAGGTTTTTTTTTTTTTTTTGGCCAAGGTACTTTAAAAAAGTATACTATAAGTATTTAAACAAATGAGAAGATATTTAAAACGAAGTCCCTTAACAAGTCACCTGAATACTATGTAATTGAATTTCCTGTGAATTTTAAAAGCCTATGTGCATTTTCTCCCATGACACCAATTCCTATTCACTTTAATTAATTATTTTTTCCATTAGTTCTGAAAGTGATTTTATGTAATCCCGAGGAGACTGAAAAAGTTGGCTTAAAGCTCAACATTCAGAAAACTAAGATCATGGCATTGGTCCCATCACTTCATGGGAAATAGATGGGGAAACAGTGGAAACAGTGTCAGACTTTATTTTTTGGGCTCCAAAATCACTGCAGATGGTGATTGCAGCCATGAAATTAAAAGACACTTACTCCTTGGAAGGACAGTTATGACCAACTTAGATAGCATATTAAAAAGCAGAGACATTACTTTGCCAACAAAGATCTGTCTAGTCAATGCTATGGTTTTTCCAGTGGTCATGTATGGATGTGAGAGTTGGACTGTGAAGAAAGCTGAGTGCCGAAGAATTGATGCTTTTGAACTGTGGTGTTGGAGAAGACTCTTGAGAGTCCCTTGGACTGCAAGGAGATCCAACCAGTCCATCCTAAAGGCGATTAGTCCTGGGTGTTCATTGGAAGGACTGATGCTGAGGCTGAAACTCCAGTACTTTGTCCACCTCATGCGAAGAGTTGACTCATTGGAAAAGACTCTGATGCTGGGAGGGATTGGGGGCAGGAGGAGAAGGGGATGACAGAGGATGAGATGGCTGGATGGCATCACCTACTCGATGGACGTGAGTCTCAGTGAACTCCAGGAGTTGGTGATGGACAGGGAGGCCTGGCGTGCTGCGATTCATGGGGTCACAAAGAGTCAGACATGACTGAGCGACTGAACTGAACTGAACAGCCCCTACCATTTTTGTTTCCAGTTTAGAGCACAGAGAGACAAAATATGTATTCTCACGTGGCAATGATGACTCTCATTTAGTTCTAAACTAGATTTGCCCCTACGTTTCCAACATCATTAGGGTGAAGAATAGCAAAGGACAGAAAGAGAGAGGAAGAAAAGCAGGAAAGAAAATAAAGAGAAGAAAAAGGAGTAGAATTGGTGTTGAAGAAGGAGGCAGTGTTAAAGAAGAAAACTGGAAAAATTAATCTCCTTGTTGTGTTAACATCACTCTTTTATAACTGTCATCATGTTATTCCCAAAATAGCACTTTCTTATATTACTCCTCTGCCGTACTTCAGTACACTCAATACATTGGTCCTAATCTAGCTATTTGTACCTTTACCGCTATATTTTTTCATATTAATAATTTGCTGTAGTAAAGCAGCCTTTATGCTTTCTTCCTTACTTTCTTCTTCTCTACTTTAAAAGAAAAAGTTTCCTCCTTCCCATAGGGTGAAATTAGAGAAGTACCATGACTGAGGTAGAGAGTAACTCCAAGATGAGTAAGATTATCACTATTCTCAAAGGTTACAGATTTATAGAAACTAAAGTATAAATATAGGGAGTCAACTTTACTGAAAGGTAGCATTGATTCAGTTACAACAGAGATACAATAAGTTGAGGAGATTAAAAGAAAGCCCATTTACTTCCACAAAATTACAGGGGCAATAATTATGATGGTCAGGTTTAGCATAAAGCCAGGGTTCTGCTCATGCTAGACAAGAAATGAAGAATTCTTCCCCAGTCCTGGTAGATGATGATTAATGTCTTGGTCCTTTTTTTTTTTTTTTCCCCTTGGAAAAAAATCACATTACAACATTAAATGTTTAGAGCAGTCTTATCAGAAGTGGCGGCTTTTTAGATACAGAAGGACAGTATAACTTATCATCTGAACTGGGACATTTTTCAGAGGAAAAAGAACATCATGGACAGTGGGACTGCAACTATATGGTCGTCCTAGTTAGATAGCCAATATCATTTTTTTTGTCTTCGAACAGTTTATATCAACGGGTATCAATTTGAAGAAAGGAAAAAAAAATAGCTAAATGTATCCTGAGGATAAGTTGTTCAACATAAAACATCCATTAAATATAAACTAAGGGAATGCCTAAAGCCTATTTAGTTAAAAGACTTACCCTTTTTAATCTAAGCAGAAAAAAAGTGAAAAACTAAACTGTTAATACCTACCATAAGGTAAATACAATCTTTTTCTGAGAAATTTTTATAGTATATGTGATAAATTTGAAAATCCTAATTAACCACTTACAGGCCATTTTAATTAGGGCAGAAATGTCTTCCCAGAGTACCTTAGACTTTAGATCCAGGCAAATAGTCACTTATCATGGTATGTTAAAAGTATATTATAAGAACCTTACGTTTTCATTGTAATATACTAAATCTCTGCACAGGTATGATTGTGAATTCCATAAAATAAAAACATAAATTGTTTTGTCAAAAATCATTTTACTTAAAAAAAAATTAAAGCAAATAGGTATTAAAGGAGGAAGTATTTATATTGAATTTTTTCCCCATAGTGAAATATTACCAATTAATCATGATCTTGAGATGGTATTAAAATACAGAATCTGAATGAAAGTCCTTTAAAATGAAAGCAGTTATAATATCATTGCCCTTCACATGTTGGAAAATATTTTTTCTAGAAACTTAAAAAACTTAGGTTTGTATCTGTTTCCCTATGCAAAAACAAATGAAAACTTCTAGTAACTATTTAATAAATAAATCAAGTTCACACATAAATATGAGTATAAGACATTTCCCAAACTTTGCTACCAATTGGAGTTATTGTTCCTTATTTTCCTCGCTAAAACCATGTAATTTCAATGATGGAGTGTATAACCTGGGCATTAAGACTTTGAAACTACCCAGGTTATTAAAATATATATTAAAGATTGAGAACTACTGTGCTATATAATTAAAAGTAAATCTTCTATATCCCATTCCACTGTCCATTTAGCTAAATATTGAAAAATCATGTTTTGGAGCAAATATCAGCAGTCAGAGTTTGTCCACTGACTTTGCTTTCTCTTTTTCTACTAAATCTGACATTTAGAGATACAGTGTTATATATTCTTACTTCTTTGTCATATATTTTTTTTTCCTTTTTTTATCTTGACTAACAATTTCAGCTAATGTTGTTGGACATTTAGATTTCTAATCTCTAATCCTGACATTCTCTTTGACATGCCAAATATTATCTACAAACACAGACTCTTTAATTAACCAACCAATTTGCCTGGCATTCATTGCTTTATATCTATCATCATTCAGTAAATACTTCCCACGGTGAATTCTTAGATTTGTCTGTACATCAGATCAGATCAGATCAGTCACTCAGTCGTGTCCGACTCTATGTGACCCCATGAATCACAGCATCCCAGGCCTCCCTGTCCATCACCAACTCCTGGAGTTCACTCAGACTCACGTCCATCGAGTCAGTGATGCCATCCAGCCATCTCATCCTCTGTCGTCCCCTTCTCCTCCTGCCCCCAATTCCTCCCAGCATCAGAGTCTTTTCCAATGAGTCAATGCTTCGCATGAGGTGGCCAAAGTACTGGAGTTTCAGCTTCAGCATCATTCCTTCCAAAGAACACACAGGGCTGATCTCCTTTAGAATGGACTGGTTGGATCTCCCTGCAGTCCAAGGGACTCTCAAGAGTCTTCTCCAACACCACAGTTCAAAAGCATCGATTCTTCGGAGCTCAGCCTTCTTCACAGTCCAACTCTTACATCCATACATGACCACTGGAAAAACCATAGCCTGGACTAGATGGACCTTTGTTGGCAAAGTAATGTCTCTGCTTTCGAATATGCTATCTAGGTTGGTCATAACTTTCCTTCCAAGGAGTAAGCGTCTTTTAATTTCATGGCTGCAGTCACCATCTGCAGTGATTTTGGAGCCCCCAAAAATAAAGTCAGCCACTGTTTCCACTGTTTCCCCATCTATTTCCTATGAAGTGATGGGACCGGATGCCTTGATCTTTGTTTTCTGAATGTTGAGATTTAAGCCAACTTTTTCACTCTCCTCTTTCACCTTCATCAAGAAGCTTTTAGTTCCTCTTCACTTTCTGCCATAAGGGTGGTGTCATCTGCATATCTGAGGTTCTTGATATTTCTCCCGGCAATCTTGATTCCAGCTTCTGTTTCTTCCAGTCCAGCGTTTCTCATAATGTACTCTGCATATAAGTTAAATAAACAGGGCGACAATATACAGCCTTGACGTACTCCTTTTCCTATTTGGAACCAGTCTGTTGTTCCATGTCCAGTACACGGAAGTATCTTAATTCTATACCCTTATAACTTAGTAAATAATTCTGTGCCTCAACATTATATTCTCTTCACTCTTCCTTTCTTGGTGCAAATTACAGGTGATTATAAATCATTGACTATAAAGGTCATCCAATTTCTCCTTTTAGGATTACATTATCTTGAATGACTTTAGTTTTCTTTCTATACGTCCTAGATAATCAAGATCTCTTAGCTAAGAAGAACAATAAAAAAAGTGGTCCTTTTGTTACATTAATGTAGTTCTCAATTCTTTCTCACTTTCTCCTTCATGAAATTTCGATTTAAATTGTGGCCTTCAATCTATCTGGGGACTAACAGATAAAAAGGGCAATACCACTTTCGATAAAATTTTCAGAAGCTTCATTTCTTTTGTTATTCCCAAACTTAACAATTCTACATGAAAAGATAGAAACACTTTCATACATGTTATTTATATACTTTTATTGAGACATATCCTCAGAACCTTCTAAATGTTAATACATAGAGAGAGAGTTTTAGTCAAAATGATCAAGCTTTTCAGTAATCAAGGATGTTTTTCATCTTACCAATGCATTTTCACTCCAAAATATTTCTGTCTTCAAATATTAACTTGCCATGTTTTAGTAGTTTTATTTACTTATTTATTTTTGGCTGTGCTGGGTCTTCATTGCTGTGTGAGCTTTTCTCTAGTTGAGGCAAGAGGGGGCCACCCTCCACGTGCTTCCCGCTGTAGCAGCCTCTGCACTGTGGAGCAGGGACTCTAGACGAGGCGGGTCCAGCAGTTGTGGCCATGGGCCCAGTTACTCTGCAGCACGTGGAATCCCCTGGACCAGGGATGGAATCCACGGCTCCAGAGTTGGCAGGTGGACTCTTCACCATTGAGTCACCAGGGAAGCCCTTAAATGTTTTATATTTCCTACTAGTACTTCCTTCTACTACTGAATACGTACAGCAGTGTATCGCTACAAGAAGAAGGTTACTTCCACATAAATGAGCCCTTACTTGAGAGATGTTAATCTAGGCCAATATACCTTAACGTATCCAAAAAAACAGAGATGAACTGTCACTCAGACTAACGTTAGTGTAGAAGGGTTCTCTCTCCCCAGACCCAGATTGCAGAGAATCACATGCAGTTCTTGTATTCCAAAGAATATGAATTCAGTTATGGGTGGGATTGCATATATGTAAAGAATAAAGGTACAAGCTAAGTTATGAGCTTAATTTACCCACTTTCTTATTCATATGTATCATGAACCCAATACATGAAACAGAAAATAAAGCAAAAGACAATTTACTAGGTAATTTGGAAGGAGCAAATTAAAGTGTAATGGCAACCATCTAAATTTATTTTATTTGTAAGTTTTGCATTAACTCTCATTACCATTTGTAATATAGCAATCCCCTTAAAACTTTACCTAACCTTGTTATGATTCTCTGGAATATATATTAGTTTATATATAATTTTAAAATATATTTTATCTTCTAAGTTTTAAAACAAATATGAAATAGAACCCACTCTTCTCTGGTCTTCCTAAAAACTTAGCCTTCTCTTCTATTAAGTGATTAAAAATAGTTTTAAATAGCAAAGCTGACCCAAATAATTCATCTTTTTACATGTCAAGGTTCTTTAAAGCTAAATTGCTTTTAGTAACAGTTGATTTCAATTACAAATTAACTTTGATTTGTTGCTGTTCTTGTCTATGGCATTTGACAGGAATGAATAACTGGTCTATAAATTCTAGTCTCAAATCTGCATCTGGCAAATCATTAGACATTATCTTTAAGAGATTCAAGAAAACCTAAAAAGAAACAAAAATAATTCTTCCATTAAATCACTCTAATTCCAAAGGCATAGTTCAGAAACAAATTATCTTTTTCATATTTTAATTTTAACTAAGAAGTGATTAAAGTAAAAACATATTCATTTTTTTGTCCTTTTAGGACTAAAATAGAGTTCCATTAAAAAAATTGTAAAGCTAAAGCACTTTGCACAATTAATAAATATTTTAGTCATTTGTACCTTATATCCTTTTTATACCTTATATCCTTTCACCACACAAATTGTCACCAGTTGGCCTTTTCAGCTTCTCATTAAAAAAAAAAAAAAGAAGGCAAAATGCAGCCTTGCAGTCTGTGTCGGAATAAAAGTAGTTGAATTCTAAGTTATGTCTTTAGGTTGGAAATAGAAACTATCATGTAGGGATTGTTCAGGGAAGCTCACAGGACTATTTTTATTTCTTTAGACTTATCTATGTGATTATCTTCACAGGTTTAGAATCCCTTTAAGGTCAACAAGCTAGGTTGTAGAGGACAGTTCATGTGGATATATGCAATAATACTAAAACCTGCAATGTAGGCCAAGCATTCCCATATACTGGTGGGGGCACAAAAGAAAATTAAATAAGCATCAACAATTTCATATGCCTATATTTAATAAATGTATTTTCTTGCTATCTGAGATTTAGAGATTTTCAAGAACTTCAGCTTCAACTGCCATGCCCCTCTTCTTCAGTAAATTCTTCCCATGGTGAATTCTTAGATGTGTCTGTACATGGAAGTATCTTAATTCTATACCCTTATAACAGTAAATAATTCTGTGCCTCAACATTATATTCTCTTCACTCTTCCTTTCTTAGTGCAAATTACAGGTGATTATAAATCATTGACTATAAAGTTCATCCAATCTCTTCTTTTAGGGTTACATTATCTTGAATGACTTTAGTTCTCTTTCTTTTTATTTTATTTTATTTTATTTTTTTAATTTTATTTTATTTTTAAACTTTACATAATTGTATTAGTTTTGCCAAATATCAAAATGAATCCATCACAGGTATACATGTGCTCCCCATCCTGAACCCTCCTCCCTCCTCCCTCCCCATACCATCCCTCTGGGTCGTCCCAGTGCACTAGCCCCAAGCATCCAGTATTGTGCATTGAACCTAGACTGGCATCTCGTTTCATACATGATATTTTACATGTTTCAGTGCCATTCTCCCAAATCTTCCCACCCTCTCCCTCTCCCACAGAGTCCATAAGACTGTTCTATACATCAGTGTCTCTTTTGCTGTCTCATACACAGGGTTATTGTTATCATCATTCTAAATTCCATATATATGTGTTAGTATACTGTATTGGTGTTTTTCCTTCTGGCTTACTTCACTGTGTATAATAGGCTCCAGTTTCATCCACCTCATTAGAACTGATTCAAATGTATTCTTTTTAATGGCTGAGTAATACTCCATTGTGTATATGTACCACTGCTTTCTTATCCATTCATCTGCTGATGGACATCTAGGTTGCTTCCATGTCCTGGCTATTATAAACAGTTCTGCGATGAACATTGGGGTACACATGTCTCTTTCCCTTCTGGTTTCCTCAGTGTGTATGCCCAGCAGTGGGATTGCTGGATCATAAGGCAGTTCTATTTCCAGTTTTTTAAGGAATCTCCACACTGTTCTCCATAGTGGCTGTACTAGTTTGCATTCCCACCAACAGTGTAAGAGGGTTCCCTTTTCTCCACACCGTCTCCAGCATTTATTGCTTGTAGACTTTTGGATCGCAGCCATTCTGACTGGTGTGAAATGGTACCTCATAGTGGTCTTGATTTGCATTTCTCTGATAATGAGTGATGTTGAGCATCGTTTCATGTGTTTGTTAGCCATCTGTATGTCTTCTTTGGAGAAATGTCTATTTAGTTCTTTGGCCCATCTTTTGATTGGGTCATTTATTTTTCTGGAGTTGAGCTGTAGGAGTTGCTTGTATATTTTTGAGATTAGTTGTTTGTCAGTTGCTTCATTTGCTATTATTTTCTCCCATTCTGAAGGCTGTCTTTTCACCTTGCTTATAGTTTCCTTTGATGTGCAGAAGCTTTTAAGGTTAATTAGGTCCCATTTGTTTATTTTTGCTTTTATTTCCGATATTCTGGGAGGTGGGTCATAGAGGATCCTTCTGTGATGTATGTCAGAGAGTGTTTTGCCCATGGTCTCCTCTAGGAGTTTTATAGTTTCTGGTCTTATGTTTAGATCTTTAATCCATTTTGAGTTTATTTTTGTGTATGGTGTTAGAAAGTGTTCTAGTTTCATTCTTTTACAAGTGGTTGACCAGTTTTCCCAGCACCACTTGTTAAAGAGATTGTCTTTAGTTTTCTTTCTATATGTCCTAGATAATCAAGATCTCTTAGCTAAGAAGAACCATAAAAAAGTGGTCCTTTTGTTACATTAATCCTATAGATCATTAAATTTGGAGCAGGAGAACACTACTTTCTCTGTTCCTACATTTGTGATGCTAAGCTGCAATAAATAAAATCAGCCAGCATATAGATTTTTCTCATTATATTTTGTGGTCTCCAACCTTCGCAGAGTGAGCCTTCAGACCCACTGGTCAATTCTTTCAAGAGCTGCTTCTTATCTCTTTCTGAGTCTTCAAAGAAAATTACTATACTGGAGTAACTGAAGGATGATTACCATCCCCTGGTCATTTTGTATCTTCAATACACAGGAATACTTGCCTATACTATATGAATGTATGCATTTTCCAAAATTAAGATCCGATTTTCCAAGTCTTCATTTCTTCTTCAAGTATGTTCAATCTCAGCAGATGAAAAGTGAGACTCTTCAAGGGCAATTACCAACAATAATCGAGTACTACTTTTTTCTGGCAATGCCTTAAGTATTTTGATATTATTTAATACTCACAATATTTCTCACAAAACATAGCCTATTATTTACTTTTATGCTTGAAAGATAACTGAACTTTTAAGTAGTCTTCCCATGTTTATACAGCTAGAATCGGGCAAGATGGCATGTCTCTGACATCAGATATGAATGTGATCTAAATCTTAATCAAGAAAATGTCTCCACCTCCTGGACACTCTCTTACAAATTATTTTTATTATATCGTGAAAATTTCATTTCAAATTTAAGATGATTTTGCAACCCTGATGTAGTGAAAATGTGATTTTAACATATAGAATGTTACTCAATCTTAATTGTGTACATTATGAAGTGGGGATTTGTTTTTCTTTTCCAAATAAATAATTGACTGTCTAAGCACCATTTTTTGACTAGCCCACTAATAAAGAATGCTAAATCTCACTCAGTTAAGCCTTTCATATTTATATGGATCTGTATGTTCTCCATTCTGTTTAATGTATTAATTTGTATATTCATATCTTAACACCCTGCCATTATAATTATTAAGCTTTAAAATATTTATTTATATGTGGTAGAATGTATGCCCTCATATTGTTAGATCTCTTCAACATTTATTGGCAATTAATTATTCCAAAAGTAATTATTGCATTGAAACTTAGCCAACTCATATGGGACATTTTCTAGCACTAGGGATCAGAAGGAACATTATTTTTTCTAAGTTTAGAAACTACAAAAATCTCATGGATTTCAAGATTCAAATTAAACTTGAATCATCAAAGATTCAAGTCTAATTTATTCTTACTAAATCACAGCATTTTAGACATGGAAGGACTTTTAAGGATCATTTGGTTGAACTCATTTCTTTTATCTGAGAATACTGAGACCTGGAGAGGTAAAGTAATTTGCAAAATACCACACATTGAGTGGCAGAGAATATATGAAAATTATATCTCTTAGGTAAGTAAAATAAAAAAAAATTCTAATTCTCAGAGTGTTTAAGCTAGCTTTGATTTTTCCTGATTCCAGAATTTATCAACCAAAGTCAGTGATAATTTAATGTATAATCACAAAATGACATTGGTTAGCTAGTAAGTCAGAAACATACCATTAAAATAGGTTATTATGTATTTGAATATTTGATTTGGAGTAGTTTAGTATGAATTGAACATCATAGGAGGGAAAATATAGTAGGAATTCCACATCTGGCGAAGGAGGACTAGCTATTTCCAGACCAGTACTTTTTGTTTGCTCTCTGTTTTTGTCTTTGCTTTTGTTTATAGCACAGACTGATATTGTCAATCAATAAGAAGTGTTATATTTGGATAAATGAACAAAGAACACATCAAACAGAAAAAATGAAGGACCTAAAATACAATGTGAAGTGGAGGGGCCAAATGTACTACAGGGAAGAAAAGGAGAGAAAGGTAAAATAACATTTTAAGTCACACTTCTTGGCATCTGCTGAGTCCAAGGGAGCAGTCGAAAGATTACAGCCAAGCAGAAAGTGGCTGCTCAGGAACTTTAATTAGAGCAGAGTTTCTGACATTCTTAACAGGCCAGGATGTAAATTTTCAAATTTATGGCCCTGCATGAAGAAGGAACATTGGTACAAAGCCCAGGATTTCACAAGTAATCCCTAAAGTGCTGTACTCTGTAAGGATGAATTTGAATTAGACAACTCTTCTCCAAAACTGATGCTCAGCTTCAAATCAGCACAACCTCTGATCAAATGAAGCCAAAGTGTCTCTGCTTGGCCAGAGGAAAAGTAAATTTTTCCGAAAGGAAGTAACACTAAAACCAGCTCTTCAAGTTTTCATGTAAGCTGGAGGAGCTCAACTACAAACCACCAAATGTGTAAATAGAAAAATAATGACTCACAGAATGGATAATAGAGATATTAGAAATAGACTCACAGGAGATTCATTAGTTCAGTTCAGTTTAGTTAGTCGCTCAGTCGTGTCTGACTCTTTGCCACCCCATGAATCGCAGCACACCAGGTCTCCCTGTCCATCACCAACTCCTGGAGTTCACCCAAACTCACATCCATCGAGTCAGTGATGCCATCCAGCCATCTCATCCTCTGTCTTCCCCTTCTCCTCCTGCCCCCAATCCCTCCCAGCATCAGGGTCTTCTCCAATAAGTCAACCCTTCGCATAAGGTGGCCAAAGCACTGGAGTTTCAGCTTTAGCATCATTCCTTCCAAAGAAATCCCAGGGCTGATCTCCTTCAGAATGGACTGCTTGGATGTCCTTGCAGTCCAAGGGACTCTCAAGAGTCTTCTCCAACACCACAGTTCAAAAGCATCAGTTCTTCTGTGCTCAGCTTTCTTCACAGTCCAACTCTCACATCCATACATAGGTGTTATTAGATTCAGATATGACTAATGCCTTAAAAAAATTGAGTAATAACATGGAGAATTTTATCAGCCAACAGAGAACCATAAAAATAATCCTAAAAAAATTATAATAACAGTATAAGTAATCAGTGTATCATCTTGACAGCAAAATAGATATAACATAATGAAAGATTAGTTAATTAGAAAGCTGGATAAAAATATTCAGACTGAAACATGGAGAGAAAAAAGAGGAAATCGCTGAGAAATACCAGAAGTAAACATAAGATTCAGTGAAAACATCTAACTTTTCTTTAAGCAATGCCCCAGAAGGAAAGGAGAAAATGAAGCAGAGCTGATACTTCAAGAACTTGTTTAGTCACTAAGTCATGTCTGATGCTTTTGTGACCCCATGGACTGTAGCCCATGAGGCTGCTCTGCTCATGCGATTTCCCAGGCAAAAATACTGGAGTGGGTTACCATTTTTTCCCCGGAGCATCTTCCTGACCCAGAGATCAAACCCACATCTCCTGCATTGTCATTTGGATTCTTTACCACTGAGCAACTTGGGAAGCGCCACTTCAAGAAACAGAGATGGATGACTTTCCAAAACTGATACACATAACTCTAGCAACAGATTTAAGAAACAGTACAATTCCAAGCAGTATGGATTCAAAAGAAACATGATAACCATTGATGGTCAATTTGCTTAAAAACAAAATCTAAAAAATGTTGTAAGAACCAGAAAAAATGAAAAGACATGACAACTTAAAACAGGACACATTAATGCCAAGTTGACTCTTCAATGCAGCTAATATAAATTAGAGAAAAGTGGAATGAAATATAACATGAGAAAAGAAATGGCTGCTAGTCAAAAGTTCTTCTTCTAGTAACAATTTCTTTCAGTGATGAAAATATAACAGTTTAGAATAAACAAGTAAAGAAAAAGAATAGCTGTCAAAAGATCCACAGCAAATGACCTCAACATGTAGAAGAAAAATGGTCTGATGAAAACATGGAGATATAGGAAGGAAAAAGTGGTGACAATAATTTTTAATAACAACTTTTAATGAATGGTGAATTTATACAGTAAAAAAAATTCTTATGGAATTCATAAATTTATAACAAGTAGAGGATAAAGTGAAAAAGGGAGTAAAATGGAAGAAATATAATGTATTTTATACTTGTGTTATTATAAAATGCAACAAATCCTCAGTGTTTATATTATATCTAATATTATAGCATCAATACTTATGTATTTCTATAAATGACAAAATGAAAAAAACAAACAGAAAAATCTATGGTGGGAGATGCTAATATACCTCTGTTAATAACTTAAAAGTATTGCAAGGAAGTTGAATATTTATTTCACATGATTAACAAAAGGGGATAGCAGAAAAAGAGATCCTCTCAAAAAAGAATAAAAAGTGGAAGAGGACTTTTGTTTGGGAAATACATTTACAGTATTTTTGAACTCTGCCTAGGTCGTTCTTGGAAGTTGGGGTTACAGAGTCAGAAATTGATTTAGTCCTTTAAATGCTATAGACTAGCACAAATTCACTGAAAAGATCTTTCTCCATAGCTGGCCCTGAAACTCCAAAGAGCAAGTCCTTGTGATCTTGCCCATCAGCAATAATCCTGTTAAAATAACACCTTCTACCCCTTGAAAGTATACTGTCTTCCTAAAAGCAGTTTGCTTAATACTTTTCACATTTGGCTTTGAATGAGCACATAGTAGCTCTACCCCTATGGTCCTCTACAAGTGTAAAAGGAAATGCACAGTACTCTGAAAACTATTTTTAAATAAAAATTCACTGCTTCAGCAGTCTTTGGATTTCTCTCCTGTATAAGTTGCAAGTAGCTGATAGGCTAAGGTTTGCAGCTCTTGTTTTATATACTGCTTTTTCAACCTTAGTCATGTTGAATTTAATCACTCTCTTTGCAAATTGGTATATTTATCTTGTTGAAGTCCCTTTGAGCTTTAACTCAAAATTTTATACACTTAGAAAAATTTCATTTAATAACCTTTTATATGCATATATGTGTAAAAGAAGTATAATTTGTGGAGCATGAGCTAATTTACTTTATGCTTAATAATACTTAATTCAAAAATCATTTCAAAACATTTAGACAGGAGACATTATTACCTGATTAAGGCCATAGCAATCCTTTTATACTATAAAGAATACTAATTTTGATGGCTACTTCATGTCTCCAGAGGCAAATGTGAATTAGCAGAAATCCAATATCACCTCGCCTATATCAAAAGATAGAAAAGAATAAAATTGTGAGAACGATGTTCAGCTTTAAGGAACAGAAGTATAAGAGACATGCTCTGCATCAGGTGTGGTGGGATAAAGCAGTCACTTTCTATCATACATACAGCAACTGCAAACGCTGCACCCAATGCTAAAGAAACCAGCAAACAGTCACCCCACCCACATCCCCAAACACTCGGCAAGAGCTCTGGAGAAACAACAAAAACAGGTACATTTTGGAAGTGATAGCCTGGGGTAAGATTTTTATAGCTTTATCTTGATGGCAGTAGAAAACATACCATCTTTCTGGCCTGAAGAAATATATCGAAAAGGAACTGAGCCCAAAACCACAGCAGCTGTAAAAGCAGAGGACAGGGGCATCACTGAAAAGAGAGGCTGATAAGAGAAATCTCAAATTATCTGTATAAATTTTATCCCAGTTTTTCAAACCTGTGAATCACTTGTGTACCGAAACAGAATGGACCTAAGTTAAAAGAACTGAACTGAGATCGGAGTTGATTCCTATTGCAGTTGTGACCAAGTTGGCAATTTGCATCAAACTAAATTAATTGCTTCCTAAAATGCAGTTAACAGGGACCAAGACTCAAAGAATCTTGTGAAGAAAAAAATACACTCATAATGAATGTAAAGGCAGGGATATAGGAAATGTGTTTTTTAAAATGGAAATTTTAGAAATGAAAAATACAAAATCCTAAATAAAAATTGTCTGGAAGAACTTAATAATGTAATGAAGGTAATGGAAAAAATATAAATTTGATTTAGATCATTAAAAGTTATTAATCAGAGAATTAACAGGAAAAAAAGATGGATAAAATAAGCAGAGCTTCAAGGACTGTGCAACAGTAGCAAAAGTCTAACATATGTTAGCATAGATATCAATATTGAGGTAAATAATATTTGACAAAATGATGGCTAAATACTACTGAAATTTGGTGAAAAATGTGTTTTATACAGTCAAGAAACTTTGCAAAGCCAAACAGGATAAATACAAACATATCACACCTAGGTACATCAAAGTTAAAGTACTAAAAAAACAAAAATATAGAGAAAATCAACTTTGAAATAAACCACAGAAAAACAACAATATTGTGTACATCACATCTTAAGTAGAAAATCCAAACGAATCTACAAAACAACCTCATGAATACGTGAATTCAGAAAGCCACTGAATACATGCTTGGTCTATAAAACCCAGAGTAACAAAAGTTGGAAAAAGGAATTTCCAAGAATTCTATTTACAACTGTGTCAAAAATACACTTTTAGGAAAAAATGTGAATGGATGGTATGGTAAACCATAAAGCATTGCTGTACTTTATTAAAGAAAATAGAAATAAATGGAAAATATATTCCTGGATTGGAAAATTGAACATCAGTTAGATGTCAATTATACCTAAATTGACTTGTAGGTTTGCATATAACAACTGTCAAAATGACACTAGTTTTTAAAAAAGCAGGATCCTCTATGAGCCACCTCCCAGAATATTGGAAATAAAAGCAAAAATAAACAAATGGGACCTAATTAAACTTAAAAGCTTCTGCACATCAAAGGAAACTATAAGCAAGGTGAAAAGACAGCCTTCAGAATGGGAGAAAATAATAGCAAATGAAGCAACTGACAAACAACTAATCTCAAAAATATACAAGCAACTCCTACAGCTCAATTCCAGAAAAATAAATGACCCAATCAAAAAATGGGCCAAAGAACTAAATAGACATTTCTCCAAAGAAGACATACAGATGGCTAACAAACACATGAAAAGATGCTCAACATCACTCATTATCAGAGAAATGCAAATCAAAACCACAATGAGGTACCATTTCACACCAGTCAGAATGGCTGCGATCCAAAAGTCTACAAGCAATAAATGCTGGAGACGGTGTGGAGAAAAGGGAACCCTCTTACACTGTTGGTGGGAATGCAAACTAGTACAGCCACTATGGAGAACAGTGTGGAGATTCCTTAAAAAACTGGAAATAGAACTGCCTTACGATCCAGCAATCCCACTGCTGGGCATACACACTGAGGAAACCAGAAGGGAAAGAGACACGTGTACCCCAATGTTCATCGCAGCACTGTTTATAATAGCCAGGACATGGAAGCAACCTAGATGTCCATCAGCAGACGAATGGATAAGAAAGCAGTGGTACATATACACAATGGAGTATTACTCAGCCATTAAAAAGAATACATTTGAATCAGTTCTAATGAGGTGGATGAAACTGGAGCCTATTATACAGAGTGAAGTAAGCCAGAAGGAAAAACACCAATATAGTATACTAACACATATATATGGAATTTAGAATGATGATAACAATAACCCTGTGTATGAGACAGCAAAAGAGACACTGATGTATAGAACAGTCTTTTGGACTCTGTGGGAGAGGGAGAGGGTGAGGGTGGGAAGATTTGGGAGAATGGCATTGAAATATGTATAATATCATGTATGAAACAGTTGCCAGTCTAGGTTCAATGCACGATACTGGATGCTTGGGGCTGGTGCACTGGGACGACCCAGAGGGATGGTATGGGGAGGGAGGAGGGAGGAGGGTTCAGGATGGGGAACACATGTATACCTGTGGCAGATTCATTTCAATATATGGCAAAACCAATACAATATTGTAAATTTAAAAAATTAAAAAAAAAAACTTATACGGGCAGTCACACAAACAGTAGTCAAAAAATTTTTTAAAAGAAAAAAATATTTGTACTCAGGTCACTTGATTTTATGAGCTACTAGTAAAAGCCTTAATCAAGACAGTGTGCCTGGTGCAAGCTTAGGCATAGAAATCATTTGAAAATAATAGATTGTCTAGAACTATAGCTGCATATGTAAATATGTATATATATTTGATTTTTCAAAGATGTCAAGATAATTCATAGATGAAAAGGAAGTCTACATCAAATTTTGTTAGACACACTGGATGTCTGTATAGAAAAATTTAACATATACTCCTAACTGAAAAGAAAATGGACCACAGGCTTAAATATAGAGGCTAAAATTATTAAACTTACAGAAGGAAACATAGGAGACAGCCTGTGTGACCTTTCGGTTGGCAAGTATAAAAACACATAACCCACAGTAAATGCACAATAAAGGGAGAAAATCGATAATTTGGACTTCATCAGGATGAAAAACCTGCTCAACAAAAGGCATCATTTAGAAAAAGAAAAGTCAAAGTACAGATAGAGAGGAAACACTCACTATTCATATATTAGGCAAAAGACTCGTAACTGGAATATAAAATATGTTCTTAAAACACAATAGGAAGAATAATAAGCCAGTTTTGAAAAGTAAACAAAACCCTTGAATGCCACTTACTAACAGAAGATACATAAATGACCAATGGTCACATAAATAGCTGTTCCAAGTCATTGGTCATCAGCTGATTGCCAGTTAGAACCACATGAAATAATTATTTATGATCGTGCCTGTATGTGCACCCCCACACCCCCACAGAAACGTGCACACACATGCATGCAAGCTAAAATGGCTACATTTTTAAAAAATCTGAATATCTTAAATATCACAGAGCTCTTTGAATAATAAGAAATCTGAAAAATTATTGGTTAAAATATGAAATATAATTGCCACTTTATGTATGTGCATGTATGGCCTATATGCCACTTTATGGGTATATATAATATGTAGTAGGGGTGTGTGTGTGTGTATGTATATGTATCTTCCACATATACTAGCTATCAACCCTAAATATCCAAGATTTTTAAAAGTATAAATGATCCCAAAGACATACGTATCGATATTTACAGCAGTTTTAATAGCAATACCCCAGACTTCTAAGCACTCCAAATGTTCATCAAAAGGGAAATAGAGGAGCAAAACACGGTACAAGAGAATACTAGCCAAAAAAAAAAAAAAAGAGAGAATACTAGCCGTCTAAGAGGAATGGCACACTGATCTACACAACCAAAGTCACTGTGATGAATGACGCCCATACAGTGAGTGCATGCAGCAGGGTTCTGCTCATATAAAAACTCTGGAAAATAGATACTCCTCTGCAGTAACAAATGGCATATCAGAAGTCCACAGTCTTGAGCAGATGGAGGATACTGGCCAGAGTACCCTTTCGGGAATGATGGTAACGCTCCAGACTGTAATGGTGGCTGTGAATTCATGGATGTCTATTTCTGTCAAAGTTCATGAAATTGAACAATTTAAATGGGTATGTTTTCATGTATGCTAACTATAAAATTAGATGTATTGGTATATCAACATCTGCATTAATACATAACTTAAAGGGGTGATGATAAAAACATACTGTCCTTGGACTCCTGATAGTTTAAGAATATGTGAGGCTTGAAGTCCCATCTTATATTTTATGGTGTGGTAATGACACATTTACAGAAGAAAATATGTTGTAGAGTGCATGGACTTTGAAATCAAAGAGACCCATGTTTCAATTTTATTTAGATAAGTTCTTCTTAGACTTTGTAAGCCTCAATTTCCACACCTATAAAATAGAGGTAGATGATACTACTATGCTGTAGAATAATGTTAGTTCAAACAGACCTCAGTTTTAATCCTTAAACTACCATTGGAGCCTGTGCAAATTTCTTCATCTCTCTTTTTCTTGAAAATAAAAATGGCCATAACTCTGAGTCATAAAATTAGTCCAAGGATTTATTGAGTTGGCAAATGGAAAACAACTAATAAAATGTCTGGCACAATGCAAGGGCTCAATAAATGTTAGTTTTCCTCTTCCCATTTCAGTAATACCAAGAGAGCTAAAATATGATACGAAACAGTTGGCAAGATATTAATGTTGGAAAGAGATTTCTCATAGTGTAGACTAATGTATTTTCATATTTTCAAAGAATAACAGCTAAGGCTTCAATTGTTGAATCTCAAATTACTTTCCTAATTTACCTAAAGGTTTGAAGAGCAGACTTCAAAGGACACACATTCCCTAAGATCAAATATTTAAGTAAAGGTTATCTGAAATACCTAAACCTTTGAAAATATCTCAAAGGGGAATTCCATTTCCAGCAATATGACAGAAAGATATCCTGAGGGGACTTCTTACTATAATACCACTTGATCCGAGATAATTTACAGCAAATACACTTTTAAAGCAGTGTTGTAAACAAAAGAAATATCCAAGGACAAATAATAGTAAAAATAAGCCAGTGAGGTAAAGCTGACACATGAAAGCTAGTGCACACAGAGTCCAGGCTGCATTCACGAAAAGTGGCGATGCCAGATCGGAAATGGAGACACTCAGATCGGCGTTCTCCAAGCAGATGGCTGGCTGACTCTGAAATTGTCCCATGGATCTACAAACATCCAGGAGAGTTAAAGTAGGTTCAACTGCTAGCTTTCCCTGGAAGAGAAACTTCAGATGCCCTCAAGAGTGAGTAAGTGAGCGTGCTCAGTCATGTCTGACTCTTTCCTACCGTATGAACTGTAGTCAGGCAGGCTCTTCTATCCTTGGAATTTTCCAGGCAAGAATACTGGGGTTGGGTTGCCATTTCCTACTTCAAGTGATCTTTCCAAGCCAGGGACTAAACTCACATCTCTTGTGTCTCCCGCATTGGAGGCAGATTCTTTACCACTGCACCATGTTATGAGAATGGCACCACAATTTGACTTTTAAAAAATACAATAGAGAGTTTCAGCAAAGTTGACTCTGGCAAAAAGACTTGTAAAAAGAGAAAAACATTTCTGATGAGACTGACAAAAGTAGGGAGAGAAATAGCACACAAAAATAACACTTGAAATGGAAAAGAGGACATGCTAAAGAAACAGCATAGATTGAAAAGTTATTGAGAGTCTTAAAAAACCTTAGTTCCAATCAAGAGTAAAATGTTAGACTTAAATGGACAAGTACCCAGAAATAGGTAATTTCATAGCACTATATCAAGACTAAAGAGGAAACACAGATTACCTGTATTTACTATGTATATAGAATCTGTGATTTAAAGTTTCTAATGAAGAAGACACCAGGCCCAGATGGTTTTACTGGTGAGTTCAAGCAAAAGTTTAAGTAATTTATAATTACAACCTCCAGCAAGTTCTTAAACAAAATAAATGGGGGGGGGGAGATATCCAATTTATTATTAATTAGTCCTGTTCTTATAATCAAACCTTGATGTCAAAATTAAATAAGGACTTTGAAGAGATACAAACGTCGAAAACAAAAGACTAGCTATGCTGTCACTTCAGTCGTGTCCGACTCTGTGTGACCCCATAGACGGCAGCCCAACAGGCTCCCCCGTCCCTGGGATTCTCCAGGCAAGAACACTGGAGTGGGTTGCCATTTCCTTCTCAAAAAGACTAGCAGCAAAATATAAAAAATTAGGAGTATACCCTAGGAATTCAAGAGGGCTTTCACATTATATAATCCATAAGTACAATCCATCTCAGTAACAGGCCATAAAAGAAAAATCCATGCTATCACTTCAGAAGAATCAGAAAAAGTACATGACAAAATTTATGACTAATCAGTGCATAATTACCTATCAAACTGGTAATGGGAAGAAGCTTAACTTTGCAAACTCTATCAAAACACTCAATAAATGCAATTTCCTCTGGCAAAATGCAAGAAGTAGTCCTTTCAGATCAGCAGCAAGACAAAGAAGACTATCAGAACAAGTTACATATCAAGAAGTACTAGAAGTCTTAGATGGTGCAAGAAAAAAAGAACTTTGAGAGGAAAAAGAAACATTTGTGAATTATACAGATATTCATATAAAGGCTCCCTGTGTGTGTGTGTATATATATATATATATATATATATATATATACACAAAAATCATTTAGTTATGTAAGAACTTAGTAAAGTTGCAGATACTGGTATAAACAATGAAATGCACCTGTATTTATCAATAAAATAGTTATGAAACATTTTAAAAACTATGTTTAACAAGAATAGCAAAACCATAAGTAATCAAAAGATGTGCAAGAACTTTGAAGATAAAATGTGGAACATACTGAAAGACATTAAAAGTTCTAAATAAATGAAGCAATGTAACCTATCAAAGACAAGTATAGTCAACCCATAAAGATTAATCTATTAGTATGTTTATAGCTAAACCAAATCTAATAATGTTGAGACAACGGGCTATCCAAGTAGAAAATTTGAAATGTAATCTATACATCAACTATCCACAAAAATTGAATATGAATTAAATATTTTAGAGTTAAAAGTGAAATATTTAACCTTTTCAAGAAATATAGGAGAATATTTTTAACCTTCATGTTAGGAAACAGTTTATTTTATTGAAAAAATAATATAAATATGAACTATAAATGAAGATTAACAAAATTTAAGATCCATATTCATCAGTAGACACCATAAAATGAGCACCATAAAAGATGCAAAATATATTATGGACTGGTAGTTATCTTAAATTTCTAGACGAGTTTAAATGTGTAAATTTAAATTCCTACAAGCTTTATCAACCTTTTAACTATCATTCATTTAATTTTTCATACTGAGTTTGCATCTTGAGTTAAGATACTGAGTTCCTGTGTACTTTGCAGCATGCAATGCTCAGCTTATATCCAATCCAAAGATGTCTCTGGGCTAAAAGATACAACATTTGGCATGTGGATATCCATACACAGAGTGCATTGCCAGCACCAGCAGCTTGCACAATCTGTGCTTGGAAATTTACATTGATCATAATTACTGTTCCACCTGTATTAAATAATGCTCTGCTATCCTGGGGAATTTCAAAAATGGTTTCTCAAAGTTGTCTGTGGTAACACAGTAAGCACATGTAAAGAAATGTGGAACAATAGAGCACTTTTCAACACAATTTCAATGAAAATTTTATAACCTGTACCTTGGTGAGTTTTTAAAGAAATATTTGGTTCTTGAGTTATTTCTGGTGCCCATATTCAGTCAAGCACTTATTGGGCATCTCTTTTGTTTCCAATAATCAGGGTGCTGTGTATTAATATAACAGATATGAAAACCTGGTGTGTGCTTTTGAATACCCCTTAATTGGAGAAAGGAAATAAGCACAAACTACTTTTGTTTTTCTGAATAGAGATTAAATAATAACTTGCCATAAGTTATAGGAAAGATTCAAATCATGGCAAATTTCTCATTAGATTTTCAGTGGTACATGTAAAGAGATATATTCTAAAATATTAGTAGTATTCTGGATGAAATTCAATGCATATATTCTCATCAAAAAGTAACATGTTGGTGAAAGTGAAAGTGAAGTCGCTCAGTCATGTCTGACTTTTTGCGATACCATGGACTGCAACCCACCAGGCTCCTCTACCCATAAGATTTTCCAGGCATGCTTATTCTAAAAGATCAAAGATTTAGAACTTATGGTTGCCTAATGCCTATCTTTCCTCTGTCTTATCTATGTTTTCTGGCTTTGAAATAGGCCAGGAATAGCCAGATAATCCTGGGTGGTACAGATCTCCTGGGGAAGGGCATGACAACCCACTCCAGTATTCTGGTCTGGAGAATTCCATGGACAGAGGAGCCTGGCAGGTTACAGTCTAGGGGGTCACAAAGAGTTGGACATGACTTAGTTACTAAACCACCATCAAGGGGAATAGCCAATAATAAGGAGAATATAAGAATGCAAAACTGAAAAGCAAGATTATACAAAAACAGAATAATGAAGTACAACAGAAATTATGAAATGATAAAAATGTAGTTTTAAGATGTGATAGCAGAAAATGACAAGGCACTCTGAAGACTTTCAATTCCTCAGTTTGCCATGTTCTCTAAACCTTGAGCATCTAAGCCTTTATTTACTGTTTCTACCTCCTGGAGCTCTCCTTTCCGTCTGACCTTGCCCACTCTCTGCCCTTCTTAACCTGTTTAAAATAAGTTCATCATTCAAAGAATGTAAACGTCTCTTCTGCTGTGATCATTTCACTGCCCACAATCCCCACCAGCAATTCATAATGGATGTAATGCTCTCTGTTTTGTTGCCCACACCACTCTATTTACCATTACATCCACCATCATTATGGAGAAGGAAGTGGCATTCCACTCCAATATTCTTTCCCGGGAAATCCCATGGACAGAGGAGCCTGGTGGGCTACAGTCCGTGGAGTTGTGAGAGTCATACATGATTTAGTGACTAAATTCACCAACTACCCCATCATTTATTAAGTAGTTTACAATTACATTGTAATGTCTGTTTTCCCCAATACACAGCAAGCATCCTTAAATTGGTGAGCAACTTGTTCTCTTGTGATCTCAATGCATGATACGTAATAGACATTCACCAAACACTGATTGATTATATTTTTCCAAAGTCATGCATAAAGTGATTAATATACATAGATATCTTTTCTATGCTCCTTGCATAAGGGTTACTATTGAAAGTAAATGGTGGATTTTGTTGGTTTTTATTTTTACAGTGCTTCGGAAGAAGAGTGGGTGCTTTCATTATGAGTTACATCTCTAGAAAAAGTGTTCAAGTCACACAGATTAATACCTAAACATAGTGATACTACTGAATCTCTATTTGTAACAAGTACCTTATTTCCAACCTTTAAAAAAAAATGAGCAGAATGCATCATTTACTTAATTATATTATTAAATAACAGTCAAACAAATGTATATAGTTTCTAGTCATACAATGTATGTAGTTTCACCAAGGTAGGGGAAGAGATTTAGAGGACAAATTTTCTTTGAAAAAAGTACCTTCAAGGACCCAGCAGCAATTATTGGGTCAGGGGTTAGACAAAAATACAGAAATCAAGAGGCTGCTGCAGCTGCTAAGTCACTTCAGTCGTGTCCAATTCTGTGCGACCCCATAGACAGCAGCCCACCAGGCTCCCCCATCCCTGGGATTCTCCAGGCAAGAACACCAGAGTGGGTTGCCATTTCCTTCTCCAATGCATGAAAGTGAAAAGGGAAAGTGAAGACGCTCAGTTGTGTCCGACTCTTAGCGACCCCATGGACCTCAGCCTACCAGGTTCCTCTGTCCATGGGATTTTCCAGGCAAGAGTACTGGAGTGGGATGCCATTGCCTTCTCCGAATCAAGAGGCTAGGTGTTACTAATCATATTTATCATTCCATGCTGTGTACAGCTTAGATCTCAATTTCTTTGCCTCAGAAGAAAAACAACTATCATTATTCAAGTAAATAATACTTAATATCATAGATTCACAATTTTTCATATAAAGATCTTTAAAAAATACTTATTCTTACTAACTAGAACAAATCCCTGGGTTGGGAAGATCCCCTGGAGAAGGGAAAGGCTACCCACTCCAGTATTCTGACCTGGAGAATTCCCTAGACTGAATAGTCCATAGGTTTGCAAAGAGTCAGACACAACTGAGCGACTTTCACTCACTCACTCAGAACAAATCAGAAGATGAGGTATTTTTTCCTGAAAGTTATGAAATTCTAAAGACTTCTTAGTGGAACTTCAACTGATAGAGTTGAGGAGAATTTTGTAGGTAGTCCCTTGATTGTTTTTTCAACTAAAATTATTATTCTCTTATAGAATATTTCTCCTTCATTTTCTCAGAGTTTGTTGAGTAATATGCTCTGTCTATTGGCTCATAAAGAAGAGCCAGTTTGATAAAGTATCTTTGGGTAAGTCACTAAAGGTTGAGTTCTCTGTATATTTGGCTTTAAAGTGAAAAATTCATGAACTAGAACATTGCTATGTTCTATAGGAAGTTCCTATAAATATTCATACTTGTAAGAAATTTTTGCATAGCCACAATAATAAAATATGCCATTGAAATTTTAGATCCTAACATATAATTACGTTTCCTCATACCATGAAGTAAAAAAGTGTATAATTCCATTTACTGCCTTTGGGTTTCAAACTCCTGCTGCTAAAAGCAATGAAGCAAACAATGAAGGTAGTGCTGGCATTATTAATCTTTCTTGGCAAAGGCACTTTACTTCCAATATAACAGGAAATATAACTAAAGCTACTTAGTTCGGCCAAGAATGCAAGTTTTCATGTGTTGTAAATGTTTTAGAAATTAGATTTTTTTCAAAAGCAGTTTTTGTTTGTTCAGATGAAAGCACTTGAAACATAGGTACTACCAAGAGTAAATTATCAATTAAATTAAAACTCTTCAGTCAGATGGAAGAGAAATAACTAATCTCACCATTTTGTCACTTTAACATGGTAATCTTCAGTCTAGGCAATGTCCTTCAGTCTGACAGGACCCCAAGTACTTCATAAAATTTCCATGGTATACAAACTGCATCATGATATACAGACAGCTGTTGAACAGGAGAGAAAGACAATAATAGTCACTACAATCAGGCTGAGAAGATTTGGGTAGAGAAGATGGTATTTGCTTCATAAGAGCTGTAAGGAATTTACTGAGAAAAATGGTAATTAGTGATACTGAATGCAAGTGAATACCGTAAGTTGCCTAGATGAAAGTGTTCTGAACTCTTCATTGATTCCATCATTACAGACTTTGTCTCTTTATATACACCTTTGGAAGGTATGCACATTCCAAGCTCTCTTTTCCAGTGTTAGACCTAAATTACACATGTAAGCTTTGTAGTTGGCCATGAGCTTCTCATTTATGCAGAAACAACTTCACAGTTATTTGTTACACAAACCTATTGAGAGCATACTAGCCTGCTGGCTTGTGTGAACATTTTGCTGAACAGCTGCTCTGGCTTTAAAATTTGGACTTTCCAAGCACTGTTTGAAATACCAACAGCAAATGTGGAAGGTACAGGAAAGAATTTTTGCTTACATGTCATCATTTCTAGCTTGATATTTATATGCTTTTTTCTTAATTATATTAGGAGAATAGATACTCAAGTCAAAATACAAAAATAAAAGATACCTAGAAATGTTTGGATTTATAACATTTAAAACTGTATGAAAGAATTATGTGTGTATACATATATAATAAGAGTAAAATTAGAAATGCTAATTAGAAAATAGTAGAAATTGCACATTTAAATGATTATAAATTATTAAAATGTTAAAGGCTATAGATTAGCAAACATCATTCTGGATTTTTGTGAAAATCTTATCTATACAAAAGAATGTTGCAGGGTTTTAAAAAATCATTTGTATAACCTGAAAGTTTATTAAATCAGGTTTACTTAAACCTGCAGTGCTTTTTTTTTTTAATAACAGAAGTAGGCTATTGTGCATCCATACAATGGAAAATTGTACAACCATTACAAGCAGTATTGTGAGTCCACTTTTATAGGTATGAAAAATTCCCACACTGAATTATTGAGTACAACTAAATTACAAAGAAGTGATTCTAATATGATGCCATTTATATAACAGCACTAAAACCCTCTGTGTGAATGTATGTGTGAAGATATAGTGTATTAATTAGGATTTGGAAGTAACAAAATAGCCCTCACATTTCAGTGGTTTCTTTACATTCATTTCTTGTTCATGCTCTGTGTAGGTTGCTCTGGCCAGGTCCCTAGATCTGTGTCATTTCTCTGTTGCTGTGGAACAAATGACCACTAACGTAGTGTCTTAAAACCGTACTCACTAAGCACGTCACAGTCAGAGGTCCCAGGGGGCTCTCAAGGCCCAAGTCAAGGTCCTGGCTAGTTTGGGTTCTCGTTTGGAAGTTAGGGAAAAAAATATCTGCCTCCAACTTCATTCAAATTTTTCATGTAATGCGGTTCCTTCCAGCCAGACAACTGAAGCCCCCTTTTTCTTAAAGGCTGTCAGCCTTTATCTTGCAAAGTATCAGGGACTGTTCACCTCCTGCAGTCTGCTCTCAGATCTTTGCCCTGCAGCCTCCTGCATCTCAGCAATAGCAAATCTTCCTTGCAATAAATTTCTCTCCTGTTTTCAGTATCTCAGATTTCCTCTTCTTCTATGTCAGAAAAGAAATGTCTTTGCTATTGAAACACTCATGGAATCTAGGTAATCTGGATAACTTCCCTGTCTTAAAATCAAGTGATTAGAAGACTTAATTACATCCGCAAAATCCCTTTTGCCTTGAACTAAAACACAATCATGGGAGTAGCATGAGGAGATAGAGGTCATAGGGCCTTCATAGAATCCTGCAGAGCAGAGGCTGTGTTCTGTCTTCCCCTTAGATCAGGCCTCAGGGATCCAGGCTGAAAGAGCATCCCCTGTATGAGACGCTGGTGTTCCCCTCACGTGCCACGGACCAAAGCAAGTCACATGGAGCAGCACAGTGTCAGTGAGCAGGGAGGTGTACTTTCCCACAGGAGGAGTGCAAATAACATGGCAATTTGACGTCTACAGGCAGGAAGGTAAGTAATACTCAGAAACAGTAATTCAGTCTACCAGGCCTAGGGAGCGAGATCTAGAAATATGGTTACTACAGGGTTTGATGTTCAGTCATGATGGTATAAAACACGATTTTTTAAAAAAATTTGTGTTGCTATATTATCTGTATTTTTCAAAAGTTATATGACTTTCTCATAATTGAGAAAAAGAAAAACATTTTATCTTGAAAGAATGTAAAATATAAGTCAGAGAGTTCAGGATTTTTCAACTCTGCTTTACAGATGAGCAGAGTTAGTCAATGAGAAGCTGTGTCCATTTACATAAAAGTAGCTGCAGTCCATGGGGTCCCTAAGAGTCGGACACCACTGAGCGACTTCACTTTCACTTTCCACTTGCATGCATTGGAGAAAGAAATGGCAACCCACTCCAGTGTTCTTGCCTGGAGAATCCCATGGACAGAGAAGCCTGGTAGGCTGCAGTCCATGGGGTCGCACAGAGTCAGGCATGACTGAAGTGACTTAGCAGCAGCAGCAGCAACAGTATTTATAAGCTGCATTTTGTTTCTAAAATATTACAAAATATATTTTTAAAGTTCAATATTTGATTAATTTTACACAATAGTTACTATTATCTTTGTTTTATTTATGGGAGAAAATGAGGCTCAAGTGATTTTTAATGAAACTTCCATGCCAAGAATTGGAAGCCAGGATTTTTAGACTGTGGATTGATTATACACCCTCTGAAGTGCCATGATACCTCTTACTTATATACACATCAATAACAGCTTCTAATATTTATTAATACTTACTACATTCCAGAATGTACCATGGTATCTAGTCCAGTCATAAGTAAGAGGTCTGGAATGCTCAAATATAAGCAACAACGTTTTGCTTTGTATTTCAATTACAATTTGAATAAAAGGCTACAACAAGATGAAACGTGTATATATATATATATATATCAGTTATAAAGCAAGAAAAGTTGATATTATTTTTTAACAGAGATGCATAAATTCTAGTCATGCATTCTGATGGATGCTACACCCCTACCTTCACAACTGTCTACAATCCATACCAAGCCAACCATCTGATACACTTGCAAGAAATGCAAATTATATTATGCTTTGATGATGACTTCCTTTCTTCTCTTCTGCTAAAACCTGTGATTCTTATATTTCTCCAAATACCAGGGACATCTCTGTGGTCTTCTAAATTAAAGAGCCCCACTATTTTTTTTTTTATCAAAACTTTCATATGAGATGTTTTTGGTGATGATCATGGTGGTGATTTGGTTGAGGGTACTATCAATTGAATTCCCAAATTCATGATATTCCTTAAAATATATGACTCTGTAAACGTGTGAATCTATTCTCACTTCTTCCTGAAGCTTGATTAATACAGGGCTAAAATCAACTAACTAGAATTACCGAGGTGTGTGTGTGTGTGCGTGTGTGTGTAAGTCAGGGACTGAGTCAGAGACTTCTGTTTGTAGGAAAAAGAAGGGATATCTCCATTTCCCTAGGTCTTTGGCTCAGAGGATACTAGAAAGCAGACACTAAAGTTAGTAAGGAACTAAAATATCCAGCATTCAGGAATCCAGATTTTTGTATAAAATGCTTTGGGAAGTGGAACTTTTTGGCTGGTCAATGGTGACAAAATGTCTCTTTAACACAGCGCGGATCCTGCTGGGATAGGCCCCGCTGGCCCTAATCATCTCTTTACACGTGCTCCTACCCCAACAGCTAGCTTAAACATCTTTATGCCATGGAAAACATCTAGAGCTGTTTCTTTTCTTCTCTAAAAATGTTTAATAGAATTCAGATGCTTTACGATGTGCTGTTAGTTTCTGCTTATACAGCAAAGCGGTAACAGCAAAACTGTACAGCAAAGTGAGTCAGCTGCATGTACGCGTATATCCTCTCTTTTCATCGCAGGGCCCTGAGTCCAGTTCCTTGCGGTAGGTTCACTGGTTACCTATTCTATACATAGTAGTGTATATATGTCAGGCCCAGTCTCCCAGTTCATCCCACTCCCTTTTCCCCGCTTGGTGTCTGTACGTTTGTCCTTTATGTCTGTGTCTCTATTTCTGCTTTTCAAATAGGTACATCTGTACCATTTTTCCAGATTCCACATATGTGCATTTATATACGGTATTTTTCTCTGTCTGATGCACTCACTCTGCACGACAGTCCCTCGGTCCGTCCATGTCTCTGCAAATGGCACAACTTTGCTCCTTTTTTTGGCTGAGCAATATTCCATGTATATATGTGCCATATCTTCTTTATCCATTCCGCAGTTTTTGGGCATTTAGGCTGCTTCTGTGTCTTGGCTATTGTAAATAATGCTTCAGTGAACATTGGGGTGTTTGTATGATTTGTAATTTTGGTTTTCTCTGGGTGTATGCCCAAGAGTGGGATTGCTGGGTCATATGGTCATTCTATTTTTAGTTTTGTAAGGAACCTCCATATTGTTCTTCATATTGGCTCTACTAATGTACATTCCCCTCAACAGTGTAAGAGGGTTCCCTTTTCCCACATCCTCTCTAGCATTTACTGTAGATTTTTTTTGATGATGACCATTCTGACCAGTGTGAAGTGGTATTTCATTGTAGATTTGATTTGCTTTTCTTTAATAATCAGTCTCCATTCTGATGTCTTTTTTTGTGGTAGAGATAATAGTTCAACTCCTGATTGTATTTATTATCTCTCTAAATATCATTTATTTACACATTCAAAAAATAAATATTTATGAAATTAGTACTGAATACAAGGTGATATTACTCTTCGCCTCTGATAACTTTTGGCCTCTTTTCAACCAGTCTTAGTATCTTTCAAGAATGTAGACGCACTGACTCTTATTGGGATCCTAGGTCATTTTCCTTCTCCCATTTACTTCTCATGGTTGAAGGATGTGTACCTGATTCAATTTAGGGTTAATATGTTTAATTTCTATAAAGCATTTTGTATTCAAGTATTTTTTTTATTCATATAAGAATTAAAAAACACAGAAACCAAAAGTCTTTAAAAACACACAGATAGCAAAAGTAACATTCCTGCATTTTCACTAATTTTGTTCTTCGGAGAGCAATTACTATACAATGGAAAGCTGTGAGAGCACCTGGCTCCTTGGCAAGTCCCTAATACAACTGGCAGCCTGAGGTTCTGAATGACTGGCAGATGGCTCACACTCTATGGGTGAGCTTCGCGTCTCAAGTCATCTACGACTGCCCCCATTCTTTATATTGAATATGTTCAAGTTTAGTATAAAATAAACGTGTGATTTGTACATCTACATATATATATTTGAATACACATTTTTGTCTTTTCCAATAACGTCATTCATTTCACTTGTCTGCAATCTTAGTCATTTCCATATTTTATTTTTAAAGTATAATGTCTTTCTGAGTGGCTGAATTTTAATGTATACTTACAGTAGTGACATCTATAGGCCAGCTTCTGTTTCGTTTTTGTTTTTTTTGTTTTTTTTTTTTGTATATATTCACCACAATGATTAAAGCCTTTTGTTTGCCTCTGAGTAAGAGTTGATTATTTTAGCACAAAACTTTCCAAAACTGCTATGTCTCATACTCCTCTAAAGACCACGGATTTGTTTTTTCTAATAAGTAATTTAGATTCCAAATCCCTGGACCAAGTTGACTGTGACCTTCTTGCATGTATGCCATGTGGAAATCACCACGGGAACAGACTGCTGAACCAAAGGCAAACAAACAGAGCTGGATTGCTGCCTCCTCATAAATCTGAACTTGCGGTCAGTGTACAGCAGCCAAGTCATCGTGTGTATTCAGACAGGGTGTATGGCAGGCAGCTGAGAGGAGAAGATGGTATACTCTAAATATTATGCTAAGTTTTAATTAATTAGAAGCCATAATATTTACAGATGCTCTAAAATAGACTGGCTTATATAAAAACCATAATTTTAAAATGCCTTATTGAAAATTCTAAAAAAATAATCACATCAGCTTCATTTTGCTGTGGAGATTTTTTTTTAATTTGGTTTGTAGTTTTTTCACTAAGTTTATTTTATTTTACTATTCCTTAGCAGTTTATATTTCAGACATCATTCTATGATGGTGGGAAACTTTGGCTTCTATTTACTACCCTCAGAAAGCATAATTTTGCACTGAGACTTTAAACATGTATCATCTTGTCACATCTGATGTCAGGATTGATCTGTCAGAAGTGTCTTTGCCTATGTGGAAATTACAGTGTAATTTACTTTTAGTTTTGGGGGAAAAAAAAAAAAACTTGTATAAATGCTTTTTTTAGTCTTACTAAATATGCTGATCAACTACTTTCCTTAAAGACTTTCCATTTGAGGCACTAGAAGTAGGATTTATCAGTACAAATTCAGTTTGAGACATATGTCATACTAAACTCTCCAGATAGATTGTGAATCTACTTCACTGAATGAAGACATCAAAAATTAAGTGACCTCAGATTAGTTAGCTCAGCGACTCTCGGCTTTAGCACAATGTCCCATGCGTGGTCATTGACTTAATTTTGAAGCGTTTCACTCCATGACTGCCATGTAATTCATGAGATTGTGGGTTTTATTTTGTTTTGCTCACTATTTTACTTCTAGGGCAGGAACTAGCACCTTGTATATAGGTGCTCAGTAAATAAGAGACTTTAAAGTTAAGTCTTGTAAGATAAATGCTGGTGGTTAATTTTGTTTCCACATTTCAATAGAAGCTGTTAAAATGCAGTCTAAGATTTTTTTTTTAATTATGTTGAGAAGTTATTAAGAGCAATATCTGAAATTTTAAGGTAGAACTGAAGATAGCCCCAAAACAAAACATAAACCTGAGAAAGAAATTGGGAAGAAGGAGAGAGTGTTGACAACATTCGGGTTGTGAGAAATGGCGAGCGCAACATGCTTTTAGTCTTAGAAATCTAAAGTTGGGAATTCCCTGGTGGTCCAGCGGTTAGGACGTTCACTGCCAGAGGCCCAGGTTCGACCCCTGGTTGAAAACTAATCCCACAAGACGTACAACTCCCCCCTCACCCGTCCCCCCAAAAATTCAAAGTTATCACCACTCTTGTTTAAGAAATATGATTTTATAGTTAAACATAAAACAACAACAACAACAAGAAACCCTCCACCAGATGTATTGTCCTTCTAGCCCAGTGTTGACCAAAGGGAGGCGTCACGTGGGTGATTCGTAAGCTAGCACTATGCGTGACACTCCCAGGGCAGATTCTTGGAGCAGACTCTCGTGGCCTACTATTTCATTTCCGATGGAGTCTCTTAGCCTGTACAAAAGGATAGGAACCAGCTTCACCTCTGTTATAACGGCGACCAAGGCCTCCAAGTGATCTAGAAACAGGAGTTTTACCATTTACCTCCACGGTTATCCCCTATGGACAGTCCGTGGGAAACATAACTGCCAATTCTATTTTTTAAAACCAGAGAGAGCTATGTTTTAAAGATTGCATCAGTCAGATTCTTCTCAGGAAAATAAAAACTCGGTGAATAGTTAAACAGAAAGCATAATTTAAAGAATTTGTGGAAAAAGTATTAGCTGTAAGACTAGTAAAAGCAAAAGGAACCCTGATGTAACAAAGCAATAGAAAATTCTGGAAGCGACTAAAACCCATGGGGTTAAGTGAAGTGTTAGTCGCTCAGTTGTGTCCAGCTCTGTGCGACCTCATAGACTGTAGCCCGCCAGGCTCCTCCATCCATGGGATTCTCCAGGCAAGAATACTGCAGTGGGTTGCCATTTCCTTCTTCAAGGGATTTTCCCGACACAGGGAGAGAACCTGAGTCTCCTGCATTGCAGGCAGATTCTTTACCATATGAGCCATCCGGGCAGCCCATGGGGTTAGGAAAGTAACTTTCGGGAATTATCAGAATTAGAAACATGGAGACTGCACCTTGGAGTTTACTCAAGTCTTTGAGAGAAGGCCAGGGGCCAGCTGCTTTTGGCATTCCAGGAACTTAGAGAATACTAACTACACAGCCTAGAGACTTAGACCTCTCGGTAGAGAGCAACTAAGCTGACCAGGCAGCAGCAGATTAGAACCAATTGTTTTTTCAAGTTCTGTTGATGAGGGTGAAGCCCCTGAAAACAAGGAAATAAGAAGTCAGTCTCTTCTTTCCATTTCTGACTCTGAGTCAGCCTCTAGTAGCCCCTGGAGGAGAATCTATTAATAGGCCAGCTAGTGCAAAGAAAATTAGGTTACACAGTTTTAACAATAGCACAACATTGCCACAAAACATTGTAAATGAATGAATTTGAGGCTTAGTAATATTAGCTTAATAACTGATACAGATTTGGAAATTTACAGTTAGCAGTTTCTCCTATCTATCTAGGGAACAACCCCAAACCACAAGAGAATAAGATCAGAAAACTAGCTCATTTTCAAAGGAGTAACAAATAAGTAACCAAATAGATGGAACTTTCCCAAGAGTTGTGGTGGTTTCAGTGGAAAAAGAATGGAGATTTGTTTTGGTTGCAGTTCTCAGAAAAGTCTGAAAACTGACAAAGTAAAATGTTACCAAGATGAAGGACAGCCAAAACATTGATTTGTAGCGTTGACAAATGCCCTGGAACTTGAAAAATACTGAGGAAAAAAAAAAAAAGGTATTAAGTAAAGTGGGGAAATCCCTCAGACAGGCAATATAAATATAAATATAAATATATTTATATATATATATATATATAGAGAGAGAGAGAGAGAGAAAGAGAGGTATGAGTAGTATGAGTAATGAAGTAAGACTTAGCTTATCAATACTGCTTTGTATCTGCCTCTATCTATTGACGGAGAGAAGTACTAAAAAAAAAAAAAAATACTCAGTTTAGGAGTAAAGGTATACTCTTGCCCTTATGGATCAGATATAAATGGATGTCACTGGAGAAAGGGCACCTTATTCAGATAAGTAACCAAAAGGAAACCGGCATTGGATATTTCCTAAAAATAAAGAAAAGGAACCAGAAACACACACACACACACACACACACACACACGAGGTATTTAACAACAAAATATGTTTTAAAATCATATAATCATCTAAATAGCTTTGAACAGAAGGAGAGAAAAAGTTCAGTTCAGTGGCTCAGTCATGTCGGACTTTGTGAACCCATGGACTGCAGCATGCCAGGCTTCCTGCCCATCACCAACTCCTAGAGCTTACTCAAACTCATGCCCATAGAGTCACTGAGACCATCCAACCATCTTATCCTCTGTCGTCCCCTTCTCCCTTCCTCAAACTTTCCCAGCATCAGGGGCTTTTCCAAGAGTCAGTTCTTTGCATCAGGTGGCCAAAGTATTGGAGTTTCAGCTTCAGCATCAGTCCTTCCAATGAATATTCAGGACTGATTTCCTTTAGGATGGACTGGTTGGATTTCCTTGCAGTCCAAGGGACTCTCAAGAGTCTTCTCCAACACCACAGTTCAAAAGCATCAATTCTTCGGCACTCAGCTTTCTTTATAATCCAAATCTCACATCCATACATGACCACTGGAAAAATCAAAGCTTTGACTAAACAGAGCTTTGTTGGCAAAGTGATGCCTCTGCTTTTCAATATGCTGTCTCGGTTGGTCATAACTTTTATTTCAAGGAGCAAATGTCTCTTAATTCCATGACTGTAGTCACTATCTGCAGCGATTTTGGAGCCCCCTAAAATAAAGTCTGTCACTGTTTTCACTATTTCCCCATCTATCTGCCATGAAGTGATGGTACCAGATGCCACGATCTTCGTTTTCTGAATGTTGAGCTTTAAGCCAACTTTTTCACTCTCCTCTTTCACTTTGATCAAGAAGCTCTTTAATTCTTTGCTTGCTTCCATAAGGGTGGTGTCATCTGCATATCTGAGGCTATTGATATTTCTTTCGGCAATCTTGATTCAAGCTTGGGCTTCATCCAGCGCAGCATTTCTCATGATGTACTCTGCATAGAAGTTAAATAAGCAGGGTGACAATATACAGTCTTGACTTAATCCTTTCCTAATTTGGAACCAGTCTGTTGTTCCATGTCCAGTTCTAACTGTTGCTTCTTGACCTACATACAGATTTCTGAAAAGGCAGGTCAGGTGGACTGGTATTCTAATCTCTTTAAGAATTTTCCACAGTTTGGTGGGATGATTTGGGAGAATGGCATTGAAACATGTATATTATCATATGTGAAATGAATCGCCAGTCCAGGTTCAATGCATGATACAGGATGCTTGGGGCTGGTGCACTGGGATGACCCAGAGGGATGGTACGGGGAGGGAGGGGGGGGGGGTTCAGGATGGGGAACACATGTACACTCGTGGTGGATTCATGTCAATGTATGGCAAAACCAATACAATATTGTAAAGTAATTATCCTCCAATAAAAATAAAAAAATTTATATTAAAAAAATTTTTTTTCCACAGTTTGTTGTGATCCACACAGTCAAAGGCTTTGGCATAGTCAGTAAAGCAGAAGTAGATGTTTTTCTGGAACTCTCTTGATTTTTCAATGATCCAACATATGTTGGCAATTTGATCTCTGGTTCCTCTGACTTTTCTAAATCCAGCTTGAACATCTGGACGTTCATGGTTCACATACTGTTGAAGCCTGGCTTGAAGAAGTTTGAGCATTACTTTGCTAGGGTGTGAGATGAGTGCAATTGTGCAGTAGTTTGAACATTCTTTGGCATTGCCTTTCTCTGGTATTGGAATGAAAGCTGACCTTTTCCAGTCCTGTTGCCCCTGCTGAGTTTTCCATATTTGCTGGCATATTGCATGCAGCACTTTCACAACACAATGTTTTAGGATTTGCAATTGTTCAACTGGAATGTTTGGCCTTAGATCAAACAACAGAGAGGGAATACATCTCCACCCATCACCAGAAAATTGGATTAAAGATGTATTGAGCATGGCCCCACTCATCAGAGCAAGACCCAGTTTCCCCCTCAGTCAGTCTTTCCCATCAGGAAGCTTCCAAAAGCTGCTTATCTTCTCCATCAGAGGGCAGACAGACTGAAAACCACAATCACAGAAAACTAACCCATCTGATCCCATAGGCCACAGACTTGTCTAACTCAATGAAACTATGAGCCATGCCTTGTAAGGCCACCCAAGATAAGGGGTCATTTTGGAGAGTTCCTAGAAAATGTGGCCCACTGGAGAAGGGAATGGCAAGCCACTTCAGTGTTCTTGCCTTGAAAACCCCTTGAATGGTATGAAAAGGCAGAAAGATAGGACACTGAAAGATTAACTCCCCAGGTCAGTAGGTGCCCAATATGCTACTGGAGATCAGTGGAGAAATAACTCCAGAAAGAATGAAGGAATGGCACCAAAGCAAAAACAACACCCAGTTGTGAATGTGACTGGTGATAAAAGTAAAGTCTGATGCTGTAAAGAGAACACTGCATAGGGACCTGGAATGTCAGGTCCATGAATCACGGCAAATTGGACGTGGTCACACAGGAGATGGCCAGAGTGAACATCGACATTTTAGGAATTAGTGATCTAAAATGGACTGGAATGGGTGAATGTAACTCAGATGACCGTTATATCTACTACTCTGGGCAAGAATCCCTAAGAAGAAATGGAGAAGCCATCATAGTCAAGAAAAGAGTCCAAAATGTAGTACTTGGATGTAATCTCAAAAATGACAATGATCTCTGTTCGTTTCCAAGGCAAACCATTCAGTATCATAATAATCCAAGTCTATGCCCAGACCATTAATGCTGAAAAAGCTGAAGTTGAATGGTTCTATGAAGACCTACAAGACCTTCTAGAACTAACACCAAAAAAGCTGTCCTTTTCATCATAGGGGATTGGAATGCAAAAGCAAGAAGTCAAGAGATACCTGTAGTAACAGGCAAATTTGGCCTTGCAGTACAGAATGAAGCAAGGCAAAGGCTAACAGAGTTTTGCCAAGAGAACACACTGCGAACACCTTCTTTCAATAACACAAGAGAAGACTCTACACATGGACATCACCAGATGGTCAATATCGAAATCATATTGATTATATTCTTTGTAGCCAAAGATGGAGAAGTTCTATACAGTCAGCAAAAACAAGACCAGGAGCTGACTGTGGCTCAGATCATGAACTCCTATTGCCACATTCAGATTTAAGTTGAAGAAAGCAGGAAAAACCACCAGACCATTCAGGTATGACCTAAATCAAATCCCTTACAATTATACAGTGGAAGTGAAAAATAGATTCAAGGGATTAGATCTGATAGAGTTCCTGAAGAACTATGTATAGAGGTTCATGACATTGTACAAGAAGCAGTGATCAAGACCATCCCCAAGACAAAGAAGTGCAAAAAGGCAAAATGGTTGTCTGAGGAGGCCTTACAAATAGTTGAGGAAAGAGGAGAAAATAAAGGCAATGGAGAAAAGGAAAGATATACCCATTTGAATGCAGAGTTCCAAAGAATAGCAAGGAGAGATAAGAAAGCCATCCTCAGTGATCAATGCAAAGAAATAGAGGAAAACAATAGAATGGGGAAGACTAGAGATCCCTTAAAGAAAATTAGAAATACCAAGGAAACATTTCATGCAAAGATGGGCTCAATAAAGGACAGAAATGATATGGACCTAGCAGAAACAGAAGATATTCAGAAGAGATGGCAAGAATACACTGAAGAACTATACAAAACAGATTTTCATGACCCAGATAACCACGATGGTGTGATCACTCACCTAGAGCCAGAATTTCTGGAATGTGAGGTCATGTGGGTCTTAGGAATCATCACTACAATCAAAGCTAGTGGAGGTGATGGAATTCCACTTGAGCTTTTTCAAATCGTAAGAGAAAAGCTGAGAGACTTTAATTTTCTTTTGTGCTCTTAGAAAAGATTTAATAGACACTTTTTCAAGCAACATAGGAGTCAGATATACAAAGCTATAGAGTTAAATACTGGCAATAAATATGGACAAATTCAAATTAATCAAAAGAATAAGTATTTATGCTATGCATTCATGCATGCACTCAAAGGAAAACACAAAAGCAAAACTCCTTGGTTCCATGAAAATGCACAGCTCAAGAAAATATGAGAGGATAAAAAATACAGGTAGCTGGCCTATCAGTAATGAATACAGACTGTAAAACCACTGAAAGAAAAAAATTCTTATTGGATAATAAAACTTTAAAACTTTTATAGTACTAAAAATGTGATGTATACTGTTTTAAGGGCTTTACTTCATTTGAGTGTAATTTCAAAAAATGAAAACAAGTAAGCAAACAAAAAACAAAGAAAAACTTTTACAAGGTGTTATTGATCTTTTATTTCTACTTTTATGGTTGGAAGGCTCTAAGGCACAGTGAGCTTAAGTAAGTTGCCCAAAGTCAGATAGCAGATCAGCAGTGAAAAAGAGGTAAATTTCTAACAAGCCACATATAAATTGGCAATAATTTTACAAAGTCCAAAGATTGTCTTTTTTTTTAAATATTGGAATGCATGAATTCAATTTTTATCAATGTTCAATTTTACTGTTTTTTTTTTTTTAACGAGTATTTGTATGTACATGAATATATTACTTTTTGGGTCTACTGAATGGATACCTTTTTAATACATTATACTGAATTTTAATATGTCTAATATATTTTAGATATACAAAGCTTTTTAGCAAAGTAACCTTCTAGTCTTAAAGGTTAGGGAAATAAAATAGTAAAAAATTGAATTTGATCCCATTTTAAGATCGAGCTTCCCAACAAAAATTATTTTTAAAAAATGATATAGTGCATTTGTAATCAGAGCCCAGTGTCTTACCTAAGAAGCCTCATTATTTTTCATTAGGCAAAATCCCACACTGGGCTTTGTGCATGTCACACTTCTAAGCAATTTATTTAGAAAAACACAAATAAAATAAGAGGCTAAGTTATCTAAAGTAGTTACAAACTAAAAAAAAAAAAAAATTATGCTCTTAATTCCTGACAAGATTGAATTTAGAAAAAAAAAATCACACATTAAAGTCTTTAATTAAAAGCTGATTACTTAATTTTCAGGAATTGCATTCACCTATTTTAATACTACTAAAACTTAATTTCTATAAATTTGTGATTTAATAAATTATGGTGGTAAGGTGCTTCAGTTATGTCCAAATCTTGGGGACCCCATTGACTAGCCCGCCAGGCTCCTCTGTCCATGGAATTCTCCAGGCAAGAATATTGGAATGGGTCACCATGCCCTCCTCTAGGGGATCTTCCTGACCCAGGGACTGAGCCTGCATGTCTTCTGTGTCCTGCATTGGCGGGTGGATTCTTTACGACTAGTGCCACCTGGCAAGCTTAATACATTATATTCAATGTAATGGGCAAGTGCTTGCCTGCCTGGGCTGACACTGGGTTTCCGGGTGGTTGTAGGTCCTTTGCACGTGTTGCTATGGCCCATAGTGACTGACCTTTCTGGGTTGTGAAGAGTCCTGGCCCAGCTGTGGTGCTAAGGCCCTGGCCAGGGCTGGGTATTCCCTCTCCTTTCCCCAGGAGTGGGTCTGGGGAAGACCCTGAGCTTAGGAGAAGGTTCTGTTTGTGAACCTGTCTACTCACTAATATGTATTTGTAGCCCCACAGTTGTATACTGTCACCCTGCTTATTTAATGTATACACAGAGTACATCATGAGAAACGCTGGGCTGGATGAAGCACAAGCTGGAATCAAGATTGCCGGGAGAAATATCAAAAACCTCAGATATGCAGATGACACCACCCTTATGGCAGAAAGTGAAGAGGAACTAAAGAGCCTCTTGATGAAGGTGAAAGAGGAGAGTGAAAAAGTTGGCTTAAAACTCAACATTCAGAAAACGAAGATCATGGCATCTGGTCCCATCACTTCATGGGAAATAGATGGGGAAACAGTGTCAGACTTTATTCTGGGGGGCTCCAAAATCACTGCAGATGGTGATTGAAGCCATGAAATTAAAAGACACTTACTCCTTGGAAGGAAAGTTATGACCAACCTAGAGAGTATATTCAAAAGCAGAGACATTGCTTTGCCAACAAAGGTCCGTCTAGTCAAGGCTCTGGTTTTTCCTGTGGTCATGTATGGATGTGAGGGTTGGACTGTGAAGAAAGCTGAGCGCTGAAGAATTGATGCTTTTGAACTGTGGTGTTGGAGAAGACTCTTGAGAGTCCCTTGGACTGCAAGGAGATCCAACCAGTCCATTCTAAGGAGATCAGCCATGGGATTTCTTTGGAAGGAATGATGCTAAAGCTGAAACTCCAGTACTTTGGCCACCTCATGCAAAGAGTTGACTCACTGGAAAACACTCTGATGCTGGGAGGGATTGAGGGCAGGAGGAGAAGGGGACTACAGAGGATTAGAGGGCTGGATGGCATCACCGACTAGGTGGACGTGAGTCTGAGTGAACTCCGGGAGTTGGTGATGGACAGGGAGGCTTGGCGTGCTGCGATTCATGGGATCGCAAAGAGTCGGACATGAAAGCGACTGAACTGAACTGAACTGAATCAGTACCTGCCTTGCATTCTGGGACACGCACAAGGCAGTGAGAAATCTGAGTCGCCAGGCAGGGATTCTCAGCTGAGATCCAGTGAGCTGACACTCTATCTTGCTTGAACTTGCTCTGTAAACAGGCAGTCTTTTTTGCAGTTTACTTAGTGTCACAGTTTTCACTTTTTTTTTTTTTTTTTTTTTACTTTTAGTGGGCAATTCTGCTGCTTTATAACGACCCCCAAGCACAGTGAGGAACCTAGTGTCTGTGTTCCTAAGGCCGAGAAGGATGCCATGTGCCTTAGGAGAAAAATAAGCCTGTTAGATAAACTCCATTTAGGCATGAGTTATAGCACTATTGACTGTGAGGTCAGTGTTAATGAATCAACAATATATATTAAAATAAGGGGTTCTAAACAGAGACACATGTATAACACAGTTAAATATTGATCTATGGATGAAACGTTTTGACCAGAGGCTTTCAAGAACCTAACCCTGGATTTTCCCTAAGTGTAATTGTTCAGTTTTCACCAATGCAGTGGTCATAGTGACTTTGCAGAACATGACTATCACATATAACAAGATTCAACTGTGTATGAATAGAGACAAAAAAAGAGACTGGAATTACAAGAGGACTTTTTTTTTTATAGTCAATTGATTTTTGACCAAGATTTTTCAATGGAAAAGCTAAAATTTTTTTCAGTAAATGGTTCTGGAACAATAAAATATCCTTTATTAAAAATATATATTTTTCGATAACCTGGATGAACCTCGAGGTCAGTGGGTTAAGTGAAATGAGCCAGAAACAAAGGCTACATAATACCACTGATGTGTGGAAACTAAAACAATCAAGCTCATAGTAGAAGTGGAGAGTGGACAGTGTAGCTGTCAGTCACTGGGGGAGGGGAAAGCGAGACACCATTAGCCAAAGAGTACAAATTCAGTTACACAAAATAAAGAAAGCCTAGAGGTCTGGACAGCATAGCATCTACATTTAATAATGTTATATTACATTCATAAAAATTCATTAAAAGTGCAGCTCTTTTTTAATGGCTCTATCACAAAATAATAATAATGTTAATAATAATATTAAAACATAAAAGAGCAGGAGGAAACTTTGGAAGGTGTCAGATATGTTTATAGTGTAAATTTTGGTAATGGTTTTGCTAGTGTGTAGTTATTTATACATTCATCAACTTGTATATATTAATTATATGTAGCTTTTTGTATGATGAAAAATTTTAAAACTATACTTTCATATGCATAAGATTTGTGATGACTATATATTTTATTAGCTTAATCAAGAAAATAAAATACCTATACATATACAAATATTTTTAATCCTTCTTCACATCATGCACAAAACCAATTTGGGATGGATATTAGACCTAAATGCAAAAGCAGAAACTGTAAATCTTCTTAAAGGAAACTTAAAAGAATATCATCATGACCTTTACCAAGCAAAGATTTTTTTAGATAGAACCCAGAAAGCACTAACCATAAAAGAGAAAAAGAAAAGTAAAATAGACTTAAGATTAAATTATTTTCTGAAGACCCAGTTCAGAAAATGAATACTAAAGACATAAAACAGGAGAAATATTTGAAATATGTACATGTGGCAATATAGAAAGTGAAAGAAAAGAAAGTGAAGTCACTTAGTTGTACCCGACTCTTTGCAACCCCATGGATAGTAGCCTACACCAAGCTCCTCCATCCATGGGATTTTCAAGACAAGAGAACTGGAGTGGGTTGCCATTTCCTTCTCCAGGGAATCTTCCCAACCCAGGGATCAAACCCAGGTCTCTCACATTGTAGACAGATGCTTTACTATCTGAGCCAATATATAAAGGATGATAATAATTAAAGGAACTAAAACAAATTAAAAAACCACCAACAGCAGCAAATTAAAGGTGAGTGAAAGACTGAAGCACCCACTCAAACAATTGAACATTAGAATGGTCACAGCACATAACATTCATTTCACATCATTCATTATGGAAAAAATGCAAATTACAACACAGTACCATTTTAGACTTCATAGAATGGCTAAATGTAAGAAGACTCACAAAACAATTGCTTCAGGATTACAAAGCAATTACATTTTTCATAATTTACTAATGAGAATGCTGAAATTGTGCAACTACTTCAAAATTTGTTTTTCGATTTCTTATAATTATACACTTACCCTCTAACAAAGCAATTAAATTCCTAGGCATTTACCCCAAAGAAATTTAAAAATCCAAAAAATTATTATGCAAGAAAATCCACAGCATCTTAAATATTAATTGCCCCTAATTATAAATATCCCAACTTTCCATCAACAGGGAAAGGAATAAATAAAATTTGATTATATGTATATGCATTATTATTATTATATAGAGCATATGTAATATTATGTAGAGCATATATAATATATAAACTGCTACTCAGCAATAGAAAGGAACAAACTGATACAGGCAACATGAATGGATTGCAAAGACATGTTAAATCTGTTAAAGGAGAACTGACTGCATTTATATGAAGTTCAAGAACATGACAAATGCATTCATGATCAAAATTGAACAGAGGTTGCATCAGGATGTCAGAGAACGGGTTAATTGGCATAAGTTACCAGACACATCTCTGGGTGACAGATGATCCGTTACTTGATTAGAATCTGCATTATAGTGGATCAGATGGTAAAGAAACTGCCCGTAGTGCAGGAGATGCAGGTTCAATCCCTGGGTTGGGAAGATCCCCTGGAGAGGGAAATGGCTACCCACTCCAGTCTTCTTGCCTGGAAAACCCATGGACAGAGAGCCTGGTGGGCTTCAGTCAATGCAGTTGCAGAGTCAGGAATGACTGAGTGACAAACACTTAACCCTCCATAGTTGTATAAATTAGCCAAGACTGATTGAATCTTGCAAACCACTACATGTGTCCATTATAATTTTTGCCTTATACAACAACTTGGACTGTCTCTGTGGCTTATTTTCAACAAAGAAACTTCAATGAGATCGCACACCTGTTTGTTAAACCAAAACAAAATTTTTCTACAACATGTTTATATTCCTACCTCTTCTAGTGACATACACTTCAGCCATCATTCACACTGGGCCAATTCTCCCATTTCTGTTTAAAAAAAAAAAAATACTTGAAGTACCTGCCTTTTCTATGATGCCTTTAACTGAGTCTTTGCCCATATAGTTTCTTGGGCCTAGAATTTCTTCCTCAGTTGGGACCTTTTCACCAACAGGACTGCTTCTCATGTTTTAAGTTTTAGCTCAGGAGTCAACTTAGGGAAGTCACATTAGTCTCAATAAATTAGAGGGTCCTGCCTATCCTCCTACGGTGTTTTTGTCCCCAAGTACACTGCAAATTATGGAGGAAAATAATATATTTTATTTTTATTTCTAGAATTTCAACTGCATATAGCTTCTCATAACCAAAAATGAATAAACTCATTCCTTTCTATTGCCTAGGTGCTTTCGAGCCAATACTCATCTCAGGTTATGGCAGAGACAACCACTGGACTCAACGTTTCTGCCCTCTTTGGCTATGCCATGCTTTGTCAACCTTCTTCATTGGACTACCCAGCAAGAAATTGAATAGCAATCTTTTATATCAAATGTAAGATGCAGGACCAAATATTGACATTCTTTTCCTCTTGTTTCTTATGGTCACTCTACAGGTGAACTCATCCTCTGACCTTTAATACTATATATTACTCCAAAATTTCTATCTCTAGTTTTGTGCTTCCTATGAGCTCCAGATTCATATTGAAGTGACTCTTAAACACCTTGACTAGCAGGTATCTCATTTCTTGTTTGAAAACACAGTCTTACTGTGTGAACACTCTTGGAAAACCTATTTCTCACAAAGAGTCCTCCATCTCGATAAGGGATACCACAGTTTACACCGTTTTCAGCTGTAAAATCTAGGTGTCATGGTGGATCCCTCTCTCTGTCTACACTTCATATCAAAGTCACCTTCAAGCCCTTTTGTCCCAAATTCCAAATTCCGAACCTAACAATTGATCAAAAAATCCACAACTCCTTCCTTAGCCCAAGCTAGCTACCATCTTTAGCTGAAACTGCAGAAATAGCCTGGTTCCCACGCTCCCAAGCTCTAACCAACACCCTGCAATCCCATACACGTAGACCAGATAAAGTAACCTTTGTAAAACATAAGCCATATTTTGTCCCTCCAGTTCTCAGTACCATCCAGTGATTGGCATGGCTTTGCATGATCTGCTCTCTGCTTGGTTTTCTGACTTAACCTTTTTTTTTTTTTTAAACTCTTATCTTAGCTCACTCCCCAATAGGCACGCTGGTTTTCCGACTGCATCTTAAATATGCCATTCAAATTCCATCTGGAATATATTTACTTATAATTTGTTTAGCCCATTAATACTTTATTTAAGTTTTTGTGGAAATGTCTCAAGAATGATTTTCTTTGTAGCCTCTCTGAAACAGCTCTTCTGCAAGCTCTTCTGCTTATTTCTAAGCAGTGTTATAAAATAGGAAATTATATTATGTGATTTATTTGCATGCTTTTATCTTTTATGGTCTCATTCTAAACTTGAGAGCAAAGGCCAAGGCTTTAGCCATCTGTGTGTTACTGCTTACCCAGTGTCACAGCCAGGCCTTACACAGGTGAGGCTTCATAACTGGGCCTTCTCACCCTCTGATTCCGCCTCTTGCCCAGTAATTAATATTTCCTCAACACATTTTGATTGTATTAGCTTTATATTTCCAGTCCATGTAGAAAGTCACTGTGATAAATTTTACTATATACTATCATCTACTGAAAAATATCATTAAAAGATGAACACTGCAAGAAACTCAGTTACTTTAAAATACTTGTGTAAAATAAGATTTTGAACTATATTATAATAATACACTAACTCCAGTATAAAAAAAATAGTCCTGTTTCCTAGAGAAATTACAAAAATTCATTAGAAAAAAATGTTAAAATTGGATCTAGAACAGAGGTTAAATGGTTATTAAAATCAAGGTTTTTAGTGATTCTAGTGCCAAGCATTATGCTCTTAATATCATTTTTCCCAAAACAAATGCTGATAATAGTTAAAATATACTTCCATAACTATTTTTCATAAATATTCTTCATAAATCAAGTCTAACACACATTTATTTAGATATTTTTTACACAAAGAGCATATGTAGAAGTAAAAGATACTCTCTTCCGCTATCTCTTTTTGAATATTCATGTCTTACAGACTGATATCTTTAGTGTTATTCCTCCTTACTCTTCTAAGGTAGCCAAAATGTCTGTCTTTGCAGTGCTTTGCCTGCTTCTGTTAGGGTATCATGGATTGCTTAAATAGTGAAATGTTCATCACTCAGTCGTGTTCAACTCTGCAACCCCATGGACTGTAGCCTGCCAGGCTCCTCTCTTCATGGAATTCTCCAGGTAAACACAGGAGTGGGTAGCCATCCCCTTCTAGGGATCTTCATGACACAAGGATCAAACCTGTGTCTCCTACTTGGCAGGCAGGTTCTTTACCACTCTACCGCCCTGGGGAGTCCCTATTTTATATACAGTAGTGTGTATATATTAATCCCAATCTCCCAGTTTATCCCTCCTCCCCCATCCCCTGGCATCTACAAACTTGTTTTGTACATACATGACTCTACTTCTGTTTCATAAATAAATTCATTTGTCGCCTTACTTTTAGATTCGTAGATAAGCATTATCATATGATATTTGTCTTTTTGTGGTATTTTGTTTGCTGATTCCTGAGAAAGTATGTCTTTACTTGAAATAGATGATTGATATATTTTCCCATTTGTCACTTTCTTGCATATTTTTATGAGATTTGTTTCTATCTAGAAAATTCCCATTTATTATATTTTAATTGCTTTTTTATCTTTTATCATTTCAAGGTTTGGGTTTGTTTAAAGAGTGTTTCCCTATTCCTAATATATGTAAAACTAGATACTCCAATATTTTGTTCTGGCACTTTTATTGCTTCATTTTTAACTTTTGGATTATTACCCACCTAGCATTTCATATTGTATAAGAAGTGCAATAGGCGTTTATTTATATATTTTTTAAAGAAAAATGTTTCCATTTCAATGTGATTTAAAAATCAAACACATATTTTGACATTATATCCCAGCACCAATACTGTTCCAGAATGCAAAAAAAAAAAAAAGAAATGAGACAGATTTTATTTATATTTTTTGTTTCTTCATCTATCATGATCCATAAGGCTGAACTTCATGTATTAAAACAACCCACTTGAAATGGGTTCCCTCCAATTTGAAGTAATCTGATATTCAACTAGTGCATCCATATAGGAATGTCACTTATCTCATGTCTCTGCATTCTATTTCATTGATCTTGCTGTAAAATCACAAAGGTGATCAGAAATGATTTAAGATTTAACTGCAAATTTGACTTATGGAAATGCAAGGCCGTATTAAGTATTCTTACATACAGGTGTTTTTAGATCATTTTTGGATGTTTATTTTTATATACTCTTTATTATTTTCTATTTTGTGTTTTTATTTTCTTCCAATTTTATTAAGATGTAACTGACATACAGCATTCTATAAATTTAAGATGTACTGTAGGTGTGTGCATCAGTCACTCAGTTGTGTCCAACTGTTTGCAACCCCATGGACTGTAGCCCACCAGGCTCCTCTGTCCATGTAATTCTCTAGGCAGGAATACTGGAGTGGGCTGTCATTTCCTTCTCCAGGGGATGATCCAGACTCAGGGATCTAACCCAGGTTTCCCGCATTGCAGGCAGATTCTTTACCATCTGAGCCATCTTCACTTATGTATATCATGAAGAGATTCTGAGAATAAGTTTAGTGAACATTCATTATATCATTTAGATATGAAATTAAGGAAATAGAAAAAGTATTTTCCCTTGTGATGGGAGACTCTTACTGTATACTCTGTTCAGTTCAGTGCAGTCACTCCGTCATGTCCAGCTGTTTGCAACCCCATGAACTGCAGCACACCAGGGCCTCCCTGTACATCACCAACTCCTGGAGTCCACCAAAACCCATGTCCATTGAGTCGGTGATGCCATCCAAACATCTCATCCTCTGCCGTCCCCTCTCCTCCTGCCCTTAATCTTTCCCAGCATCAGGGTCTTTTCCAAAGAGTCAGTTCTTCGCATCAGGTGGCCAAAGTACTGAAGTTTCAGCTTCAACATCAGTCCTTCCAGTGAACACCCAGGACTGATCTCCTTTAGGATGGACTGGTTGGATCTCCTTGCAGGCCAAGGGACTCTCAAGAGTCTTCTCCAACACCACAGTTCAAAAACATCAATTCTTTGGTGCTCAGCTTTCTTCACAGTCCAACTCTCACATGCATACATGACTACTGGAAAAACCATAGCCTAAAGTAGACGGACCTTTGTTGGCAAAGTAATGTCTCTGCTTTTTAATATACTCTCTAGGTTGGTCATAACTTTCCTTCCAAGGAGTAAGCGTCTTTTAATTTCATGGCTGCAGTCAACATCTGCAGTGATTTTGGAGCCTAGAAAAATAAAGTCTACCACTGTTTCCACTGTTTCCCCATCTATTTGCTATGAAGTGATGAGACCAGATGCCATGATCTTATTTTCTGAATGTTGAGCTTTAAGCCAACTTTTTCACTCTCCTCTTTCACTTTCATCAAGAGACTCTTTAATTCCTCTTCACTTTCTGCCATAAGGGTGGTGTCATCTGCATATCTGAGGTTATCGATATCTCTTCTGGCAATCTTGATTCCAGCTTGTGCTTCCTCCAGCCCAGCGTTTCGCATGATGTGCTCTGCATATAAGTCAAATAAGTAGGGTGACAATATATAGCCTTGACGTACTCCTTTTCCTATTTGGAACCAGTCTGCTATTCCATGTCCAGTTCTAACTGTTGCTTCCTGACCTGCATATGCATTTCTCAAGAGGCAGGTCAGGGGGTCTGGTATTCCCATCTCTTTCAGAATTTTCCACAGTTTATTGTGATCCACAGTCAAAGGCTTTGACATAGTCAATAAAGCAGAAATAGATGTTTTTCTGGAACTCTCTTGCTTTTTCGATGATCCAGCAGATGTTGGCAATTTGATCTCTTGTTCCTCTGCCTTTTGTAAAACAAGCTTGATCATCCGGAAATTCAGGGTTCACATATTGCTGAAGCCTGGCTTGGAGAATTTTAAGCATTACTTTACTAGCATTTAAGCATTACTTTACTATACTCTGTTAAACAACTTTCATATATAACACATAGCAGTGTTATTTGTATTTATCAGGTTATACATTATATTTTAACGGGTAATTTGTACTTTTGACTACTTTCCTTCAATTTTCCCCTCCTACATCCTGTTTCCTACTTGGCAGGAGGTTAACCTCTTTTGTTAACCACAAATCTTTTCTCTTCTGTTTTACGAGCTTAGCTCATCTGTCTTTGAAGTGCAATTGACCTATAATGTTATGTTTGTCCCTGTGACACAACAGAGTGATTAAGTATTTCTTACAGTTCATGATAGTCATCCCAATAAGTCATTACTGTATGACACCCAAGATATTACATAATTGTTGTCTATATTCCCTACACTACCTGTTTTATATCTGTAATTCATTTTCCATATATTGATTTTGTATCCTGAAACGTTACTGAATTCATTGATGAGTCCTTTTAGTTTATTAGTAACATCTTTAGGATTTTCTACATATAATATCATTTCATCTGCAAATAGTGACAGTCTTATGTCTTTCTTTCCAATTGGAATTATTTTTATTTCTTATTGCTGTGGCTAAGACTTCTAATACTATGTTGAATAAAAATTGTGAGTGGGCGTTTTTATCTTGTTCCTGATCTTGAAGGAAATGATTTTAGCTTTTCACCATCAAGTATGGTATTAGTTGCAGACTTATCATACATGGCCTTTATTATGTTGAAGTATGTTCCCTCTATATACTTTGTTGGAGTTTTGTTATAAATGGATGTTGAATTTTGTCAAAAGCTTGTTCTGCATCTATTGAAATGATTGCATCATTTTATTCTTTAATTTATGTGCATCACACTGATTGATGAATACTGAGCTATCTCTGTGTTGCTGGTGTAAATCCCACTTGATCATGGTACATAATCCTTTTAATTTATTGTTAAATTTGATTTGCTGACTTCTTTTTGAGGATTTATGCATCTGTATCCTATTGACCTGTAAAGAATCTAAACATAACACTAAAGATAGTCATCTAGTTCTTTCAATTCCTGGTTCAATGTAACCATATTCAGTATTAACTATTTCAGCATCTGTGCCTCAAAAGAATTTTTAGTTCATGTGCTAATCATTATGGTGTTTGTGTGTTTTATTTTGTTTTTGGAGATACTTGCTTATTGGTAAAAAGATATGAAAAACCATTATTGGTGAGGAAATGAAAGATTCAGAAAGTCAAAATGATCCAAAGATTCATTATTATATTATGGGAATATGTCCCCAAACTTCATTTGTCCTCTTTGTTCAAGAAATATGAAAATCTGCTTTTTATTTCTAATCTAGGGAGTCTAAGGAGTTTCTTTTCATTCTAGCTCAAAAGTTGTAAGAACAAAAGATTTCCCCATTGCAGAGGAAACAGGATAAGATAAACAGGAAGTCTGAGAAAGCGTGTCTGCCCAATAATAGAAATTGGGAGAGAGAGACAGAGGGAAAGGAAACTACTGTGGCTGTAGCTTCTAAATTGAATTACAGTGTCTATGTGTCTTATAATTATTGTTTCTTGAAATATTCTTCATCCCTTGAAAATGCTGAACATTTTACCCAAACCTGAGGCCTTTCATTCATGTTGTGGAGGGAGGATTCTGGGGCTTTATTCCTTCCTTTTCAGGAAGGAATAAAGAAAGTAGAGTTAAATCATTTTTGAAATCTAGCACAACAAATCACAGAAAATTGCCTTAGTTAGTTCAGGAATAACTTGATGGTTATTTAGTGCAGCTCTAGAAAAATGATAACTTGCCACCTTAGAAGCAGAGACCACTTCCTCCCTTCCCAACCAACTTTTCCTTTTGATTTGAACTTTCCTGGTTGTATGTTATTTCTCCCTATTTTCTGCTAATGATAATACTAATTTAGTATAATTTTGACCGCTTTCATTTTATGGTTTCTAGTGTCGGGGGGAGTGTGTAATGTCCTCAGTTCTGTCTTGCTGCAGCAAAGATTTGAAATAATGGAACAGTGTTGCAGTTCTGTTACAGCTCAGAGTTTATTTGGCAAATAAAGGATAGTACACCCTTGAAGCATGAGGGCAGGCCGACCTCAAAGGAGAGGCCTCAATCCCTCTTGGGTTTCTCTTTTTATACGTTTGTCTCCTCCCCCGCCACCCCCCTCAGACCCTCCCTTGAGCCTGCCCTATGCAAACTGGGCTAGCAAAGAAGGGGATATGTTTGCTTCACCTGAAGCTCTTACTCTGGCCCCACCCCTGGATTTTCTTTTGTTCCATTTTCATGAGCTTTTCTCTTTATTTGTCTTTTAGCCTCTGCTATTTTGGACTCCTTTTTTCTATTATAACAACCTAACACTAACCTGAAAGATGATGCTGTGAAAGTGCTGCACTCCATATGCCAGCAAATTTGGAAAATTCAGCAGTGGCCACAGGACTGGAAAAGGTCAGTTTTCATTCCAATCCCAAAGAAAGGCAATGCCAAAGAATGCTCAAACTACCGCACAATTGCACTCATCTCACATGCTAGTAAAGGAATGCTCAAAATTCTCCAAGCCAGGCTTCAACAATACGTGAACCGTGATCTTCCTGATGTTCAAGCTGGTTTTAGAAAAGGCAGAGGAACCAGAGATCAAATTCCCAACATCCACTGGATCATGGAAAAAGCAAGAGAGCTCCAGAAAAACATCTATTTCTGCTTTATTGACTATGCCAAAGCCTTTGACTGTGTGGATCACAATAAACTGTGGGAAATTCTGAAAGAGATGGGAATACCAGACCACCTGATCTGCCTCTTGAGAAATCTGTATGCAGGTCAGGAAGTAACAGTTAGAACTGGACATGGAACAACAGACTGGTTCCAAATAGGAAAAGAGTACGTCAAGGCTGTGTATTGTCACCCTGCTTATTTAACTTATATGCAGAGTACATCATGAGAAACGCTGGGCTGGATGAAGCACAAGCTGTAATCAAGATTGCCGGGAGAAATATCCATAACCTCAGATATGCAGATGACACCACCCTTATGGCAGAAAGTGAAGAGGAATTAAAGAGCCTCTTGATGAAAGTGAAAGAGGAGAGTGAAAAAGTTGGCTTAAAGCTCAACATTCAGACAACAAAGATCATGGCATCCAGTCCCATCACTTCATGGGAAATAGATGGGGAAACAGTGAAAACAGTGTCAGACTTTATTTTTCTGGGCTCCAAAATCACTGCAGATGGTGACTGCAGCCATGAAATAAAAGATGCTTACTCCTTGGAAGGAAAGTTATGACCAACCTAGATAGCATATTAAAAAGCAGAGACATTACTTTGCCAGCAAAGGTCTGTCTAGTCAAGGCTCTGGTTTTTCCAGTGGTCATGTATGGATGTGAGAATTGGACTGTGAAGAAAGCTGAGCACCGAAGAATTGATGCTTTTGAACTGTGGTGTTGGAGAAGACTCTTGAGAGTCCCTTGGACTGCAAGGAGATCCAACTGGTCCATTCTGAAGGAGATCAGCCCTGGGATTTCTTTGGAGGGAATGATGCTAAAGCTGAAACTCCAGTACTTTGGCCACCTCATGCGAAGCGTTGATTCATTGGAAAGGACTCTGATGCTGGAAGGGATTGGCGGCCGGAGGAGAAGGGGAGAACAGAGGTTGATATGGCTGGATGGTATCAATGACTCAATGGACGTGAATCTGATTGAACTCCGGGAGTTGGTGATGGACAGGGAGGCCTGGCGTGCTGCGATTCATGGGGTTCCAAAGAGTCAGACAAGACTGAGCTACTCAACTGACTGAACACTAGTTAAATGACATAATGAAAAAGCAAAAATTTTACCAGATAGAGTTAAACAGGCAATGGACACTTTATTCAAGAATATTGCAATAAGGGAAAGCATCTAGAACATAATCTGAACTCAACTTTAGTGAAACAAAAAACAAGAGAACGGTTGAATTTTTAAGAATCTGGATGGGATCAATCATACGTTACCTGTGTCTGCTAACTGACCTTACTCAGAGGAAAAGTAAATGTTTTCCTGTCTCTTGACAGGAGGCTGCTTTAGCACTTGCAGTTAAGTTCAAGTTCGAGTTAGGCTTTTATGCTGCCACAGAAACTTGGAAAGAGGAACCCTGTCTTCTTTGATGATTACATTTGAAAAGGATGGTGTCTTGGCTCTCCAGAAAGATATTCCTGGATTGTAGACCTGGATAGAAGCTTTCAAAAGATTTATTTACGTCTCAAAGAATTAAAAAATTTACAATTACAGGATTTTTGTCTAAAGTAGAGGAGGAAAAGAGAGGTCGGAAACCTAAAGTCATGAAGAAACCTGTATAAAATTTAGTGAAGCTGGAGGGGAACATTATGGTCCTATCTGCCAGGAGGCATAATCTCTCAGGGGTATTTATCTACATAGGTTCATTTTTTGATGATTTATTTTTACATTGGTTCAGGGCAAAAAATATATCACATCATTTTCCTATCTGGAATCAAAAAACATATGTAGTATATTTTATAATCTAGCCCACGTCAAATAATTATATTTCTTTTTCTCTGTGATAGCAGTATATGCATGGAATCTCATGGTGAGAAAGGTGAAGAGGTTCTAAATTGGGAGAAAGTATAAAGCAATGTAGAAGAGACTCATGCATTTTGCACACAGGAAGCGGAAATACAGGAATCTGCCCCTTCTTTCTTTTTAGTTCCTTTCTAAAGGAACTGAAGTGTCGGTGCCACTCTCCTGCCTCTTTGTCTGTCCTGTGTGTCTCAGGTTTGAGTGACAATGCAGGAGATGTGATTACAGTGGCTACTCACTGGCTAGTGGCACGTGTTACCGTTGAGTACAGACTTTACATTAACCCCTGTGTGGGATGCTGAATTTTGTGTTTCTAAAGATGGCCGAGTTGGGACCAAGAGGAAAAACCTTGTTGTTGTTATTTAGTTGCTAAGCCAGGTCTGATTCTTTATGACCCCACGGGCTGTAGCTTGCCAGGCTCCTCTGTCCATGGGATTTCTTAGGCAAGAATGGTTGCCATGTCCTTCTCAAGGGGATCTTCCTGACCCAGGGATTGAACCTGCATGTCCTGCGTTGGCAGATGGATTCTTTACCACTAAGCCAAAAGCCCCTCTAAAAGCCTAATGCTGAGCAAAGCTACTTGCAATTTCCTTTGCAAAGCCTAGTATAGTCTTCACTAAGAAAGATTGTTGTTTTTATAAGGAATTACCTACTTGGAAGAGATTAGGGCTTTAGCGGTCTTTTAGAGTATTAGTTAGTTGTCTAAAATTCATTGTAAAGATAATGTATACCTGCACATAACCTTCCTAATATTCATGAATTGTTACTTTTTCTTGCTTGTCATTAATAAAACCATACCCAGCCTGGAAAAATAATACTATCAACATCACCAGGATACATCAATTGTCTAGTTTATTGGCCTAACTTCTAGACAAGCCATAGACAAGGAAATCATATTATATGAACTTATATGTACCCGGTTTAGCTAGAATAAAAATTTGTATTCCTAGTATGAACATTGTATGCCTACAATCCAGTAGTTATAATTAGATTTTTCATAGTCATCACCTGAGTAAAATCCCCAGTTACATACAGCTGACTGCCATTCCTGGTCTTCATAAGAATGATTTTTAGTGGAGTTCATTGTGTTTTCAAAAAGTCCTTTGGACTATGATAATGTATGCCCCTTGGTTAGGAATTGCAATACTATTTTAAATCGGTATTTTGCATAAATACTGATGTGTGAATTTGCTAAATAGTAGTCAGTAATCACTGTGAGAAGAAATCAAGTGAAAGTCCTTTGCTTCCTATACATTCCTTTAATGTTCATATATTGTGATTCAGGATACAGTTATTCAAAATACCATCAGGAGGGAATTCCCTGGATCTCCAGGGTTAGGACGCTATGATTCCACTGTCAAGGGCCCAGTTCAATCCTTGATTGGAGAATTATAATAAGACCCCATAAGCTACACACAAGGATCTCCCACACCACACTCCCTCCAAAAACAAAAAATCAGGTTATCATAAGAACATATTAGACCTCAAAAATATCTCTCCTACAGTGATTTGGAATCACAAGCCTATTGAAATTGCTGTATTTTATTTAAAAGAAAAATGCAAAAATTACTGATTAAAAATTGAATGAGCAAAGAGATTATAAATCAATAACAGTTCTTCACAAAAATTTTGGATAGCACTCTGAAATGGAAAACCTAGGAAAACATTTACGAATGTTTATATGAAATAGTCCATTTTTTCTTGTCTAAAAGAATTTTAAATTAAGTTTTTTTTTTCCCCCCAAGCCCAAGGATAACTATACTCATTTAAATTAAATGCCTAGAGATGAATGTCCATCTGTTGAAACAAACACAAGAATAAAATAAGATTGGTAAGCAGCATAAATAATTCATTGACTCATTTATCAATAAATTTTTTAAGCACTTAGCATATACAGATCACTAAGTAAAATTGTGTTAGATACTACTACCTATTAAAGGTTTATAGCTTCTGCCTTCAAGAGCTTATATTCTAGAAAAGTAGTTATATTTTCACAGTATAGCATCATACAGTTGATAATATAAAATAATGACATCAAGTATAAAAACAATAGATATATATTATAGGAATTGGTTTTTTACATACACTTTTCATGACAAAATAGTAAAGCAAGACTCCCACTAGAGAATGAAATAAAGTTTATTTCTTATTACAGAAGCAGTTAGTAAAAATATATAATTTTAAAAATACACAATTTATACTATTTCATATTGTTATATTAACTACAGTTTATACAACTGATACAGATAAAAGTTGCAAGATGAATTTTGAAAAAAAAATGGTACCATAAAAGTATTTATACTATATCTATCAAGGATAATACATGCCTAGGAAAAAATTACTAGCTTGAGAATTTAAGTTTCAAAATGCAGTACATGTTGTCATATAACCCTTAGGCTGATTTTCCAGCAGTAAATGGAGATTTTTAAAGGGAATGAATGCCCAGTTGCCTGTGAGTCAAAGAACTATCAGAACTTTATAACTTAAATCATCTCCAAAATGTTTTTAGTTATAGAACATGTTTTTTTTTTTTCTTCTAATCTTCAATCATCCCATTTTTCTGAATTGTGGTTATACTTTTTTATTCTATAAATTTGAGTGAGTCTTAAATGAACATACTTAGAATATTCAGTGTCTTTCAATTTCTACTCTGCCTGCTTCTTTTCCCTGGGCTAACTTTGCATAAATAGCTCAAAGACTGTTCATTAGAAACATATTTTATGAAAAAGAAATATTTTATATTAAAAAAATGAAAATGTCTACAAAACCCATTTTTTTCTTAAAATGAACATAATGGATTTTCAATGTCACTGCTCAAAAAAATAATAATACTGATGATATTGCCATTGGAGTGATATCTTGAATTACTTCCATAAATTTCAATCTAAATAGACGTATCAGGCCAAAGAGTCCTCAAAATCAATTATGCCATGAGAAGTCCCCTTGAAGTCTGTATATAAAGAGCCTACATTTTCTAAAGAGATTAGATGAGGAAGATAAAATTTAAAGGAAAAAGAAAGTAGAATTCACCTATCTGAAATACACAAGCTAGCTTGAGTAGTCTCAAGGAAAGAGACAATAATAAGGTGGAAAGGAAGGTCCTACAGTCAGCATAAAAAACACAACTTGGAAATTAAGATTACATAGCTAAAAATTGCAAACTTGGCATTCTCTCAAAATCGAACCTTAGTAGTGAGCATTATGGATGCTCACTACCATGGATATTAGGTGCTTTTGAAAATTAAAGTTTATACAAGGTCTTCCAAGGTTAGGTAGAGAAATCTTTTATTATCAATGAAAAGATCCCTGAAATAGGTGTTAATGGCTCAAATCCAATCTCGATGAAAAAGAGAAATTAAGCAGTAATAGAAGAATTAGAATTCAGGATTTAGTTTTATTTTCTCAGGTCAGTTGCATTTATTTAGGCACTGAATATAAGATGTCCGGATTCTTTAGCTAGTTTTCTAAAGTAACTCTCAGGCCCTCTTCTCTTGATTCTTTTCTGAGACTCATTTTTCTTTCCACGACTCTGACTTACATTGCACACTATGTCTGGATTAATCTCCCTTAGGTCCATTTATTCTACTAGTGTTCAGAAATCTACAACAGCTCCCAAAAGCATTCCTAAAGAGATTGAAACTTCTCTTCTTGTGTATCTTTTTCATATTCTCTGCAAGTTTTCTACCTCCCACTTGGACAAGGTTGTTTTCCATACTCCCAACTGTGGAGCTTTCTCTGGAATCAGTATCATCATTTATTTACATCACGCACTTGCCTATCATCCTAACATTGAACAAGCTGCTTCCTTCCTGAAATAGCATCCTCTCTTCCCACCAGCTAAAATCCTTCCTATTCACTCTTTAAGCTTCAGCTTAAACCCTGACTTATAGACACTTTTCCTATTTATTGTTTACTTTGGCCTACACTAATTAATCCTGGCTCTAAATGCTTATAATGGTATTGTTTGCTCTGATTCATTTTAATTTAGGTTTCTGTTGTTTTATGTTTTTTTCATTAACATTCATGGGCATTAAGTCTTAAAACAACCATCAGTAAGGAAGCTACTCCAAAGCATGAATTACATCATAAGCTTTTATATTACAGGATAGATGGTGAATGGATAGAAAAGGAGTTCTGGCTCATTTCATGAGAAAGCAGAATTCAATTAAAATATATATCATACAATGAGTGAACAGAAGACAAAAATAAGTGAAAGAATTGTGTATAAAGGCAGTGTATTATTTTCCTAGGGGCTTCCCTGGTTGCTCAGCAATAGAGAATCCAGCTGCCATTGCAGGAGACAAGTTCAGTTCCTGGATTGGGAAGATCGCCTGGAGAAGGAAATGTTAACCCATTCCAGTATTCTTACTGGAAAATCCCATGAACAGAGGAGCATGGTGGGCTAGAGTCCATGGGGTCTCAAAATGTCAGACATGACTTAGAGAGTAAACAACAGCTACATTATTTTTCTAGGGTTACAGTAACCAAGTGCTACGAACCGGATGGCTTAAAGCAGTAGGAATCTATGATCTCACTGTCCTGGAGACCAAATCTGAAGTCAGGTCCATGCTTCTTTGAAGTAAAATCCTTCCTTGCCCCTTCCTGGTTGCGGGTGGTGGCTGTCAACTCTTGGTATTCCTTGGCTTGGAGCTTCCTCACTCTAATCTCTGTTGCTACCATCAATGGTGTACTTCCTACGTATCTGTGTCTACACATTCTCTTCACTTTTTTTATAAGGACACCAGTCATAGTGAATTAAGGGCACAGTCTGCTGCTGCTGCTGCTAAGTTGCTTCAGTGGGGTCCGACTCTGTGCAACCCCATAGACGGCAGCCCACCAGGCTCCCCCATCCCTGGGATTCTCCAGGCAAGAACACAGGAGTGGGTTGCCATTTCCTTCTCCAATGCATGAAAGTGAAAAGTGAAAGTGAAGTCGTTCAGTCGTGTCTGACTCTTTGCGACCCCATGGATGGCAGCCTACCAGGCTCCTCCATCCATGGGACTTTCCAGGCAAGAGTACTGGAGTGGGTGCCATTGCCTTCTCCTCCTACTACACCTTAACTAATTAATCTTCAATAACCCTATTTCCAAAGAAAGTCACATTCTCAGGTACTGAAGTTTAAAGCTAACTTAATAAATCTTTCCTGGGCAGGACACAAATCAACCCAAAAGAGGCAGCAAAACAAGAAATGCAAACAGAGTATAAAATCACTACATAGAATACATGTTGAGAAGTCTAACTTGTTTGCAAGAGATAGGCAACATATTTACCTCTAAAAACAATGAGAAAACATTATCACTTGATTCAGAGTTTTTAAAATTTAAGGCAAAAATTACAAAAGGAGAGCACACATATTTGTGCATTGACCACAGAGGAAATTTATCCTAAGAGAGCTGATGAAATAGAATAGCTGGTGATCTAGAAAATATCATTATCAATAAAACTATACACATATATATGATTTTTGCAGCAATCTAATTAGATTTGCTTCCTCAAATTTATATAGTTATGTTAACTTAATCATGGGCAGGATGGGAATAATAATCTTGGGAAATTTCACAGTATCATTGTATGCAGTTTTTGAACCTCTACTTTAATCATGGAATCCATATTCTTGGATTCTGGACTATCTATGACAAATTAGAATATCAAATTTAGTGTGTGACATCAGGCAAAAATATTTTTATGAGCTTTAAAACTAGTCTTAATTTGAATCTTACATTTGTTGAGCACTCTGAGGTACTTCTTTTGTTACATGCTATTCTTAGAAGAATTACATATGGTATGTGAATTCTAAGAATTCCCTCTGTAGTCTAAACTCATATTCAACTTCTTACTTGAAATCTCCACTTAAATGTAAAACCTTAATGTCCCTAAGGCAGCTATTTCACCTGGTTTCCCACAGTATGGAGAGTTTATCTTTCTGTTCTCCCGTGTGGTTTCTGAACTTTCCCTGTGTTCTTACATACGGGGGAGAGGGCAAGAGGAAAGCTATCCAACAAGTTATATTTGCCAGGCTCCCACAGTAACTGGATTTAGTTTAGGTACCTTTTTTTCTTTGCCTAATTTCCATTTTCTATTAATATCCTAGCTATCAATTATATATATCTATTTCCTAGTAAAGGTCAGATAGATTTTCCCCACCCCTGCAGCTGCTTTTAATATTACCACTTTGTCTTTGATTCTCAAAAATTTGATTACACCTAGGTATGTTTTTCTTTGTATTTGTTCCACTGGGATTCACTGGCATTATCTTTCGACGTATATGGGAAATTATGTTTTCAAGCTTGGTTTCTATCCTAATTCTCTGTCTTCTTTCTCCTTTGCAGACTCTTTGTTGACCAATTTCCATGTGTCCCTTATGCTTTATTATTATTTTTCCTTATGTTTGTCTTCTTTGTTCTCTGTTTTGATTTGCATGTATTTTCTAATAGTGTATTCTGAATTCAATATATAGCCTATCATATGTTCGGTCTGCTTTTAATCATATCCACATATCCAATTGATGCTTCTTTATTTTTTTAATTGACTAATGTATTGTGGTACACTGGTTTATAAAGTTATATGTTTCATATATACAGCATTATAATTAAACTTTTGTATATGCAGCATGAAAAAAGTGAAAGTGTTAGTCACTAAGTCATGTCCACCTCTTTGCTAGTCCATGGACTATAGCCTGCCATGCTCCTCTGTCCATAGAATTCTCTAGGCAAGAATACAAGAGTGGATAGCCATTTCCTTCTCCAGAGGATCTTCCCAATCCAGAGACTAACCCAAGTCTCCAGCATTGCAGGCATATTCCTACTGCCTGAGCCGCCACTCTACAGCATACTCACCATCAAAGTCTAATTTCTGTCCCTCAGTATAAAATTTATTCCCTTTACCTATTCCTCCCATTATCACTGCCGTTTCCTTCTGGTAACCATCAATCTGTTCTTTGTATATATTTGTCTTGGTTTTGTTTGGTTTGCTTTATTAATTTTTATTCTACACATGAGTGAAACCATATGGTATTTGTCATTCTCTGTCTGACTTATTTCATTTAGCATAAAACCTTTTATGTCCATCCATGTTGTCACAAATGGCAAAATTTAGTTTTTATAAGGTTGAGTAGTATTCCTCGTATGTCTTCACTACATCTTCTTTATTCATCTGTCGATGGACACTTATGTTGCTTCCATATCTTAACTATTGTAAATAATGCTTCCCTGAAGATGGTGGTGTGTGTATATATTTTAATTAGTGTTTATGTATTCTTCAGATAAATACCCTGTAGTAGAATTACTGAATCATATGAAAGTTTTGTTCTTAGCTTTTTGAGAAATAGCCATACAGTTTTTCATAGTGGCTACACCAGTTTACATTCCCATCAACAGTATGTGAAAGTTCCCTTTTCTCCACATCCTCTCCAACACTTAATATTTCTTGTCTTTTCATAATAGCCATTCTAATGGGCATGAGGTAATATCTCACTGTGGTTTTGATATGCATTTCCCAAAGGTCCATCTAGTCAAGGCTATGGTCTTTCCAGTGGTCATGTATGGATGTGAGAGTTGGACTGTGAAGAAAGCTGAGTGCCGAAGAATTGATGCTTTTGAACTGTGGTGTTGGAGAAGACTCTTGAGAGTCCCATGGACTGCAAGGACATCCAATCAGTCCATTCTAAAGGAGAGCAGCCCTGGGTGTTCTTTGGAAGGAATGATGCTAAAGCTGAAACTCCAGTACTTTGGCCACCTCATGCGAAGAGTTGACTCAGTGGAAAAGACTCTGATGCTGGGAGGGATTGGGGGCAGGAGGAGAAGGGGATGACAGAGGATGAGATGGCTGGATGGCATCACTGACTCGATGGATGTGAGTCTGAGTGAACCCCGGGAGTTGGTGATGGACAGGGAGGCCTGGTGTGCTGCGATTCATGGGGTTGCAAAGAGTCAGACACGACTGAGCGACTGAACTGAATTGAATAATTAGCGACACTGAACATATTTTTTTTTGTGCTTGTTGGCCATCCGTGTATCTCTTTGGAAAAATGTCTATTCAGATTCTCTGCCCATTTTTCAACCAGGTTTGCTTTTGTTGTTGTTACTGAGTTGCATGGGTTCTTTACATATTTTGGTTGTTAATCCCTTATCAGATATATGACTTACAAATGCCTTTTTCAATTCAATAGGTTACCTTTTCATTTATTAATTATTGTCTTTCATGTGAAGAAACTTTTTAGTTTGATGTAGTCCCATTTGTTAATTTTTCTTTTTATTTCCCTTGCTTAAGGAACCAGAACAAAAAAGACATTGCTAAGACTGATGGCAAAGAATGGACTGCTTATGCTTTCTTCAAAGTATTTTATGTTCTTCAAGGCCTTTCTTCCAGGTCTTACACCCAAGTCTTTAATCCATTTTGAGTTAACTGTTGTGTATGATATAATCTAGTTTCATTCTTTACCCTGCAGCTGTTTAGTTTGCCCAGTACCCTTTATTGAAGAGACTTTCCTTTCTCCATTGTATGTTCTTGGCTTCTCTGTGTTAAATTAGTTGTGTATACATGAGTGGCTTTATTTATGGGCTCTAAACACTATTCCATTGATCTGTCAGTCCTTTTCTGCGAATGTCATGCTGTTTTGATTACTATAGCTTAGTATAATTTGAATCGGGGAGTGTGATACTACCAGCTTTGTTCTTTTTTATCAGAATTGCCTTGACTATTCAGGGTCTTTTTTGGTCCCATGCGAATTTTAGGATTTTATTTTATTTATTTATTACTCTATTTCTGTGAAAATATCTTAGGAATTTTGCACTGAATCTGTAGATTGCTTTTAAGTAGTATGGACATTTAACCATGTTAATTCCTCTAATGCCTGAGCAAAATGAGCAATCTTGCCATTTCTTTGTGTCTTTTTAATTTTTTTCCAGCAATGTCTTATAGTTTTTAGGTCTTTCACCTCCAGAAGTTCCGGGTGAGGAAGGAAGTGATAGAGAAATAGAGAAAGAAGCTTATATGTGTATCTATATCTATCTGATCTTCCCGGGTCACTCAATGGGTAAAGAGTCTGCCTGTAATGAAAGAGCTGCAGGGAGACGTGTTTCATTCTCGGTCCGGAAGATGCCCTGGAGAAGGGTATGGCAAGCCACTCCAGCATTCTTGCCTGAGAAATCCCATGGACAGGGGAGTCTGGCGGGACTACAGTTCATGGGATCACAAAGAGTGGGACACTACCGAAGCAACTGAGCTTGCATATCTATCTACCTACCCACCTGTGTATCTGTCTATATATACATATGAAAACAAAAGAAGGAGCAAAAAATAAATGTTAAAAATTGTAAATACTTTTCTGAAATAAATTAAGACTTATACAATATTATATCTCAGAGAAAATTTCACAAGCAGCCAAAAATCAAGATATATTTTAAAAATTGACCTAAGCTCAGCCTACTTTCACAAGTGAATTGCTTTAAACAACTTAAAGATAATCCCAGTATTACTTAAACTATTTTAAAGGGGAAAAACTTCAAAATTCTTGTTACAAGGTGAATGTAATGTTATAAAATCTGATAAAGACTGCATTCCAAGAACCTACAAAATCAATTATGTGTGTGATTATCAGTAAAAGCCTTAAATTTGCAAATTTAAGGATTGCAATAAAAACATCTTTTAATTTTCTTGAGATACAAGAGTTAATTATAATATTCCTTTGAGAAACATAAAGAAGGAATAGTAAAACCAATAAACCATGAACAGTATATTCTAACCCCCCATCCATATGAAGTGTGGTTTGTGTCCTCTATAATTAAGAGAGTTAGATATCATAATATGCATGGGCCAAAACACAAATTCTGAAAATACACATACTTGCAAAGAAAAACTTAGTATATGATAACCATAGCATCAGATATCTGTGAGCAAAAAATAATATTAATTGTAATTAGTAGTGTTGGAATAACATCATAGCTATATGAAGAAAGGACAAGAAGATAACTCCACACTACAAATATCAGGGGAAAAAAAAATGTATGAATACACATACAGACTGGAAAGTAGGGCAAAGTCCTAACTGTGATTCACAAAATAGAGTCAGTAATGGATAAAATTAATAACGCTATTTATGTAATTTGCCTAAAAAATATTCATGACAAACATTATACTCAACAAACTGACAAAACAGTAAAATCTATTTTCAATGATAAAAGTTTAAGTGATGTTAGATCTATTCAATAATAAGAATTTTAAGATGAGATATATTTGAGATATAAACCAAGCCAGATATTCAGCTATATCCTTACTATCTTTTTTATAAAGATAAGAAAAGGAAAACATCACTTTAGCAGCACACATACTAAACTTGTAATAATGCTGAGACAGCATGGATCCTGTGGAAAGACGACATGAAAAATAAGTATTCCATATTTTTTGTTTACTTAAAAATGATTGATATTAATCTTATGTATATTTTACCACAGTAAAAATAAATATCCATAAAAATGTAAATGAAAAATTTAAATAATATGGCAAGTAAAAAGACAAGGACAGGGATCAGTAATCCTAATTTTTGTAAAAATGTTATTATCATTCTAAATTAATATTGATACTGAAAAATGAAGAGGAAAAGCCAGCTGGTTAGAACAAATTTGATCTACTTTCTATAATAAAATATAAGTATATCCTACAGGAAATAAATAGAATGGAGCTCATGTAAAGTGACACAAAAGAATACAATAATCAAAATCGGGAAGGTGCAAAATTATTATATAATCAATGCTCTTGTTTTCTGTATTGAATAAGTTACAAGAAAAAAGGTGGGAAGCCTACAAATTAAAAGCAATTTGAACTACAGTAATAAAGTACAGTATGTACTGTTTCTTGATTCATACAAACTTATTGTAAATTAAAATTTCTATAAGGTATTGGAGGAAACATAAATAATGTTCTTTATAATATTAAAAGAACTGTACTTAATTACTTTAAGAATAATAAAAATATTAGAATCATGAGTTGTAAAGCATCTTAAATACATACATACTGAAGAATCTATGAATGCAATAATTGATATCTACGATTTGATTGAAAAATATCTAGGGTGAAGTTTGGGATGGAGTTTAGGTACAGACTTAGAGAAAAACTGACTGATTGTATTGAAATTGGATATTGGATCCATGTAGGTTCACTATCTGTGGGGTCTCTGGGTCCTGGTGGCCCCAAGGTTTGTTTGAGCCCTCTGAGTGTCTCTGGTGGGTATGAGGTTTGATTCTAAACATTATTTTGCCCCTGCTACCATCTTGCTGGGGCTTCTCATGTGCCCTTGGACATGGGGCATATCCTCCACTGAAGAATTGATGCTTTTGAACTGTGGTGTTGGAAAAGACTCTTGAGAGCCCCTTGGACAGCAAGGAGATCCAACCAGTCCATCCTAAAGGAAATCAGTCCTGAATATTCATTGGAAGGACTGATGCTGATGCTGAAACTCCAATGCTTTGGCTATCTGATGCGAAGAACTGACTCACTGGAAAAGACCCTGGTGCTGGGAAAGATTGAAGGTAGGAGGAGAAGGGGACGACAGAGGATGAGATGCTTGGATGGCATCATGGACTCGATGGACATGAGTTTGGTAAACTCTGGGAGTTGGTGATAGACAGGGAGGCCCTGGCGTCCATGGGGTTGCAAAGAGTCAGACACGACTGAGCAACTGAACTGAACTGACTAAGGTTCATTATGTTACTTTTTTCTTTTTATATTTATACTTTTACATAGTATTTTTATGAAGTACAAGCACTGATACCACAGACAAAATATTGATGAGGGAAAAATTGTTTCAAGTTGCTGACAGGACTATGAATGAGAAGGAACCATGAGAAAGAACCCAAGCTTATACATACTTACATTGCTTCAATTCACTCTCCACTGGGCTCATGCTTTCTTATTTTAAAATGCATGTGGTTGGACATAGGGAAAAAATGTTACAAATTCTTTTCTAATAAAGTAGCATGTCTTGACTTTTTTTTTTTTTTTAACATAAAGTATCTTAAGGATTAGGCATTAAACACCAAGTACTTTTTAAAGTACATTTGCTATTTACTCTTCACGAGAGAGAAATTTGACCTCATTCCATGTTCTAAATAGCACAATAGTGCCCTGGTGATTAGTAGATCAGGGCAGATGAGAAAAAAAACACATGGCTTTGCACTTTCAAAAACCTCCTCAACCTTAACCAGTTACCAAGGCTTAAAGGCAAAGCATAAGAGAAACTGATTAATCATGCTTGGTAATAAGTTAAACTATATTTATGTTATTAATACAGAAGTAACAGGTCCTTCATTTTAAGTGTGTAGTTGGATAGACTGGGGACACAGTCATTTAACTGCCCCCAGTGTTAAGCTTTAGAACACTCCTGTCACCACACACACACACACACACACACACACACAAATCCTGTGTCCCTTAGCAGTCAACACCTACCCCTGTCTACTCTTGCTTCTGAGCAATCACTGATCTGCCAGGAAGCAAACTACAGTTTTGCCTTTTCTATAATTTCATATAAACTTCAAAAAACCTAGAGTGTGTAGTCTTTAGTGAGTGCCTTCATTTGCAATAGTGCTCCATATGCAATATTAGAAAACTCATCTGTATTGTTTCTGAGTGGCTTTGTGATATAGTAGAGATAGCACTGAAAAGTAGGGCAGAAGACTTCACTTCTCTCTCCCACCCCCATCTGTGAACTAAAGGTATGCATTTTAGCTTCTCTTATTTGGCACAGGTAAAATGAGGTGAAGGGTACTATTCTTTCCTCCTCAAGGCTGCTGTGTTGCATCTAATAAGAGATAATGTGTAAAGTGCTTTTGAAAGCGTGACGCATTAAGCAGATGAATACACAAGAAAAGGCTGTCATAAGTAAGAGAAATGCCAGCCTTTTGAAAAATAGTATTAAACAAGGCTAAATGTATATTAGAGTATAAAGTTTAAAAATTCTGTTTTTTTTCACTGCCGAGATGGGAATAAAATGGAGGGAGGCTTTAAATGGATTTTATGAAATTTGAATAAAAGAGAGTGGGAAATGTAAAAATAGAATTATAAATGGGAATAGTATTAAGTCTATCAAAATAAAGAAAAAAACTAGCTTTTTTTAAGAAATAGATTTTATATTTTCAATTATTTTCTTCACCAGCATCAAGAATTAATTCTACGTAGGACACAGGATCTGATAAAGATATAGTTATCAAATAAAGTATATAGTTCTTGTCTTCAAGATTCATCTGCTTCCCTTGCCAGCACTGGAAAAGGGCAAATAAAAGGACTTTTAAATGAAATTTAGGGACAAGGGAAGGACATTCTTCCACCAAACTAGACCACAAATATTTTGTGAATGCTGACATTTCTAACTTAATGACAAAAATATTAGATTTTTAAATAAATTTCCTTGCTTTATCTGACGTCAAGAAAGGAGATAAGGATGTTCTTCCATCCACATCGCCATGTGGATCTCCTCCTCTGAACCATCTCTGAGGCCTGAAGCTCTCCTGTCGCTCTCTGTATCCTAGGGAAAAGAAAACAACCTCCCTGTTAAGAGGTTTGAAAATGTCTGACACACAGGAGGAAGCTGAGGAAATCTTATGGTTCACAAGAAGGTGTAAGGGACCATGACCCTTAGAAAGTGGTGAAGAATGGGCTATATCAGAAGACAGCACATCTGGGTTGGTCAAATTTTGACTGTTCCAGGAAAATCCAAGGGGAATGCTGGAAGATCCAGTCTGTGTGGCAATTTTAGGTAGACTATAGACATAATACTTGACTTTTTGCCTCTTAGTGGTAGATAAATTGAGGCGGGCATGGCAACCCACTCCAGTATTCTTGCCTGGAGAATCCCCATGGACAGAGGAGCCTGGCGGGCTGCAGTCCATGGGGTCACAGAGAATCGGATACAACTGACTGACTAAGCACATAGCACATTAGGTGAATTGCATGGAACTGTGGCAAAGGGCAGACTGAAAGGTTTTCAAACATCTATGTGCTCCTATACAGTAAAAAAAGGGGAGAGCCTTCAATCCATAGCCACAAAGAGTCAGATTCCATTAAGACATCGGACATGTCTTCATCAATGATGGTTTGAGGATAAATAAATTGACCCATTGTCTTAATCTGGCTATTTTAAAAAAATAAAGCTGATTCCCCTCAATTTGGTCACTGTACTCTGGAAAAAAGACAAATATAAAAAGGTTAAATAAATTTCAAATTACTGTTTAGCATAATAAGTATAGAAGTATATGGCATACTGAACAACAATTTTCCTAGTAATGAAAGAAACAGTGATTAGTGAGGACTGAAACCCTTGGACATTTCAGGGAAAAGAAGTCAATGTACATGATGACATTTTAATTAAGAGATTAATAAAAACAAAAATTATGTGTTCAAATTTAGTAGTAAGCATTTGTAAAATCAAAGCTAGATATTTTGATTATGAATGAGTATTCTACTTGTTATAAAAATTATACCTCCTAAAATAATGGACATTTCTTCATTTCTTTGTTCCATAATATTTATTGCATGCCTGTGATGTACTAAGTGGCTGATCTAGCCACTGTAGATAAAACAGTAAGCAAAACAAAGCTATGGAAAAAAAAAATCCCTCCTTTCATGGAGCTTTTATGCTAAAGGGAGGATATAGGGCAGAAAACAAATACAATTGACCTTTGATCACTGCAGGTGTTAGGAGCACCAGCCCCACACTGAGTTGAAAATCCATGAATAGTTTATATTAATAGTTGGCCTTCAGTATGTGCTGTCCCACATCACTGCATTCAACCAACTACAGATGATACACTTTTGTTTTAATGGGTCTATGCAAGTGGACCCATGCAGTTCAAAGTGATATTGTTCAAGAGACACCTGTAAATGGCATACTGTCATATAGCGCTGTGAGAAAGGAGAGAGCATCATAATTTTAATAGGTGGAAAGGAAAGCCTTTCTATAAAGGTGACATTTAAGGATTAGTCTAAATGAGATTTTTCAGGTAAAGGAATCTGGTTGCAAAGACTCCAGGGTGGGAATATACAAGGCATGGGAGATAACTAGTAAAGAGAGTAGTGTAGCCAGAGCATAATAAACCAGAGAAAGTAATTAGATCTGTTGATGACATTTATGCATTTCATGTATTTATAGTTTAAAATTTTGAAATATGGTCTTCCGGTTTGAAGAGTGCTACTTACTTACACGGAGAAGGCAATGGCACCCCACTCCAGTACTCTTGCCTGGAACATAATACAGTAAGTAGTACTTAGTATAAAAGTAGAAAGTTCTTTCTCTTTCATAGCAAATGCCTAATAAAACTACAAGACAGTGCTTATCAGACTAAGCTCTAAATATTATAGCACAAATTTCTTCTATATGAGCTTCTAATTTCTTACAGTTTTGATAGAGTTGGAAATGTAATTCAGCAGAGAAATATTTTCTTCATTGATTTAGTGCTACTGAAACATTTGCACATCCATGTAGAAGGAAAATAATATAAAGATAAAAGTAAAAGTAAAATTTAAAACTTCTTTCTAGAAGAAAGCATAGGAGAAAATCTGTATGATACTGAGGTACACAATTATTTTTTAGATAGGGCACACATATAACCTTCTGCTCTTTGCACAACAGCATTAAAAAAAAATAAGAAGAAAAGGCAAACCATAGTCTCAGAGAAAACATTTGAAAAACACATTTAATAAAGTACCAACAAGGAGAATACACAAAGAAACCTCAAAAATTACTAAAAAGGAAACAATTCAGTAAATATGGGTGAAATACATGAAAAAATGATTTGCTACAGAAAAGATATGTATTTAAAATAGGCACAGGAGAGGAGGAGCCAAGATGGCGGAGGAGTAGGACGGGGAGAACACTTTCTCCCCCACAAATTCATCAAAAGAGCATTTAAACGTCGAGTAAATTCCACAAAACAACTTCTGAATGCCGGCAGAGGACATCAGGCACCCAGAAAAGCAATCCAACTCTTCGAAAGGAGTGGAAAAAAATAAAAGACAAAAAAAGAGACAAAGAGGAGGACGGAGTTCCGTCCCGGGAAGGGAGTCTTAAAAAGAGAGAAGTTTCCAAACACCAGGAAACCTTCTCACTGCCGAATCTGTGCCGAGCTTTGGAAGCACAGAGGGCAACATAACAGGGAGAAAAAATAAACAATTAAAACTCGCAGATTGCGAGTCCTACGGTAACTCCCCCAGCGGAGAAGCAACGCAGACGCCTGCACGCGCCATTAGCAAACGGGGGCTGGGCAGGGAGGCGCAGCGCGGGCTGCATCGCTTAGAGTAAGAATCTGGCCTGAATACCCTGAGCACTATCTGAGCGAAATAATTTGGGCTAGCAAACCAGACTGTGGGATATCTACCACGCGAAAAGCCAGCCCTAACCTAAGACCGCCAGGCCCGCGCACGGAACAAAGAATTGAACAGAGATAGCCAGCTGCAGACCTTCCCCCTCCGGTGACAGGCAGCCAGAGCCGGAAGGGGGCAATCGCAGCCCCAGAGAGACATTATCTATAAAACTGTAAGCAGGCTTCTTTGCTAACTAAAACTTTTTGGGGGTCTGGATGGTTAATATCTGCCTGAGAAGGTGCGCCGGTTTTACACCCAGATAACCGAGTGGCGGGGAGGCGATAAGTCGCAGCATTGGCGCTCGCCAAACACCTCATCACTTGAGTTGCTTGGACCTGGGAAGAGCACAAAACTCAGGCCCAACTGAGTCTGCGCCTCTGAGGACTACCCGAGTGCCTGAACCTGAGCGGCTTGGACCTGGGAGGTACATGCAACCCAGGCCCAGCCTCAGATTGTTCCCGGCGGAACAACCTAGAGCCCGAGCAGTGTGGGCAGGGAGGCTACACGCGCCGTGAGCGGGGGCAGACCCAGTGGCTGAGGCACTGCGAGCACACGCCAGTGTTATTGTTTGCAGCATCCCTCTGAACAAGAGAAGAAATACAGCTCCACCCATCAGAACACCGACACAAGCTTCCTAACCAGGAAACCTTGACAAGCCACCTGCACAAACCCACACACAGCGAGGAAAAGCCACAATGAAGAGAACTCCACAAACTGCCAGAATACAGAAAGGACACCCCAAACTCAGCAATTTAAACAAGATGAAGAGACAGAGAATAGCCAGCAGATAAAGGAACAGGATAAATGCCCACAAACCAAACAAAGAGGAAGAGATAGGGAATCTACCTGATAAAGAATTCGAATAATGATAGTGAAATTGATCCAAAATCTTGAAATTAAATGGAATCACAGATAAATAGCTTGGAGACAAGGATTGAGAAGATGCAGAAAGGTTTAACAAGGACCTAGAAGAAATAAAAAGAGTCAATATATAATGAATAATGCAATAAATGAAATTAAAACACTCTGGAGGCAACAAATAGTAGAATAACAGAGGCAGAAGATAGGATTAGTGAATTAGAAGATAGAATGGTAGAAATAAATGAATCAGAGAGAATAAAGAAAAACGAATTAAAGAAATGAGACAATCTCAGAGACCTCCAGGACAATATTAAACGCTACAACATTCGAATCATAGGGGTTCAGAAGAAGACAAAAGAAAGACCATGAGAAAATACTTGAGGAGATAATAGTTGAAAACTTCCCTAAACTGGGGAAGGAAATAATCACCAAGTCCAAGAAACCCAGAGAATCCCAAACAGGATAAACCCAAGGCGAAACACCCCAAGACACATATTAATCAAATTAACAAAGATCAAACACAAAGAACAAATATTAAAAGCAGCAAGGGAAAACAACAAATAACACACAAGGGAATTCCATAAGGATAACAGCTGATCTTTCAATAAAATAGGCACATGTAAAGATGGTCACTATCATCAGTCACTAAGCTAGTTAAAACCACAGTGAAATACTACAACACATCCAACCGAATGAGCAAAAAAAGAGACAAATGAAGAAAGACCTGACACGAACAAGTGTTGGCAGGTAGGTAAAGCGACTCGAATTCTAATAAGGCATCTGCTGCTGCTGCTGCTGCTAAGTCGCTTCAGTCGTGTCCCACTCTGTGCGACCCCAGAGACGGCAGCCCACCAGGCTCCCTTGTCCCTGGGATTCTCCAGGCAAGAACACTGGAGTGGGTTGCCATTTCCTTCTCCAAGGCATGAAAGTGAAAAGTGAAAGTGAAGTCGTTCAGTCGTGTCTGACTCTTCAAGACCCCATGGACTGAAGCCCACCAGGCTCCTCTGTCCATGGGATTTTCCAGGCAAGAGTACTGGAGTGGGGTGCCATTGCAAAAAAATTAAAACATACGTTTACACTAATGCCCACATACAAAAGTTTGTAACTGTTTTATTCTTATCTGCCAAAACCTGAAAATAACCTAAATGTTCTTCAACTGCTTAATGATAAACATTGTATGTCTGTACAACATTCAACATAAAATTCACACACAGATGGAAATGAATCTCAAAAGCAATATCCTAAGTAGACTTAGGAAAACACTCAAAAACATACACGCCTAAGACAAAGCTTTATTTGTGAACGTTATCTCAGGGACAATACCCTGAGATGTTTTGGCTTTCCTCCTTTCCTACCATGAGAGGAGGAAAAACCAGTATAATGTAATATTGTGTTAGTTGCCCAAACTAACACAATATTAGGTGGTTGACGTTGATATGACAGTAGCTTCAGGTCTTCCTTCCCCTGGGACTAAGAGGGAGGCATTTTATGCACTGTCCAACTCACATCATTAGCCTAGGATAGCTCCAAGCATATTAGTGTCCTGAAGTTTGGGTTGTTTGGGAATAATTACCAATAATTTCCTATAGACATCAGGAGTTTACAAAGGTACAGGAAATAGACCCAAGAGTAAAGCGAGGTTGAAAGTGAAAGTCGTTCAGTTGTGTCCGACTATTTGTGACCTTGTGGACTATTACAGTCCATGGAATTCTCCAGGCCAGAATACTGGAGTGGGTAGCCCATCCCTTCTTCAGAGGATCTTTGCGACCCAGGAATTGAACTGGGGTTTCCTGCATTGCAGGCAGATTCTTTACCAACTTAGCTATCAGGGAAATTGCATTTAAGCAAAAGTAAAGTCTTGGTAAATCTAGTTCACCTTACACTGGCTGAACTAGGAAGTAAGGTCTTGAAGTGGAGCATAGGCTCTATATTGCCTTTAAATTTAAAATATAAAAAGGTAATATAAAATGGCCAAAATATTTCCATGAGATTCATTTAAAGTGAGAGCTATGATAAAAAAAAAATGTGTTGGATGCATAAATCATGTTGATTATTAAATGTAAACAAAGGTACATAGTTATTTTCTCATAGGCATTTCTGAATCTCTTATTCAATATGCAAATGGTTTAGAACTAAAATTAATCATGAAATGAATTACCTTATTTATGAGAACTATAAATCAAAGAGGACTGACGGCTTCTTATCAGAAAGAAATGAAAAAAAAAAAAAAAGTATGTATTACCTTCAGGCTAAGTGGCTCCACTCCAGAAAATATAGTAGGCTGCATCTTATTTCCAGCTAGAGATAAGAAGTATTTTAATACCCGAAGGTGTATTGCTTATTAGTTTCCAATATGCAAATTGATAAAAGTTATCATTAAAAAAAAGATAATTTACTGCTTCCTCCCCTTCTATGTAGAAAGAGGACCTTTTGGGGACAAGGTATAGAGATTAATGAGACATACGTATAAAGGAAATCCTTCTTTCAGTACATAAAGATGTGTTTTATGTAGTAGAAATATACTCTATCAAAGAAAAGAAGCCAGACTTCATGTTCTTTAGACTGCTCTAGACTTTTGAGGAATAGACCTGAACAGGCCTTAACAATAGCTAAGGTCCTCAGTCATCTTCAGTAACTCAAGCTGCTTCCACAGTGGATTAAAAGCACCTTCAACCGCAAGGGGCATAAAAACTTCCCCGGGTGCAACAGCCTGCTTTAGAGAAGGCAGGATTCTTTTCATTCTAGGTTAGCTTTCTCGCAAGTCAAGCTAGTGAATCTTAGAATGAGAATAAAAAATGCTCTCTTTGTAGTTCAGAGTGAGGCTATGGAAGGTTAGTATCTAATACTTCAGTAATGCTAACTTTCTGCTTGATTGATACTGCCTGGAAAATAATTGATTGAAGAAGCTGAAAAATATCAAAAAGCTAATCAAACTATTCAGGAAAAACGCTTTTGTTTTAAAGGGGCAACTAACAATACATGAGAATGGCTTCATTAAGTTTATCAATCACAAGCTAAAAGCCCCAGCTGCGGTCCTTGTACTTCATGCCAAAAGGCATTCAGAGGTATCAAAGGACATGATGTTTTCAATATGAGTGTAATCTGGACTTAGTTCTAGCTACATTCATTTGAAAACTTGTTCATGTATATCCCACACATATTTTTATTTGCCCCAATTATCTTCCTAGATTGTTCTTTCAAAAAAGCTATAGTCCTAATGAAAATTAGTTTCCAGCAATAAAATATTCTCTCATTCTTTCTCACATTAGGAAATTCACTGCAAACAAATAAAGAGGCCTTAAAAATTTTCTGTTTTCTGTTCAAATTAAGCTTCAGTTAGAACATTGCTCCATTTGTGTTATTAACAATAAGTAGAATTGATAACAAGGCCCTATTTTGTAATGCTAATGTAACTCCTTCTTAGGGTTTATTAGGTTTTCAATAGACTCTCTTTGATTTTAGATGCATTTTGAAATTGCAATTTGAAATTTTCTGCTTTAAGTACCACAAATGTAACAAAAAGTGAGTTTATATTTTGAAATACAAAGTATGTATTTTACCTCTCATAAAGGAATTTATGAGAATACCATAACTTAGCGATTGCTTAAAATCTTGAAAAAATATTTGAAGATATATATTTATTTATTATTGGATATGTTTAAGAAATTTCATTTCTAAATTTTAATAGATAACACTTTTTATAAATTAATATGCAAGAAAAGAATGTGAGGCAAACATCATTTTTTATAACTCATTTTCTCTCTACATAAGAATCCTTATTTCAGATATAGAATAGCTAGTTCATGAGGCTCTCCCCCTATTTTGGCTTATGGAATGCTGTTGTACTGCTTAGAATCTCAGTCATTCCCATAAACATGATACTTTCTTCAGACTGTAAAGAATGCAGTGACCTAGGATCAATCTCTGGGTTGGGAAAATCCCCTAGAGGAGGGCATGGCAACCCACTCCAGTATTCTTGCCTGGAGAATTCCATAGTCAGAGGAGCCTGGTGGGCTATAGTCCATGGGGGTTGCAAAGAGTTGGACATGAATGTGACTAATACTTTCACTTCACTTCTTGGTGGTTCAGACTGTAAAGAGTCTGCCTGCGATGCAGGAGACCTGTGTTCGATCCCTGGGTCAGGAAGATCCTCTGGAGAAGGGAGTAGCAACACACTCCAGCATTCTTCCCTGGAGAATTCCATGGACAGAGGAGCCTGGTGGGCTACAGTCCACGGGGTCACAAAGAGTCAGACATGACTGAGCGATTAACATTTTTTAAGACTTTTATTTATTATGCATTTTCTTCCAGTTGTGTTTATTTAATTGACACTTTATATAATGTCTGACTCTTTGCAACTCCGTGGACTGTGGCCTGCCAGGCTCCTCTGTTCATGGGATTTTCCAGGCAAAATACTGGACTTGGGTTGCCATTTCCTTCTCCAAGGAATCTTCCTGACTCCCGAATCGAACCCAGGTCTCCTGTATGGCAGGCAGATTCTTTTCGTCTGAGCCACCAGGGAAGCCCCATAATTGACACATATTGCTGTATAAGTTTAAAGTGCACAGCATAATGACTTGACTTATATAAATTATAAAACAATTATCACATTATGTTTAATAAGCATCCATCACATAGACACAAAAATAAAAACATAGAAAAACATTTTTTTGTGATAAGAATTAAGATTTACTCTCTTAATAACTTTCATATGTAATGTATAACAGTGTTAATTATATGTATCATGCTTCTATTGCACCCCTAATACTTATTTACCTTTTACCTGGAGGTTTGTAAACACCTTTTGACTGCCAACTGCCTTCATCCAAGCTTTGCTTTCCTCAACACCCTGCTGCTAATAACCACAAATCTGATCTCTTGCTCTGTGAGTTTGCTTGTGTGTTTGTTTTTGAAGTGTAAGTGATCTACAACACTGTATTAGTTCTTGTTATATGGCATATATTTGTTGTTTTTATACATTTCAGTGAATAATCACCATGAAAGTTCTAGTTACAATGTGTCACCACACAAAGATAGTACATAGCTACTGACTGTGTTCTCCACACTGTGTATTTTATACCTGTGATTCATTGATTTTGAAACTGAAATTTTATACCTGTCCATCTCCCTCACCTATGTCTTTCTTTTCCCCAGCCCCATCCCCTCTGGCAGCCACCTGTTTGTTCTCTGAACCTGAAAACTCTTATCTGTTCACTTGTTCTCTTTCGTAGATTTCACATATAAGTGAAATCATACAGTGTTTACCTTCCTCTGACTGACTTATTTCGCTTAGCATAATACCCTCTAGGTGCATCCATGTTGCCATGAGTGGCAAGATTTCATCCTTTTTATGGCTGAGAAATATTCCATTTGTGTGTATGCATATATGCATATATATGCATATATGTCACATCTTTATCAATTCATCTATCGATGGGTACTTGAATTGCTTTTGTATCTTAGCTTTCGTAAATAATGCTGCAATAAACACAGAAGTTTATATATCTTTTCAAATTGAGGTTTTTGTTTTCTTGAATATATACCCAGGAGTGGGATTTCTGGATCATATGGTAGTTCTATTCTTACTTTTTTGAGGCATCTCCATACTGTTTTCCATAGTGGCTGCCCTAATTTGCATTCCTACCAACAGTGCATGAGAATTTCTTTTTCTTCACATCCTTGCCAACAGTGGGTGTTTTCTTTTTGATAATAGCCTCCCTGATAGGTGTGAGATGATATTTTGTTTTGTTTCGATTTGCATTTGCCTGATGATTAGTGATGTTAAGTATGTTTTCATGTGCCTGGTGGCCATGTGTATGTCTTCTTTGAGAAATAATACTATTCAGAACCACTGCCTATTTTTAGTTGTTTTTTTCTTAATGTTGAGTTGCATGAGTTCTTAGTATATTTTGGATATTAACCCTTTGTAGGATCTATCATTTGCAAATATGTTCTCCCATTTGGCAGGTGACCTTCTCATTCTGTTGCTAGCTTCCTTCACTGTACAAAAGATTTTTAGTTAGATGTAGTTCCAGTTGTTTATTTCTGCTTTTGTTTCTGTTGTCTAAGGAGACATATCCTAAAAGACTAACATCAAAGACACATCCAAAAAACTGATGTCAAAGGGCATACGACCTAAGTCTACTTCTAGGAATTTTAGGGTTTGGGGTCTTATCTTTAAGACTTCAATTCATTTTGACTTAATTTTGTGCATGGTTTGAAAGAATAGTTCAGCATGATTTTTTTGCATGCGTCTGCAGTCTTCCTGGCACCAATTATGGAAGAGGCTATCTTTTTCCCATTGAATAATCTTGCTTCCTGTGTTGTAGATTAATTGCTCATATGTATGTGGGTTCATTTCTGAGTTTCTATTCTGTTCGGTTGATCTATGTTCTGTTTTTGTGTCAGTACTGTATTGTTTTGATGGCTATAGTTTTGTAGTATATTTTGAAATTAGAGGGTATGATACCTCCAGATTTCTCTATCTTTCTCAAAGTTGTTTTTGCTATTTGGAGTCTTTTGTGTTTTTACACAACTTTGAGAATTACTTGTTCCAACTCTGTGGAAGATTCTATTGTTATTTCGATAGGGATTATATTGAGTCAGTAGGTTGTCCTGGGTAATATGGTTATTTGCAAAACATTAATTCTTACAATCCATGAACACAGTATATATTTCCCATCTATTTGTGTTTTCTTCAATTTCCTTCATCAGTTTTCCAAGTACAAGTCTTTTACCTACTTCACTAGATTTAGTCCTACATATTCTATTCTTTCTTATATGGTTATAAATTGGATCATTTTCTTAATTTATCTTTCTGATAGTTTGTTTTTAGTACATACTAAATGAATATAAATGAAAAATATTTCTGCATACTAATTTTGTATCCTTGGCATTTGCTAAATTCATTGACTGCTTATGGATTTTGGTGGCATATTTAGGATTTTCTATTTATAGTATCATGTCATCTGTAAACAGTGGCAGTTTTATTTCTTCCTTCCCATTGGGATATCTTTTATTTCTTGTTCTTGTCTGATTTCTGTGGCTAGGATTTCTAATACTATATTGAATAAAAATAGTGATAGTGGGCATCTTTGTCTTATTCCTGAACTTAAAGGAAATGCTTTTAGCTTTATACTATTGAAGATGATGTTAGATGTGAACTTGTCATATATGGCCTTTATGTTGAGGTATTTCCCTCTGTATCCATTTTGTGGAGATTTCTTATTATAAATGGACACTGAATTTTGCCAATTTCTTCTGAATTGATTGAGATGATCATGTAGCTTTTATTCTTCAATTAGTGTCTGTATCTCATTGATTAATTTGTGGATACTAAACCATCCTGGGATCCCTTGGATAAATCCCACTGTATAATGTTTATGTGTCAAATATTCTTGTAAAGGAAACTTGTTATCCTTTTAAAAATATAGAGAATAGTAAAATAAACCCCTACATAGTTATTAGTATTAGTAATTACCAATGCATGGCAATTTTCTTAAATCTATAATTCACCAACTTCTATATTATTTTGAAACAAAACTTGTAAATCATATCATCCATAAATATTACAGTCCATAATGTGATTTAAATGTCATCCCTTTTAAGGTTTTTTGAAAATCTTAATAGAATTCATATAATTTTCCAGAAATATAGGATGGCATTTAAATATGGTAATATATATAAATGCCTAGAATAATTTCTGATATACAGTAAAATATTGAAATGTTTCTAAATATGGTAATTTTAAAATCATAAACAAGAGTATCTTTTACTACATTGCTAACATAAAATATCAAATTACATAAGCAAAGAAAATCATATTGGGTTCATTATTCAGCAGGTTTCAGAAATCTAAGTTGATTTGACAAAGAAGAGTAGAGATATAAAATTCAGATCATATCTTTTACTCAAGATGTCAGATTAAACCAAAATGACAAGACCTCTGTCTTTATTGTAACCCACAAACATTTCATTAAATATATTAAACATGGACATACCATTTGGTGTTTAAGCACCTATGTTGAAAATGAACTTAAAGTAAGCAGACCTGTCTCTTTATTTGCATAGAAAGAGCCTGGACAAAACAGAAACCCTAGTAAAACTGTCACCTCAAATAAAAGAAGAAAAACTTTGCTCATGTTGGCATAGATACAGACTGGGCACAGCAAAAACAAGTTATCAGTCCCAAGACATGACTGAAAAAAAACGTTACTTGAAATATGTTAGAAAATTAGACATTATGTATGTAGAAACACTGGACTCCCAATCAAATTAAATATATAGAGAATTAAGCCCAAACTGAAACACCAAGATAAAACTGGTCTTTAACCTGTCCACATGACCCTGCCTAAACAAACTCAAAATCTTCTATAAGGACAGCTGCTAAATTTCAGACATAGTTATAACTAGGATTTTCATGAAAAAAAGAACTGATTTGATATCCAAAGGCAAAAATTACAAAATACGTGAGAATGGACTAATACAAGATGACAAAACAATGGAAGACAGTTGAACATTTAATGATGATGAGAATGTTATGATTAAAGCAAAAACATATAAATATAGAACCTATAAAATAACAAGGGGACTTGATGACTGTTGGAAATGCAAAGAATTAAAATAAAAACATTAAATATGAAAAATGTAACCTTAAAGAAAACACTAGATTAGAAGGAAGATGAGACTGACTTACCACATTAGAAGATATCTTACAAAAATAAATTAGAACACAGTGGTGGTGGTGGTGGTGTAGTCGCTGAGTCGTGTCCGACTGTTGCGACCCCATGGACTGTAGCCTGCCAGGTTCCTCTGTCTGTGGGATTTTCCAGGCAAGAATACTGGAGAAGATTGCCATTTCCTTCTCCAGGGGATCGTCCTGACCCTGGAATCGAGCCCATGTCTCTGGCATTGCAGGCAAAATCTTTACCGACTGAAATATGAGGGAAGCCCTTAGAACACATTAGGAGGGAAAAAAAAAAGTTCCAACTCTGATGGAATAGCTGGACCTCCTACAACAAAGAAGAAGAAAATAGTACAAACTACATGAAATGTGTCTTTTCAGGCATTGGAAAGTAGGCATCACAGGACTCTGATTCCTAAGAGAAAAAATAATTACCTGACTCCTAAAATTAGTCCACCATCCTTCTGGAGGCACCGCCCACATTGCGATGATGGGAGAGGTAACAGAAATAGACCAGAGCAGCCTTCTGAGTTCACACACAAAAAGGGTACTTGAATTGGAGGGGCAAGGTACAGGAGAGAAGACAGCTATGCATAAGAGTTCCACAGATCTTCCTAAAGCTTCCTTTGACTCTTGTTAAAAGCAAAGCTGGATAAAGTGAAACTACTAGGGACTGAGCAGAAAACCACTTCCGGGATGGGGAAAGTTGTGCTGAATAATTCCTATATTATTACATGCATGGGTAAGAGGTGTTTAAATTATGACTTTCTAGACTCCATGGAAATTTTAAAAACACCTGGTTATTCAAGAAGGACCTCTCAAATTAATCTACAAATAAATTAACTGCTGGGCTTCCCTGTGACTCGGCAATAAAGAATCTGCCTACCAATGCAGGAGACCCAGGTTCAATCCCTGGGTCAGGAAGATACCCTGGAGGAGGAAATGGCAACCCACTCCAGTATTCTCACCTGGAAGTCCCATGGGCAGAGGAGCCTGGTGGGCTATAGTCCATGGGGTCACAAAAGAGTTGGACACGACTTAGCAATGAAACAACAACAACAAATTAACTGCTGGTCAAAACAAACTTCAGGAGTCTTCAGAAGACAAAAAGCTACCCTCAAAAATAAAATTTGTCATGTCCAATGCCCAATAAAATTATTAAGCATACAAAGAAGAATAAAGATGTAACTCATAACCAGGAGAAAAATCAGTCTATAGAAACTGATACAGACATGATGAAAATAAGACACGAAACATTAAAATAGCTATCATAAACATACTCGGGGATATAAAGAAAAACACGAACATAATGCTGAGAGAAATAGACTATTGAAAGGATCCACTAAAGCTTATAAAAAGAAAAGTAAAAACAAAATTTTAACTGGTTAAGAGTGCTTGTTATCTACATCTGCCTAACAAATAACCCTAACTTTGTGGTTTAAGATAACCACAAATATTATCTCCCAGTTTCTGTGCATCAAGAATTCAGGAAGGGCTTGATTTCTGTTTCCGGTTTGGGGTAACTCGTGTAGTCACAGTCAGAGACTGATGGAGAGGAAACAGTAGGGGTAGGTGGAAGTGGAGGTATGTGGAAGCAATCTCTTTCTTTTCCTGTAGTTTTAAGGCTTCTCTGTCTCAACTAGTCTGGATATCTTTATAACATGGAAGCCTTGGTACAATTGAATAACTTAGAAAATAGTTTTAAGTTCCAGGCTGCAAGGGAGAAGTTGCATCTTTATTACCTAGCCTAGGCAGGCACCTATAGTCACTTCCACCATAGACTCTAGCTTTCCCAGAGTCAAGGGCAGGGGGTTTAAAATACAAGCCTTTTCACATGAAGTGAAGGATGTGAAAGTCACAGTGTAAAAAGAAATATAATTATGATCATGCTAAAATATCAAATCTGCTAATCTGGATTCTCACAATGACGTCATTTCATATGAAGATACACTTGTACCCTACCCTAAGACCCCTAAGTCTTTTCTTACTACAGTATCAATTGGAGGGTTTGGGTCTCCATAGCTAAATCATGTAAAGATTCAGATGAGCACCCTCAGGTTCCAGCTCCTCAGGTATAACTCCTTGAATATTATTCCTCTAAACATGAAGACATGTCAAATAATGAGACAGGTTACATGCTTTATACCACTATCTCCAACATATAGTTATAAGACAGGAATAGAAAAACCACCTGTGTATTCTCCTGTACACAAAAGACAAAAGAAAAGGGCACACAGGAGGTATACCTATACCAGTTCTGGAATCTGGCTGGAAATGTGTACAAGTTCTCCATGACTCTTGGCTTTACATTTTTGGCTTTTTGTTTTACCCTCTGGATTATTATTTCCTATAGAAAGCAGGCAGTGCCTGCACTCAGTTTGCTTCCTTCCTGTAGTATTTATTCCTCTTAGCAATTTTTCAGTTTTTTGGGTCACTTTCGGTATAATCTTTGAGTCTAAGTTGGTATAATCCTTTAAAAATTATGTGGATTTCTTCAGTGTTGAAACATAATCCATTCCATTAGAAAAGGCACTATAATAAGTATCTTCAGATAAGCTCCACTCTACCTTGGGCTCTCTAACCATCGGCTGCAGGACAACCCACAAAAAGATTCTTGAAAGTACCCGTGGTTTAATATATGAGATCTACATAGTATTTCTTAGATGCTTAGGAGATCTTTTGTCTATTGAAAAGGGTTTTTAAGATACTAATTCTCTATGAAGACTTAATAAAGGGTCTTACAGGCACAGACTGGATTTAAAGATTTCTCCTAAAATATTTTTAACATGATAATGCTTTGTGGGTTTTAGTTGTTGTTGTTGTTTTTCTAGATGTAGATACAGACATTGAAAACAGCTTTATTTTCAAATACAGGAAATAATGAATTTTTAACTTAAAAATTAACTTTAGCTCTTGTTTTTCATCTTGAATTTTATCTATGGAGTAACAAGAGGCTACTTTGGGACATTTGATTTCCTCCCCAGAAGTATTCTTTGCCAAATTGTCGAGTTTCATTGCATTTTCTAATTCCTATTCTTAGTGCAGTCGACAGCATTCACCAAGTTCAGTATTTCCCTTGCATTCCTGTAAACTCTCACAGACAAGCTTCTCCAGGCTCCTTTTCTCTCTCTTTAAGACTCTTTATTATTTAATTTTGAGTATCTCAAGATCATTCCTGGTTTTGCTTACTTCTTGACCCCAGAATCTATGCCACAAATTTTAGAAGTTTGTTAAGACAGCATTCCATTCTTTCTATTTTATTAGTATTAACAAATCATCTCAAAACTCAAATGCTTCAAACAATAGCATTTTATTATCTTTTATCATTTCTCTGAATCAAGAAATCAGAAATATTTGAGCTGGATTTCTCTGTCTCATTTGGTTGCAATAAGACAGTGAAAATAGAACAGTGTGGAGGAAATGATGTAGTCCATAGCTCTATATTCCTAAAATCCTAAGGTCTCTTTCATGGGCTCTCATACTTCTATTAAATATTATATTGCAACATGAAAATATGAGAAATATAAGCCCTGTGAAAAGTAGGGATAAAATATTTATCTGAAGACAGCATGATCATATATAAAGGAAATTTTAAAAATCTACAAAAAACTACACACACATGCAAACCATAAATTCAGTTTTTGTAACTTGTATTATTGAGATATCAGTTTTCCCCAAACTTATTATCTATAGATTTAATTCAGTAAACCAAAATTGTAGTAGGCATATTTGAGAGATTGACATGCTACAGCTAAAATTTATAAGGAAAAAGTAAAAGAATATGTAATAACTTACACAAATTTAAAAGAAATAAATTTGGAGGTCTTATATTACCTGATTTCAAATTCAGAAAACTAAGATCATGGCATCCGGTCCCATCACTTCATGGCAAATAGATGGGGAAACAGTGGAAATAGTGGCTGACTTTATTTTTCTGGGCTCCAGAATCACTGCAGATGGTGATTGCAGCCATGAAATTAAAAGACGCTTACTCCTTGGAAGGAAAGTTATGACCAACCTAGACAGCATATTCAAAAGCAGAGACATTACTTGGTCAACAAAGGTCTGTCTAGTCAAGGCTATGGTTTTTCCAGTGGTCATGTATGGATGTGAGAGTTGGACTATAAAGAAAGCTGAATGCCGAAGAATTGATGCTTTTGAACTGTGGTCCTGGAGAAGACTCTTGAGAGTCCCTTGGACTGCAAGGAGATCCAACCAGTCTATCCTAATGGAGATCAGTCCTAGATGTTCTTTGGAAGGACTGATGTTGAAGCTGAAACTCCAATACTTTGGCCACCTGATGTGAAGAGCTGACTCGTTAGAAAAGACACTGGTGCTGGGAAAGATTGAGGGCAGGAGGAGAAGGGGACGACAGAGGATGAGATGGGTGGATGGCATCACCGACTCAATGGACATGGGTTTGGGTGAACTCCGGGAGTTGGTGATGGACAGGGAGGCCTGGCGTGCTGCGGTTTCATGGGGTCACAAAGAGTCGGACACAACTGAGCAACTGAACTGAACTGAACTGAACTGAAAGCTATAAGATCATAACAATGTGATATGATGCAGACAAATAGAGGATGTCAAAAAGCAACCACAATCAATTAATTTTGAAGATGCATATCAAAATGATTCATGGGTGTTAAATGGTATGGTAACAACTGGAAAGCGAGAGTCGCTCAGTCCTGTCCAACCCCATGAACTATACAGTCCATGGAATTCTCCAGGCTGGAATACTGGAGTGCCTAGCTGTTCCCTCCTCCAGAGGATCTTCCCAAACCAGGGATCAAAACTAGGTCTCCCGCATTGCAGGCAGACTCTTTACAAGCTGAGTCACCAGGGAAGCTCAAGAATACAGGAGTGGGTAGTCTACCCCTTTTCCAGTGGATCTTCCTGAATCAGGAGTTGAACCAGGTCTCCTGCATTGCAGGTGAATTCTTTACCAGCTGAGCAACTGGATGCCTGTAATTAAAAACAAACAAACAAACAAACAAAAAAAACCTTTGCACACTATATTCAAAACTAAAATGGATCGTGTATGCTACTGTAAAAGTAAAACTGTAGAATTTCTTGAAGAATGCATAGGATAACATGTTCACAGATAGGCAAAGATCAATTAAACAGGACACAAAGTATAACAACTGTAATAGAAAAAAAATAGAGATAATACTCTTCACCAAAAGAAGAACAAGTTAAATCCAACAATAGAGAAAAAGGACAGAGAATTATGTCTAAGATGAATTTATCCAAAAATGAAAGTTTAACATCCAAAGCTTATCAAAGTAATTTTCCATAGTTATAAGATAAGCAGCATGAATCATATCTTATACAATGCAAGGGAAAGAGAAAAAAATTTGCAACATTCAACACCCACTGATTAAAAAAAAATCATTAGCTGGAATGGAATCAAAGGAAACTTTCTCATATTTAATGGTGAAAGACTGAACAGCTTTCTTATCAAGACTTGGAACAAGTCAGTGATGACCAAAGACAACCTCAAACTAACCAAAAATACAGAACTGAATTAGGCTTATGTGCCTGATTTAGCATCTTGGTGAGAGAAAACTGGCATCCACTTAAGTACCAGGTATAGATTCATTGCTTTGAGGAATGTATTCTTTTCTAAGCCAATCAGAAAATAAATCATAATCGTACACATTCAAATGGAATCACGAAACATATGTCAATACATTTGTAGTTTTGCTCAGATCTGTGTTAATTCTCATATATTTCATCAGCTATTGTGCTGTGCTTAGGTGCTCAGTCATGTCTGACTCTTTGTGGCCCCATGAACTGCAGCCCACCCACCAAGCTTCTCAATCCATGAAATTCTCCAGGCAAGAATACCAGAGTGGGTTGCCATTCCCTCTTCCAGGGGATCTTCCCAACCCAGGGATCAAAACCAGGTCTCCTGCATTGCAGGTGGATTTTTTACCATCTGAGCCACCAGGGAAGCGCAAGAATACTGGAGTGGTTAGACTATCCCCTCTCTAGGGGAACTTTCTGACCCAGGAATTAAACTGGGGCCCCCTGCATTGCAGGTGGACTCTTAAGCAGCCGAGCTACCCAGGAAGCCCACTCTTCATCATAATACAGTTCAAAAATAACTGGACCATCTAGATGTACCATGTGAAAGTGTTAGTCACTGAGTTGTATCCTCCTGTTTGTGACCCCATGCACTATAGTCCACAAGGCTCCTCTGTCTGTGGCATTCTCTTGGCAAGAATAACTGGAGTGGTTGTCATTCCCTTCTCCAGGTGATCCTCCCCAAGGCTCAATCCTGGATCTCCTGCACTGTGGGCAGTTTCTTTATCATCTGAACCACCAGGGAAGCCCAGATGTACCATAGGTCAGCACCTTTATTTAGTGAATCTATCAGACCATTTTCACACTATTGGAGAGGATGAACAAGAAGGGAAAGGAAAACATGCACACATAAAATTTGAACATGAGTGTTCACAGTAGCAAAAAACTGAGAATGAGCTAAATGTTTATCTATACCAAAATGGATAAAAGAGATATTCAGTGGACTTATTTTCAACAATAAAAAAGAATATACTACTAATACACACAACATGAATGAATCGGAAAAAAACACTGTGCTAACTGAAAGAAGCCCAACTGAAGAGCACATGGCATATTATTCAGTTCATATGACGTTCTGGGACAAGCAAAGCCCTTGATGGCAAATGAAGCCATAACCATGGTTCCCTGGGAACAGAGAGTATAAATTGACTGGGAAGTGACATGAGGGATCTTGCTGATGAAAATGTTTTATAATTACATGTTTGGGTATCATGAAAACTGTGGAACTATATGCTTAACATATGCGCCTTTGACCTTAATGCAAATTAATTGGGTGTGCTGTACTAAGTCACTTCAGCAGCATCTGACTCTTTGTCACAAAGAGTCCAGAGCTAAGCCATGGACTCTAGCTCTCCAGGCTCGTCTGTCCACAATATTCTCCTGGCAAGAATACTGCCATGCCCTCCTCCAGGGGATCTTCCTGACCCAGGGGATTGAACATGTGTCTCCTGCAGCACCTGCACTGCAGTGGGGTTCTTTACCACTGAGGCATTGGGAAAACCCATTAAATCACACATCAGTTCAGTTCAGTCACTCAGTTGTGTCTGACTCTTTGTGACTCCGTGGACTGCAGCAACCCAGGCTTCCCTGTCCATCACCAACTCCGGGAGTTTACTCAACCTCAAGTCCACTGAGTTGGTGATGCCATCCAGCCATCTCATCCTCTCTTGCTCCCTTCTCCTCCCTCATTAAAAATGTTATCATTGTTATTTTCTAGACTAATGTGGAAAGTGAGTGCAACCATAAATTTCTGTAGAGTGGGATAGGAATCATAGAATAATTGGTCCTTCTTTCATGTAGCATATAAGAATATTGACTTTTTAAAATAAACTTTTTAAAGAACAGTTTAAAATATATATATATATAATTATATAGTTTATATATAATATATATATGTATATAGTTTGGAAATAACAGTTCATCTTAACAAGATTAAAATACTTTCACTGTTTGAATGCAGTTAAGTCATTACCATGCCAAAATACAAATTTTCATAGTTCTTTTTCAACATCCCTAGAGGCCCCCTTTCACACTAAATGTCTAATTGAAGTAATAAGAAAAACAGTGGTTTTCAGTGTAATTTGCAAAAGCACTTCAATAAAATCCACAAGCACTCTCACAATCAATATGTTTAAGGCTAATTTATGATTTCTCATCAATACTTTATATACAAACAGTGCTGCCCCTCTTTCCTCCCTTAAAATAAATGTAGGCCTAAAAGACAAAATCATTATAGCACTTTGTAGTACAATACTGGAGAACTTCAAAGACTTTCTCTATTCCTTTGGTATTTGCCCCTTCTTGGAAAGTTTGCTTCTCCTCCCTCTTTCAGGCTGTCACTTTGGCAGACTTTTCTCCTTTATTCCCCTTTTGGAGCTCCGTCCATCCTCTTCTCTTACTTGGTACTCCTGTACTATGAAGGAAATACTGTTTTGAAGTCACCCACTGGAGTGGAAGCTGCAAGATATTTAACAGCTAACAAATATTCAAGTACAAACAAAGTCTAGAAGATTTCAAAATGATATTTCCATCACTTTTATTCCAATTATTTATCCTCTCTGTCAGTGCTGACTACCTCTTTCTGAATGGCATATGATAGACATTTTAGACACACTGGGGAACTGACAAGCATTTAAGAATATTTAGCTAATCCATTATTCCTAGGGAGAGAGACACCACATTGTCTATATGAAAGCTTAATGGATTTTTAAAAATTTTGCCATCAAAATAATAAAAAGAAACACTGTATTTACCAAAAAAACTCAAGTCTCAAATTTGGACAATTTCTTTTTAAAATAGCTCCGAGTACACAATTTTGTTATTTTATGCCCAGTTACTTTGCTTTTCTAGAGCAGATGTTTCATCAACTTTGTGACACAAAGGAAAATGTGTAATTTAACAGCCAGAAAAGATGCCAGCTCAGCCATAGCACAGAGTTCCATCTAAATGTCCACAGGAAAGTTCGTCGAGAGCTACGGTTGCATTTCTAAGTAATTAAAATACGATGTTAAATTGAGTATTTCAACCCTTGGGATTATTCTGCTTTACATAAAAAAGAGGAAGTTTGAAATTATTGTGAGGATACCTTTAGTGAAAAATTACACAGAAAAAAATGTACATGAATATAATTTCCTAATCTAATAGAATTTTAGGTAGAAAACATACAAAATCACTAGAAAGAGTATATTCATGTGCATGGTGATTTCATAAATTTACTTTATCCGTTGTAGTGAAACCTCTGTGTAGGAAGGTTTATAAACTCATGAGTTGCATATCAGCTACTCAACATTAATTTGCTCAAATGACTATAATGGAGAACTAACAGAAAAAAATATAGCGCTAATGGTAGTCATAAAAATGACTGGTTTACAGTTCTATGGGATTTATGAGTATGCTTTCTATGTAATGTGAAAGAGAGGGCATAAACCCTAGTAGCATACATAACCAGCAGATAGGAGCTCTGCCAAGTATATACAGTCTTTCAGGAAGATACATTTTATTTGTTCCCTTAAAAAATAAGCATATCTTAAATGAAACATACACTGTGGTATCACTAGACAATGGCATTGATTAAGAATAATAGCAGCTCAGGTGGTAAGGAATTATGCCTGCAATGCAGGAGACCAAGTTCGATCCCTGAATCCGGAAGATCCCCTGGAGAAGGGAATGGCTACCCACTCCAGTATTCTTGGCTGGAGAATTCCATAGACTCAAGAGCCATGTGGGCTAAAGTCCACAGTGTTGCAAAGAGTTGGACATGACTGAGTGAATAACACACTCTGTATTTTATTTAAGTAAATGAATACATTTACTTAAATGTATTTAAGTTTAAAAGTATTTAAGTTTAAAATGATCGATATGAATTTTAAACTAAAGATAAATATAAAATAGAGCAAGACAAGATAAAATAGAAACATTAAAAAATGAATCTGAGGGGAAAGATAAAGGCTTGACAGAAATGTTAGTGATATCTACCTTAGTTCAGTTCAGTTCAGTTCAGTTGTTCACTCGTGTCTGCCTCTTTGCCACCCCAAACTGCAGCACGCCAGGCCTCCCTGTCCATCACCAACTCCCAGAGTTTACCCAAACCCATGTCCACAGAGTCAGTGATGCCATCCAACCATCTCATCCTCTGTCTTCCCCTTCTCCTCCTGCCCTCAGTCTTTCCAAACCACAGGGTCTTTTCCAATGAGTCAACTCTGCATCAGGTGGCCAAAGGATTGGAGTTTCAGCTTCAGCATCAGTCCTTTCAATGAACACCCAGGACTGATCTCCTTTAGGATGGGTTGAATCTCCTTGCAGTCCAAGGAACTCTCAAGAGTCTTCTCCAGCACCACCGTTCAAAAGCATCAGTTCTTCAGGGCTCAGTTTTCTTTACAGTCTAACTCTCACATCCATACATGACTACAGGAAAAACCATAGCCTTGACTAGACAGACCTTTGTTGGCAAAGTAATGTGTCTGCTTTTCAATATGCTGTCTAGGTTGGTCATAACTTTTCTTCCAAGGAGTAATTGTCTTTTAGTTTCATGGCTACAATCACCATCTGCAGTGATTTTGGAGCCCCAAAAAAGAAAGTCTGACACTGTTTCACCATCTATTTGCCATGAAGTGATGGGACTGGATGCCATGATCTTAGTTTTCTGAATGTTGAGCTTTAAGCCAACTTTTTCACTCTCCCCTTTCACTTTCATCAAGAGGCTCTTTAGTTCTTCACTTTCTGCCATAAGGGTGGTGTCATCTGCATATCTGAGGTTATTGATATTTCTCCCGGCAATCTTGATTCCAGCTTGTGCTTCCTCCAGCCCAGCATTTCTCATGATGTACTCTGCATGTAAGTTAAATAAGCAGGGTGACAGTATACAGCCTTGACGTACTCCTTTTCCTATTCCTATTACTATTACTAATAGAGGATATATAAAGTAACCTTCATTATGTCATTTTAGGCATATTAATTGAACAGGTATTATAAAGATACATATTGTCACTCTGAAAGGTAAGCAGAATGATATTATAAAACAAATCAAGCAGCAATTATAAAACTGAAGAAGACAGGATAAAACATGTTTGAAAAACATTTTAATGTTAGAATATATATATATATACACACACACAAACATAGAACTGAAGCCCATTCAGAGTCTGCTACTAACCTTGAAGTAGAATAAAACTGTAAAATGAACATTATTGGCAGTTAAAACCTTAAACTCAGTTAAAAGCTTCGTATGTACATCTACCTAGTGGACATGGAACAACAGACTGCTTCCAAATAGGAAAAGGAGTACATCAAAGCTATGTATTGTCACCCTGCTTATTTAACTTCTATGCAGAGTACATCATGAGAAACGCTGGGCTGGATGAAGCACAAGCTGGAATCAAGATTGCTGGGAGAAATATCAATAACCTCAGATATGCAGATGATACCACCCTTACGGCAGAAAGTGAAGAGGAACTAAAAAGCCTCTTGATGAAAATTAAAGAGAAGAATGAAAAAGTTGGCTTAAAGCTCAACATTCACAAAACGAAGATCATGGCATCTGGTCCCATCACTTCATGGGAAATAGATGGGGAAACAGTGGAAACAGTGGTTGACTTTATTTTTGGGGGCTCTAAAATCACTGCAGATGTTGATTGCAGCCATGAAATTAAAAGACGCTTACTCCTTGGAAGGAAAGCTATGACCAAACTAGACAGCATATTAAAAAGCAGAGACATTACTTTGTCAACAAAAGTCTGTCTAGTCAAGGCTATGGTTTTTCCAGTAGTCATTTATGGATTTGAGAGTTGGACTATAAAGAAAGCTGAGCCCTGAAGAATTGATGCTTTTGAACTGTGGTGTTGGAGAAGACTCTTGAGAGTCCCTTGGACTGCAAGGAGATCCAACCAATCCATCCTAAAGGCAATCAATCCTGAGTGTTGATTGGAAGGACTGAAATTCCAATACTTTGGCCACCTGATGTGAAGAGCTGACTCATTTGAAAAGACCCTGATGCTGGGTAAGATTGAAGGCGAAAGAAGAAGGGGACAACAGAGGATGAGATGATTGGATGGCATCACCAACTCAATGGACATGGGTTTGGGTATACTCTGGGAATTGGTGATGGTTAGGGAGGCCTGGCGTGCTGCAGTCATGGGGTCTGAGTTGGATATGACTGAGTTACTGAACTGACCTGAACTGAGTGATTAAATTGAATCAGTTTTTTTTTTTTTTTTTTTACTATTATTTAAACTCTAAAAAAATTGGCATAAAGGCGTATTTTGGCATATTTTGGCATATTTTGATCTGGAAGACATGGTTTTCAGAGAAAAGCAGCAGAAAGTGCACGGAGTGGCTGTCCATTTGTCACAGACAAAACTAGCTTTATCTGTAGACTGTTTGTAACTTATTGAAGGGACTGAAATGACTAGCATTGAAGTTTAAGGAAAATACCCATTTGCTCCAATCTTTTTTGCAATTGTGCAGAAATATAAGGAGGAGTCACACTGTTTAGAACTGATAAAGAGAAGTAGAGTCCTTCTTACTGGGAAAAAAAATGCAGATTGACTTGAAAGGAATATCCCAGAAAGTGAAGAAGAAATATTCTATTTTTGCTCAAATAGAGAATACAAAGATAGAAAAGAAGAAAGGCATGATTAAATAGAGGTAAAAAAATTTGAGAAAGGCAATCTCTAATATAGGTGAAATTAAAATACTATAAATGTTTTTGAAGTTATCCCCTTAAATTTTACAGTCCAACATTTGGGACAGCACTCACAGATACAACAAACCCATTGGAGTGTATATATCTAATTCACAGCACATTTGCAGGAAAGCAAGTCAATTTCATGTTTAAAATTTGAATATATTTTTAATATATAGTGAAAAGACCACTAGCATAGGATATAGTAATTTTTAAAGCTTCTTTGCAAAGCTCATATGCAATTCCTAATTTATCCCACTATCCCACAAACCTTTTGTGCCTTTAACTACCTTATATTAATATTGCATTTACATATTGCAGTCTGTAAATATGTTATTTCTCTCCCACAACCACGATATTGTGAATATATGAGTGAATTAAGTGGTTTCTTTTAGGGAAGAACATTCTTCTTTTGAGACAGATATGTGCATATTTGATTATGAAAAGGAGGCCTCTAGGAAAAACTTGAAGGGCCAAAGATTAGACTAAATGTTCTTCTAGTATATGATTATGAATTTGGGGGATATCATGCAAATAAACAAACAGGAGAATCTGGATCACAGGATAATTATTGAAGGCTATTCACTACTTATTTACCTTGTTTTGGTGACATTTTATTTTTCTCTCTGCCAACTCCAGTCACTTCATATGATTCCATAAATGAAAGTGCCCTAACCATAGTATCTAAGAAAGAACAGAGATAATGGGTAATAAAAGTGTGAAAGTTGTAGTGACTTAGTCATGTCTGACTCTCTGTGACCCCATGGACTGCAGCCTGCCAGGAATTCTCCAGGCAAGAATACTGTCCATGGAATTCTCTAGGCAAGAATACTGGAGTGGGTAACCATTCTCTTCTCTAGGGGAGCTTCCTAACATAGGGATCAAACCCGTGTCTCCTGCATTGCAGGCAGATTCTTTCATTGCAGTCTGAGCCAAAAGAGAAGCCCAGCTGAAAAATCATACATAGATGATTAAACCTAAACTTATACTAAGAGTCTCAAGAAAGAGGATGAAATGTGTTATTTCCCTTTGAAATAAATGTGCATTTGTTTTCTATTGGTGTATACATGGTCCACTGGAGAAGGGAATGGCAAACCAGTTCAGTATTCTGGCCTTGAGAACCCCATGAACAGTATGAAAAGGCAAAAAGATATGTCACTGAAAGATGAACTCCCGAGATCGGTAGGTACCCAATATGCTACTGGGAAAGAGTAGAGAAATAACTCCAGAAGAATGAAGAGACAGAGCCAAAGCAAAATAGCACCCAGTTGTGGATGTGACTGGTGATGGAAGTAAAGTCTGATGCAGTGAAGAGCAATATTCTATAGGAACCTGGAATGTTAGGTCCATGGACCAAGGTAAAGTGGAAGTGGTCAAACAGGAGATGGTAAGAGTGAACATTGACATTTTAGCAATCAGTGAACTAAAATGGACTGGAATGGGTGAATTTAATTCAGATTAAAATTATATCTACTACTGTGGGCAAGAATCCCATAGAAGAAATGGAGTAGCCCTCATAGTTAACAAAAGAGTCCAATTTGCAGCATTGGGTGCAGTCTCAAAATGACAGAATGATCTGTTTGTTTCCAAGGAAAATCACTGAATATCACAGTAATCCAAGTCTATGTCCCAATCACTAATACCAAAGAAGCTGAAGTTGAGTAATTCTCTGATGATCTACAAGACCTTCTAGAACACCCCAAAAAGATGTCCTTTTCATCATAGGGGACTGTAATGCAATAGTAGAAAGTCAAGAGATACCTGGTGTAACAGGTAAATTTGGCCTTGGAGTACAGAATGAAGCAAAGCAAAGGCTAACAGAATTTTGCCAAGAGAATTCACTTGTCATAGCAAAACCCTCTTCCAACAACACGAGAGAAGACTCTACACATGACATTACCAGATGGTCAATACCAAAATCAGACTGATTATATTCATTGCAGCTGAAGATGGAAAAGCTCTATACAGTCAGCAAGAACAAAACTGGGAGCTGACTGTGGCTCAGATCATGAACTCCTTATTGCCAAATGCAGACTTAAATTGAAGAAAGTAGGGAAAACCGCTAGATCATTCATGACCTAAATCAAATCACTTATGATTATAGAGTGGAAGTGACAAATAGATTTAAGGGACTAGATCTGATAGACAGAGTGCCTGAAGAACTGTGGACGGAGGTTCATGACATTGTACAGCAGGCAGTGATCAAGACCATCCTCAATAAAAAGAAATGCAAAGAATGCAAAATGATTGTCTGAGGAGGCCTTAGAATTAACTGGAAAAGAAGAGAAGTGAAAGGCAAAGGAGAAAAGGAAAGATATCCCCATCTGAATGGAGAGTTCCAATGAATAGCAAGGAGAGATAATATAGTCTTCTAAGTGATCAATGAAAGAAATAGAGGAAAACAAGAGAATAGGAAAGACTAGAGATCTCTTCAAGAAAATTAGAGATACTAAGGGAACATTTCACACAAAGATGGGCACAATAAAGGACAGAAATGGTATGGACCTAACAGAAGCAGAATATATTAAGAAGAGGTGGAAAGAATACACAGAACTATACAAAAAGTATCTTTTGACTGAGATATCCATGACAGTCTGTTCACTCACCTAGAGCCAGACAACCTGGAATGTGAAGTCAAGTGGGCCTTAGGAAGCATCATTAGGAACAAAGCTAGTGGAGGTGATGGAATTCCAACTGAGATATCTCAAGTCCTAAAAGATGATTTTAGCTGTGAAAGAGCTGCACTCAATATGCCAGCAAATTTGGAAAACTCAGCAATGGCTACAGGACTAGGAAAGGTCAGTTTTCATTCAACCCCAAAGAAAGGTAGTGCAAAAGAATTTTCAAATTACCACACATTGCACTCATTTCACATGCTAGCAAAGTAATGCTCAAAATTCTCCAAGTGAGGTTTCAACAAAACATAAATCAAGAACTTCCAGATGTTCATACTGAATTTAGAAAAGGCAGAGGAATCAGAGATTAAATTGTCAACATCCATTGTATCATTGAAAAAGCAAGAGAGTTCCAGAAAAACATCTACTACTGCTTTATTGACTAGTTCAATGCCTTTGACTGTGTAGATCACAACAAACTGTGGAAAATTTTCAAAAGATGGGAATACCAGACCAGGTGACCTGCTTCCTGAGAACTCTGTGTTCGGGTCAAGAAGCAATAGCTATAACTAGTCATGGAACAACAGATGGGTTTCAAATTGGGAAAAGAGTATGTCAAGGATGTATATCATCACCCTGTTCATTTAACTATATGCAGATTACATCATGCAAAATGAGGGGCTGGATGAAGCATTAAAATTTCTGGGAGACATATCAATAACCTCAGACATGCAGATGACACCACCTTTATGGCAGAAAGTGAAGAGGAACTAAAGAGCCTATTGATGAAAGTGAAAGAGGACAGTGAAAGTGTTGGCTTAAAACTCAACATTCAAAAAATAAAAATCATGGCATCTAATCCCATCACTGCATGGCAAATAGATGGAAAAACAATGGAAACAGTGGCAGACTTTATTTTCTTAGGCTCCAAAATCACTACAGATGGTGACTGTAGCCATGAAATTAAAAGACGCTTGCTCCTTGCAAGAAAGACTATGCCCAACCTAGACAGCATATTAAAAAGCAGAGATATTACTTTGCCAACAAAGGTCTTTCTAGTTAAAGCCATGGATTTTCAAATAATCTTGTGCGCCAAAGAATTGTTGCTTTTGAACTGTGGTGTTGGAGAAGACTCTTGAGAGTCCCTTGGACTGCAAGGAATTTAAACCAATAAATCCTAAAGGAAATCAGTCCTGACTATTCATTGGAAAGACTGATGCTGAAGCTGAAGGCCCAATACTCTGGCCACCTGATGTGAGGAACTGACTCATTGGAAAAGACCCTGATGCTGGGAAAGATTGAAGGTGGGAGGAGAACGGGATGACCGAGGATGAGACGGTTGGATGGCATCACCGACTCAATGGACATGAGTTTGAGCAAGTTCTGGGAGATGGTGAAGGACAGGGAGACCTGGTGTGCTGCAGTCCATGCGGTCACAAAGAGTCAGACATGACTGAGTGACTGAACTCGACTGACAACACCTTACCAAATTAAGCAGCTGGAAACAACACAAGCATGTGACGTGACACAAACAAATGGCCAGATTTTTCTTTAGCAAAATGGGTTCACTGGGGTTTAGTAGAGAATTGCGGTTCCAGATCTGCCACCTTTGTCAGCAACGTGAAAGTCCCTTCATGGCAAGTGAAGGAGAATGCTTTTATAGGGAGGAAAGGTAAGCAGTTCATAGTCCTACAAAGAATAAACAGACTTAACAGAGTTCATGGCTTTTCATTGGCTGAGTCCTTGCCAGGAAAGAGGAGTGTTTCTTCTTTCTTAAGAAGATGGACTTATTCAGGGCTGGTACACAGGAAGTGGGGTTTGGGAGATGGCTTAAACTTCTGTTGTCATAGGTGTTCAGTTTCATTTCTCTTTCAGTATTATGTGTCTAGATGAGCCACAGGAAGTTGAAAGATTCACAATTGTTCAGGTACTTACAACACTGTTATGTAGAAGTAAAGAAATCTCCCCAAATTTTCCACTACAACATTTTCATAATGGATCAAATTTTACATTTATACTTTTAAGATACTTTTGAGTATCTCCAACTTGAGGTTTACTCTCAAAGAAAATATCCTATATGTATAATAGTTTATAAAGCCCAGAACTTTAGAAGGAAATTCTATCTGACTTTTATTATAATTCTAAATTTCTCTAGACAATACCAGTGTGAAGGAATAAATATCTTTCATTCTCTATGAAATCAGAGAACAAATTTATGATAAAGAATATCTTGGAAGATGTATTAGGAGAGGAGATACTAATGTTGTTTATTTATTTATTTTTTATGATGGCACATAGGAAGTATTTTATGCTTGGATAGTCAAGAGGCAAAAATCAGGAGATTAAGTAGCAGCTTACATATAAAGAAAGACATGTTTCTACACATATTTATTAGTGAAATTCAAAATTGTGAACACTGAATTTCATATAATTTTCAAGGGCCACAAAATGTTTTGAGTTTTTTTTTTTTTTGACCATTAAAAACTATAAAACCTTCTATAGCTCATTTGGTATACAAAAATACTTATCAGGCTGAATTTAGCTTGTAACCATAGTCTTTTGAATGTTTTTATATAATTATTACAGAAGTCACGCTTGGTCCCATTTTTTCTAAGTCTTTATTTTTTTTTTTTTCTCATTCTCCTAAAGATACTCTTGTTATACACAGACACACACACACATATATATATGCACCATGATTACCCTTTTAGACACATTTTATTTTCTTCTATTAACCACTCTTTGAATGCATAAAGTGAAGTCGCTCAGTCTTATCCGACTCTTTGCAACCCATGGACTGTAGCCTTGCACCAGGCTTCTCCATCCATGGGATTTTCCAGGCCAGAATACTGGAGTGGGTTGCCATTTTTCTCCTCCAGGGGATCTTCCTGACCCATGGATGGAACCTGGGTCTCTCGCATTGCAGGCAGACACTTTACACTCTGAGCCACCAGGGAAGCTGTTAAATGCATAAACTGTCCACTAATTTCTACAGTCATAATCCCCTAATTAATTCACCTAGATACAAATATATATGCCAAAGCCTTTGACTGTGTGGGTCACAATAAACTGTGGAAAATTCTGAAAGAGATGGGAATACCAGACCACCTGACCTGCCTCTTGAGAAACCTATATGCAGGTCAGGAAGCAACAGTTAGAACTGGACATGGAACAACAGACTGGTTCCGATAGGAAAAGGAGTATGTCAAGGCTGTATATTGTCACCCTGCTTATTTAAATTATATGCAGGGTACATCATGAGAAACGTTGGGCTCGAAGAAGCACAAGCTGGAATTAAGAATGCCGGGAGAAATATCAATAACCTTAGGTATGCAGATGACATCACCCTTATGGCAGAAAGTGAAGAGGAACTAAAGAGCCTGTTGATGAAAGTGAAAGTGGAGAGTGAAAAAGTTGGCTTAAAGCTCAACATTCAGAAAACTAAGATCATGGCATCTGGTCCCATCACTTCATGGGAAATAGACGGGGAAACAGTGGAAACAGTGTCAGACTTTATTTTTTTTGGCTCCAAAATCACTGCAGATGGTGACTGCAGCCATGAAATTAAAAGACACTTATTCCTTGGAAGGAAAGTTATGACTAACCTAGACAGCATATTAAAAAGCAAAGACATTACTTTGTCAACAAAGGTCCGTCTAGTCAAGGCTATGGCTTATCCAGTGGTCATGTATGGATGTGGAAGTGACAAACTGCATCTAAGAAGAATAAAATGACTTTGAGAAATCTTCTCTTTTGGGTATGAAAACATAAAATAAGTTCTAACTTTAAAAAAATGATTAAAGGTCCTAGGCTGTACCTTGTAGTTTACAGATTTGTTGCAGGAGAAAATAACGGAACAGAGATTGAATTGGAAATCAAGCTAATATGGTGTCTTGCTTCCGTAGTTTCAGAAGGGTAAAGTCTAAGGTAGATGTCTTCAGTGAAGTAATTACTAGTTACTAGGAATATCTTGACTGAAGGGAACTTTCAAGTTCTAATTGGCTCCAGGAATGCTGGATAATGTTTTAGACTACAGGATAACAAACTTTCTGGACAATGAATGTAACTGTTTAGCTGTATTGGGAGAAGTAATTGCCACAAGTGTTCGTACATACTGAAAATTTTAAAGGGCCATGAAGCTCTTGTCCTGATGAGTCCCTTTAGTTAAAGTGTTCTTTTCTTCTTTTGAAGTTTGAAGATAGCAGCACTTAAAATATAAACTGTAGTGATGACTCCATGAGACAGTAATTTCAATTTTTTACAAAATCTCTTAAATATTTAAAACAATTTATTATTAAAACACTCTGATACAATGATTTGGAAACCCCGTACTTGATTTTATGGTGAACCCTTGTGACTTAAAAATTATCCGTATTTGCAAAGGATTTTAAATATATAATTAAGTGCTTTAACAATATTATGTAGAAGGCTAGAAGTCAAAAATAAAGATGGGCAGCACTCAAAATACCTAGTAAAATTGTCCACTGAGCCTCTCCATGTGCATGATAGTTATCATAAAATTATTTTTTCTCTTAATTACTGAACAATGCAGGATGTCATCAACATATGGTTCTTTTAAAACAGTATTCTGTGTTTATTTAAATGGGATTAAAGCTCATATCTTCATTTCCCGTAGAAGATTAAAGTATTTAGCATTTCATTCCTTTTATTGTAGCAAGCTGTTTAAACTTCCTTATTGCTCCAAATTGCAGTATCATCCAATACGCTAGCTTCAGTTCAGTTCAGTCGCTCAGTCGTGTCTGACTCTTTGCGACCCCATGAACCACAGCACGCCAGGCCTCCATGTCCATTACCAACTCCCGGAGGTCACCCAAACCCATGCCCATTGAGTCGGTGACAACATCCAGCCATCTCATCCTCTGTCATCCCCTTCTCCTCCTGCCCTCAATCTTTCCCAGCATCAGGGTCTTTTCCAATTAGTCAGCTCTTCACATCAGGTGGCCAAAGTATTGGAGTTTCGGCTTCAGCATCAGTCCTTCCAATGAATATTCAGGACTGATTTCCTTTAGGATGGACTGGTTGGATCTCCTTGCAGTCCAACGGACTCTCAAGGGTCTTCTCCAATACCACAGTTCAAAAGCATCAATTCTTCTATGCTCTGCTTTCTTTATAGTCCAACTCTCACATCCATACATGATGACTGGAAACACCAAAGATCCACAAATTATAGCCTGAGGGCCAAATTCAGATGGTATTTGTTTTTTGTAAATAAAGTTTTATTGGAACATAGTTATATCTGTTCTTTTATGATTGTCTATGGATGTTTGCCCCTGACAATGGTAGAATTGACTTGCTATTACAGTGACTATATTATGCATAGAGGTCTAAAATTGCAATATCTGGCCCCTTACAGAAAAATTTTGCTGACCCTTGGCTGCTTTTGATCATCAAGGTTATTTCTAAATGAACATGCCTAATAATTCAAGTGTTGATAGCTGGAAAACAAATAGAAAAAACAATTTAAGTAAAACTTCGTGTTTTATCATATGATGCTCAAAGTTTGCCTAACCAAAGAGAACGTTTTATAACACTTTCATAATATTAACAAACTGCTGTCTTAGGTACAATAAGCAGCTGATTTATTGAAAGTGACTTGTGTAGTCAATACCTGGAATGAAACTGCTTGTTTCATCTTGTCCAATTTTTGCATTACTCTTCATTTTCCCTGAGAACTACACAGCTGAAACACTGTCAGTGAGGCACTTCTTTGCAAAATGATCAGTTGTATCTGTCACCAGGAAGAAATGCATTTTCCATGCTTTAGTACAGCCATCTGCATCCTTCATTTTCTTTTAATTCAGTCACTGGAGCCCTAATGATCACAGCCATTTCAGGAAATGCCATCAATTACAGCAAGGGGCTCATTCAGAAGTGAAAGATGAGTTCCATTCTCTGTTACTTAGAGGTCAGTGATCATTTCCCAACCTCTTCCCAGTGAACAAATAGTACAGTGTCTTTCACAGGTTCCTTCATTTTTCTCAAGTCTGCTGCTTTACGACTCTTTGTAGACCTTGCTTATAATAACTTCATGTGTTTGATGCTGGCAGCCCTAGGGCAAGCCCAACCTAATCTTTTCCCTTGAGCCCATCATAATGGATTCAATCATATATAATTCTGACTCCCAAGAGCTGTCTTTAAAAGAACAGGTACTATTAAAATGACATTTTTTAAAGTTCTTAAACAAATACAGTTGGTGGAATTTATATTTAAATGATATTGAACAGACATGAGGGAATCTTAAATGCATATTGTTGTTCAGTCTCTAAATCAAAACCAACTCTTTATGACCCCATGGGCTGCATCATGCCAGGCTTCCCTATCCTTCATTGTCTCCTGGAGTTTGCTCAAACTCATGTCCACTGAGTCAATGATGCCACCCAACCATCTCATCCTCTGTTGCCCCCTTCTCCTCCTGACCTCAATCTTTCCCAGCATCAAAGTCTTTTCCAGAGCCAGCTCTCTGCATCAGGTAGCCAGAGTATTGAAGTTTCAGTTTCAGGATCAGTCCTTCCAATGAATATTCAGGGATGAAAATGCATATTACTAAGTGAAAAAAGCTAGACCGAAAAGTCCACATACTATATGATTCCAAGTATATGATATTATGGTTAAGGCAAAACTATGGACAATAAAAAGATTATCAAGAGTTGGAAGTGAAAGGGATTAATACATGGAACATAAAGGATTTTTAGGGCAGTGAAAATGCTCGTATGATAACTATAATGATGAATTTATGTCACTACACAATGGTCCAGACTCATAGAATGTACTCACTAAGAGGGAACTTAATGTAAGCTATGGACTTTGGATCATTATGATGTGGCAGTGTAGGCTTTTTGATTGTTTGTGACACACGTACTACTCTGGTGGGGGAAGTCGGTAATGTAGGAGGCTATCCATATGTGGTTGTAGGGGGAGTATAGGAAATCTCTGTATTTCCCTCTTAATCTTGCCATGCACCTTAAACTGCTCTAAAAAGAGACTTAGAAAATACCACTTTATTCATTATTATGTAAGACTTGTCTTCTTGAATCCCATGTATTAGACTTACTTTCATTCTATATGAAGGACACTGACTAACACTTCGATTGAAATGCTGGCATTCAATGGCAAAACATTATCATGGGCCATATTAAAACTAAAGATGAGACATATTTATTAAGTCACTGTATTAAACTTAGCAATAGTTCAATTTTGTCTAGAGAATTTGAATACTTGAAAAAACACAGTTTTTTTGTTTTTTTTTAAGATACAATAAAAGATAAGATAAAACAGTATACTATCAACCATGGAATGCTGAGTACATCATGGTGTGTTGTTAAATTACTGACTCAGTGACAGTTGACGGCTCCAAGATACTGATAGAGAAAAAAATCCATAGGTTAGTGGAGGCATATGTTCATTTGATTTGGTGAAATTTATAAATGAGATAATTATTTTTATTTATTTAATTGTTTTTAAGTCATGATCATATTCCTATCCCTTCTAGTAATTTCAAAATTAAAATCAGCTTTAAATTAATAAATCACATTGTCTCTTAAATATACAGCAATTCTTATAAATTTACATAAATTATCACTGATAAATCAATGGAATAATCTTGGAAATGCAACATTATATCCTTTCAACAGAATAGCAGATCTTTGCCGGTATTACGCACCGCCCCCCCCTTAAAATTACAGAAGGTACATTTTACTAAAAAAAAGGAGTTTGAATCATATTAATAATTTATAAATATTATTCTTTTAAAAAATTAGCTATAAATAGCCAGAAAATGGCTTACATTTTAGAAAACAACCAACCAAACAAAAAAATACCTTTGGGTACAGCAGTTTGTCCTCCCTGAATTTTCTTCCATTCACTACTAGTGGAAATTATTTCACCAACTTGTAAATTAATAACATATTTGATATTATTAGTTAATAATTTACTTTAAAATTTCCTTTGTTCTACAGAAATATATAGGGATAATAAAAGCTATGAAAATAGTGACTAAGTTTAGGACTGGGTTAAAAAAACTTTATTTTTGGTTCTGAGGATGAGTCCCCAGATATTATGGTCCTTCCGGAATGATTGCTGTAAAGAAATAAATTGGGTTAGAACTCCAGCTGACTAAGTACTATATTCAGCATTCCAGAAAACCTGGTACATTCACAATAAATGACTTTAATTTAAATGTGATTTCTAACAAGACTAGTTTTACCATTCTGACCTTATATATGTTAGTATCTTAGGATAACAATTATTTCTGAGAATGTAAAACATTGAACCTGCTGGCATGAATTTTATTTCTAGCACAACACAAGATGAAACATTTAAATTGAGAAAGCCAGAGGTATAGTATAAGATTCTCTTTCTCTCTTATTCTCTCTTTCTTTGTATCCCTCCCTCTCTCAAGTTTTGAGTGATTAGCATAACGTTTGGGAAATTAGGTTAGCTATTTGGGGACATAAATTTAAATTCTATTTAACTGTTTCAAAAATAATTATCAACTAGAAGCTGGGAAGTAGAAATGTGACTAACTGACAAACCTGGGCCTCAGGGACATAGTAGCCAAAAGGGAAGATCCTGACTCTTATAAATGGGTCTTACAGAGATAGAAGCTGACCTGAGTACCAAGAGAGTATGCTTTTACAAAACGAGGAATCCAGAAGACTAAGAAAGTTCATCTAGCTGATGGAATTAAAGAAAGCCACAGTGAGTCTATGATGCTTGAATTTGTTTTTTAAGATTTATTGAGTTAATTAAACAAGAAAGCCATTAGATTGAGCTGGTTCTAATGCTATGGCAGCCTATGTAAACAATCTAACAAAACCAAAGTTGAAGTCTGTAAATGCTTCAAGGTTAGAAATCAGAGCTTAAGGGCAGCCAATCACAGTCAACTAAGCTCTAAGATATAGAAAATCAGAAATTTCCTTGACTTTTTTTTTCCCCCTATAAAAGTCGTTCCCCTATTGGTAGAGTTCAGTGCTATACTGCACCCCGATGGACTGTAGCCCACCAGGCTCCTCTGTCCGTGGGGATTTTCCAGGCAAGAATACTGGAGTAGGTTGCCATGCCCTCCTCCAGATAGAGTACCCTTCCAAATTGATTTTGATCAAATAAACTCTAAATTTTTAACATGCCTCCGTTTAACTTTTAACAGGTTAGATAGGATTCACAAGAAATTTTGAAGAACAAGAAACAAATTCTAGACAGTGCTTTTAGCCTAAGCATGGAACCATGGCAGAGACCTCAGGGCATGTACAGGGATAATTTTTTAACATAACATATAAAAAATAATGAACAAAGTTAGAAAAGTAGCTTGTACTTGTACTTAGCCAAATACACTGTGTATATCACCAAAATAAACAAGTCCTAGTGAAAAATTATAGAGGGATTTTCTGAATTTCTTGTCTTTATTCTTACTGTTTTCTTACCTCATTGAATGATCACATAAACTGTTACTTCAAGTCCTTGTAAACAGAAGATTACTAGAGAAGATAAACAGTGTACTTTAAGAAAAATAATAGAAACATAAAAATAAATTATTTGATGACAAAAAATGACTTTATATCATACCCTGTATATACTTCCGGAGTCTTTATTATTTTAAAATAAAAGTTTAAAAAATCTATATAGATATGTACACAGGGACCTATACAATTCTAAATAAGAGGTCTATGGATTCCAATGTGCTATCATCATTAAAAGTGGCTGTGAAGAGCATGATGCATTTGGGGACATCTTTAGACTCCCTCATAATTTGTCTTCTGGCCAAGCTGTTTTCATGTATTTATTTCATTTATTTCTATGTGGAAGGTGTCTACAGGTAGTAACCTGGATGGAAAATAGGCTATAGAACTCCCTGTGAGAATATTTTCAAAGTAACCTTGGATTTTATGTCTATGGTGTGCTTATTTGAGGTAGGTTTGTTAACTAACGGAGCTCAACAGGAAATTAAAGCCAATTCAAGTTACAAGTTGGGCCATCCATTGTTCATTCATCCAACACATGGGTTTGTTGTTATTTAGTCACTAAGTCATATCTGACTCTTTGTGACCCATGGTCTATAGCATGTTAGACTCCTCCATCCTCTATATCTTGACGTTAGTTCAAACTCCTGTCCATTGAGTCAATGAGTCTATCTAGCCAGCTCAAGCTCTGCTGCCCCCTTCTCCCTTTGCTTTCAGTCTTTTCCAACATCACGGTCTTTTCCTATTAACTGGCTTTTTCCATCAGGAGGCCAAAGTATTGGAGCTTCACCTTGAATATCCAGGGTTGGTTTCATTTGGGATTGACTGATTTGATCTCGTTGCAGTCCAAAAGACTCTCAAGAGTCTTCTCTAGCACTACAATTCAAAAGCATCAGTTCTTTGGTGCTCCACCTTCTTTACAGTCCAAATCTCACATTTGTGCATGACTACTGAGAAAACCATAGCTTTGATTATACAGACTTCTGTTGGCAAAGTGATGTCTGCTTTGTAATATGATGTCTAGGTTCATCATAGCTTTCTTTCCATGGAGTAAGCATCTGATTTTCATGGCTGCAGTCACTATCTGCAGTGATTTTGGAGCCCAAGAAAATAAAGACTGTCACTGCTTTCAGTTTTGCCTCTTCAATTTGCCATGAAGTGATGGGACCTGATGCCATGATCTTAGTTTTTTGAATGTTGAGTTTCAAGCCAGTTTTTTCACTCTCCGCTTTCACTTTCATCAAGATGCTCTTTAGTTCCTCTTCACTTTCTGCCATTAAAGTGGTATCATCTGCATATCTGAGGTTGTTGATATTTCTCCTGGCAATGTTGATTCTAGCTTGTGATTCATCAAGTCTGGCATTTTGCATAAGTAATCTGCATATAAGTTAAATAAGCAGGATGACAATATACAGCTTTGTTGTAATTGTTTCCCAATTTTGAACCAGTCAGTTGTTCCATGCTCAGTTCTAACTGTTGTTTCTTGACCCACACATATTTTCCCATCTCTGTATGAATTTTCCGCTATTTGTTGTGACCCACACACTCAATGGCTTTTAGTGTAGTCAATGAAGCAGAAGTAGATATCTTTCTGAAACTCCCTTGCTTTCTCCATGATCCAGTGGATATTGGCAATTTGATCTCTGGTTCCTCTGCCTCTTCAAAACCCAGCGTATACATCTGGAAGTTCTTGGTTCGTATACTACTGAATCCTAGCTTGAAGGTTTTTGAGTATTACCTTGCTAGCATATGGAAATGAGAGCAATTGTGTGGAACCTTGGATATTCTTTGACATTGCCCTTCTTTGGGTCTGGATTCCAGTCCTGTGGCCACTGCTACATTTTCCAAATTTATTGACATATTGAGAGCAGAACTTTAACAGCACTATCTCTTAGGATTTTAAATAGCTCCACTGGAATTCGATCACCTCCATTAGCTTTGTTCATAGTGATGCTTCCTAAGGCCTACTTCACACTCTGGAATGTGGACCATGCTTTGTCAGAACTCTTCATTATGCCCATTCATCTTGAGCAGCCCTCCATGGATGTCTCATAGCTGCGCTGAGTTATGCAAGCCCCTTTGCCATGACAAGGCTGTGACCCATGAAGCAGAACACATAGGTATTTACTGCTAACTGTGATCCAGAGACGATGATAGTACTGAAGATACAGAAACGAAAGACAAATTATCAAGGTCACCTGGCATATTTGGAGAAGAGTAATATCCGACAAAAAAGTTACACTTTTAAATAAAAACAGTATGATGAGAACAATAATGCAACATTAGTATGTAGATACAGAAATATTTTTTGAGTCCCAACCCCTAGAGAATACTGTACTACTGCATAACACTATTATTCTTTTACCTATTATTAATAAATCAAAATTATGAATCCCTAGAGTTGGAAAGTAACTTGAAGTCTAAAAGAATTACTGGTTAGTGTACAGGAGAGAATTTTATATCATCTTAATGTTAAATAATAATCTGGGTGCACTCATTTGGAAACTGCTTATAGTTCAGAGTATGTACCAGTGACTGGAAATCATGACTGGATCCAAGAAAATGCTTCTTCACTATCTTAACTTGATAACCAGGAAAATATGAAGTGGTTGCCTATATAAATCATGATGAGATGTATCAAATAGTAAAAGAATCCTACTGTGAGAGTTAATTAGGTCATATCACTATATCTGTAAATAAAGTAATGCAATATAGTGCATTTGTATGACACTGTAATATGTATTAAGTTCTTTCACATATATCATCACAAAATTAATTTTCATTAGGCCTTACAACATAGGCAAGACAGGCAAATGAAAAATCTTTACTCAGTGGGTTAGCGGCTTTCATTTCTTTTACTAATTTTCCTATATTTTGTACAAGTTTCTTACAGCTAGTGAGTAACCATTAAAGCTCCGGAATCCACATTCAGCATACTCTGTCCCCTGACCCATATGGATAACATTATTTATTGGTTAAATTGGTGTGAAATTATAGACTTAAAATTAAGGTGACATTGAATCAAAATATTCAGTGTACAGATTGGCTGAGATGACTGCTATTTGGTGTTCTCACAGGGACAGTAGGCTGTCCTGAATGCAGGTGAGGAGTAGTCAGAACCAGGGATCCATCCCTCCATTAAAGTTCTTGCACAGAAGAACAGGCAAACACCTGTTTTCAGATTTGAAGAGAGGGAGGAATCCTCAGAGGAAAATGTAACATTTATTTAAAGAGACTGGAGGACCCTGGCTCTAAGAAGCAGGAGGTGAGTGTTGTAATTCAGATTACATGCTAATTCCCATTGATCAGCCTATTTAAATGGTAATGAGGCATAGATAGTGCTTCTGGCCTGAGTGTTTGAAACTCCATGCAGAGGGTATCTGTCAGCAAGAAAAAATACTGCTGCTTGCTGGAAAAGTGATAGTTGCTTCAGGGGCAAGGGATTGTAAAAGGGAATTAGCTTTCAGTCCGCTGACCTGTGAGAAAGGAGATCCTATCAAGAATTTTTAGGACTCAGTTACACCCAGCTGCCACCACCCTTCTACAGTCACCTTTAGCTTTCTGGGCCATATTCTCCTGTGATTAAGAACGAAGAATAGACATGGCTATAATTGCCGTATTTTGTGGTGGAGATGGATGACCAGCATCACACATCATCCTTGGCTGTGTGCAGAGGAACTCAGATTGCTTTTCATGTTCTGCAAAATCTTAATTATATCACGCTGATGTAGAGTATTGATGTAGGCAGCGAGGCAAAATTAAAATGCAATTGTTTAGAGAATGAAATGCTGTGGTTTAAAAAGAGGTTAGGGTTCAATAGGGAAGGAAAGATGTAAATATATTTAATAGATGGTTGCAAGTGACACTTGCCATGAGAAAAAATATAAAAGATGCCTATGAACATTAGAGGAGGGAGAAAAGCTTTAGGCTGGAGGATCAGAGAGCACTTAACTGAGGCTCTAGCGTTTGAAATTGGAGTTGAAAACTGTATAGAATTTGGGAGATGAGAATCAGTGAACTGAAGAAGCAGTGGATGGCATTTCGGATGGAACAGGGAAGGAATCAGTTTAGGAAAGTTTCAGGGGAACTATTACTCCAAGAAATAAATGCTGCCCACTGCCCAGGGTGTCTCTGAAATGAATGGAAGAGAAATTAAAATAATTATTTCTCATCCAATAGCTGTTCATTTCATTTCAGGATTAGTGATGAATATGTAGATTGTAAAATATATGCATATGTGTCTATGTGTGTGCAATGGCGTGCAAATTTTTTTTTTCATGTAATTTCAAAAGTTTGTATTCATTTTGTGTTATTCTTAGTACTCATGTTTGGTTCTTTGGGGAGACCTAGGTTTTTTTTTTTTTTTTCCTTCTTTTCTAAGTGTCTATTCTCAGGAATTATACTAAGCACTTTGCCTACATCTTACATATATAAAGCTCATCAGGTAATCACATTCGTTTTTTCCAAACCTAAGAACAGGCCAATATCATGCCAACAGTCATGTTTGAGAAAAACATATTTGAGTTATTTTCTGGAAGATAAGATGGGGCCAACTCTATCACTAGATGTAATGAAGAGAAATCTCTGAAAGGTCAGCACTGGTCAGCAGTCACTCTTGCGCCCAGTCTAATAACTTCAAACCAAGTATCTCAAGTGGCAGGGCACCTTAACCAATCTAGTCACTTAACAATCTTCAGCAAGCTCTTTCCTTCCTGCACCCATGTTATCAATTTAATCAAGTCACTCTTTTCCTATAAAATGCTCTGTTAAGTATTTGAAATGGCTTTCTCAGAAGCATATTTCCTTAATAGTACATGTAAAATAAAACTTTGGACACAGGATCACAAATATGCTGTCTGAATGCTTTAGCATATTTAAAGAAATAGAATAGAAAGCAAAAAAAAAAAAAAAAGTCTTTACCTTTTCAAGAAATTTTAAAAGATATATTTCTGTTATGCATAACATAATTCCCTAGTATTCTCTTTTGGTTCTTTATGTCAATTTTTATACTTCTGCCTCATTGCAACTACTCCAGAACATCCTCAACAATTCCAAAACAGAGATAAATACTCTCCCACCAGAATGCAGCTCATGAGGTTGTCCATTATCTCACCTGTCAGCCGTGTGACTCAGCTCTTTTTAATGTGGATCAAGTTAGCCCTCTTGATTCTTCCAATTTTCTTGTTTGACAATAACCTGGACTCTACAATAATGGAGTGGCCAGGAGCTGATTGACAAATAAGAACTCTTTCTTCTTGAATGCTTATGTGATGAATAGTGTAAGCTATCTCACATTTCCCACCTAGATCCTTCTGTCCTTTGCCAAGAGAGACATAATTAAAGTGTAGTTTTCAGAAAGGTCCTATTGTAATTCTCGTGCAAATATAAAATGAACACATCTCTAAAGTTTCATTCAATGTATTACTTAATGAAAGAACCAGTAATATATATATATATTTTAAAGTTCAGAGAACATTTGAGGAACTGGGTATTTATGGGTAATTTAATAAAGGATTGCTAGTATATAATTGTTGCGTTAGATACAAAACTACTTAATGTACTATCCTTGGGGCTAGCTTTTCCACTCAAAGAAATTATTTGCACCTCTCTGGACCACACACACACACACAAAAAAGGAATCTATATATTAAACTTTACTCCTGCTGTTGCTGCTGCTAAGTCGCTTCAGTCGTGTCCGACTCCGTGCGATCCCATAGATGGCTGCCCATTAGGTTTCCCCGTCCCTGGGATTCTCCAGGCAAGAACACTGGAGTGGGTTGCCATGTCCGTCTCCAATGCATGAAAGTGAAAAGTGAAAGTGAAGTTGCTCAGTCCTGACCCCATGGATTGCAGCCCACCAGGCTCCTCCATCCATGGGATTTTCCAGGCAAGAGTACTGGAGTGGGGTGCCATTGCCTTCTCCGAAACTCTACTCCTACACAGTTGTAAAATAGTCCAGTCAATACAAAATAAATCAAAAGTTCAAGCTCAGAACCACACTGAAAGAACACTCAGTAATATCTTCTGCCTATTTCAAAGTTTCAGACAATTTTTCTAACACAATTATTCCTATTCACAGACACTTCCATTTTTCTTATTCTTCTTATAGAGTTAGATGTTTCCTCCGCACCATGGAAGTGGTTTCATGGTTAGCTTGTTATTTATATCAAAGTTCCCGCTAAAAACTAGAGCTGCAGAAATTGAAGATCATCAAGATGACTGAGCATGTCGTCATTATTTTAATTTCCTCCCACTCCACCACTCCAGAGCCTCTGGCCATTGGAATCAGAGAAGAACAATACACTTCTGAGTTTTTCTTTTTTTTCAGATTGACATCTTAACATTCTGGTTTATATAAACTGAAATTATTACAGGATGACATTTTCTCCATGTGGATCTTCATGCAGATATAAAAAACACATGTGCTAGGTATCTACTGATCACAGCACTTTCATTTGTGAGAAAACATGGCATGCTAAAATCAAATCACGGGATAAAACTCCAACTTCAGAAATAGGCTACAATAAATATCTTGTGTTTTCGGGGAGGGGGTGATGATGGAGGAGAAGAACAGATCTGTGACTGGGGATGGGAAAGCTGCTAAGCCACTCTCATTGGGACCTTGCTCTCTGGACTCCTTGCTTTGAAAGACTTAAGAATACTCGTCAGACATTTTAACCCCATTTGTACCCAGCATCTATCCTGAGCTCAATTATTTATTGTCACTTTCTGAATGTAGCCATGAAGCTGCAATTTTTTCCCAATTCTGATTAGCTATAGAGAATTAGTAGAATTCGAGGGCACTTATAAATTTCTGATAGGTTATTATAATGTTGGGTGAGTTGTTGCAATAGAACTCTCAGGAGATAGGGTCCACCCATTTCTGATTCTCTGAGCTGAGTTACTTTGCCTCATATAAGGTGGCATAAGTGTATTTTCATTAACAAGCATATGTATTTACTGAATTCTTGTTAAAACCTTTTAAGCTGTTTCCTATTACTATTCTCTTCAAAAGAGATGGCAACTGAAAATCAAAGAAGTTAAATACATTGTCCAATATCACTATTGATGGGAGAATTAAGACTCAAATTTGGATTTGTTCATAAAGGATAAGTAGAAAAAAAATTGTCTTCCATTAATATCCCATTGCCTTAGATCTGAAAAGATTTTAAATATTTTAAAATATTACATAACATCATAAATCAAGGTAGCAACTCCTGCTTAATATAGGTGAGTGAGATCTATGAAAGGAACAAAATCATAACTATAAAATTTCTTTCCCAAACTGTTCAATATAATGATAACACATCTGCCAATTTTAAAACTAAAGAAAAGCAAAATCCATACAATAAATGTGTAGATATTCAAGCTTGACCTGATTTTACTTTCTTGTCTGAAGTGTAACTTCCAGTTTTAGTCTGTTCGATCATCAGTAATTTGATAACATTTTGTACTATGCTTCATATATCACTTACTTTTAAATAAATCATGCACAAGCAAAATAAAGTCACTGATAAATTTAGTTGCTTATCCTTCTCCCTTCTAGAAAGAAATCTTTGAATATTTCATTGAAAACTTTCTAGTTCCTTGTATCAGAGATGTTTCATTCTTGGTGGTTTGATTGAGTTGGTTTTGATTTACATTTTCCAATTCTGAGAGCTGCTTTCAAATTGATGATAAATATTGACGGCATGACAATCATATAATCTTATACGCTTACAGAGAACATCTGTTTGTGGGTCCAGGTATACCACAGTTGCAGAAGAGTTTAAGAAATATGCTTTACCACATCTGCATTGGTTAGATGATTTTGAAAATTTCTTCTGTTTCCAAGATATAATGGTAATAATTTGTAATGAGCTGCAGATTGGATACGATTCACTGCTGCTGCTAAGTCGCTTCAGTCGTGTCCGACTCTGTGTGACCCCATAGACAGCAACACACCAGGCTACCCTATCCCTGGGATTCTCCAGGCAAGAACACTGGAGTGGGTTGCCATTTCCTTCTCCAGTGCATGAAAGTAAGAAGTGAAAGTGAAGTCGCTCAGTCGTGTCTGACTCTTAGCGACCCCATGGACTGCAGCCTACCAGGCTCCTCCGTCCATGGGAATTTCCAGGCAAGAAAACTCACTAGTGACGTTTTAACATTTTTGGTTTATAGTAAGTACATGGTGGCCAGTAGTTGAATAACCTAAGATAATAGAAATAGTTTTACTATCTTTTTTTTTTCAGTTGTAGATATATCAGAGTGAAAGTGAAAGTTGCTCAGTCGTGTGCAACTCTTTGTGATCCCATGGACTATACTGTCCATGGAATTCTCCAGGCCAGAATACTGGAGTGGGTAGTCTTTCCCTTTTCCAGGGTATCTTCCCAACCCAGGAATAGAACCAGGGTCTCCTGCATGGCAGACGGATTCTTTACCAACTGAGCTATCAGGGAGGCCCCTATAAATATAAATGCATACATTTTTATATTCCTTTCCACTATAGCTTATCATAGGATGTTGAATGCAGCTTCCTGTGATATACAGTAGGGCTTTGTGGTTTATCCATTCTCTTTATAAAAGTTGACATCTGCTTACCCCACCTCCCACTCTATGGTTCCCCAACCCCTGCCCCCTGGCAACCACCAGTCTGTTCTCTATGTCTGTGGCTCTGTTTCTTTTATATACACAGGTTCATTTCTGTTACATCTTATCATATAACTGATACAGATGATATTTGTCTTTTTCTGACTTAGTTCACTTAGTATGATAATCTCTAGTTTTGTCCATGTTGCTGCAACTGGCATTCTTCATTCTTTTTTATGGCTGAGTATATTCCTTGGGTCCAAAATCACTGCAGATGGTGACTGCAGCCATGAAATTAAAAGATGCTTACTCCTTGAAAGAAAAGTTATGACCAACCTAGATAGCATATTCAAAAGCAGAGATATTACTTTGCCAACAAAGGTCCGTCTAGTCAAGGCTATGGTTTTTCCACTGGTCATGTATGGATGTGAGAGTTGGACTGTGAAGAAGGCTGAGCAGCGAACAATTGATGCTTTTGAACTGTGGTGTTGGAGAAGACTCTTGAGAGTCCCTTGGACTGCAAGGAGATCCAACCAGTCCATTCTGAAGGAGATCAGCCCTGGGATTTCTTTGGAAGGAATGATGCTGAAGCTGAAACTCCAGTACTCTGGCCTCCTCATGCGAAGAGTTGACTCGTTAGAAAAGACTCTGATGCTGGGAGGAATTGGGGGCAGGAGGAGAAGGGGACGACAGAGGATGAGATGGCCGGATGACATCACTGACTTGATGGATGTGAGTTTGAGTGAACTCCGGGAGTTGGTGATGGACAGGGAGGCCTGGCGTGCTGTGATTCATGGGCTCACAAAGAGTCAGACACGACTGAGCAACTGAACTGACTAACTGAACTGAGTATTCCCTGTGTGTATGTATGTATTATGTGCATACACACACACACACCTTTATTCATTCATCTGTTGATTGACATTTAGGTTGTCTCCATGTCTTGGCTATTGTGAACAGTGCTGCTATGAATATTAGAATGCATGTATCTTTATGAATTCTAGTTTTGTCTGCATATATGCCCAGGAGTGGGATTGCTATATCATATGGTAATTCTATTTTTAGTTTTCTGAGGAAACTCCATACCGTTTTCCATAGTGGCTATACCAACTCACATTCCCACCAACAGTGTAGGAGGCTTTCCTGTTCTCCAAACTCTTTTGAGCATTTGTTTTTTTGTAGATATTTTTGATGATGTCCATTCTGACTTACTCCTTTTCTTATATGGAACCAGTCCCTTGTTCCATGTCCAGTTCTAAATGTTGCTTCCTGACCTGCATACAAATTTCTCAAGAGGCAGGTCAGGTGGTCTGGTATTCCCATCTCTTTAAGAATTTTCCACAGTTGATCGTGATCCACACAGTCAAAGGCTTTGGCATAGTCAATAAAGCAGAAATAGATGTTTTTCTGGAACTCTCTTGCTTTTTCGATGATCCAGCGGATGTTGGCAATTTGATCTCTGGTTCCTCTGCCTTTTCTAAAACCAGCTTGAACATCTGGAATTTCACGGTTCACAAATTGCAGGTGGCCGCGATGGCGCACAAGAGAAAACCATTTCTTCTAGATTGTCAGAGTTCTTGGCATATAATTTTTCATAGTATTCTCTTATTTTTTTTTAATTTTTATTCTATTCTATAAGTTGAGATCTCCCCTTCTACTTTTCTTATTTTGTTTATCTGTGCTCTCTCCTTGGTGACCCTGGGCAGAAGTTTGTCAGTTTTGTTTACCCTTTCAAAGAATAAGCTCTTGGTTTTATTGATTCTTTTCTATTTTTTTAAACCTCTATTTCTTTCCTCCCTGTTATTATTTTTATCTGCTGACTTTAGATTTTTTTCATTTTTCTTTGTCTAATCTTGCCTGGAAAAATCCCATGAATGGAGGAGCCTGACAGGCTACAGTCCATGGGGTCACAAAGAGTCGGACACGACTGAGTGACTTCACTTTCACTTTCTTGACCCACTGGTGTTTTAGTAACACATTGTTTAGTCTTCATGAAATCATTTTTTTCCCCTCATTTCTTTTCTTGTGGTTGATTTCTAGTTTCATGACATTATAGTCAGAGAAGATGCTTGAAATAATTTCTATAGTCTAAAATTTGTTGAAGTTTGTTTTGTGTCCTAAAATGAAAATGAAAGTGAAGGTTGCTCAGTTGTGTCTGACTGTGAATGACCTTATGGACTATACTGTCCATGGAATTCTCCAGGCCAGAATACCAGAGTGGGTAGCATTTCCCCTTTCCAGGGTATCTTCCCAACCCAGGGACTGAACCTAGGTCTCTTGCGTTGCAGGTGGAATTCCTTACCAGCTGAGCCACAAGGGAAGCCCAAGAATACTGGAGGGGGTAGCCTTTCCCTTCTCCAGGGGATCTTACTGACCCAGGGATCAAACTGGTGTCTTCTGCATTGCAGGTGGATTCTTTGCCGACTGAGCTATGAGGGAAGTCCTTTGTGTCCTAGTATGTGGTCAATGATAGAATGGTCCATGTGCACTTGAAAGAATGTGTATTCTGTTTTCTTTGGATGTAATGTCTAAAAATATCAATTAAGTCTAACTGTTGTTTTGTATCATTTAGCATCTATGTTGTCTTATTGATTTTTTGTCTATAATTCTTGTCCATTGACTTCAGTGGGGTGTTAAACTCTCCTATGATTATTGTATTTCTATCAATTTCTCCTTTTATGTCTACTAGTATTTGTTTTATGTATATGGGTGCTCCTATATTAAATGCACATATGTCAACAAATGTAGAATCCTCTTCTTGTGTTGATCATTTTATTATTATATAGTGTCCTTTTTTTATCTTTATTTACAGCCTTTGTTTTAAAATCTATTTTGTTATATATGAGTTGCAACTCCCACTTTCTTATCATTTCCATTTGTATGAAATATCTTTTCCCATCCTTTCACTTTTAATCTGTGTGTGTATTTTGCCCTAAAATGGGCTTCTTACAGGCATCATATCATAGGCTCTTGTTTTTTTAATGCAGTCTGTGACTCTATGATTTTTATTGTAACATTTAATTCATTAACATTTAAGGTAATTATCAAAAATATATATTAATTGTCATTATAAACTTTGTTTTCCAGTTGATTCTATCTTTCTTCTTTGTTCCTTTGTTTTTCTTTTTGTGGTTTGATGATTTCCTTTCATTTTATGCTTGTATTTTTTTTTCTGAATTTATTGTATGTTTTTGATTTTTGGTTTTTCAAGTATGTTAATTGCTTGTTATATCTGCTTGCTTTGGCTCAAACCCATTCTAAAAAAGAATCTATATTTTCTTACCCTCTTTCTTCATATTTTATGATTTTTAGGTCCTTCATTACATATTCATATTTATCCTTTTGTGTTACTTTTGTTTATCATCATTTTCACAAGGTTTTTTTGTTTTTTGTTTTTTTCCTTTTGATTTATATACTGCTTTAGGTTACTTTCCTATATCTTCTTGCTTGTTTTCTGTTTGGGGAAATAGAAAATCTTTCAATAATATTTCTTTTAAGATAGGTTTCAGATCAGATCAGATCAGTTGCTCAGTTGCTCAGTTGTGTCCGAATCTTTGCAACCCCATGAATTGCAGCACACCAGGCCTCCCTGTCCATCACCAACTCCCGGAGTTCACTCAGACTCACGTCCATCAAGTCAGTGATGCCATCCAGCCATCTCATTCTCTGTCGTCCCCTTCTCCTCTTGCCCCCAATCCCTCCCAGCATCAGAGTCTTTTCCAACGAGTCAACTCTTCGCATGAGGTGGCCAAAGTACTGGAGTTTCAGCTTCAGCATCATTCCTTCCAAAGAAATCCCAGGGTTGATCTTCTTCAGAATGGACTGGTTGGATCTCCTTGCAGTCCAAGGGACTCTCAAGAGTCTTCTCCAACACCACAGTTCAAAAGCATCAATTCTTCACTGCTCAGCCTTCTTCACAGTCCAACTCTCACATCCATACATGACCAGTGGAAAAACCATAGCCTTGACTAGACGGACCTTTGTTGGCAAAGTAATATCTCTGCTTTTGAATATGCTGTCTAGGTTGGTCATAACTTTCCTTCCAAGGAGTAAGTGCCTTTTAATTTCATGGCTGCAGTCACCATCTGCAGTGATTTTGGAGCCCCCCAAAATAAAGTCTGACACTGTTTCCACTGTTTCCCCATCTATTTCCCATGAAGTGATGGGACCGGATGCCATGATCTTCATTTTCTGAATGTTGAGCTTTAAGCCAACTTTTTCACTCTCCACTTTCACTTTCATCAAGAGGCTTTTGAGTTCCTTTTCACTTTCTGCCATAAGGGTGGTGTCATCTGCATATCGGAGGTTATTGATATTTCTCCCAGCAATCTTGATTCCAGCCTTTGTTTCTTCCAGTCCAACATTTCTCATGATGTACTCTGCATATAAGTTAAATAAACAGGGTGACAATATACAGCCTTGACATACTCCTTTTCCTATTTGGAACCAGTCTGTTATTCAAGGCAAATTGGAAGTGGTCAAACAAGAGATGGCAAGAGTGAATGTCAACATTCTAGGGCAGGAGTCATGGTCAACAAAAGATAGGTTTAGTATCACTATATTCTTTTAAGTTTTACTTGTTTGAATAATTCTTTATCTTTCCTCATTTTAAAAATGATAATCTTGCAGGACAGAGTATCCTGGGTTGCAAATTTTTCCCTTTTATAACTTTGAGTATATTTTGTCACTCCCTTCTCACCTGCAGCCTTTCTGTAGAAAAACCAGCTGATCACCTATAGAGGCTTCCTTTGTAATCCGGCCTCTTTATTGTTCTCTTGCTGCCTTTAAAATCTTTTCTGTATCTTTAACTCTTGCCATTTTTATTATACTAAGTCTTGGGGTAGGTCTGTTTGGATTCATCTCATTTGGAACCCTCTCTGCTTCCTGTGGGCTTCTCTCTTGGCTCAGTTGGTAAACAATCTGACTGCAATGTGGGAGACCTGGGTTTTATCCCTGGGTTGGGAAGATCCCCTGGAGGAGGGCATGGCAACCCACTCCAGTATTCTTGCCTGGAGATTTCCCAAGGACACAGGAGCCTGATGGGCTATATCCCATGGGGTCAAAAAAACCCAGACATGACTGAGCAACTAAGCACAGCACAGTGCTTCCCGTATCTGTATATCTGATTCCTTCTTTAGGTTTGGGAAGGTTTCAGCCAAAATTTCTTCAAATATGTTTTCTCTTTCTTCTCCTTTTGGAATCCCTATTGTGCATAAACTGGCATGCTTTATATTATCCAATAGGTCTCTTACGTTGCTTTCTCGTTTTTGTTTTTTTTTTAATTTGTCTTTCTATCTGCTGTCTTCATTGGGTAATTGCCATTAGTCTGTCTTCCAGATCACTTATTCTTTCTTCTGTGTTATTCATTCTGCTACTCATTGCCTTTAGCTCAGTTTTGTCTTTGTAAATTACTTTTGTAAGTCTTCTTAGAAAAGTTTCTAATTTCTAGTTCATTTTTGCAATAACCTGCATTTCCATCAATAGCTTTTCTTCATTTTTTCTGTATTTTCATTTCCTCCTTTTGAACTTAGTGTCTGTTTAGACAGATAAGGTCTGTTTCATTGTTCCTTCAGGGGAATTTTCTTGGTCTTTAAACCGGGAGTGGTTCCTCTGCTTCTTTATTTTCTTATACTTCTCTTACTCTGAGTCTAGGAGAATCTAATGTAGTCTTGGAGGGCTACGTACATGTGGGAGTGTCCCTGTATAACTTGTGTGGGTTTTAAATTTGTTTTGGAGTGAGGGTTGCTCTAATACAGTTTGGATGCATTGTCTCCTTCCTCAGCATGTGCTGGCCATTATCCCTTTGATAGGGGTGTGCAGGTTGCACACACTGTCATGAAGGCAGGGACAGCGATTGGTTTCTACCTGTAGGACACTCAGCAGTGGTGCCGGCCCACACCTGCCTTTGGAGGCCAGCTCACACCTGCTCATGTCATGTGCAGCCACTCATGATGCTCAGGTAGGCGGTGCCTTGCTGCCTCAGAGAAAGAACCTCCTATGGTGGTGCCCCCGCCTCACATCCCCCAGCCATGGTGTCTTGCCTCTCTGGCGGTCCCAGACTTCTTCCCATGCACCCTTGATTGTGGTTCACCCCACATCTCACGCTGTCTGCACGCAGCTAATCCCTGTCCTCTCTCTGGGTATGACCCTGAAGTCAGAGCCTCACCATCCAGCCCCTTCCCACACGGCAGACAAGCGTGTCAGGCTAGGGGTTCTCAGGAGATAGCACCAACCATCTATACAAGTCTCTCTCCACTTTATCCCCTGCAAACCTATGGCTGTGCTCTCCTCCAAGGCCTTGAAACTCCTCCTCAATCCCAGTTGATCTCCCCACCAGCAAAGGGACTTCCCAGGGTGTGGAAACCTTTCCTTTATCCCAGCTTCCTCCCAGGAATGCAAGTTCCATCCTGATTTCCTTATATTTATTTTTTATTTTGTCCCACTCAATTACAATTTTGTCCCACCCAATGGAGATTTTCTTGCCTTTTGGTAGTCTGAAGTCTTCAGCCAGTGTTTATAGATGTTCTGTGAGAATCGTTCCACATATAGATGCATTTCTGATGTATGTATGCAATACTCCTCCACTATCTTGATCCCCTCATAGATTTATTGTCTTAGCTCCTGCCCCAGATGCACTATTGTGCCCTAAGCATTATTATTACTGTTTAACAGTAATATATGAAAGCATATTCTTGTTCTTACATAAATAGATAATTCAACTTAATATATATGATATTAAAGGTTATTAAAGGATGTAAACATGTCTTAAGATGTTCCTTTGTGTTATTTTCAGAGAAGAACTAGGGATATTAAAAGAGGATATACAAGAATGTACTCATTCAGAATTTTGAGATAGATATAGCAAACCTTTGTGCAGACAGGCATGTCAACATGTGTTTATGCTATCACTTTCCTGTCGTTCAGTTGCTCAGTCGTTCTGACTTTTTGGGACCCCATGAACTGCAGCACACGAGGAGTCCCTGTCCTTCACGGTCTTCCTGAGTTTTCACAAACTGATGTCCATTAGTCGATGGTCCTATCCAACCATGTCTTCCTCTGTCTCCCCCTTCTCCTCCTGCCCTCACTCTTTCCCAGCATTAAGGTCTTTTCCAATGAGTCAGCTCTTCACATCTGGTGCCCAAAGTGTTGGAGCTTCAATTTCAGCATGCGTCCTTCCAGTGAATATTCAGGATTGATTTCCTTCAGGATTGACTGGTTTAATTTCCTTGCTGTCCAAGGGACTCTCAAGTGTCTTCTACAACACCACAGTTTGAAACCATCTATTCTTCAACACTCAGTCTTGTTTATGGTCCAAGTCTCTCATCTGTACGTGACTACTGGAAAAATTATAGCTTTGACTATACAGACCTTTGTCAGCAAAGTAATGACCCTGATTTTTAATATGCTCTTTAGGTTTCTCATGTCTTTTCTTCCAAGAAGCAAGTGTCTTTAATTTCATGGCTGCAGTCAACACCCACAGTGATTTTGGAGCCCAAGAAAATAAAGTCTCTCACTATTTCCATTGTTTCCCCATATATTTTCCATGAAGTGATGCGACTGGATGCCATGATCTTCGATTTTTGAATGTTGAGTTTTAAGCCAAGTTTTAAGTTTTTCACTTTCCTCTTTCACCTTCATCAGGAGGCTCTTTAGTTCTTCTTTGATTTCTGCCATTATGGTATTATCATCTGCATATCTGAGGTTATTGATATTTCTCTTGCAATCTTGATTCCAGCTTGTGATTCATCCAGTCAGGCATTTCACATGATGTATTCTGCATAGAAGTTAAATAAGCAGGGTGACAATATACATACCTGCTGTACTCCTTTTCCTATTTTGAACCAGTCCATTATTCCATGTCCAGTTCTAACTGTTGCTTCTTGGCCTGCATATAGGTTTCTCAGGAGGCAGGTGGGGTAGTATGGTATTTCCAACTCTTTAAGAATTTTCCAAAGTTTGTTGTGATCTACACAGTCAAAAGCTTTAGTGTAGTTAATGAAGCAGAATTGGGTGTTTTTCTGAAATTCTCTTGCTTTTTCTCTGATCCAATGGATGTAGGTAATTTGATCTCTGGTTCTTCTGCCCTTTCTAAATCTAGATTGTACATCTGGAAGTTCTTGTTTCATGTAATATTGAAGCCTAGCCTGAAGGATTTTGAGCATTACCTTGTTAGCATGTGAAATGAGTGCTGTTGTAGTTTAGTTTGAACATTCTTTGGCATTGCCCTTCTTTGGGATTGGAATGAAAACTGACCTTTTCCAGTTCTATGGCCACTGTTGAGTTTTTCAAATTTGCTAGCATATTGAGGACAGCACTTAACAGCATCATCTTTTAGGATTTGAAATAGCTTAGCTGAAGTTCCATTACTTCTGCTCTCCAGGATGTCTGGCTCCAAGTGAGTGATACACCATCATGGTTATCTAAGTCATTAAGATCTTTTTTGTATAGTTCTTCTGTGTATTCTTGCCCCTTATTTTTAATCTCTTCTGCTTCTGTTATATCCTTACCATTTCTGTCCTTAAGAGCCCATCTCTGCATGAAATATTCCCTTGATGTCTCTAATTTTCTTGAAGAGATCTCTAGTGTTTCCCATTCTATTGTTTTCTCTATTTCTTTGCATTGTTCACTGAACAGGACTTTTTTATCTCTCCTTGCTATTCTTTGGAATTTTGCATTCAGATGGGTATATCTTTTTTCTCCTTTGCGTTTTACTTCTCTTCTTTTCTCAGCTATTTGTAAGGCCTCTTCAATAACCATTTGCCTTTTTGCATTTCTTTTTCTTGGAGATGGTTTTGGTCACCACCTTCTGTACAGTATTACAAACCTCCATCCATAGTTGTATACCACAAATTCTATATTTATGTTGTGTGTGGCAACATAAAATTACTATCTCAGAGAAAATTTCAGGGAACAAAAATATAAGCCATTTCCATATTTCACCTGATTTTTTCTTGGTGTTATTCAACTGTGGACTTGAAATTATTAAATGTTAGCTCATTTTACATGTGTAGTGATTAATACCCTACTGTGTCTGTGTATGTTTAGTTGTTTTATTCTGTGTTTCAGAATGGAGCTAACCAGGATTAAGTTTGTCATAATAAAGTACCATACTTTTGGAGACTATTAATTTCTTCCCTCTTTTTTCATTACCATAATGCACAATTTATTTTCTATTGACAAGAATAGATATGGTCTGGAAAATCTACATAATCTAAAATCTGACTAATTTAAAGCAGAGATCAATTTCACTCTAAAGTGTTTAGAAAGTTACAGAATATGAAGTCCTACTCAGAACTTCCAAATATACTATACATGTAATGACTGCCTTGGAAATCACCAGTGCTATTCATTCTACTATTTTGAAATTTATGTTATGATGAAATATTGTCAATTATATTTTTCACCAAAAAGTAGAGTGACTTACTTTTGTGGGATCCAATCATGTGCCATGGCCATTAATTGTTACTTTTCCACTTAAGGTGAAGATTAAGAGACTTATAGTGTTATAAAAATTTCTCCTTTCACTTGTAATATGAATTGTTCATATAATGTCCAGCTGACTCACAATCCAGATGGGAAAACAACATAAATTATAGAGATAATTCTGTTCTGTATATTTTATTGGTTTATTTTGAAAGAAAATCTAACATAAAAGGTTATATGATGATATATATGAATACATGAAAATGTCATTCAATTATGATTTTCAGTTCAGTCGCTCAGTTGTGTCCGACTCTTTGCGACCCCATGAACTGCAGCACGCCAGGCCTCCCTGTCCATCAAACTCCCGGAGTTCACTCAGACTCAAGTCCATCAAGTCAGTGATGCCATCCAGCCATCTCATCCTCTGGTGTCCCCTTCTCCTCTTGTCCCCAATCCCTCCCAGCATCAGAGTCTTTTCCAATGAGTCAACTCTTCGCATGAGGTGGCCAAAGTACTGGAGTTTCAGCTTCAGCATCATTCCCTCCAAAGAAATCCCAGGGCTGATCTCCTTCAGAATGGACTGGCTGGATCTCCCTGAAGTCCAAGGGACTCTCAAGAGTCTTCTCCAACACCACAGTTCAAAAGCATCAATTCTTTGGCGCTCAGCTTTCTTCACAGTACAACTCTCACATCCATACATGACCACAGGAAAAACCATAGCCTTGACCAGACGGACCTTTGTTGGCAAAGTAATGTCTCTGGTTTTGAATATGCTATCTAGGTTGGTCATAACTTTCCTTTCAAGGAATAAGCATCTTTTAATTTCATGGCTGCAATCACTATCTGCAGTGATTTTGGAGCCCCCAAAAATAAAGTCTGACACTGTTTCCACTGTTTCCCCATCTATTTCCCATGAAATGATGGGACCAGATGCCATGATCTTCGTTTTCTGAATGTTGAGCTTTAAGCCAACTTTTTCACTCTCCACTTTCACTTTCATCAAGAAGCTTTTTAGTTCCTTTTCATTTTCTGCCATAAGGGTGGTGTCATCTGCATATCTAAGGTTATTGATATTTCTCCCGGCAATCTTGATTCCAGCTTGTGTTTCTTCCAGTCCAGCGTTTCTCATGATGTACTCTGCATATAAGTTAAATAAGCAGGGTGACAATATGACTTTAGACAGATCCAATTTAAACTCCTGAAATGGTTACAGGAAGTTCCACTTTACTTTTTTCCTACACATCACAGATATTACAGTTTCTGGTTTTCTTAAGATACTGTTTTTATTAGTGATAGTAATTAAGTAATAGAGTGATGTAAGTAATAAAACAGTAAGCTGTAATTATGTGAGTTTTTGACTATGGTTACAGAATTTGGGTGCTCTTCCCATAAAGTAATTCTTCATTTTTTTATCTGAGTGAGCTTGTAATAAAGCAACTGATTGAAGTACAGGATGAGAATGTCAATATTCGTTTTCAAAAGGCCAGGCAGTTTCTCCTTTGCTAAAATTTTCACCCTTGTTATCCAGAGTCACAATAGAAGAAATCTGATTACTTATGACCAGCATGCTGAAAGCTATAGGCACCCAAGTCAACAGTACCATCTGAGGCCAGATTCCAATCAGATCCCTGCCAAGCAGACCCAGGAGTCAAGCTGTGCTATACCCACTGGACTAGCCTAAGCTAAAACCCACCAAGCAACTCCTGCTGACATCACATAGGACTGAAAAACCACTCACCTAAGTCCTGCCAGAGTCCCTATCCCACAAATAGGAAAATTAGACTAGGAAGATGATTGTTTAAAGTCATCTTCTGAAATAATTTATTACATCAAGATAAATAAGGGGGACACAAGTCAAACATGCTTTCAGATAATTACATATGCTTTTTCCTGAATCTAACATCCAGAATATAATTTCTCTATAGAAGAACCACATGAAAATTTACTTACAGTAAGCTCTAGAAACCACAGATTTACTCTCATTTATTGAGTAGTTTGATCTTATGAAGCATGGAGCTATGCATTATATATAAATAACTGTCATAGGAATCATATTATCTAGGCTAAGTATATTATACACATTAACAAATCCAGATATCAAATCAGGTATAGAAAGTTGAGGGAAAGCTGATGGAAAATATGGTCTTTGCAAGTGTATTGAGCGTGCAAGATGGAAGTTCTGATTTGTTTTGGGATCTCAGCAATGATTAATGATGATATCTACTCTGTACAATATAATCACATTATTAGATATGAAAGCCACTGTGGAATGCTTTTTATGATTAAATAACCAAACAACTGATATTTTTGAAAGCTGTGTTTGAATATAAAATATGAGTATCTATAGAAAAACCCTTTTTCACCATTTCAAAAAGAGAAATAGGTATAAAAACATTTTAGGAATCAGTATCTAAGGCATTTTTCCTAAGAAATACATAAATAGATTTCTACAAAAGGTTTTCTTTGCACTTTGCAGTTTATATGGAAAAGTCAATATCATTTGTCTTAACAATATTTCACCAACTCACTTAAAGTTGAGGTGGAATATGTTATAATAAGTAAATAAGGAAATCAGTTAAGCTTTGATCACTTATGTTGTATTTGAACCATTTATAAATGGGTGAAATACTGTATGACCTATGTCAGTACTAAATATTATACACCTTATTTGTTTCAGAAGTTCAGCTACTCTAGTAGACACCAGAAATTTAAAGATAAATGAGACCCTTGAGAATCTCACAGATGAGTTAGGAATAAAGATGGAGATTTTTTTAAAGTTACAAAGTTTAATAAATTATTAAGTGCATGAATACACAGAACACATGGAGTAGTAGGTGGTTAACTTTGCCTGACAGGGTGTTAGTTGCTCAGTCACGTCCAGTTCTTTGCAAACCCTGGATAAAGGAGCCCACCAAGCTTCTTTATCCATGGAATTCTCTAGGCAAGAACATTGGAGTGGGTAGCCATTCCCTTCTCCAGGGGAATCCTCTCAACCCAGATATCAAATCTTGGTATCCTGAAATGCAGGCAGATTCTTTACCATATGAGCCACTGAAAGTGCAAGTTTCTCAGTTGTGTCTGACTCTTTGAGACCCCATGGACTATACAGTCAATGGAATTCTCCAGGCCAGAATACTGGAGTGGGTAGCCTTTCCCTTCTCCAGGGGAATCTTCTCAACCTAGATATCAAATCTTGGTCTCCTGCAGTGCAGGCAGATTCTTTACCACATGAGCCACTTCTCCAGGGGATCTTCACAACCCAGGGATCGAACCCAGGTCTCCCACATTGCAGGCAGCTTCTTCACTGGCTGAGCCACAAGGGAAGCCCGAGAATACTGGAGCAGGTAGCCTATCCCTCCTCCAGGGGATCTTCTCGACCCAGAAATTGAACCACGGTCTCCTGGATTGCAGGCAGATTCTTAACCAACTGAGCTATCCCAAATTTGCCTGAGGAGGGCAAAAAAAAGTGAGTATGGATAGTTCATATATTAGTTTTCTATTGCTGTGGCAACATTTATTACAAATTTAATTTAAAACAATGTAAATGTGTAGATCATAATCTATTCTCCTCCTGGTTCAATCAGATTAAAATCAAGATGATATGTGACTGGGTTCTCATCAGGAACCTCTTGAATTGTTGGCCAAATCCAGTTTTGAAATTGTAGGACTTTGAAGTCCTACAAGGTCTCTGTTTCCCCTAGAGGCCTCTCTCTGGTCCTTGTACAGGACAGTTTCTGCTTTAAAAGGTTCATTTGATTAGATTGGGCCTATCAAGATAATCCTGGATAATCTCTCTATTTTAAAATTTATAACTGTAATTGTACCTGAAAATTCCTTTCCCATCTAGCACAACATAGTCATGAGATTCTAGGATTAAAGTATAGGCATTTTTGAGAGACCATTCTGCCTCACACAGTTCAAGAACTTGATTATTTTTTTTTTCCTTTTTCAAATGAAAGGTCAGGTGGGATCTAGAAGCAGAAAATGAGGATATCTACGGCTTCCCTGATAGCTCAGTTGGTAAAGAATCCATCTTCAATGCAGGAGACCAGGAGACCCCAGTTCAATCCCTGGGTTGGAAAGATCCCCTGGAGAAGGGACAGGCTACCCACTCCAGTATCCTGGCCTAGAGAATCCCATGGATTGTATAGTCCATAGGGTTGCAAAGAGTCGGACACAACTGAGTGACTTTCACTTCACTTCACTTTGAGAGTAAATTATCTAAACTAACTTGAAGACCTGATTAAAAAAAAAAAAAAACAATCCATGATAATAATACTAAAAACGAATCTGGAAAAGAGTTATGTTCAGGCGGGAATAGAAATGTTGTGTCCTTTATTATGTGATAAGGCATGACATTAGCTTTATCATGCACAGATCTTGTTAGTCTGAGCCTCCCAGCTTTAGCCTGGTGGAGCCGCCTCACACACAGGTTAAGGTCCTTGCCTACTAATGAAGAGAAGCAAATAGTAACAAAGACAAAACAACTTCCACAGGAAAGATCCTCCCTCCTCCTCCATTTATTACCCAGTGTTTGCACCATGCACAATATTCACACATTTGTAATGCTGGAAGAACAGTGACTCCTGGGAAGAAAGACTCTGAAATCAATAACTCATTGGAATTTGAGATAGCACCATTAAAGTGGCATTTTTCATGGAAGTGGGTAGATCCTAGGGAGCTTTGACTAATACATGCATGCTCAGATTTCTGTTTTAGATTCATTCTCTCCTCCTAACCTGGGAATATTAAGGTATGTTTAAGCTTATACAAAATTAAGGATTATACATGTGTATATGCATAATGAGATGAAAGGACAGAAAATCACCATCTTGGTTACAGGTATAAATATGAAAAACAGCAACAACTGATTTCTCATCAGAGAGAAACTTTGAAACTGGCTTCTCAAGAAATGGATAGCATCCATCATTTTTTTACCATGTGAATGCCTAAAGAAAACGTCTACTTGTTATAATTTTAAAGTATATATTTTTTTAAATCACCAGTCCAGGAAGACTATGACAACCTAGTGCATGAATTTTGGGAATAATCTCAGTTTCCTGCCTACTGGAATGAATATTAGTTCAGGTCCTCAGAGAAGCAGTGACAAAACAGAGAAGTGCAAGAGATTTATTGAGGAAAGGTTACTTATGAGGGGAAAAACGGAGGAAGCTGGAGGAGGCAGGATAACCCATCAGAGCAAGAGGAAATATGACTCCTGCAATGGAGAAAGGGAAGGAAGGAAGATACACAGGAAAATCCCCGATGCAGCACAGCTTTAAGAAAGTTTTGGCCTAATGGAAATATAGAGCCCTTGAGTCAACATCACCAGTGAGATGAGTCTTGCATTTTGTAGAAATTTGTCTTTCTATATTCACTCGTTGGCTGGGAGCAACCAGTGAAAATCATGGACACAGTACATATGTACTCAGAGGCCTCACTTGTTGAGGCAGACATATAGGTTAGTGAAGTGAACTGTAGCTCCTTGCCAAGGTGATGGTTAATGCTGAGATTTGAGATCAACTGCAGCAACGGGGAACCTTCTCTCTTTGGGGCCTTTGTCCATGTCAGCTGGTATACGGGCCACAGCAACATTCCAGACACAGACTGTATTTCCACAGATTCCCAAGAGACCCAACAAGTGCTGTGCTTCCTTCTTCGTGGTAAAGAGTACCCAACGCATTGGTGTGTCTTTTACATTGGGGATGGTTCTTAACACACACCTGAACACTGGACGGTGATCACACTGCTGAGTTGTTTATTCCTGAATCTTTGTAGACTTTACTACCTATCATATAAACACGTCTTTTTAAATTTAATCTCTTATTTTATATTGGCAAATAGTTAATTTGCAAGGTTGTGTTAGTTTCAGGTGTACAAGAAAGTAATTCTGTTATACATATACATGTATCTATTCTTTTTTTCAGACTTTTCCCATATAGGTTATAATAGAATATTGAGTAGAGTTTCTTGTGCTACATACTAGGTCCTCATTCACTATCTTTTTTTATATATGGTAGAATGTGTATGTTGATCTAAAACTCCTAGGCTACCCCTTCCCTCCAGGTTTCTCCTTTGGTAACCGTAAGTTTGTTTTTGAAGTCTATGAGTATATTTCTGGTTTGTAAATAAGTTATAATTTTTCTCATTTTTCACATTCCACATATGAATGATGTCATATGATATTTGTGTTTGTCTAACTGACTTTAGTATGTTATTCTCTAGGTCCATCCATGTTGCTGCAAATGGCATTATTTCATTCTTTTTTAAGGCTGAGTAATATTCCACTGTGTACTTATACCAAATTTTCTCTATCCATTCATCTGTTAATGGACATTTATGTTGCTTCTCTGTCTTGGCGATTGTAAATAGTGTTTCAGTGAACATGGGGGTGCATGCATCTCTTCAAATTATTATTTTCTCTCTATGCCAGGAGTGGGATTGCTAGATCATATGGTAGTTCTATTTTTAGCTTTGTAATGAACCTCCATATTGTTCTCTATAGTGGCTGTACACATTTACATTCTTATCAACAGTAGGAGAGTTCCCTTTTGTCCATACGCTCTCCAGCATTTATTATATGAAACACATCTCACCAAGGCCAGTGAATCATCCTCTTCTTACATATACTATACAATCAGCATAATGTTGCTGATGTTATGAGTCACAGTGATATTCCATGAGATTGCCAGACTGTTCAGTTCAGACCAGGTGGTGCTAGAACCATCTGCCAATGCAGGAGATGTAAGAGACATGAGTTTGATCCCTGGGTTGATCCCCGAGAAGATCCCCTGGAAGAGGGCATGGCAACCCACTCCAGTACTCAGAATTCCATGGACAGAGGAGCATGGTGGGTTACAGACCATAGGTCACAAAGAGTCAGACATGACTGAAGTGACTTAACAAGTAAACACAACAGAGGGGAGAAAGAATTAAACTATTCATGAAGCAAAACTTTAAATGAATATTCTTTACTTTTATGTATGAATGTGAACAATTTCTTATCTTCTTTTATTATCAGAATAAAAAAGTACCCATTCTCCAAATCAATGGCTGTATACCATGTATCTGAGACCTTGTTAAACTGTTCTAGCGATGGTGCTCCATCTGGCAGGGCAGCTGGAGCTTCTACATGGTTAAGTCTGTAGGAATCTGTGGTCTTCCTGCAAATCTATCTGAGTTTCTGTAAGCACAGACAAGGGAATTAAATGTAGATATGATAAGGACCACCTCTGCAACCTTTAGATCTGAAGTGGCAGTAGTAATCTCCAACACCCCTCTGAAAAAGTGTCTTTTTTTTTTTTTTTTTATCTACTGTCTTACCTGGAGAGGAGATGGCATTTTTAAGGAGTTGAGACTTGACCTTCTCCTCTGTCATGGCTCTTACACTACAAGCCAAGAACCACATGTGACTATCCTCCAACTGCCAAATAAAGTCCCAATTTATGTTTGGGGACAGAGGAAGCAACCATTGAGTAAATCCATGGAAAGAGTAGGGCCTTTGTAATTTAGATTTTAGTCAATATCCCTTTAATTTCTGCTGTGCTTAAGACTCCACTCTCAAAATGGGACAGTTATGACACTCTGGGTCTTCGGTTATCAATGTCAACTCACACTCAGATTCTGATGATCCTCAAATGTGTGGGCATTTCCCTTTTCTTCAGCCTATAATGTTCTGTCATGCTGCATGGTACCTCCTCCAAGGGAACTCACAACCTGTTCAGTCAATGTCTTTCAATTGGCAGTGGTCTGAAAATTGGCAGTGGTCTGAAAACTTTATTGAGGAGACCTATCTAGACCCCTGTGTCTTCATTCTTGCTTTTGGGAGGATGGGATGTAGATATCAACTGGCAACTTTGTCACCTACCCATCTATTTTGCCCTAGAGTCTCAGTGCTCAATTAATCATCTCCACAACTCTCTGTGGGTCAGGCTCCCTTCCTGGTCTATTTGATCATGCAAGTCTTTACCGTAATTGCTGCCCTATGGCTTCCGGATTTTAGGGCACCTCTACTATTTTAGGGCAATGTCATCTCAGATATATCCAGCCCAGTTCTGAGCCAACTTTTTCTTATGTTAGCCTTTGACTAGAGAGAACCATCACTGTTTTAGTGATCCTATGCACCTCTCATCAGTACATGCTGATGGCTTTGATGAATAGTGTGATTTCAGGGCTTTCTCGTGGAACATAACCAAATAGGAGGTTTTCTTACCTCTCATAATAGATCCATTCCAACAAACCTACTTGCCTCAGCCTCTTTATTACTTCCTTTACTTTCTTCCAGGGAAAATCAGGCATTTCCATTTTACTTAATATTAGCCAACACTTTTCTCTGGGTTTCTAAGAGCATCCCTACAAGAGAGTTAGGCTGGCATCCCTGCTGAAGTATTAAAGCCACGTTTGGTTAAGACTCACTATGTCAATGAATTTTTGCCTTTCTGGCCTTGCATTTCATTCTTCTGGTCAACTGAGTTCAGCGACTCAGTCATGTCTGAAGAAAATGGCAACCCACTCCAGTATTCTAGCCTGGAGAATCCCATGGACGAAGGAGTCTGGTGGGCTACAGTCCATGGGATCGCAAAGAGTCAGACACAGCTGAGCGACTAACACACACACACACACACACACACAGAATATTCCATTGTATGTGTGTACCACATCTTCTTTATCTGTTGATGGACACACAGGTTGTTTCCTTGTCCTGGCTGTTGTAAACAGTGCTGCAATGAACATTGGAGTGGATGTGTCTTTGATTATGGTTTTCTCAGGGTATATGCCCACTAGTGGGATAGTGGGGTCATATGGCAGTTATGTTTTTACTTTTGTAATGAACCTGCATACTGTTCTCCATAGTGGCTCTATAAATTTACATAATATATTTTTTAGCAATACTCAGTGGATTTGCCAAGATGATACATAACACTTATCACAAAGTCAAGCATATTTTTTCTTTGTTTTCTACCCTAGCATTATCACTTGGAAATTAATACAGATTTCTCTTTTCACCATTGATATGTAATATAAGGTTAAAACATCATATCATATGAATGGATGCTATTTAATTTTCAGGGGCTTACTATCAAGGTAAATGTAAATATTTTATATTAAATATTCAAGTTGCCTTTTCTATGGTACTTCTTTCTGTGGGATAATTGTACATTCCCACCCTGTTGAAGTCAGTCATAGCCATTAGACTTGGTTTGGTGTATGCCCGGTTCAATGCAGAATGTTTTTAAATGCCAGATCTTACTTTGAAATGTTTCTGTTCTGTAACAACAGTAATTGGGAATATTCTTGGTGGAAACTGCTTTATTAGACTGGGTCCCAGAGTAAAACTGTGAAACAAGTTCTCAAATGGCATACAGCATGAGGAAGAAATAAATAGAGGATTTAGCTCATACTCAAATTCTTTATTTAAAATTACCCCCCTTTTTTTTTAGCATCCCAAACAAAATCTCCTAGTTTTCATGGAAATTGACCCAAAAATCTTGGTCAAGATTCTATCCTGATAGAGTTGGTCTACTCTAAGGAGAGTATGTAATTGATTATAATAAATTTCATATTAAAATAATGAGAAGTGCTTTTGTTAATAATTCTAGCTCACACTTCAGATTCTTAACAATTCTACTGTAGATATTTGCAATACCTGAGTTGCTGCTGCCACTGCTGCTGCTAAGTCACTTCAGTCACGTTCGACTCTCTGTGACCCCACAGACAACAGCCCACCAGGCTCCTCTGTGCGTGGGATTCTCCAGGCAAGAATACTGGAGTGGGTTGCCATTTCCTTCTCCGCCTGAGTTGCTAACAAGTCTTTATTTTGATAAAGATTTACATTTACTCCAGTAGTGTTTAAAGAATGTGAGAGTACACACCCTTTAAGAATTGTCATAATTACACCTTACCACTTTCAGATAGATGGCTAGTTTGAAAGGATGGTACTAACTACTAAAGATACCCAGAATTTGATGGGGAGGCTACTCCGAACAAGATTCTTAGGTTTCTTGTTGCTCAACAGGTTATCCCATGTTCAAAAACATGAGTGGATTATACTGACTAATTAATGGACTGATGTCTCAAGAAAGATGACCTTCATCAGAGAGTTGAGGGTAAACGATTTTAATTGTCTTTTCGTTCGCTTGTTTCAATATAGTTGATTAGTATTCCTTTGGTCTTGAAAAAAAAATCCCAGCCTGAAAGAAAGCAGGTTCAGAAACACTAAACTGATAGTCATGGTCCAGAGTGTGAATGAGCTGGAGCGCCTGCCCCATGCTCTTCACCCAACAGTCCCAGTAGAGAAATAAAAATACTCATACATCTAGCAGAGGACAAACTGCATGAGCAACATTTCCTCATAGGGAGAGAAATGTGCAGAGTCATGCTTTTCACCAGGGCCTAGAACATCATGTATAGATGTGAGAGCTGGACCGTAAAGAAGGTAGAGCGACAAAGAATTGATGCCTTCAAACTGTGGTGTTGGAGAAGACTCCTGAAAGTCCCTTGGACAGCAGAAAGATCAAATCAGCCAATCTTAAAGGAAACCAACCCTGAATACTCATGGGAAGGACTGATGCTGAAGCTGAAGCTCCAGTATTTTGGTCATCTGATATGAGAAGCCAACTCATTGGGAAAGTCCCTGATGTTGGGAAAGATTAAGGACAGAAGGAGAAGAGGGTGTCAGAGGATGAGATTGCTGGATGGTATCAACAATGCAGTGGACATGAATTTGGGCAAACTTCAGGAGACAGTGAGGGTCAGGGAGGCCTGGTGTGCTGCAGTCTCTAGGGGCGCAAAGAGTTGGACACGACTGGGAAACTGAACAACAACAGAACATTTGTTGGCAAAATACATTTTCAACAAATAGTTTAAAGAAAATTTATGTCTTTGAAAGAAGAATGTTACTTCTTTCTCAAGACAGACATCCTTTCCCACTGCATGCAGGCTAGTAAGTGATGAGAAAGGATAACCCTCCAAACAAGAAAGATCTATAGACCAACCTGGCAATCAGTGGAGTCACTGATCTGAAAATAGATGGCTTCACATTTCAATTGCAAAAGTATTAATCCTGCACGATTTTCCCGACAACAGAAGGGCCATTAGCAATTTCTCCTTTAACACCATCTTACTGATTATTCATTTTATCTTCAGGCTATTCTTTAGGGCTGTAAATTGAAGAACACAGTAACATTTTCCTGGTTACTGTAATTGTCAGAGCATAATCAGCTTTATTTCCTCACCTTCATATTTGAGAGAGAGACAAAGTCACAGGTGAATCTACTTAAACTATTTCCTGAAAGTGCATTTGTAGTACCCCTTTTGAAATTTTCTGTGGTTCAATATTGGTGATTTGGGTATTTTAGTTCCCTGTAATTGTGTGAGATTTCCACAAAGAAAATCTAGCTTAGTTTTCAAAGCAAAGTGTTATTTTTCATTAGAAGTTTGTTTCATCCCTGTCTATATTTTTAAATAATTATTTACATATTCATTTTTCCTCTATCACTATTTAAAATGCAGACTGTACTCACATTTTTATATGAAAGAAAGGGTTTTGAACTACTGACCTTCTTTGCATTTTTAGATGACCTCTGTCTTTTCTAATATTTCACTCTCATATGAGATCTTTCTGGAAGTGAATGACAAACTAAGCTTACTGATTATTTTAAATTCAGACTTAAAATAATTCTTTCATAGATCTCATTATTCTGTGGCCTAAACCAATAAATACAACCCATACAGATGTTTTAAGTCAGTTTCTAAAATCTAGACGGTTCAACTCTATGGGCCTAAAATTGATGGCCTTAATTCTCCACTTGCCTTGTAACCCTGATGAAGCTGATACAAGCATGATGCTCCTTGAAAGTAGAAGTGCTATGCTTAAATTAAGCCCTCTGATGGTGCAGAACAAGTCACATTTTCAGGTGAAAGTGTTTCTTAGGTGAATAAGATATCTTGACATGTCAATGGAATATGAAGCCTAATTTCACAAGATTTTTCTAGTGCCAAAAGAAATTTAAGTAGAGCTATCATTTTTAGTCTTAACAGAAAGGCTAAGTCTTCCTCTATAGACCTCTGCATTCCCTGCCTCTAAAATTTAATTTTATCATTCTTCATAAAGGCAGTCGTTCTTTAAGCCTTCACGAAAGCAAAATTACATCTCATCGTTGGTCCATTTTCTGTTTTCACTTTTGGTAACTCTTATCATTTCTAATGGTTTCATTGTTCCTTTCTCCATCCCACTTAAGAATTTCTTTATTATTAACTAGACAGTTTTCAGAGCTGCGTTTATTAGAAAGGAAAATAGGGACTTAAAGCCTCCTTTAAACTATATTGTCTTATGAAAGATAATAAATAATTCCACAATCTGTGAAATGTAAACTGGGAGAGTACCCTCAGCTGAGTTAAAATTAAGAACATTTTCTCCAAAAGCAGCATCAAAACCCGGAGGACTGTAAAAACAAAGAGAGAAAAAGAGCTAGAAACAATTCTAATTGAAAAATCAAAGAGTTACTTAGAAATAAGAATTTTGAAATGAATTAAAGTTTTAATACTTATTCTGGCATCATTTTATTCTAGAGCCATTATTTATTTTCTGAATGATTGTATTTTCATAATGTATCAGATGTTACTTCAAATTTTTAAGCAACGTTTATTCTCAATCTTCTGCAGTAACTCCTAAATATTTTTAGTAAAATCCCCTTCTTCCATTCATTACACCCAGGCATTAGCTCAGTTCCCCAAATAAAACCTCAGATGTTCTCTACTTATTTTTAATCAGAACAAGAATCAAGGACAAGTTTCCCCAAAGTACTCACTCCTGAGCTTGCTGGTAATCAAATAAACATGTATGCCAATGATCAGATATTTCTTAAATTAGTAACAAACCAAGTAAATTTTACCTGCAGGAAGTACTTTTAAAAGTCTAGTGTCCACAGAGAAGGTAAATATCACAATAGAAAAGGACAGAAATAAAGTATGATTAAAAAAAAAAAAAACAAGTGTACTCATAAGTCAGCAGATGTTAACGTCACACCGTATGAACATTGCCATTTGGGGCAAGCCATGATGGGCTCACTTCATGCCACTGTCCATAAATGCCTTTTAGTTTCTTTTTCATTCCTCTGGTAACCAAAGTTCTTCTAGGCTCCAGATGTTTTAATTATGGGGTGTAACTACTGATAATGTGATAATGGAAAAAATAATAAAGATTCAAGGGAAATGAAGGCGAGAAAGCTCGGGGGTTCCCAGTGGTGGTGGTGAGCTTTGTGGAGGAGACGTGGTGTCCTCTCCTACGGCTCAGTTCAAGTTTGGTCTCTCTCCGCTTTAGACTTCTGCTGCACCTTCTAAGCTGTGTGTTCATCCAAGAAGTATTTTTAAAGAGGAGGAAAAAACACTGAATATTATCCCCCTGGAATTCTATGACTTTCCCTTGCTGCTCTTCTGTTATACGTAAGCCAGGAGTACATTTAGATCAGACTGCCAGGAGACTCTTGAGCAGAGGACATCTCCTGTCAAGCTTTATATTCAAGCTTCGCTACCATTTGTGATGCATGTTGAGAAAATAGAAGTCTAGAGAAGATAACTAGGTTGCCTGAATTGCTTATTCACACCCAGAATTCCTGAGAAATTCTCTTTTATGGCACATCTAGGTCTATTTCACCCATTTCTTCCAAGTGAACCCAAGAGATGCTGTTTGACCAAGTGTCATGGGTAGTAGTAAAGGTCAAGGAATTTGCTCTGGGAATACATGCTTTGTGAACAGTCATTGCTGGTGCTGTACGGTTCCCTGACTATTGTATGGTTTAGACAGGAGAACTTATAAAGGATCATTTTCTGCTTTAACATTTTAAATCCCATCACAGTAAAATTCCATTCTGTTGGCAGCCTCTGGACAGGAGGAGAAGCAGATTTCACTATGAAAATGAGTATTGGCTTTATGATGAGAAATTATATAATCAAATTACTACTATCAATTCATTGCTCATAGGGACTATGAACCCTTATATCACCTTCCAATTGTCTATCTCATTTATATGCTTTTTATGTCATTCCTCAATAGATTGTCATAAGCCTTAGCTACATTTTATGGATTATCTTTATAGCATCTAAAATGCTCAGCTTCCAAGGATAATGTCGTATATCTCACAACGTGTATTTGCAAAGGTACAATGCTAAAGGCATATGCTAACATATTGGGAGGCTACCCGTGCTCACACAAACTTCTGGCACTAGCTTGCACTTCCCTCTGTACTTTTCCCTGTCTCGGTTATTTATGGTTAGTTCAGCACGTCTTTATTTCTACCATCTGCTTAGTATCCCAGCTACAGAGCTGAGATTATTTTAATTAGACTTGTCATAGGTGATTCACTAATGTCTTGAACAGTCAAAAACTAATGCCCGAGCTAGTCCATAACAGATTTTCCCAACTTTGACCCTCCATGACTGCTGTTTATTTAAAAAAAAATTTTTTTTTCTGCATTTTAAAATAGAATGTATTCTACATTAAAGATAAATGTTAGTCCAATTCATTCTTGGCAATATAGTATTTTGTCCTTCGGGTTGGATTATAATCATTAAATTATAAACTGTGCAAAATGACTAATGCAAAATAGCTGCTCCCTGCCAATAATTTAAAGTGGTGGATATTGCTGAATACAAACTGAAGTGTGTAGCTTTTTCCATAAAGAATACGCAAATGCAACATAAATGGCATTCAAATGTAAATCACAGAAGGGTTATAATCTTTATATTTATGTGTACTATTTCTTTTTTTAAAAATCAACCAATTACCACAGATGTACTTAGAAACAGAAGCAGCTATTTATGTTGGATAGATCTCTGTGAATTGCCAAATATAATATTAGTGAAATTAATATGGATCATGAAGAGAAATGGGAGAGGGTACAAGGAAAAATTTGAGGATTTAAACTGGATGATACTGTCAGTTACAACATGAGTTGTATGATAGAAACATTTCAACCTCTTTTTTCTTTCTTTCTTTCTTTTTTTAAATTGAGGTAAAATTTATATAACGTAACATTTACCCTTTGAAAGTATGCAATGTAGTGGCATTTGGTACACTCATAACGTTGTTCCATCATCTGTGTCTAGTTCTAAGAAACTTTATCATCCACAGAGGAGTCCCTATACTTGTAAGCGGGGTGCCATGTCTATCTACCACCAACGTCTTATAACGACCAATATGCTTACTTTCTCTATGGATTTACCTCCCGTGGATGTTTCATATAAACGGAATTGCAGAATATGTAGGCTTTGTGTCTGGCTTCTTTCACTTAGTATAATATTTTGAAAGTTCATCCTTATCCACACTGTTACATGCATAAGTACTCCATTTCTTCTTTTTGACTGAATAATATTCCATTGTATGATTATACTTCATTTGGTTTATCCATTCATCTGCTAATGCACATGTAAGTTGTTTTCACCTCTGGGTAATGAATATATGTGTACAAGTATTTACTTGAATATCTGTTTTCAGCTCTTTTGAGTATATACCTAGGACTGGAATTGAAGGATGCTTTCTGGGGTTTCCCAGGTGGCACAGTGGTAAAGATCTGCCTGCAATGCAGGAGACTTGGGAGAGGCAGGTTCAATCCTGGGTTGGGAAGATCCCCTGGAGGAGCACATGGCTACCCACTCTAGCATTCTTGCTTGGGAAATCCCATGCATAGAGGAGCCTGGTGGGCTATAGTCCATGGGGTCACAAAGAGTCAGACATGACTGAGTACGCAGAGCGGGGTCAATGTTAGTTCTATGTTTAACATTTTGAGGAGCCAGTATATTTCATTTTTTAAAAATTCATTTATAAAACATATTTGTAATTCCAAGTGACTTTCATATTTTCAATTTCAATAATCATAAAGATCAAGGAGAAAATATTATCCATACTTTGTGGATATAAAACCTCAATCTTAATCATTTAATATATACAGTATTGTCCAAAAGTTTCAACAAGATTATTTCTTTTTTTTTTTTCACAAATAAATAATACCAATATTTATTAGAGAATTCTCTAGCTTACTTTCAGTAAACTAGCATTAAAAGAAAAGAGAAATAGAAGCAACAGAGGATGCGTCATCAAATTGGGTTTTGACCAACATCTAGACTTAAACAGTCCTGGGAAGTCCTGTGACACAGCACATCTGAAGTTCCAACTGGGAAAAGGTCCCAGGCAGTGAGTCCCCTCTGTGGGTGAGACTTGAAAAACTGCAGTTCGGTTCTGCTTATAATCCCAGGACACAACCTGACATCTTCATCAATCTGTGAACAAATCTCAGGTCTGGTTTCATGCTCGTGCTGTTTTGTTTTGTCTTATAAAACTTGGATGCTGCTAAGCCTGGGGCTTGCTTGGCCAGAGCCCCTCTAGGGGCTCAACCATCTATGGTGCTGCAAGGCTTGCACTCACAGCAGGCAGTCAGGGCACTCAGGACAGGCACTCACTGTCAGAGCAATGCCCGGGCAGGTTAAAAGCAACGCAAGGAGCCTGTTACGCTTTGTCTCTGAAGCCTAAACGAGACTGTTTAATTTTCCTAACAGTCAGCCCCAGGGTATTATAGGTTGAAGGGCATAGGAATCCGGCAGAATAACAGCAAGAGCAGTCTTATTCATTCTGTAATTGACAATGCACAACATACTGCAGGCTTAGGGAAAACAGTCCATTCACTGTAATTGATGGAGTGTTCCAATAAGCAGTGTTCTCAAACTCAAGAAGTTGGTCCAGTCTTTCCGTAGCCTTGTCACAGTCTGTCAGTAAGTGGTTGCAGTTATCAAAACTTAGAGAATTTCTGGTGAAAATGAGGTAATCAATGTTTTTCTCTAAAACAACAGGTAACACATGAAATTGGCACATAATGTCCATCCAATCCTACACCTTGTATGGGCAGGAAGAGTAACATTAAAATCACATTTGAAAGAGTGTATGTTTTTATTCTTCTGTTGACCAGTGGTAGCGCAGGTAAAGTTATCTTGGGTCTTGGCTGGGTGATATTCTTGTACTGGGACTTCCCCAGTGGCTCAGTGATAAAGACTCTGCCTGCCAATGCAGGGAATGTAGGAGACGCATGTTTGATCCCTGGGTTGGGAAGATCCTCTGGAGAAGAAAATGACAATACACTCCAGTGTTCTTGCCTGGAGAATCCTATGGACAGAGGAGCCTGGTGGGCTGCAGTCCCCTGGGGTCGCAAAGAGCTGGACACGACTGAGCGATTGAGCACGTTCTTGTATTACCATTTAGAGATCCACTTGCTGCATTTTCAAGGAAACTATCTTAAAGCATGCAAGTTCCAGAACCCTTGCCTGGAAAACCCCATGGACAGAGGAGCCTGGTGGGCTACAGTCCATGAGATCACAAAGAGTCGGACACGACTGAGCAACTTCACTTTCACTAAAGCATGCATAAAGGTAGAAGAGTTGAAAATGTGCCTAGAAGAAAGGCTAGCCAGGAGAACCAGGACCAGACTTTGGCCCATGATGTTAGCCTTTCTCTACGTATGAGAAGATGCAAGAATTTCGACATATATATGTATATATATCTGAAAATATCTGACTCTCTGAAGGCCTTTTTGCCCATTTTCCAAAGAGCACGGTGCAAGTACCTAATTCCTAATATGTGCCCCGAATTCCTTTTAGGGGGTGTTGAAGGGCAGCAGCTGTAGTGGTCATGATTTAATCTTTGCAGAGGCGTTTCATGGCCATTGTGTCCCATGGTGCTGGGAAGGCTCATTCCCAGACCTGGCAAAGATTCCACTGATAGGCCACTCAAATCATTGATCTCCTATGGAACCATATATATCATCATTTTATCAGTGGCTCAGTCACATACTTGGCAATGGAAGAGACAACAATTTTCTGAAACAGGCGACATAGAAAATAATTTAGTTAGCAGTTATTAGTAAGGTCTCAACAAGATTACTTCTAAGGTTCACTCCAACTCTGTAATTCTACTCTTATAAAGTTCTAGGTGATCCATAAGACATAAATGGCAAAGTCCTTTCTTTCAAAAAACAAAGTACTATCTACAAGCTATCCAGTCATGCTTTCACCAGTCTATTTTTTGTTGCTGGAAAAGAAAAATGAAAAAAAAAAAAAGTACAGCTTATGTCTTAGATTTTAGATCACCAATGGCTCTCTGGCTCCCTTTGGATCCTTTTCACGCTTGTCATCCACGCCTTGTTTATTTAATCTCAATCCCATAAATTACGGTTAAAATGCATTAAATTGCATGGTGGGATAAAGGAAGGAGGTGGCCACGGTTCAATTATCCAAATGATAGGAGCTAAGAATAGTTAAATCAGTGGTAATCAAAGATGTATAAACCTCTCTTTGAAGACAAGATTTATAGCAAGTTACCCTTAGACTTGTGAGTACTGAGAGAAGATGTAATGTGTGGTACAAAAACATGAATAAAAGAAACACTGGAGAGATACAGGGCATGATTCTTAGAGCATGCGTGATTTCTGTGGTCTCTGTTTTTTACTCAAGTTACTTTCTGCACTAACTTGATTTTTGGTCCATCTCCCTGCTAAACACTTCACATTTTAGTTCCCTCTGAGCCTTTAGGGGAGATTGAAAGTAGCAGTTAAAGCTGGTTATGCCCAATAGTCAAGGCAAATTTTGTTTACAAGATACTCCCTGTTACAGTGTTTGGATTGTCTAAATAACAGGCAATAAAATTGATCAGCTGGAAACCTCCTCATGTTGTAAATGAACAGACTATTTTAATCAGTATCTTCCACTGAACAACCTTTCAAGGGCAGTCTAGTTTTAATACTTAGAAAGCTGCCTATAACCTTCACATATAACCCATCTGTAAGTATTTTTTTAATTAATGATCATGCACTCAGAACTCTACTAGGTTCAATAACAGATACAAAAATAGTATTAAACACCCATGCTTCTGGGAACTTATTTATTTGTGGGAACAAATAAATAAGTTTGTGGGAACAAACTCCCTCAAGTTTTTTAAATGTGGATAGAATTTTTTTATGGTGTTCTGGGAATAAATGTCAAAAGAGACCAGCTTGTAGGAAATAATTTGGGGCTAAATACATAAATACACAGTTTCAAGGAAAAATTGAGACCTTGAACTGAGCCTCAACGTTTTTTGGAAATATGAAATCATAAGGGAGATGGTAAAGACAATATGCATGACAGGGAAAGTGTTGGCTAGGGTTCATGTGAGTTTACAACTGGAGATATAAATGAATGGGGATGTAGGAAATAGGTTTGAAGGCCATGTCAGCTATACCAAGTAATTCAACTCATTGAGGAAGTCATTGTCACTTAGTGGGCTGAGAATAAAATGAGATCGCCTTCACAGATACTAGTGAGGGACACAGACACTTAACCAAGATGCTGGAGGGTACACCTTGCTGTATTCTAAAGGTGAAGGTATGAGGATATAAAGGAGACCATGGAAATGGAAAGGAATAAAAAGGGAAAGAAACATACAGTTGACATTTAATATGAGTGATATTCTTCCTAGTTTTTTTTTTTTTCCCTCATTCTTCACCTATAAACTAGTTTGTATGAAGATACATGTTTCCATATTAGAGATGAGGAAACTGAAAGCTCTTATGATTTGCACAAGTAGGATATAGAAGATTTTCACCTTGTTCTATTTTACTTCAAATCATATACTATTTTATTTTACTCTCCCCTAGATGACAGCAGGGACAAAATATAAATGAGGCCTTCACACTGTGAGGATCTCAGTGCTTCTCATTATAAATTGTCACCTTCTATCCAACCCAGGTGGCTCCCATGCGTCCTGTGTGTGTATCACAAGTAGTTAACACAGCTGTATGTTTACTTTGTACCTGATGACTTTCTAGGTAATTCTACTTTCCCTCTTCACATGGTGCAACGTCTCCAACCTACTTTTGTGCCACCTTTTATTACCTAGAGTTAGGGGCCCCGCGTTTTCTCCAGGTCGAGTGCCTGTCAACGTTCACGGCGTCCTTAACTTCTTTTCCTGCTCCTCCTGAGATCGACAGCCCTCCACTGAGGTCAACTTTCAAATACCTTCTGTTGGGTCTTAAAACCCAAAGACAGTATGCAACATTTTCTCTGGTTTTGATTTAGGAAGAAAATTTTATTTCTTTGTTATCACCATTTCTTTTCCTCCTTTATAAAATCTTTTTTTTTCTATCCAGAGTTCTCCTATATTTAAATATCTCCTTTCTATATTCTTTGCATTCACACCTCTAAAAAAATATTTCCTCCAAATCAGTTTGATTCCTAATTCTGTCTTCATAATATTGTACAACAATTTTGTAACAGTCTTGGTGATGTTTTAAAGGTCTCTGTTCTTAGGATACTCATATTCACTCATCTTTTTCTTTAATATATATATATATTTAAAATATATCTTTATTAAAATATATATTAAATATATATTTTGTATATATTATATTTATTTATATATAATATATATTTTATATAGTATATATTAAATATATATATAAATTATAATATAATATAACTATATTAAATATATATAAATTATAATATAAATATAATATATATTAAATATAAAATATTAAATATAAATTAAATATATAATATATATATTTTATATATATATATAATCTTTAAAATATATCTTTGAGGGAAAGATGGTATGCAAATGTCCAATGCATTATTATGTAGCATTTAGAGAATAAATGAGAAAAAAAAAAGCTTGAAGCAATATTGAACATCATTTGAAAAAAAAAATGGTTAGTTACAGAAATTTGAGGTTTCCTTAATGTTTTTTCTCCCTGAGATCACTGTTCCTCATATTAACCTATTCTCATAGACTCTGGCCATGAGAAGAAAAGGAAAATGTTCAGCACTGTAGGCAATAGAATTTCCCCAATATGGCAATTAATTTTGCCTTGAAGAAAAATGACAAAGATGGTCTTGTGAAAAACTTATGTTTTGGCTGTCACAAAAGATATTTTTTCTCAATTTTGCATTCTGTTAAGATTTTTTTTTTCAATTCTAGTTGAAGTCTTGCTATTCTAATAAAGTATCTTGTGTTAAAAATCTGAGCATACAATTACATTAAAAATTTGTGTAAAAGCATTATGAAAAGATATACATTATTTAAATGAATACAGAAATACTGCAAAAAATCATGTTTTTTTTTTATTGGACTTTGAAATAACACCTTCTATATGTTGAAGTTCAGAATTCATTATCAGATTATCAGTATTTTCTTTCAGAGTATAATAACATTGTAATAAGTTATAGTCTCAGAATCTCAAGCTTTTAAAAATCTCTTAAAATCAAGATATCTTGAAATCTCTTAAAATTGAGATATATAAAATTTATTCTTACAAATATATTTCAGTGTAATCTGTGAGAAACCATTAGAACAATGCCATTTGAGAATTCTTACTAACTTAACCAAAATTATCAGAAAAAAAATAAAGGAATCATACCAAATAGAAATAAATAAAAGTTGGATCTAAGTTACTTGGGGCAAATTGCAGTTTTTAGGATTCAAGGGCCTTTCTAGCAATTTCCTTGTTATAACAGCCTCCACTCTTTCCTCCTAGCAGGTCTGTGCACAGTGTTCCTTCTGCAAGAAACGTTTTCAGTGTGAATCTGAATATTTCCTCAGAGATGGAGAAATACTTCTACTTCTTTATCAGACATGCTTTCACTGATTCTCCAGATTAACTATCATTTGTCAATAGTTTTGTGCTATGCTAGATGAAAACTAAGTCAGTTATTAGTGCTGTATCTGACACAGTACATATTCAATAATTGAGATATAACTAGTACTTCATTTTTATTGAAGTATAGTTGATTTGGGGGGGCTTTCCTAGTGGCTCAGATCGTAACGAATCTGCCTGCAATGCAGGAAACCCAGGTTCCCTTCTCGTGTTGGGAAGGTCCCATGGAGAAGGGAACGGCAACCCACTCCAGTATTCTTGCCTGGAGAACCCCATGGATGGAGGAACCTGGCAGGCTACCTGGCAGGGGTTGCAAAGAGTCTGAGACAATTGAGTGACTAATAATTTCACTTTCATAGTTTATTTACATTATTGCAATAGTTTCAAGCCTATAGCAAAGTGATTCATTTTTAAGTTAACATATACATTTTTTTTCAGATTATTTCAATTATAGGTCATTATAAGATAATGTAATTCCCTGATAGCTCAGTTGGTAAAGAATCCGCCTGCAATGCAGGAGACCCTGGTTGGATTCCTGGGTCGGGAAGATCCTCTGGAGAAGGGAGAGGCTGCCCACTCCAGTATTCTGGCCTGGAGAATTCCATGGACTGTATAGTCCATGGGGTCTCAAAGAGTCAGACACGGCTGAATGATTTTCACTTTCACATAAGATAAGAAATACATATATTACCTTGTGTTGTACAGTAAATCCTTGTTGCTTATCTATTTTATGTATAGTGCTTTGTATTTGTTAATCCCTTACTCCTAATTTTTATCCCCCTCCTCCCTTTCACCTTTGGTTTGTTTTCTATGTTTATAGATTTGTTTCTGTTTTGTATATATATCCATTTGTATTACTTTTTAGACTCCACATATAAGCAATCTTAGTATTTGCCTTTGTCTGACTTATTTCAGTTAGCATAATATTCTCTAGGTCAACCAATATTGCTGCAAACGGCCATATTTCATCTTTTTGTAGCTGAATAATATTTCATTGTAGATACATACACATTGTCTTAATTCAGTCATCTGCTGATGTCACTTAGGTTGTTGCCATATCTTAAGTATTGCAAATATTGCTGAACATTGGGATGCATGTATCTGAGATAGTGTTTTGCTTTTTGCTGGATATATACTCATGAGTGGAATTGCTGGATCATATGGTGCTTCTCTTTTTACTTTTGTAAGGAAACTCCATTCTGCTTTCCATGTACCATTTTACAATCCCACTTAGAGTGTATGAATGTTCCTTTTTCTCCACATATGCTCCAATGTTTATTATTTATAGATATTTTGATAGTCATTCTGAGAGGTGTGAGGTGATACTGCAATGTGGTTTTAATTTGCATTTCTCTATTGATTTGCAATATAGAATATCTTATAAAACAGTCATCTATATGCATTTATTGGAAACATTTATTTTCAATTCTTCTGACAATATTTGGATTTTCAAAAAAGTGTTGATTTGTATGAACTCTGAATATTTTTTATCAAAACCTCTTGTCATTGTATTGTTTGGAGACATTTTCTTCTATTTGATAGGTTTTCTTCTCATTTTGTTGATGTGCAAAAGCTTTTAAGTTAATTAGGTCCCATTTATTTATTTTCGCTTTTCTTTTACCCTGGGAGACTGGTCTAAAACAAAATATTGCTACAGTTAAATCACTACAGATGGTGACTGCAGCCATGAAATTAAAAGATGCTTACTCCTTGGAAGGAAAGTTATGACCAACCTAGATAGCATATTCAAAAGCAGAGACATTACTTTGCCAACAAAGGTTCATCTAGTCAAGGCTATGGTTTTTCCTGTGGTCATGTATGGATGTGAGAGTTGGACTGTGAAGAAGGCTGAGCGCTGAAGAATTGATGCTTTTGAACTGTGGTGTTGGAGAAGACTCTTGAGAGTCCCTTGGACTGCAAGGTGATCCAACCAGTCCATTCTGAAGGAGATCAGCCCTGGGATTTCTTTGGAAGGAATGATGCTGAAGCTGAAACTCCAGTACTTTGGCCACCTCATGTGAAGAGTTGACTCATTGGAAAAGACTCTGATGCTGGGAGGGATTGGGGGCAGGAGGAGAAGGGGATGACAGAGGATGAGATGGCTGGATGGCATCACTGACTCGATGGACGTGAGTCTCAGTGAACTCCGGGAGTTGGTGATGGACAGGGAGGCCTGGTGTGCTGCAATTCATGGGGTCACAAAGAGTCGGACACGACTGAGTGACTGATCTGATCTGATCTGATGTCAAAGAGTGTTTCAGCTATGTTCTCTTCTAGGTGTTTTATGGTGTGATGTCTTAAATTTAGGCTTTTAATTCATTTAGGGTTTACTTTTGCGTATGGTGTGAAGCAATGTTCTAATTTCATTGATTTACATAATGGCTGTCAAGCTTTCTTGGCTTGAAAAGACTATCTTTTCTTCATTGTACATTTTTGCTTCCTTTGTCACTGATTAAATGAGTTTAGATGTGTGGGTTTGTTCCTGGATTCTTTATTCTGTTCATGGATCTATTTGTCTGTTTTTGTGCCCATACCACACTTTTGAATACTAGAGTATTGAAATATATGTGAAATCTAGATTATACTTCCAGCTCTGTTCTTTTTTTCTCAAGACTACTTTGGAAATTCGCTGTCTTTTGTAGTTCCATATAAACTTTAGGATTGTGTTTTTCTGCTTCTGTGGGAAAATGTCCTGGGTATTCAAATAGGAATTGCATTAAATAGGGATTGCTTTGGGTAGGATGGCCATTGTGATAATATTGATTCTTCCAACCCAAGGACACAGGATACCTTTCCGTTTCTTTGAATCGTCTTCAGTTACCCTAATCAATGTTTTATAATTTTCAGCATATAGGTCTTCCACCTCATTGGTTAAGTTTCTTCCTAGCTATTTGTTTTAGGTAATTTTAAATGGGATTTGTTTTCTCTTTCTGATATTCCATTATTAGCATATAGAAATGCATCAGATTTCTGTATATTAACTGGCAACAGCTGAATTCATTTATTCTAAAAATTTTGGGGTGGAGACTTCAGGGTTTTCTGTGTAGAGTATCATGTCAACTGCCATTGGTAACAATTTTACCTCTTCCCTTACAATTTGGATACTTTTATTTCATTTTATTGTCTAATCCCTGTGGCTAGGAGGTCCAATACCATGTTAAATAGAAGCAGAAAGAGGAGAAATCCTTGTCCTGTTTCTGAATCCAGCATAAAAGCTTCCAGTTTTTCACACTTAAGTCTTAAGTTGGTTGTGGGTTTGTCATAAATTGCCTTTGTTATGTAGAGGTATATTTCTTCTGTACTGATGAGACTTTTTATTGTGAATGGGATGTTGAATTTTGTCAAATGCTCTTCTTGCATCTATCAAGATGATCATGTGGGTTTTGCCTTTTCTTTTGCTAACATAATGTATTATTGATATACATTATCAATTGTTCAGTTCAGTTCAGTCACTCAGTCGTGTCCGACTCTTTGTGATCCCATGAATCGCAGCACGCCAGGCCTCCCTGTCCATCACCAACTCCCAGAGTTCACTCAAACTCACGTCCATCGAGTCAGTGATGCCATCCAGCCATCTCATCCTCTGTCATCCCCTTTTCCTCCTGCCCCTAATCCCTCCCAGCATCAGAGTCTTTTCCAATGAGTCAACTCTTCGCATGAGGTGGCCAAAGTACTGGAGTTTCAGCTTTAGCATCATTCCTTCCAAAGAAAACCCAGGGCTGATTTCCTTTAGAATGGACTGGTTGGATCTCCTTGCAGTCCAAGGGACTCTCAAGAGTCTTCTCCAACACCACAGTTCAAAAGCATCAATTCTTCGGTGCTCAGCCTTCTTCACAGTCCAACTCTCACATCCATACATGACCAGTGGAAAAACCATAGCCTTGACTAGACGGACCTTTGTTAGCAAAGTAATGTCTCTGCTTTTGAAAATGCTGTCTAGGTTGGTCATAACTTTCCTTCCAAGGAGTAAGCGTTTTTAATTTCATGGCTGCAGTCACCATCTGCTGTGATTTTGGAGCCCCCCAAAATAAAGTCTGACACTGTTTCCATTGTTTCCCCATCTATTTCCCATGAAGTGATGGGACCAGATGCCATGATCTTCTTTTTCTGAATGTTGAGCTTTAAGCCAACTTTTTCACTCTCCTCTTTCACCTTCGTCAAGAGCCTTTTTAGTTCCTCTTTACGTTCTGCCAGAAGGGTGGTGTCATCTGCATATCTGAGATTATTGATATTTCTCCCGGCAATCTTGATTCCAGCTTGTGCTTCTTCCAGCCCAGCATTTTTCATGATGTTATCGATTGTATACCAATACAATTGTTGTTTTATTTGCACATGTTGACCTTTCCTTGTAACCCTGCAATGGATCCAACTTGATCATGGTGTATGATACTTTTCATGTATTGTTGGATTTGGTTTGCTAATATTTTATTGAGAATTTTTACATCTATATGCCTCATATTCTTTATATGATTGATATATCTATCCTGATATAGCATATATTTATATGATTGTAAAAGCCATTCAGTCCTGGACTTTTATTTGCAGGGAGTTTTATTTTTAATTACAGATTCTATTTCACTTGTAGTGATCTGTCTGTGCAAGTTGTCAGTTTCTTCTTGACTCAGTCTTGGCAGGCTATATGTTTCCAGAAATTTGTTTTCTTTCTCTAGGTTGTCCGATTTGTTGGTGCAGAACTGTTCTTCATATTTTCTTATGAGATACCACATGTTTGTTTTCTTCCCGGTTTTCTTTCTGTCGTTGGTTTCTAATTTCGTATTCTATAGTTGGAAAAGATATTTGATATAATTTCTATCCTCTTAAATTTAGTGAAGCTTGTTTTTTTGTTTTCTTTTCTTTCACCTAGTACGTGATTTTGGAGAAGGCAATGGCACCCCACTCCAGTACAATTGCCTGGAAAATCCCAGGGATGGAGGAGCCTGGTAGGCTGCAGTCCATGGGGTCACTAAGTCGACACGACTGAGCAACTTCACTTTCACTTTTCACTTTCACGCGTTGGAGAAGGAAATGGCAACCCACTCCATTTTTCTTGCCTAGAGAATCCCAGGGACGGGGGAGCCTGGTGGGCTGCCATCTATGGGGTCGCACAGAGTTGAACACGACTGAAGTGACTTAGCAGCAGTATGTGATTTATCCTATAGAATGCTCTATGTGCACTTGAAAAAAACAAACAAAAAAAGATGTATATTCTGCTTTTTTGGATGTAGTGTCCTATAGATATGAATTAAGGCCAACTGATCTATTGTGTCATTTAGGACCTCTGTTACCTTGTTGATTTTCTTTCTGAATGATGTACCCATTGACATAGTTAATATTTAACTATTATTAAATATTAAATATTTATATATTAAATCCAAATTTAACTATATTATTGTCCTTTTCTGCCTGTTAGTATTGCTTTATATATGTAGGTACTCCTGTATTAGTGCATATATGTTACTGGCTATAATATCCTCTTCGGGTATTGATCACTTTATCATTAAATAGCACCGTTTTTGCCCTTCTGTTTTGTCTGGTCTTTGTTCATTTGACTGAAATGTCTTTCAGCGTGTCTGTCTTCTACCCTGAAGAGAGTCTCTTGCAGGCAGCATGTTGAAGGGTCTTATTATTATTTTTTTTAATCCAGTCAGCGACCCTATGTCTTTTGATTGGAAAATTTAGTCCATTGACATTATTGATAGCTGGGTACTTATTGTCATTTTATTCCTTGTTTTCCAGTTGTTTTCATAGTTCTTCTTTGTCCATTTCCCTTCCTTTTGTTTTTCTTTTTGTGGTTTGATTTTGATTTGTAATATATTTGAGTTCCTTCCTTTTTAATTTTTTGGATCTCTTGTAGTTTTTGATTTATAGTTAACATGGAGTTCATATATTTTGCTTTAAATCTACTTGCTTTAAATTGATAATCATTGCATTCACATTCTCCACAATCTAAATTTTTACTCCCCTCCTCCACATTTTGTGTTTTTTATGTCCTCTTTTACATCTTTATGCTTATCATTTTACTGCTGTTATAGTTGATTTTACAATTTTTTGATGTGTGCACTGGCTTATTTAGGCAATGTTCAATCCTTACTATATAGTCTCATTTCCTACTGAGATTTTCCGTTTCCTGTAGATTCTTACTTCTCTTCCAATTGGAGAAGACCCTTTAATATTTCTTGTAAGGCAAGCTTAGTATTGCTGAATTTTTTCAATTTTTACTTGTTTGAGAAATTATTTCTATTATACATGACAATCTTGTTGGTTAGAGTATTCAAGTTCTCAGATTTTTCTCTTCCAGAGAAATTAGCTTATGAGAAAGAAATCAGTTTAAGACAAGAAATCTGTCTTGTGAGGAGTCCCTCATATATGACTGTTTTGTTCTTCTCTGCCTTTAGAGTTCTCTCTTTACCCTTTGCCATTTTTGTTATAATATGCCTTGACTTGGTTTGCATCTATTTGAATTAATCCTGTTTGGGACCCTGTTGGGGGCCAGAGTGAGGTACTCTGCCCGTGACAAAGGTCATGAGGAAGGAGGCTCGACATATGCAAAGGCGGGATCGAGCCTCAGGAGTCCCCCTGGAAATCCTCGAGCATCTACCCCCATAACCAGAGCCTGCCTACTTTACTACTTTGTGCTCTCACCTACACCTCTGACTTTACGGGGGGCTGTCCCCCACCACCTCTTTCGGAGAAGGAGTTAACCTAGAGCTCCAGTCAATAAAAACTCTTGGGCGTGACAAGAGTGTTTTAACCTACAAACTCCTCTGAAGGTTCTCTAGCCTGCCTGACAGGCTCGTCCAGCCACATGTGATTGCTCACAGCCTCCCAACCGTGAGAGGCACGAGATGCTTTAAACCCTCTAAAAACAGGTTCTTTAGAGAAGTTAGAAAACTATTAGTATAAGTATAATGGGCTGATTAGAAATTGTATTGGTGAAGGGTTTTTCATTTGTTGAGCCAATGTTTGTTGCTAAGTCTCCACATCCCCTGCCCTTACACACATTAATGAATATATAGAAGAAATAAGTATTAACCTTTGATATTAATCACGTTAGACCTTAGGATAAGTAAATTCTTTCCTTAACTAAAACCCACTACACCGTCACCCTATAGGAATGTAACTTTATTTGGGTGGTGTCTGTTTTAAGAATAATCACCCCTGGAGAAATAAGTGTCCTGGTTGATTGACCACTGTCACAAGGAGAGGGTCATAAATTGTCAGCAGGCCCCCCTGGCCAGAAGATGATGTAACACCCCTAAGACCTCTGTATACATTTGTATGAAGCACCTGACTTTGATAAAAGTCAGGACTGCTGACCCCGCGTGACTTTTGCATAACATCTCAGTGTATAAAAGTAGACCATGGAAAATAAAGAATTGGGATCAGTATCTCGAAATACTGGTCTCCCCATGTCGCTCTCTCTCTCACTCTGGTTGAGTCTCCATCTGGAGCGCGGAACCCGCCATGCTTACTAATTATGCCTGGGCTTCTAAGATCCGACCTGGGAGGCCTCAGTGTCTCCTCTCCTTCGGGAGAACGGAAGGACGCCTGCGGCCTACGTAAGTGGTGCAAACTTCTTGTCTTGAAGTTTTATTGGTCTCCCGCGTAAACCAAGCTACTCAGCCTCTTTTCTCCACTGAATTTTCCTACTGAGCTATCCTCATTCTATTACTTTTTATATCCTTAATTAACATTTAATTAAGCAATTGTTTCCTGATCTTTGCCTACGCCGTCTCTCCTTCGAATACCCTGGATCAGCCGAGGCTGGACCCCGGCAGGACCCTCTGTCCCTGGATATCTGTTTTCTTCTTTGGGTTTGACAAGTTTTTAGCCATACTTTCTTCAGACCCATATTTAATCCCCTTCTCTCTCTTCTCCATCTGGAACCTCAATTATGCATAACTTGGCATGTTTTATAGATCTCATATGTTGCTTTCATGTTTTAAAAATTTGTTTTTCTGTCTGCTGCCCTGATTGGATTTTTTCTATTATTCTATGTTCCAGATCACTCATTCATTCTTCTGTGTTATGTAGCCAGCTGTAGTTTCTAGATTGCTATTTATATCAGAAATTGAATTGTCATTTTTACGTTTGGATCATCTCTTTATTTTCTAGTTCCTTGTTAAAATGATCTGTCTTTATATTGATAATATTTCTTAATTCAGTTAGCATTTTTTTTTTGCCACCTTTTTGAATTCTGTGGGTGGTAGATTAATGATCTCTGAGTCATTATTTGTTCCGCCAGGGGATTTTTCTTTCCCTTTTATATAGAGTAGTTTCTCTGCTTTTTCATTTTACCAACCTTCTCTTTCTCTATGAATTTAGGAGAAATAGTTATCTATTGTAGTTTAGAAAGGGATTTTTATGTGAGAATATTCCTCTGTAGTCTGTGTGTCCAGTCTCTCTGTGCAAGGGCAGATTTTCACGTGGACACCAACCACAGCCTTCCTTAAGGCGCACTGGCCCCTGTCACCTTGGTAGGGAGAGGGGTTGATGGCAGATTTGAATGCATAGTGTGTGAGGCAGGACTTCTTTTGTGCTCGGTGGCTCTTGCTGCCCTGTCAGGGGTGAGGTCTGCTGTCATACTGCTGAAGGAATCATCCTGAGGGTCAGGCTCAAGCCTCTCTCTCCCCTTTGAGTCTGCAGGGAGTGCGGAAGTATGTAAGGCTTGTGTGCTCAGAGGTCTGCTGAGCTGTCTGTGTAGGAAGCAACAGCTGTACTCTCAAGACTGCATCCTTTCACTGATGTACTCATCCCAGACCTAGTGCAAGGCCCTGGCAGAGCTGGGCTGGAACATTTGCTGGACTGGGAGTTGGGGCACTGGGGCTGCGAGGACGGAAGCGACTGTGCAGATTTCAGACATCCGTGGGGGGTGCAGATAGACTAGCACCGTCACTGCTCGCTGTTACCCGCCCACCACAGGCCACACCTCTGAGCCTGGGCTCTGTCCCTGTCTCACCCTTCATCCAGGTCCCGTCTGCCCCAGATGGAGCGCCAGACGATGGTGTGGAGTGGGCAGAGCCGAGAGCAGGCCCAGCCACGGCCTGCTGGTGTGTTGGGGTTCTCAAGGCACAGCTCGAGAGGGCCCTCACGATGACCGCTGCTGCTTCTCCAGGGTCATGCCCCAGGCCTTGAGGTTGTCTCTGCATAGCTAGGAGGAGTTGTTTCTGAGGCTGTGGCTGGCCCGCACCCTGCCCCAAGCTGTGAGGTGGAGTGAGAAATGGCCAGGGGGTTCGCCTTCCTTGGACCGGGGAGCGCGGTGAGGCGAAAGTCGCCAGTGCTGAGCTCTCTCTGCCACGTTTTTTATTTTTTGCAAGAGAGCATCCCTGCACCCTTTATGAGAGGAGTGTCTCTGTTTCTCCAGCACCAGGATCTGTCCCAGCGGTTCTCTCAACAATCGGGCAGGCTCATCTCCTCTACGCAGGACCCAGCACTGGGATGCCCCGTCTATGGCTTGGCCTGCTTGCTCCCCAGGATAAGGGCCTGCCGGTATGTATCTTCCCTTCCTTTCAGATGCCTCCCCTACGGGTGGAGGTTTCAACTGTGTGCCTTTTTTTCCATCCTACGTCATTACATGGAACTTTTTCTTGCAGTTTTGGTTGTAAAGGAGTAGCTCGGTCAGTATCCAGTTGGTTGTCATGCTGGGAGAATTGTTCCACGTGGAGATATATTTTTGATGTGTTTGATGTGTTGGGGGAGGTGAGTTCCACATCCCCCCCTCCTCTGCATGGGAATGATCCCCAACCAGCACTATTACTGACTGTATTTAGGATTAAACCAACACCTTATTGTCTTATTATCATCACATTATTATTTAGCTTAATCTTTTCCCTGTAATTATTCATGCATGGAGGTCTGTGGATATCAATGCCACATTTTACAAACTTGCCTGAAGAATAAGGATCTTTTTGAATCTGGCACCTGAGGTAGCCAGAGGAGGTGGCTTCTTAGGTATACTCTTCCTGATTAACTAAATGTTTGTAATTTTTAAAGGCACAATAAAATGTATTATATTTTTAAGACATGTCAGGTAAAGAATATCAAATATAGATATAATTGAATTAAATTTATGTGGACTAATTTGTTTTATCATCACCTAAGAGACAGTCAATGGCACCCCACTCCAGTACTCTTGCCTGGAAAATCCCATGGACGGAGGAGCCTGGTGGGCTGCAGTCCATGGGGTCGCTAAGAGTCAGACACGACTGAGCGACTTCACTTTCACTTTTCACTTTCATGCATTGGATAAGGCAATGGCAACCCACTCCAGTGTTCTTGCCTGGAGAATCCCAGGGACGGGGGAGCCTGGTGGGCTGCCATCTATGGGGTCGCACAGAGTCGGACACGACTGAAGCGACTTAGTAGTAGTAGTAGTAAGAGACAGTCTCTCTAGATTGATTAATTTACTATATTTTCCCATAAAACAAGCCTGCATTTTTCCTTTACCAGGACATATCTGTCTTTCTCATTAAAACTTGAGATCAGTGAGATTTTTGTATTTGATATTTGTAGAACTCACAACTAAATGCTTTTGTCATGAAAATATTTTACATTTTATTTGAAAAAAGGTAAAATTTTAATTTATAAGAAAAACTGAAGAATGATAATATTAAGTGGGATTAATAGCAATGTCCCTGCTACAGATTTCATCTACAGATAATTATTTTTCAGTAATGAATTTTCAAAGGTGCTATTGTTGTATAGTGTCTAGATAATGCTTATACGTTTGGTATTTAAATGGCTGAGTTTTAAATGACAGCAATATCACTCGTACGCAAAAAGGGTCTAGTTAGGAAAAAGGCAGAACGTCTTTAAATTGGAGTAACATTTGAAAATGTACAGAAAAATGCTTTAACTCAATAAAATTGGACATTTCATTATAACTTATTCATATAAACTATTTAAATTGTTGAGCTGTTTTTGTTCTCATCTCAATTTAACATGAAATAACAAGAAACTAAATGTTACCTTTGCCAGGTATGATTTAACATAAGATATTCTGAACTTAGTCAAATGAAAAGTTGAACCAATATGTTCATGTCTGTAACAGTTTTGTATACAAAAAACTACTGACAACTCAGAAATGCAAGAGCAGAAAACAGGAACTACCAAAGATAGTTTTAATGGTTTAAAGCATAAAATATATTGAAAAGAAAAATATGTATGATTTATAAAAAAAATTTATAATTTTTTTTATTTTTAAACTTTATAATATTGTATTGGTTTTGTCAAATATCGAAATGAATCTGCCACAGGTATACATGGGTTCCCCATCCTGAACCCTCCTCCCTCCTCCCTCCCCATACCATCCCTCTGGGTTGTCCCAGTGCACCAGCCCCAAGCATCCAGTATCGTGCATCGAACCTGGACTGGCGACTCGTTTCATACATGATAGTATACATGTTTCAATGCCATTCTCCCAAATCTTCCCACCCTATCCCTCTCCCACAGAGTCCATAAGACTGTTCTATACGGTCTTATGTATACTTAAAGTCTACTTTTTTAAGGAATATTTATTTTACAGAATTTTTATGTGAAAAACTGACTCACTTTCAAACACCTAAGATTTTGTTAGTCATTAAAAATATTAAGCTATTAACCAGCCATTCAAGGCAGTGTTACAAATGGCTGAGTTATTTTCAATGCAGACTCAATTACATGTCTTTATTTTTCTTTCCCTTTGATATGAGCAACCATCAGAGACGAAAATCATTTCTGTGATGGACAAAAGACATTTCATATTGACTCCGAGGTTTCCCAGAGAATGGAGAGGATAATGAAAAATAAAAAGGAGTGAATAAAGAATGTAATGCTTTGTAATCTTGGAATCTATTTTTAAAGAATCTGTAACTGATATCCACTTCTGAATGACACCATACAACATTATATCTAATGCTTCACCAGAAAGACAGCTTTTCTTTTCAGAAAAGTTTTATCAATTATGTATTTCAAAAATGCCAGGCAGATGAGAGCTTAGTTGGCCTAAACCGTCTTAAATCCCAGCAGGTCAACGGGGCCATTGATTCTGTTCTTTGGACATATCATGAATGTGTTATGAATTGTTGGGTTTCTGTCATATGGGGAAAATATCTCAGACAAGATACTTTTGAAGAATATTAGTTTTTCTTTTTTTTTTTTTCTTAAGTTTAATCCTACTGCCATTTCTTTTTAGTAACAATCTTAACTAGCTTCAAGTCCTATCATTAGTTCAATAATTTAAATAAACAATAAACTCAAAAAAATTGATCCCCCAAAGTAGACTTTCTTCTATAGAGACTAAACGACAATTTACAGCATATTTCAATAGCGCATGATTTTTTCACAAATTTCATTAGCACATCATTGATTGCTCATTTTTCAGCTCTCAAAACAATTTAACATAGTCTCTTTCATGCAGAGGATAACATATTCATATTATTTGATTTTTGATGAAACCAAATGACCCTTTAAATTTGCAATAGAGTTCTTTAATTTTGTATGAGTTTCTTTACTGCTGTTCATTTAATTTTCTGTTTCCATTAACCATCTGCAAGCATTTGACTCTATGACAATTATTCAGCTGTGCTACATCATGACTGACATATTTAATAAAAAAAAGAAAAAAAGGAGGAGAAAATGGAGGAGGGTTAGGGATCACAAGAGAAAGGAGGAGAAAGCAATCGAACACAAATGTCATGGTTTGGAATCGTGTATTTTCCATTCAGCTGAAACATCTGAGTGGTAATTATTGGTCCAACTGTAAATCTAGCCTAATTGCATTTTGTCTTCATTTCTGATAAGCACTTCACAATGATGATGATTACTCTTGCTAAATGCATTCGTTCCATGAATGTTTTCCCACACTGATGGCCACGGGGCCTTGCAGATAAAGACTGCAGACAAAATGGCTCAATTCTGCTACAACTAAATCAGTATTGATTTCTTTTTCCCACTAGAAGAGGGTCTTACTATATATGCCTTTCATTTGTCTGCCTACCCACCACATAGAAGGATTTGGTCAGTATATATGAGGGTGTACTTTAATTAACTGTCATAACTGAGAGGCCAATCCTGGGCAATTAGCACTGATTAACTTTGTCACTTATCTGACAAATAAAGAACATTACATCTTGCCTGCTTCCTTAAAGCTTCAATTGAAAAGAACCCCACTGTTTGATTTAATTTTTCTTTGTACCCTAGAAACCTCTGCCATGTTGATCTAAATAATTTTTGCCTCTTTATACTTAAGCTTTATTTCTTTCCTATTATTGAATACCCAGTGAGCCTTTTCAATGACGGCATGGGGACAAGCTGTTAACATCTTTTCATAAATCTCTGTATTTCATAGTAGGGCAATTAAGCTAAACACTTAGATTTCTACTAGAAATAAATGAGCAAGTGGAAGCAAATGGCTATGGAACTGAAGGCCATTATATGGCTTCAGCATTGCAGTTCAGCTTTTTAAACTCCGTGAGTGTTCTGACAAAGAAATTCTAGAAACATTGCAGTTCTGGAGGCTTTCTGCAAAAATCTCAGTTACACAGCATCAAGTAAAGGTTATACAGACTGCAAAACACATTTAACTACTCATTTGGCTGATTTAGACATTTCATCTCACTTCTTGAAACATTTATGAGCAATACTCAAATCTACCTTCGCCAATGGGGCAAGGGAGAAAGACCGTCGTCAGGCTTCTGGAAAAACCTCTGAAGAGGGCTTATGATAACCCAGGGCTGAACACCTGCAGATGGTGGATAACAGTGGAAGATGTAAAAAGCTAGTAGAAAAAGAAATATGAAGGCTGCAGTCACACAGCAGAAAGAATCTGGTTCTTAACGTGTTATAATTATAGGAACATGCAGAAATAAATAAATCTTGATAGACTATAGTGTGCTTCCCTGGTGGCTCAGACAGTAAAGTATCTGCCTGCAATGCAGGAGACCTGGGTTCGATCCCTGGGTCAGGAAGGTCCCCTAGAGAAGGTAATGGCAATCCACTTCAGTACTCTTGACTGGAAAATTCCATGGATGGAGGAGCATGGTGGGCTACAGTCCATGGGGTAACAATCATAAACCCATTCTCAGTGGGCTGTTATTTGCTTTCCCATCATCTATTCCTCTTTTCATCCTGAGGTGGCCCCTGATTTTCACTTGGTCTTCCATCCTTCCCCCATGCTCAGTCTATGTGGCCTGAAACTGAGGTTCTGCTTTATGTAAACCAGGTCCATCCTTAAACAAGATTTCCTGGCCACATGATTAATTTAGAAGTGAACACAAGCTAAGCCAATCCAATCAAAGTGAAAGTGAAACTGAAAGTGAAGTCATTCAGTCATGTCCTACTCTTTGCTATGCCATGGACTGTAGCCTACCAGGCTCCTCGGTCCATGGGATTTTCCAGGGATGAATACTGGAGTGGGTTGCCATTTCCTTCTCCAGCGGATCTTTCCGACATAGGGATCAAACCTGTGTCTCCCACATTGTAGGCAGACGCTTTACTATCTGAGCTACCAGGTGACTCTCAAGTCTCTTTCAAGACAGTATCTCCTTCCACAGGACTGTAACAAGGGGGCATCTGTTGTATCCATACACCTTGCCCTTATGCACAGCACAGAATGAAGTGAACATGTTGAAGGTAGAAAGAAAACAGGAGCCAACACCATCATTTATTTAATGTTAGTTGCTCAGTCGTGTCTGACTCCTTGCGACCCCATGGACTATTAGTCTGCTAGGCTCCTCTGTCCATGGGATTCTCCAGGCCAGAATACTGGAGTGGGTTGCTATTTCCTTCTTCAGGACATCTTCCCAACCCAGGGATCAAACTTGGGTTTCCCACATTGCAGGCAGATTCCTTACTGTCTGAGCCACTCCCACTAAAGCCTACAATTTACATTTGTGCTTATTGAGTCAATACAGTCTCTGGTTGCTTAAGGTGGTTTCCATTGATTTTTCTGTCACCAAAATAGTTAATTATAGAGACTAAATCTATTTGAGCAAGATTATAGAGCAGCATGAAAAGCAAATAGACATAGGTAAGAAGACGTTCAAACTTTGGTTTGGAGCAGGAACAACTTACCTTCTTCCACTGTCCTCTTAAGCTTCATTGATTGAGTGTAAACTTCCCTGATCCAGATGAAAATTCTAACAGGATCATGCTTTTACTTCACATTATGTATCATAAATAGTCCAAAAATCACTTTTAGTCTCAGTGACTCAGAAAAATAAGATTGCCCAGTCCCATAGAAGAATAAAAACTCTAAGCCTGCCTCCCTATTCAGTCTTTCTTTTCTTCTTCTTCTTCTTTTTTTTTTTTTCTAACCAGCTTCACAATGAAAATATATACAAGAAAGAACACGGTTCTTTATTTTTCTCCATCTTGTTTCTCTTCATTAACTGTGGCTTCAGAACTGGGTGCTTAGGACCATGAGGCTTAGGATGAACTTTGGGGAAATAAAAGAGGGGAAACCAGTTTATTTAGTTGCCACTGATACAATAGACATAGACAAGATGGAGCGACATTGAATTGGGCAAGAAAAATGGCTTCAGAGTCAGAAAGATGGTTAGCATCTCTTCAATGCTTCAAGGTCTGTGCCTTCAAGTTAAGTTGCTGAACTTTAGCCTTTACAGCTTGGGTTGAAACCTGCCTTTTAGAGCTGCTATAAGAAATACAAGATCAATGTGCACAAGAGCTTCCCCAGTATAGATGCTTAGTAAATTGTTAAAGTTATTTGGGAAAATTTATTAGCAGGGAGTGCAAGCAAATGAAGAATGATTACTTAGTTTGAAGTGTTATGATTTTCCATGTGAAAAAGGTTAAAAAAAGAGAGAGAAAATCAATGTTATAGACTTATTCTAATTATCCTTAGGTAGAAACATTAGGAATCAGGAGTTAATTATTTCTGAGAAGGGGAAACAATAACTACAGTCTAGCAATGAGGCTTAAGCCCTTTGTGAGGAGTTAGCAGTCTCAGCATCCCTGAGAGTACATTGAAGAGAGCTTTACACGTAGTATCAATAACCCCCTGGCTAGCACAGTCATAAGCATTGGCCAAATAACCTATATAAGCAAATGGGATGAATATCAGAGATAACAACATGCTTGGCTTTTCCGAAAAAATATTACTTTGTGTCTCATTTAAAAACAGGGCAAACTAAAACTCAGCAATGATTTCCTTCCTCAAGGAGTTATGCTTGTACACGGCTGCATGTTCCTACAATTCTTTGTGTATTGCATTAATGTACTTTGTAAATTGGGCTGCCACATGCACTATAAAACATTAACTTTTTTAGTTCTGGGTGTTAAGTTTCCACAACTAGATATGTGTTAATGGCTGAAATAGCAGTAGATTGGACCTGTTTGACAGTAAGGGGTTTATTTAAATTACTGCTGTCTCTAAATGAAGAGTGTATTTTCCCCTCATACAGGAATATATAGGGAATATGTACATGAAATATATTCTTGACAAGAAGCATGTATTGTTTTGAAAATGAGAAATTAAGAAACATTATTGTGAAGTATGATTGTTATCATAAAATAGACAATAAATTGATTAATATGACTATTATCATCAAAAATTTAAAATTTGCTTATTATCATGAAAATAATGGAGAACACTTAGGTTGGTTCTATAGGTAGATGCTTGAGATTACTTTGAGGGTTAGAGGCTTTATTAGTTTTTTTATGACTATGTAAAAAATTATCCCAGACAGCAATAAACAATGTAAACATGTATAAAGTGATACACGTGTATTGGCTCATGGTTTCTGTGGGACAGGAATCTGGGCATAGCTTTGTTGCACCCTTTGCTCAGGGTCTGAAAACACGGAAATGGAAGCGGTTGCTATGCAGCATTCTTTGTTGTTGCTGAGGGCCCTCTTCCAAACCCAAGTGGTTGTTAGCAGAATTCCTTTCCTTGTGACTGCATGACTGAGGGTCCACTTTCTTACTGGCTGCTTAGTTTCAAAGCGCCCATCAGGTCCTTGCCCTTTGACCTCCGCATAGACACTTGGCTCACGTGGCTACTCCAGGCGATTCAGCAACCATAAATGGCCTACAGAAAAGTCCCTGTCTGTCTTTCACAGAGCTTGCTTGATTAAGTCAAGACCCCCAGGATAATCTCCCATCTTAATTCAGTCAAAGACAACTGACTAGTGGCTTTAATTATATCTGAAAAAATGTATCATACAGTTTTTCGCACAATGTATCATAGAGTTTAATCTCATCATATTCAAGGGTCCTTCCTACAAGCAAGGAGAGAGATTACAGAAGCCATGTACTCCATGGCTCCAAGCATGTGAGCCTTGGGGACAATCTAGAATTCTGCTTACAAAAGAACTTACTGGAGAAATATATCCTTAATCAAGACTAACTTTCTTTTCGCAAATATAGATGCTGTTCAGTTCAGTTCAGTCACTCAGTCATGTCTGACTCTTTCCAACCCCATGGACTGCAGCACGCCAGGCCTCCCTGTCCATCACCAACTCCTGGAATTTACTCAAACTTATGTCCATCAAGTCAGTAATGCCATCCAACCATCTCATCCTCTGTCATCTCCTTCTCCTCCTGCCCTCAATCTTTCCCAGCATCAGAGTCTCTTCCAGTGAGTCAGCTCATCACATCAGGTGGCCAAAGTATTGGACTTTCAGCTTCAGGACTGATCTCCTTTAGGATGGACTGGTTGCATCTCCTTGAAGTCCAGGGGATTCTCACGAGTCTTATCCAACACCACAGTTCAAAAGCATCAACTCTGGCATTCAGCTTTCTTTACAGAGGTAGTGATTAAAAATAATTCACCGAACCGAACTCTTTAAACATAATCATGAATAATCCTGGTTCTTCTAGTCTCTTTTTATACTCTTTATTTCTCATACTCTACAATGAAAAATTGTGCAGAAATAGCTGCTTCTTGCTTCAGTACTATCATTTCTAAAACTTCGTCATTGTTTATTCATTTGTGCAAAAAACAAATCTTTAATTAGGCAGACTTCATCAGTTCTTTTTCATGTTGACTTTGATTCCATCTAAAATGCTCGGAAAAATATTGGCTGTGACTATGTGATTCTTTAGTTTCCATTTCTTTAACTGTGATTATCATTTTGCTTTAATTGGTGCCATCCATCCACGTATTCTATTTATGAAAATGGAGGTTTGACGTCTTTGTGACGGAACAAGCTAAATTTATCCTGAAGTCTGAACAGAAACTTGGACCATGCTGTCTATTTAGTATCATTATACATCCAGTAAATTTAGCATCTAACTTTACATTCAATATCATAGAGAGTTAAAAATACAGATTAAAACAAATCTTCAGAGCAGAAGCTGGAAGCCCACATTTAAAATATTCCATTTTTCTGATTTTAAGTTTCACATTACACTCTTCCAAGTAGCACATTAGGGTACCGATAATACTCCATTTTTCACCCTAAGGATGTGGTAAGGTCTTAGAGGTAAGGGAAAAACAGAAAGTATTTGTTCAGGTATTACTGCAAGTATAGCAGTCTGTGGGGGTATGTATGTACATGTACATGTCTATGTAATGTGAATGACTGCAAATAAGTAAAATTTTTATAGTTATAAATATTATTATTCAATATTATTTATATTATTTTTCAATTTATTTTCAATTTGAGACCAAGTACATATGTAACAGGCTCTTTCTCTTGGCCAAGATATTTACTGCCTATTAGGAAGTCAATGAGGACTTCCCTGGTGGCTCAGACCATAAAGCATCTGCCTACAGTGTGGGAGACCTGGGTTCAATCCCTGGGTCGGGAAGATCTCCTGGAGAAGGAAATGGTAACCCACTCCAGTATTCTTGCCTGGAAAATCCCATGGACGGAGAAGTCTGGTAGGCTACAGGCCATGGGGTCGCAAAGAGTCAGATACAGGAAGTCAGTGGGCATAAAATTGTCCTTAAAAAGTGCTATCCATTCTGAGAAATGGTTTATTTCAAAAGGTATTTATTTCATTCAAATAATTCTCTCTTTTTTTCTACTTTTATCACCAATTATAGATACTTTTTAACTGTTGAAGATCCTAAACATAGGCTAAGTGGTTGACACAGACATCCAGGGATCAGGAACTCAACATAGCCTCTGAGTCTCTTGACTTGATCCCAAGAGCACGATCACAGGGCCTTTCACATTGTAGTTGATGGAGCAGCTGGTGTCCTCCCTGAACTCCATGTGTACATATGTGCACTGTACCTGCAAGAGCCTGTCCTACACAGCGCTGGCTCAAATTCATGTCCATTGAGTTGCTGAGGCCATCCAACCATCTCATCCTCCACCTTCCCTTTCTCTTTTTGCCTTCAATCTTCCCCAGCCTCAGGATCTCTTAATATGAGTTGACTCTTCATATGAGGTGGCCAAAGTGTTGGAGTTTCAGCTTCAGCAACCGACCTTCCAATGAATATGCTGTGTTGATTTCCTTTAGGATTGACTAGCTTGATCTCCTTGCTGCCAAGGGACTCTCAAGAGTCTTTTCCAAGACCACAATTCGAAGGCATCAATTTTTTGGCACTCAGCCTTCTTTATGATCCAACTCTCTCAAACGTACATGACTACCGGAAAAAACAGAACATTGACAATATGGACCTTTGTCAGCAAAGTAATGTCTCTGTTTTTTAATATGTCTTCTAGATTTGTCATAGCTTTCCTTCCAAGGAGCAAGCATCTTTTAATATCATGACTGCAGTTACCATCCACAGTGATTTCAGAGCCCAAGAAAATCTGTCACTGTTTCCACTTTTCCCTCTTCTATTTGCCATGAAGTGATGGGACCAGATGCCATGACCTTAGTTTTTTGAATGTTGAGTTTCAGCCAGCTTTTTCACTCTTCTCTTTCACTTTCATCAAGAGGTTCTTTACTTTCTTATGGCCCTCAGCCATTAGAGTATCATTTGCATATCTGAGGTAGCTGATATTTCTTCTGGCAATCTTGATTCCAGCTTGTGATTCATCCAGCCCAGTTAAATAAGCAGGGTGACAATATACAGCCTTGTCATACTCCTTTCCTAATTTTGAACCAGTTTGTTTTTCCATGTCTGTTTCTAATTGTTGCTTCTTAACCTGCATACAGGTTTCTCAGGAGACAAGTAAGGTGGTCTGGTATTCCCATGTCTTTAACAACTTTCCACAGTTTGTTGCGATCCAAAAGTCAAAGGGTTTTACATAGTCAATGAAGCAGAGGTAGATGTTTTTCTGGAATTCCCTTGCTTTTTCTATGATCCAACACATGTTGGCAATTTGATCTCTGGTTCCTCTGCCTCTTTGAAACCCAAGTTGTACATTTAGAAGTACTCAGTTCAGAGAACTAAACTTGGGAAGCCTAGCTTGAAGGATTTTGAACATTACCTTGCTAGGATGTGAAATGAGCACACTTGTGTGGTAACTTGAACATTCTTTGACACTGATCTTCTTTGAGATTGGAATGAAAACTGACCTTTTCCAGTCCTCTGGCCACTGCTGCGTTTTCTAAATTTGCTGACATGTTAAATGTAGCACTTTCACAGCATCAATCTTTTAGGATTTGAAATAGCTCAGCTGGAATTCTGTCACCTCCACTAGCTTTGTTTCTAGTAATGTTTCTTAAGGCCAACTTGACTTCACACTCAAGGACGTCTGACTTAGTGAGTGACCACACCATTGTGGTTAACTGGGTCCTTAAGACCTTTTTTTGTACAGTTCTTCTGTACAACAGTTCTTCTTTTTTTGTACAGTTCTTCTGTACACAGTTCTTCTCTGTATTCTTGTCACTTTTTAAATCTTTTCTGCTTTTGTTAGGTCTTTGCCATTTCTGTCCTTTACTGAGCCCATCTTTGCATGAAATGTTCCCTTGGTATCTCTAATTGTCTTGAAGAGATCTCTAAGTTTTCCCATTCTATTATTTCCCTTTATTTCTTTGCATTGTTCATTGAAGAAGGCCTTCTCATCTCTCCTTGCTATTCTTTGGAACTCTGTACTCAGTTGGGTATATCTTTCCCTTATCTCCCTTGGCTTTCATTTCCCTTCTTTCCTCAGTCATTTATACGGCCTCCTCAGACAATCACTTTGCCTTGTTGCATTTCTTTTTTCTTTGGGATGGTTTTGATCACTGATTCCTGTACAATATCTCTAGAGATTTACTTTTATATTTAACTTAAAATGAACTCGATCAAAATTCTAAACCATGATGTGACTAAGGTTCTCCTTCCATAAAACCATCATGCATATAACTTGAGGTTTCCACTTCATCATATTCCTTTAAATGCAAGTAATTATTGTGATTCTTTCCATTAGTTGAAACCATCTGAGAGGATCTTTGTTATTGATCAAATGTGTTTTTATTTTTGTCAGCAAAATATGTTTACATACAAATTCTATATGTGTGTATGTGTTTTTGTGTGTACAATTTCAATGCTAAACACTGGAGTTGAATTTTGGAGAATATTTCCAATATCATCAAATTATAAATGTATGGAGAAATCATTTTCATTGAAATTAAGTTAAGATTTATTAAAGAACTAATTTTTCTTCTAGAACTGAAACCACTGCTATTTTTCTTTAATCAAAAGCAACATTACAAACAAATTTTCAAACTTATGGTAAAAGTTTCTGTGATTCTAAAACCGCATGTGCGTTTGTGTGTATGAATATATATGTATATACATACGTATTCATATATGTACATATATATCCTTAATATATGCACATGTAAAACTCACATGTTTACTTATCATTACTCAATTATTTCCTTTCAAAATTTCACCTTTGCCTTACCTGATTGCTTTCTTTTTATTTTGAACAAAAAGTAAAAAAGTAATTTTTCCACCATTTAAGGATTCATTTAGAGAATGATGATCATTATAAAGTGACTATTTTGTCTCATTTTCCAGTGGTCAAATATAGGGCTATGAAATCTCAAATTTTTCTTATGTCACCTTACTTTCCGGTTATTCATGCATGCATGCGTACTCAGTTGCTCTGTAGCGTAGGACTCTTTTGCAACCCCATGGACTGTAGTCTGCCAGGCTCTTCTGTCCATGGAATTTTCCAGGCAAGAATATGAGTGAGTTGCCATTTCCTACTCCACCAATAATTCAAAAGTGACCCTGAATTTAACTAGTAATGTGGCTACTATAAATATGTTATTCTCATCTACTATGAAATGTCTGTAGTCGATAAAGCACAATTTCTCTTTAAAATGTCCCATGTTTTAGATTATGATTTATTTTTTATATGTTAAAATGTTAATTGAGTCTGGTAAGTGAAGAAAAGTCTTTACAATCATAGAACCCCTCAAAAACTCAAAGAACTCAAAAATTGCTCTATTAAGACAACAAGCTCCAGAGGGAGAGCTAGCAATATAAAAATCATTTAGGCAAAAGAACAAAAAAAGAAACACAGAAAACAAGCTGTCCAACCTCTACTACTTACAGCTGCCCAGATTTCCAAGGACATCAGGTTGTAATGAGGATACCTGATCCCACACAGATCCTTGCTGATACGGTATCTAATAAGGCAAGGTATGGAACCAGGGGCTTTTCATCACTGCCAAGCATGGCTGAGCTTAACCCACAGGCCCCACACAGGGAGGCTGAATTTCAGCCCCCTCCATGGAGATTAAAAAAGAAAGAAAGAAAGAAAAACTTCCTTATTCTCTTTGTTGAGAAAGTGTCAGAAGAGATCTAGGGGAGTCAATACTTGGCCTTGTAATAGGAGACCATGTCCATAAAGGCCAAGGAGGAGCTGCCCTCTCAGCCAATGCAGTAAACATTGGGGAACCTTGATTCCCACCCCTCCCCTGAAAATCCAGGAGAATCTCCCCACTAGGTGGCAAGAGAGGCTCAATGGAAAAGCTGGACTTACTTCTACTTGGTAGGAAATATTTAGGTACAGATCCTTTCCCCTTGGACTTCCCCGGCGGCTCAGCCGGTAAGGCGTCTGTCTACAATGCGGGAGACCTGGGCTCGATCCCTGGGTCGGGAAGATTCCCTGGAGAAGGAAATGGCAATCCACTCCAGTACTATTGCCTGGAAAATCCCATGGACAGAGGAGCCTGGTAGGCTACAGTCCTTGGGGTCGCAAAGAGTCGGACATGACTGGGTGACTTCATTTTAACTTTCCTTTCCCCTCCTGTCAAAAATAGGAAAATCGGAAGTTGAATGAAAAGAAAACCAACAGATGCCAAAATTTGAATGATACAGATATTAGAATCATCAGGATTTTAAATAGCTGCCGTAAAACCCTCCAACAACAATTACAAGGACATTTGAAACAAATGACAAAATAGAAAGTCTCAGATAAGAGTTTAAAGAGCCAAAGAGACATCTTAAGGCTTAAAAAAATTAAAGTTGTCAGGTTCACAGCAAAATGGAGAAGAAGGTTTGTGGATTTCCCATATACCCCTGCCCATTCACATGGATAGCTTCCTTCATTATCTGTATCCTCTGCCACAACCACATGTGTGTGTGCTAAGTCGCTCAGTGGTGTCTGACTCTTTGTGACCCCATGGACTGTAGCCCGCCAGGCTCCTCTGTCCATGGGGATTCTCCAGGCAATAATACTGGAGGGGGTTGCCCTGCCCTCATCCAGGGGATCTTCCCAACCCAGGTCTCCCACCTTACAGGCAGAGTCTTTACGATCTGAGCCACCAGGGAAGCCTCACATTTATTTTAATTGCTAAACATACACTGATATGTCATAATTGTCCAAAGCTTATGTTAGGGTTCAATCTTGGTGTTGTACATTCTATGGGTTTGGACAAATATATAACACATATCCATCTTAATAGTATCATACAGGGCATTTTAATGCCCTAAAAATCCTCTCCACTATAAACTATTCTTCCCCACCCTATTGATATTTCACTAGCTCCATAATTTTGCCTCTTCTAGAATGTCATATAGTTGAAATCACATAGTATCTAGTCTTTTCAGATTGGATTCTTAGCAATATGCTTTTAGGCTCCCTCCCTGTCTTTTCATGGCTTCATAGGTCATGTCTTTTTGTTGTTCAGTCACTAAGTCATGTCCGACTCTTGTGACCCCATGAACAGCATTTTTAGCAATGAATACTATTCCATCATCTGGATGTACTTCAGTTTGTTTATCCACTCATCTACTGAAGAATATCTTCATTACTTCCAAGTTTTGGCAATTATATATAAATCTTCTATACATCCATGAGCAGGTTTTATCTGGACATATGTTTTCAACTATTTCGATAAATACCAAGAAGCATGATTGCTGGATTACAAGATGAGTACATTTAGATTTATGATCGTGCTTAGTTGAGTTCGACTGTGCGACTCCATGGAATGTAGCCCTCTGGACACCTCTGTCCATGGCGATTCTCCAGGCAAGAATACTGGAATGGGTTGCTATACCCTCCTCCGGAGATCTTCCCAACCCAGGGATCGAACTCAGGTCTCCTGCATTGCAGGTGGACTTTTTAACATCTGAACCACCAGGGAAACCCAGATTTAAGATGAAGACCGCCAAATTGTCTTCCAAAGTGAATGTACCTTTTTTATTCCCACCAGCAATGAATGAGAGTTCCTATTACTCCATAAGCTTGCCACATCCTTGCTAGCATTTAAAGTCAATGTTCTGGATTTTGGCCATTTGATCAGTGTATGTCTTAGCCGCTGTTGTTCAGTTGCTCAGTCATGTCCAAGTCTATGGGACCCCATGGACTGCAGCACGCCAGGCTTCCATGTCCTTCACCATCTCCTGGAGCTTGCTCAAACTCATGTCATTTGAGTTGATGATGTTATCCAACCATCTCATTCACTGTCATCCCCTTCTCCTCCTGCCTTCAATCTTTCCCAGCATCAGGGTGTTTTCTAATGAGTCGTCTCATCACATCAGGTAGCCAAAGTGTTGGAGCTTCAGGATCAACATCAGTCCTTCCAATGAATATACAGGACTGATTTCCTTTAGGATGAACTGGTTGGATTTCCTTGCTGTCCAAGGGACTCTCAAGAGTCTTCTCCAACACCACAGTTCAAAAGCATCAGTTCTTTTGCACTCAGCTTTCTTTATGGTCCAACTCTCACATCCATACATGACTATGGGAAAAAACAAAACCATAGCTTTGACTATATGAATCTTTGTTGGTGAAGTAACCTCTCTGCCTTTTAATATGCTGTCTAGGTTTGTTATAACTGTTCTTTGAAGAAGCAGGCATCTTTTAATGTCATGGCTGCAGTCACCATCTGCAGTGATTTTGGAGCCCAGAAAATAAACCCTATCACTGTTTCCTTGTTTCACCACGCCTACTCATTCAGTCATGTCCGACTCTTTGTGACTCCATGGACTGCAGCCCACCAGACTCCTCTGTCCATGGGATTTTTCAGGCAAAGATACTGAAGTGGGTTTCCATTTCCTCCTCCAGGGGATCTTGTTGACCCAGGGATCGAAACCAAGTCTCCTCTGTTTCCTGCATTAGAGGCAAATTCTTTACTGCTGAGCCATCATGGAAACCCATTTATCTTATTGTTACTTTAACCTGCATTTCTTTGACATACGATGCTTAGCATCTTTTGGTATGTTTATTTGCCATCTATATATCTTTTTCAGTGAGGTATCTTTTCAGTTTTTGAGTCATTTACAAAGGATTCAATTTTTTAATCTGATTTTTAAATTTTTCTTATTGTTGAATTTAAAAAATTTTAAGGATTCTTTGTATATTTTGATAAAAGTCATTTATCAAATGTGTCTTTTGCAGATATTTTCTCTCAGTCTATAGAGTCTTTAATACACTGGTGCCCTTGTTGTTGTATGTAAAGAGCCGTCACTATGCCCAAAGTTATCCAATTTGTTTGATAGATATAGGCCTATTCAAATTGTCTATTTCTTCTTGTGTGAGTTTTGGCACCTTTTGACTTTCAAGGTATTGGTTCATTTCATCTAGGTTCTGAAAACTGTGGACATAGAATTGTTTGTAGTATTCCTTTATTGTCCTTTTAGTGACCACAGGATCTGTAGTGATGGCCCTCCTTTGTTTCTTATATTAATAATTTGTGACCTTTTTTGGGGGGGGGTTAGCCTTACTAAGGCTTAACAATCTTATTAATCTTTTTTTTTTTTTTTCCCCTTAAGCAGCTTTTGGTTTCATTGATTTCTCTCTCTCTCTCTCCCCCCCATGTCAATTTCATTTCTAATTATTTTTATTTGCTTTCATTTCTGTTCTACTTTTTATTTTCATCTGATTTAGTTTGCTTCTTCTAATTCTCTGAAGTGGAAATTTTGATTAGAGTTTAATTCTTTCCTCTTTTCTTATATATGTATACAATGCTATATACTTCCCTCTAAGCACTGTTTTTGATGCATCTCTGAAATTTTAATAAGTTGTATTTTAACTTTTATTTAGTTCAAGGTATTTCTTAACTTCTCTTGAGATTTCTTTTTGACCTGTGTGTTATTTAGAACTGTGTTGTGTAATCTCCACTGTCCTTCAAGGAGATAGAACATAAGTTCTCAGATTTTTAGTGAGCTGCACAGAGTCACTTCCTTCCAAAGAGTACAGTATGAAAACAAAACAAAACAAAACAAGAATAACTTACAATGGAGAATCCTAACAAATACTACCTCAGTAAAATGAGCAAAATTAATACCCCAAACAATGTCATGCTGTTATTATGCACCCTTGCTATGATGTGAGTCATTTATAACTATCATCTAATATAAGAATATGAGATAAGTCCTGATTAAAGAACATTAAAATTAACTGAAGAGTATGTTGCAAAATTGTCAAGGTCACTAAAAACCAGAGGAGGAGTAAATGATCTCTGGATAGGATTTTGGAACAGAAAAAGGACATTAGAAACAAAGCAATCTGGATAAATTATGAACTTTTGTTAATATCTCAATATTTACTAATTGTGACAAATATAACATAGTACTTGTTGTTTTTCAGTCTCTGAGTCATTTTGAACTCTTTATGACCTCATGGACTACAGTATGCCAGGCTTCCCTGTCCATCACCATCTCCTGGAGTTTGCTCAAACACATGTCCATTGAGTCAGTGATGCCATTCAACCATCTTATCCTCTGTCATCCCCTTCTTCTCCTGCCTTCAATCTTTCCCAGGATCTTTTCCAATAAGTCAGATCTTCACATCAGGTGGCCAAAGTATTGGAGTTTCAGCTTCAGCATCAGTCCTTCCAATGAATATTCAGGACTGATTTCCTTTATGGTGGACTGGTTGGATCCCCTTGTAGTCCAAGGGACTCTCAAGAGTCTTCTCCAACACCATAGTAAAAAGTATCTCTTCTTCAGTGTTCAGCCTTTATTATGGTCCAACTCTCACACCCATACATGACTACTGGAAAAAACATAGCTTTCACTAGACAAGCCTTTGTTCACAAAATGATGTCTCTGCTTTTTAATACGCTGTCCAGGTTTGTCATAGCTTTTCTTCCAAAGAGCAAGCATCTTTAAATTTCATGCTAGTAGTGGGAGAAACTGGATGTGGGGTACATGGGGCATGTGGAGTCTATATTACTGCCGTAGCAAATTTTATATAAAAATAATCTAGAATACTTTTTTTTTTATAAAATAAAACACATATCTCCAAGGAATCCAGGCTCATAAGTACAAGATGTTCAGTTCAGCTCAGTTCAATCGCTCAGTTGTGTCCGAATCTTTGCGACCCCATGGACTGCAGCATTCCAGGCTTCCCTGTCCATCATGAACTCCTAGAGATTACTCAAACTCATGTCCATTGAGTCTGTCATGCCATCCAACCATCTCATCCTGTCGTCCCCTTCTCCTTCAGCCTTCAATCTTTCCCAGCATCAGGATCTTTTCCAAGAGGTCAGTTCTTCCCATCAGGTGGCCAAAGTATTGGAGTTGCAGCTTCAACATCAGTCCTACAATGAATATTCAGGACTGATCTCCTTTAGTATGGACTGGTTAGATCTCCTTGCAGTCCAAGGAACTCTCAACAGTCTTCCCCAACACCACAGTTCAAAAGCCTCAACACTTTGCCACTCAGCTTTCTTTATAGTCCAACTCTCACATCTATACATAACTACTGGAAAAACCATAGCCTTGACTGGATGGACCTTTGTCTGCAAAGTAATTCTCTGCCTTTGAATGTGTGGTCTAGGTTGGTCATAAATTTTCTCCCAAAGAGTAAGCGTCTTTTAATTTCATGGCCACAACCACCATCTGCAGTGATTTTGGAGCCCAAGAAAATAAAGCCTGCCACTGTTTCCACTGTTTCCCCATCTATTTCCCATGAAGTGATGGGACCAGATGTCATGATCTTAGTTTTCTGAATGTTGAGCTTTAAGCCAACTTTCTCACTCTCCTCTTTCACTTTCATCAAGAAGCTCTTTAGTTATTCTTCACTTTCTGCCATAAGGGTGGTGTCATCTGTGTATCTGAGGTTATTGATATTTCTCACGGCAAACTTGATTCCACATTGTGTTCATCCAGCCCAACGTTTCTTATGATGTTTTCTGCATATAAGTTAAAAAAGCAGGGTGACAATATACAGACTTGATGTACTCCTTTCTCTATTTGGAAACACTCTGTTGTTCCATGTGTCTAACTGTTGCTTCCTGTTGTCTAACTGTTGCTTCCTGACCTGAAAACAGATTTCTCAAGAGGCAAGTCAGGTGTCCTGGTATTCCCACCTCTTGAAGAATTTTCCACATTTTTTGTGGTCCACACAGTCAAAGGCTTTGGCATAATGAATAAAGCAGAACTAAATGTTTTTCTGGAACTCTCTTGCTTTTTTGATGATCCAACATCAAAAACATCTTGAAGTTCATGGTTTGAACATCTGGAAGTTCATGGTTCACATACTGTTGAAGCCTGGCTTGGAGAATTTTGAGCATTCCTTTACTAGCAAGTGAGATGAGTGCAATTGTGCGGTAGTTTGAGCACTCTTTGGCTTTGCCTCTCTTTGGGATTGGAATGAAAACTAATCTTTTTCAGTCCTGTGGCCACTGCTGAGTTTTCCAAATTTGCTGGCATATTGACTGCAGCACTTTTACAGTATCATCTTTTTGGATTTGAAATAGCTCAACTGGAATTCCATCACCTCCACTAGCTTTATTCATAGTGATGCTTCCTAAGGCCCACTTGACTTTGCATGCCATGATGTCTGGGTCTAGGTTGATGATCACACCATCATGATTATCCGGATCATGAAGATCTTTTTTGTATAGTTCTCTGTGTACTCTTGCCACATCTTCTTAATATCTTCTGCTTTTGTTAGGTCCATAGTATTTATGTCCTCTATTGTGCCATCTTTGCATGAAATGTTCCCTTGCTATCTCTAATTTTCTTGAAGAGATCTCTAGTCTTTCACATTCTATTGTTTTCCTCTATTTCTTTGCTTTGATCACAGAGGAAGACTTTCTTACCTCTCCTTGCTATTCCCTGGAACTCTACATTCAAATGGGTATATCTTTCCTTTTCTCCTTTGCCTTTCACTTCTTTTCTATTCAGAGCTACTTGCAGGGCTTCCTCAGACAACCATTTTGACTTTTTGCATTTCTTTTTCTTGGGGATTGTCTTGATCCATGCCTCCTGTACAATGTCATGAACCTCTGTCCATAGTTCTTCAGGCACTCTGTCTATCAGATCTAATCCCTTGAATCTGTCACTTCCACTGGATAATCATAAGGGATTTGATGTATGTCATACCTGAATGGTCTAGTGGTTTTCCTACTTTATTCAATTTAAATCTGAATTTGGCAATAAGGAGTTCATGATCTGAGCCACAGTCAGCTCCCAGTCTTGTTTTTGCTGACTGTATAGAACTTCTCCATCTTTGACTGCAGAGAATATAATCAATCTGATTTCGGTATTGACCATCTGGTGATGTCCATGTGTAGAGTCTTCTCTTGTGCTGTTGGAAGCAGGTGTTTGCTATGACCAGTGCGTTCTTTTGGCAAAAACCTATTAGCCTTTGCCTTGTTTCATCCTGTACTTGAAGGCCAAATTTGCCTGTTACTCCAGGTATTTCTTGACTCCCTACTTTTGCATTCAGTCGTGTCCGACTCTGTGCAACCCTGTGGATGGTAGCCCCCCAGCTATCTCTATCAATGGGGATTCTCCAGGCAAGAACACTGGAGTGGGTTGCCCTGCCCTCCTCCAGGAAATCTTCCTGACCCAGTGAGCTAACCCACATCTCCTATGTCTCCTACATTGGCACGTGGATTCCTTACCACCTGGGAAGCCCCTTTAAAGAGCTGTTTAACAGCTCTCCATTAGGCATGGAGGTAACTGTATATGACCAGGGTATCTGGAAAATTTGTACACAGAACATAATCTAGAATGATAGACTTTAATATGATTCTGATCTGAGGAGTCAAATAACTTGGTAAATTAAAGAAAAGGCAGCAAACGAGATCTAAATACCAAGATTATGACTAAAAGTTGGATCAGAATTTCTTTGGATGTGCTTCTGTCTGCCTCCATGCCTCCTGACATTAAAGTAGAAATTAGAAAAAAGAAAAATGACAGCAATGTGATTCTAAGTTTATCACCATAAAGTAAATGTTAATATGAATAAACTATGGTTTGATACTCTTCTCAAATCTAAATATTACAAGATCTGATGTTTATCATGAATTACAAGCAAAAAACCTAAAACTAAAAACTCTGCATAAAATAATCACCTTTTTCTCAAATATTTTAGCTAAGACAATTCTATTTAACTCAAAATTAAGATGAAATCCAAGTAACAAAGTTTGAACTCACCTCATTATGTTTAGGAGACATAAGGATATTACAAAACTAAATTTTGCAACTTGAATATATGTTTAAGATATTTTAATTAGGCTGTCAGTTTTAACTTGAATGTATGTCTTTATTCAAATAAGCACATACCTGAAAATATACATATATATGCAAATGAATTGATGCTTTTGAATGGTGGTGTTGGAGAAGACTCTTGAGAGTCCCTTGGACTGCAAGGAGATCCAACCAGTCCATCCTAAAAGAAATCAGTCCTGAATGTTCATTGGAAGGACTGATGTTGAAGATGAAACTACAATACTTTGGCCACCTGATGTGAAGAACTGATTCATTTGAAAATTCACTGATACTGGGAAAGACTGAAGGCAAGAGAAGGGAATGACAGAGGATGAGATGGTTGGATGGCATCACTGACTCAATGGACATGAGACTGAGTAAACTCCAGGAGTTGGTGATGGACAGGGAAGCCTGGCGTGCTGCAGTCCATGGGGTTGCAAAGAGTTGGACACAACTGAGTGACTGAACTGAACTGAACATATTTAGAATACTGGAGTATTCATTGCTAACTTGTTATGCTCAAAATCTAAAATACTGTAGACCAAAATAAATAAATAAATAAATAAAAATAAAATACTGTAGACCAGACTGTCATTTACTATAACCTCTAATCCTGTTTGCTGTTTACCTCCTGCTGATACATATAACATAATCCATTGTACAAAATTTTTGTGTGGTGGCCACTATCGTTATAACAATATGCTGCTTTCCTTTCTTGTTCAAAAAGTGTACTCATTCAATGTAGAAGAAAGCAAACCTTCCCTTCAACTCACACGGATATTTCTTGTCTCTAATAGCACTTTTCTCCTTTTTATTTTGATAACTTTCTAAATTGCTTTTTGTTTTTCTCCCCTAAAGTGAGATGACAATGGCATTTGAAGGGAAAGGGGAAAAAAAATAGAGAAATGATTACCACTGATTATCGTCTTCCTCTTTGCTTGCTTTCTTGATGCCTGAGTGTGCCTGGATGAGCTGGACTGTGTCTTAGTGCCTGCTGGGCAATTACTGTGCTGCTTATTTGCAGCTACAGTGATCCTACAAAGCACTGCTTTCTTGATCTTTCTGTCTTCAATTAGGAGATGACATGAATAACAAAAGTTATTCTTATTTTTATATAACAATAACTAAACTCTGCTTTTAATTTATGAAAAACAAACTGAAAAGAAGAACAAATGTGTGAATGAATTTAATTTATGTTGACTTGGAACATAGGGACCTGACATTGCCTCTGTAGATGTGAGACTTCATGGAAAGCAAACTTTTATTTATCCACTATGTACTAGATAACTCATTCATTTTAAAAGATGGGGTTTTGCATTTAATTTTTTTTAGAAAAAGCCAGTAGATTTAAAAATTCAACTCAGCCCAAGTTATTTGGCTGGCAGACCATAGGATGTAAAAAACAGTCCTCAATAATCACAGTTCTGATTCAGATGCAGTATTTTGATTATAGAGTGGCAGTTGAGAATGGGGTAGATTTCAATAATTTTAAGAACCAATCTGCCATTGTCTGAATAATCTCTTTGGCTGGTGATTATTGAATAAGCATTGTTTACCTGTGATTTTACCCAGAAAAGAGTATCATTTCATAGCAAAATGGGGATCTGTGAAGTATAAAATAAATTATCAATGTTCGAATAGCATATCCTAGGAATAGATAAAACTGGGTGGTTATTTTCTGTATTTTCAATTGAATGAAGTATTTGATTTTATTATAAATAGCAAAAATGCAATCATTTTTATGATAGTGTCAAAAAAGAGAAAGTGTCACTCAAGACCCTTAATGTAGTCTTCGCATAAACACTTATAATAACTGAGCTGCTTCTTTGAAAGGAACACAAAAGTAGTCAAGCTCTACTGTGAGTTACAATCCCAACTACTATTTTCATGCCTATTGCTGAAACCAATAGACTGTCATAAATTCAAAAGAAGTACTATGAAGTGAATTTAGTAAGCAGCCTGTTGCTGGATCAAAATATCACCAAGCACTTAGCTGGGTAGATAATCAGAGTAGGTCTGATCTGGAGACAACTACAAAATCCCAGCTAGCAAGGCAGAGTATCAAATAGCATTGATATATGTCTATGTAGAGAAATAGTTTGTGTCTTGAAGTTGGTGGCATAGGACATGAAACCTAGTCAAAAGACTTCAGATCTAAATTGGCTAGGAAGCAAATTAGAAGCACACCTTAGAACAACAACAAATTAAAGTATTACTCAGTCTTGTCCAACTCTTTGTGACCCCATGGAGTGTAGTCAGCCAGGCTTCTCTGTCCATGGAATTCTCTAGGTAAGAATACTGGAGTGGGCTGCCATTTTCTTCTCCAAGCGATCTTCTCAACTACGAATCAAATCCTGGTATCCTGACTAGGAAGCAAATTAGAAGCAAGCTGTAGAACAGTGTTGGAGAAGGAAATAGCACCCCACTCCAGTACTCTTGCCTGGAAAATCCCATGGATGGAGGAACCTGGTAGGCTACAGTCCATGGGGTTGCAAAGAGCTGAACACGACTGAGTGAGATTTCACTTCTTATAGAACAGTGCATCACAAATTTGTCCATGAATGAAAAGATGCATGCAAAAAACAGATTTTTAGACTCCACCAAGATCAGTAGCTCCAGATGAGGGAAGCTCTGAAATCTGTTTTTAATGCACATGGATGTTTCTGTAGATTAAATAAAGTAACTATCCTAAAAGAACTAAAATACAGAGTATTCATTCTCTATTCATTGAATAAATATTTCCTGAGAAATAAATATATACTTTCAAAGTGAGCTCTGATGTATTTGAGACTGGTCTTTGTAAACAGAGAAACTCATTAGTAGAAACCTAATTTTTAAAATTGATATTCAATTTGCTGATTCAATATATGAAAAACAGATCAAACATTTAAATTCAATCAACAAATCTTAATATACTTAGTGATTTAGTACAATTTAATTATCACTATTAAAAAGGCTTTTATACTATTTTGACTTTACATGTTTACATGTTATCAACAATTATAGTTTTAATAATTTGTGTTCTTTCTAAGCCCTTAAATTGTCTGAATAACTAAATGAACTCTTTCAAGCACTTAAATGATTCATAGATTCTAATGAATCAAGCTTAAATATGGTGAACTGGAGTTGTTTTGTGAATTTAAAGTAAAATATTCTTTTACTTACAACCAAACTCAAAGACAAAGGAAGCTACTTATTTATGTATTCTTAAATGGAATCAAAAATTTCCATGACAAATTGTATTAAAAATTGTCTAAAAGTAATTAATATATAAAAAGTATTGATAAATTTAAATATGTGCAATAAGACTTTGTGCATTTATTTCATCTATTTAATTCTAAGTTTTTCTTAATTAATAGCACATAATTACACAATCATGACACTTGATAACACCTCAAAAATCTTTTGTTATAATTTTCCCTGGATGAGTTTCATATCAACCAGAGAGTTGGGCTGGAAAGGTGAATTAGGGTAGAGGTTGCTTGAGACTCTCGTATAGTCACTAAAATGGAGATTTTTATATAACAAATGTTTTTATCTCTTAGCCCACATTTATACATTAAAATTAACTATTACTTGATTGTTAGCTTTTATTCATGTTTGCAAACTCAACCCATCCTAGACAAATATATTCAACATTTTCTTTGATTTAATTAATCAATCTACTAATTGATCTTGAATTATTTTATTATTATCTCTATTGGTGGCATATGACTCATAGCTATTTTAATGATAATAATTAGATTCTGTATCTCTCATTTGTATATAGTGGCACAGCTTTTATTGTCCTTATATGTTTGTTTGGGCCCTTCTCTTGGCTCTGGAGATAGAGAAGTTAAAAAAAAAGGCACAATTCTTACCATTATGCATATTGCATTGTAGTAGGGGAGAAACATAAGAAGAAGTTAAAACACATACAGAATCAAAACACACAAATTCAATCTATTTGCCAATAGTGGCATATGTTATGAAGAAAATAGTGCAGAGTAGAATAAAGGGGTAAGAGCAACAAGTTGGCAAATGGAGGGAAAAATGTTTTAAGTAAAAATGATAGGGAAAGCCATTCAGGTGATATATACTGGGATCTCAATAATATGAAGAGTCAGTGATGAGAAAATCAGGGCGAAAATATTCCAAATAGATAAATCATCAACATGGAGAAAAGGCTTAGATAAGGAAAAGGTGGGAGAGAAAAGCAATGAAAGTGAAACAGAGGAAGGAAGGAAGTAAGCCATATCTACTGGCGCTTAGTTTAGAGGTGGGAGCTTGTAGTCTGGGCAGGATAGGAGCCCACTTACTTACCACTGATGCATTGGTGAATTCAAGTACCTATTTTCTACTATGCCCTCTCCAGGTCCAGTTTAAGCAGTTCCCAGAGGTTGTCGGTCCCATTTGACTCCCTGGGCGTCAGCCTCTTGCTCCAAACAAAACCCATTTCCCTCTCCTAACTGTCCCAACCTCCCAAGGTATGAAGATGTGATTTTACCACAGTATTTTCAGATTCTCTAAGTGGGAGCCACCGTGTCCTCATCAGAACCAGACAAGACATTGTGACTAGTTGTCCAGAAAGGGTCAGTATCACAGCCCAGAAATGCGGACTGTTCATTCTCCAATGAGCGGCGGTGGGACAATGAAAGATAACAGATTGGAGCTAGCAGATAAAGAACTGGTTTTTGTATACTTTCAAATAGTCTATCTGTAAGACAGCCCACTTTACCTGGTAAATAACTGCATTTTCTTTGGAAACTGAGGCCAGCTCAGTTCAAATAATTTTGAATTTGCTTCTTCTATATCATTTCCTCTTTTTTTCCCCCTCACTCTTATTATCTTTCAATCTCCCCAGACTTAGGATGAACTGTCGGCATTGGGCCAGACGTGAAGGGCCACATTGCGGGTGCTGTGGTGTGATGTCAGTGCCGTTATTAAAGTTTTAGCTTTGGTTTGCCTGGGGCACAACCAAAGGGGCAAGGCAAGGCACTGGGAGGCCGATACTGTCAAATACCTGTAAGAACAGAATAAATACATAAACTACGGGGTTTTAGAAAAGGCAGAGGAACCAGAGATCAAATTGCCAACATCCGCTGGATCATCGAAAAAGCAAGAGAGTTCTAGAAAAACATCTATTTCTGCTTTATTGACTATGCCAAAGCCTTTGACTGTGTGGATCACAAGAAACTGTGGAAAATTCTGAAAGAGATGGGAATACCAGACCACCTGATCTGTCTCTTGAGAAACCTGTATGCAGGTCAGGAAGCAACGGTTAGAACGGGACATGGAACAACAGACTGGTTCCAAATAGGAAAAGGAGTACGTCAAGGCTGTATATTGTCACCTGGCTTATTTAACTTATATGCAGAGTACATCATGAGAAATGCTGGGCTGGAAGAAGCACAAGCGGGAATCAAGATTGCTAGGAGAAATACCAATATGCAGAGGACACCACCCTTATGGCAGAAAGTGAAGAGGAACTAAAGAGCCTCTTGATGAAAGTGGAAGAGGAGAGTGAAAAAGTTGGCTTAAAGCTCAACATTCAGAAAACAAAGATCATGGCATCTGGTCCCATCACTTCATGGGAAATAGACGGGGAAACAGTGGAAACAGTGTCAGACTTTATCTTTTTGGGCTCCGAAATCACTGCAGATGGTGACTGCAGCCATGAAATTAAAAGACGCTTATTCCTTGGAAGGAAAGTTATGATCAACCTAGATAGCATATTGAAAAGCATAGACATTACTTTGCCAACAAAGGTCCGTCTACTCAAGGCTATGGTTTTTCCAGTGGCGGATGTGAGAGCTGAACTGAAAAGAGCTGACCTTGGAAGGAAAGCTATGATCAACTAGATAACATTGAAAACAGACATTACTTTGCCAAAAAGGTCCATCTACTCAAGGCTATTTTTCAGTGGTCATGTATGGATGTGAGAGTTGGACTGTGAAGAAAGCTGAGCGCCGAAGAATTGATGCTTTTGAACTGTGGTGTTGGAGAAGACTCTTGAGAGTCCCTTGGACTGCAAGGAGATCCAACCAGTCCATTCTGAAGGAGATCAGCCCTGGGTGTTCTTTGGAAGGAATGATGCTAAAGCTGAAACTCCAGTACTTTGGCCACCTCATGCAAAGAGTTGACTCATTGGAAAAGACTATGATGCTGGGAAGGATTGGGGGCAGGAGGAAAAGTGATGACAGAGAATGAGATGGCTGGATGGCATCACCGACTCGATGGACTTGAGTTTGAGTGAACTCCCGGAGATGGTGATGGACAGCGAGTCTTGGCATTCTGCGATTCATGGGGTTGCAAAGAGTGGAACATGACTGAGCGACTGAACTGACTGATGGGGTTGATAATTGCTTTTAATGATTTTTGTCTTACTCAATTCAGGCTATTATACCAAATTTCAGTTCTTTGCTGAGATTTGGGAGTGACAATGAACGAAAAGTAAAGCATAAATTACACAAATTTTAAGCCAGCCTTGTGTCAGCAAACTCCTTGTATAGGTTGAAGAGATTTAATGCTATACCTCCTGCTAGAGGAGAGGGTAATCTCTATAGGAAGATGGCACCATCTAAGGTATATACAATTTTCAAACATAATGAGAAGGATATTTTTAAAACTAAGAGAAACAAATTAGAAACAAACAACAGAAAAAACTCATCCCCAGACCCAGAGATTAGAGATGTCAAAAAAGGACATTAAAATATGTGTGAATTAAGGAAACAGATAAGATGAAGAATTTCATCAGATTTGGCATCAACAAAGAATAATCAGTAATGCAAATGTAGGCAGATGGTAATGAAGTTAAAATGGTTATGACAATATTTCTTAAAATTTAGGAGCGACTAAATCATTTGGGATCATGTATATTCACCTAAAATCATTATTTGAAAATACATAAAGGAAAATGTGACAAAATAAATTGGAATTGTTGAAACATATTAAAATGTATAGCTTCTAAAGTAAATTTCAAGTTTACAATACAGTATAATTATCTTTAATCCCTACACTGTACCTAAGATCTCCAGACCTTAGTACCTGCATAACTAAATTTGGTACTTTTAGACCAATATCTTCCCATTTTTCCCACCTCTCAACCTCTGGCAACCAGTAGTCTTCTCTCTACTTTTATGAATTTGACCTTTGCAGATTCCACAATATATGTGAGATCATGCAGTATTCAATTTTTTTGTTCCTGGCTTATTTCACTTAACATAACATCCTCCAGTTTCATTCATGTGGTCATAAATGACAGGATCTCCCTTTTGAAGTCTGAATAGCTTTGCTTTAAAAGTGTATTACACTGAACTTTACCCATTCATCAATCAACAAGTGAGGTGGTGCCAGTGGTAAAGAGCCCAACTGCCAGTGCAGGAGAGATAAGAGACGGTGGTTCCATCCCTGGGCCAGGCAGATCCCCTGGAGGAGGGCATGGCAACCCTTTCCAGTATTTTTGCCTGGAGAATCTCATGGACAGAGGAGCCTGGTGGACCACACTCCATGGGGTCACAAAGACTCGGACACAACTTAAGTGACTTAGCATGCATGCCCTCTGAATAATGCTGCTGTGAGCGGGGAAGTACAGACTTGTTAGAAATATTAGTTTCACTTCCTTTGGAAAATAGACCAAGAGGAGGAATTTCTAGATCATACGGTAGTTCTACTTTTAATTTTTTCAAGAACCTCTATACTGTTCTCCATAGTGAGTGTACAGAGTAACATTTCCTCCTACAATGGATGCTGGGCTGTGTTTAGTTGCTCGGTCATGTCTACCGGCTGCAACACCACTGCAATTTGTAGAGGGTTCCCTTTTGCCACATCCTCACCAGGTGAGGGCACCCCACTCCAGTACTCCTGCCTGGAGACTCCCATGGATGGAGGAGCCTGGTAGGATGCAGTCCATGGGGTCTCGAAGAGTCAGACACGACTGAGCGACTTCACTTTCATTTTTCACTTTCATGCATTGGAGAAGGAAATGGCACCCCACTCCAGTGTTCTTGCCTGGAGAATCCCGGGGACGGGGAGCCTAGTGGGCTGCCGTCTATGAGGTCGCACAGAGTCGGGCACAACTGAAGCGACTTAGCAGCAGCAGCAGCAGCAGCAGCAGCACTTACTATCTTTTGTCTTTTTGAGAGTAGCCATTCTGACACATGTGAAGTGATACCTCCTTCTGATTTTGAATTCCATTCCCTTGACAATGAGACATGTCAAACATGTTATAAACTCCTTGGCCATTTGCATGTCTTCTGTCTCTTGGCCCAGTATTTGTTCTTTTGTTGTTGAACTATTTGAATTCCTTATATACTTTTAATATTAACCCCTTATTAAATATATGATTTGCAAGTCTTTCTCCCATTTCATAAATTACATTACCTACTGTTCATTGTTTCCTTTGTTGTGTGGGAGCTTTTTAGTTTGATGCAATCCCATTTTTTTCTTTCATGCTTTTAACTTTAAAGTCATATCCAAAAAGTAATTGCCCAGACCAACCTCAAAAGGTTTCATCCCTAAGTTTCATTCCATGAGTTTAGTTTCAGGTCTTATACTTAGATCTTTACCATTTTGAGTTGACTTCTGTGTACTAGGAGAGTAAATATTAAGTGTTCTTACACACACAAGATGGTAACCATGCATGGTGATAGATATGTCCATTAACTTGATTGTGGTAATCCTTACATAGTATACATAGGATCAAAACATCAAATCACACACTTTAAATATATATAATTTCTGCATCACTAAATCTGGAAAACAAAAATTGTAGTTCATATTGGAGAAGAAAAAAAGGTCAAATTAATGATTTATTGCTTTTAAGAGCAAAAGGAAAAAAAAAAATCAAAGCAAAAGAAATAGAACCTCAAACAAGTAGAAAATAAATACCTAATGGAAGAATGATATAAAATGGGGAGACAGAAGATAAAGCAAACAATGTAAGAAATTATAAACAAAAGGCACCACCATAAACCTTTCAGAAATTAAAAAGGCTTCAGATCTTGGAGTAACATTATGACAATAATTTTAAAATCAAGGTGAAATAGATGAGTTCCTAGAAAAATAGATCTATCAAATTAAATCCAAAAGGATAGATAATAAAGTCAGAATAATCATGATCTAATCAAGAAATAATTTACATAATTACTTTTAAAAGTTCTCACTTAGAAATCTGTCTCAGATAGCTCCATTGTTCTCAAAGTTAAAGATCAGCAATGTTATTAACATTTCTTCTCATATTACAATAGTATAAAAAACAGACTTTCCCACTCCATTTATTAAGCCAGAATAATACTCAGCAAAAAAATAAATAAACAAACAATATTTCTAATGAACACAGACCAAAAAAAATTTAACAAATTGAATACATCAACTATAGCATAATCAACCAGGATTAAATTTGATTTATTTTAGAAATAAATAGAAAAAGTTAAAAATTGTATCCTAACCTACTGTATTTAAAGAACACAGGATAGAAGCACAATTATTTAAATAGATGTCTAAAAATGTATTAGTTGAAATCAAACAAACATTGAGAGAAAAATGGGAAGAATTTTCTTTTTTGAGAAAGATCATTAACAAAAGAATTACAGCTAACACCATGGTGTTACCTGGAGGATAAGGATGTTGCAATTCTCAGACAAAACCCTAATGACTAATGGAGCCGTAATGCCTTCATACCTGAAGACTATTTTCACTTGGAGGATGGTACTCCTGGCATGCTACTGGTCCCAGGGTTTTAGTAGAGTGTTAGCTCCTCACTACGGGATGCCAAGTGACTAAGTGACTGGAATGTCCCATTATGACTTAGTTGCTATTGGAATACTTGGTCATAAGATCAGGTGAGTATATTATAATATGAAAGTAATACATTTGTATCTGGACTCAAGAAAAATAAAATTGGACTGAGGATTTCATGTGGATTGAGATTTTCATGTTACTTATATCAGCTCACATCAGTTTCTTGCCCTATAACTGTTGGGTTTGTGGGGAGAAGGGTAAATTTCTTAAAACTAACTCATAGGACAGAAAAGAACTTAGTCCTTGCTCACAGTGGATTGAAGAAATAGATTTGCAACAGTTGCAAATGGACTTATTCCATACTACAGCCTCCCCTGGGGGAGCTCTGAAAAATAGTGGTGAAGAGAAATCATTCCCAGCAGCAGAGCTGCTTGTCTTCTGTATTCACAGGTTTGGGATCTGGGGAGTCAACCAATCCAGCATCTGAAAATATTAAAACAGAAATTCCAGAAGATTCTAAAAAGCAAAACTTGATGTTGCGACATGTTAGCAAAAGTTTACATTGTGTTCAGTATTATAAGTAATCTAAAGATGATTTAAAGTATATAGGACAATATGCATAGGTTATACGTAAGTACTACGTCACCTTATATATGGGACTTGAGCTTCCTCAGATTTGGGGATCTGCAGGGGTCCTGGAACCAATTCCCCACAGATACTGAGTGACCACTGGGTGTGGTGTGTCCAAAAGCAAGCTCTTGGTTTTGTTCTCTCAATTCAGTTGCTATTATTACCTATTAGGGACTGAATGTTTGTGTCCCCTCAAATCCATATGTTGAAACTTAATGCCCAACATAATGCTATTTGGGAGGTGTGGCTTTTGGAAGGTGCTTAGAACTCAAAAGTGGAACCCTCAAATGGAATTAATGTTCTTATGCAAATGGCTTAGAAAGCTCCCCTGTCCCTTCCTTCCACCATGTGAAGTTATAGTGAAAATGTTGCCATTTAGGAAGCAGATACTAACCAAACACTGCTCCATGGTCTGTGAGAAATAAGTGTCTGTTGTGTATAAGCTACCCAGTCTGTTGTTTTGTTATGGCAGCTGCTAGAGCCAGAAAATATATATGTTGTATCCTAACTAGTGTATAAACACATTATCTAAAAATATTTCTATATAACCATCTATGTCTGTATTAAGCTAAAAATCTAGAAACATTTTATATACCGTTTATGTCTGTATTAAGACATAAAGATGTCTCCAACGCTAATCCATTACTGCATGGTTTATATTAGCTTTCCACCCCAACTGTGAGAAACCAAACTTAAATTATCTGCCATCCATTTAATTGCTTCTTTCCTGTATACAGGCTTCCCTGATAGCTCAGTTGGTAAAGAATCCACCTGCAAATGCAGGGGATGCTGGTTCAATTCCTGGATCCGGAAGATCCACTGGAGATGGGGTAGGCCACCCACTCCAGTATTCTCAGGCTTCCCTTGTGGCTCTGCTGGTCCACCTGCAATGTGAGAGACCTGGGTTCGATCCCTGGGTTAGGAAGTTCCCCAGAGAAGGGAAAGGCTAGCCACTCCAGTATTCTGGCCTGGAGAATTCCATAGACTGTATAGTCCATGGGGTCGTGAAGAGTCAGATACAACTGAGTGAACATAGGTAGACATTCCTGTATACAGTTATAGGAGTTACAGACTTTACCAAACACGCTAAACCCATGTTCCTATTGTTCTCCATTTTAGTAAATGTCTCCAACATTTGTCAATTTCATTGGCCAAGAACCTTAGAGTTATCTTTGGATGCCCCCTTCCCTCATGTCCCACGTCTCAATCACTTACAAATCTTACTGACAACTTTTACCTCTAATCATGTTTCCTCACTTTCACTTCGGTTGTCTCTCATCTGGACCACTGCAGTTGCCTACTAAGTGCTCTCTCCCTTTCCATTATCGCTTCTCTCCCTAATGGGATTCTCTACACCAGAGCTACAGCACCTTCAAGAAAAATTCTAAAAAATTATGTCATACTTGTGGAAAAATAGTTGTCTCATCAGTTTCAAAATACCACTCAGGGTCTTTTCCATGGCCTAGAACTTCATGTTTTGCCATTACTTTATTCTCACTGTTTTCAGCTTTTCTGATCTTTTATTCTTCAAGTGTTTTAAGCATGCTCTCAAATTAAAGATCATTTGTTGAGAGCATTATTATAGTTATTGTTATTATAGTTATAGTTTTTATATAGTTATATATATAACATTATATATATTTTATATATTTTATATTTAATATATAATATACATTACTATATATATAACATCATTATAGTTATAGTTCATCTATAAGGCATAGAGAGCATTATTAGTGTTATTCTTCCACTCAATATGCTCCTGAAGCCTTCAGTCCTTTCTTATCTGTTTCATGAAAACTTCCCAGAGAGGTTTTCTTCGGTCACCTATCCAAAATACTGCTTCGTCCCTCAGTCTTTATCTCTTACTCTTAATTTTGAGTATGAGAAGCTTAACTTTGTGCTTCACATGAGTTGTCACTGTGTCGTATAACAGTATAAGTTTGCTTGTTTATAAATCTACTTATTACATCTTATTCGCTAACATATCAGCTTTCCATGGCAAAGATTTATACCTTTTCACTGTTTTATCTGTATGTCCAATCATGTTCACAGTAGGCACTAGATAAACATTTTGAGAAATTAATCAATTTTGAAAAATCAGAGCTTCTCTTAAAGCCTGCCATGAGGTTACATACCTAATATTCCTTACCCTGATCTCAACTAGAGATAAGACCTGTCCAAGCGTTTCACGTAAGGACTTTTGATGAATGTAGTTGGTAGGATAAGAGAGTCAGAAGGAAATTACATAGAGGGCCAATGAAACAATTGAAATTTATAAAGTTTCTATTATCCATCTTAAGTAGCACACTTTTCTATGATTTTTAAAAGTATTAACATTCTAAAAAATTAAAGTGATATAACAGTTTTGTCTGTATCTCTTTGATACCTATTGCTATTTATTTGCTAGTGATCTTTCTTTCACTCCTCCAAACCTCTACGATAAGTTTGTGGAGAACGGTTAGCTCTTATTATATGGGGAATTCAGAAAGTCTAACACAAAGTCAAGTAATTTATTTATCTGTTAAATTAATGTCTGTCATTACAATAATAGAGTCTCTAAAACAAACGACTAAAGTTAATAATTCTTTGTTTCTTGTTAAAAATAAGCCAATGTGATTTGCTTTCCTTTTTCTTCAAACAGACAAAAACTGTGTTTGTAGCTTGAGATACTTTCATTGCTTTCTCTTTCTTGTGAAATGTATTAAACATTATTCTTAGAATTTACCTTATATTTAACAGAGGGCTCCCCCTGCTTTGAACCTCATAGTATTGAGGATACTATGGCTCTTTCTGCTGCTATAACTAACTTATTGTAATCAGTATGACTTGCTTTTTTTTTTTTACTATTGATATCTCATGGCAACTTGGACTTAAGTATACAGAATATTATTTTTCTAAATAATCTCTGATTGGAAGACAGCTTCTAAATAATGCAGATGAACTATTCCATGCTCTAAATGAAGGATTAGTACAGGAGCACTGATAATCCACCTGATTTGCTGGCTTTTCTTCAAATGAACTACTAAGCTAGATCGTTTCTGGCAAGCTCCATCTGAGAGGTCTCCTCAAAATCATCCTTTTTCCTATTCATTGGATTTGCTCCTTCAGGGTCACTGTCAGACTGTGTAACTGGCCTTCTCCTGGCTTCTGATTTTTATTGTATCATGAATCCAGCTCCACCTACTTCCCTGTTACTTTTAAACTTACGACCTGCAATGGCTGAGCTCATTAACTTTCTCAACTGTAAATTTAAGCTACCTCTATGCAATCCAGACCTCAAACATGCAAAGACCACGTTCTGACTTCTGCATAGCCTCTCCAATTAACTTCTAATTTCATCACTCATCCCTTTTCTTAGAGGGTAGGAGAGGTACCTTTCAAGTCCCACAGTGAAGTCAGTATATGACTTTATAAATGAAGTATAAAAAGAGAAGCAACAAAAATGCATTTCTAAACATGCCAAGAAACTCATAATCATTTCATACAGGTTTACATTTTTGCGGTGGGGTTAAAAATGTAGTATTTATTGCAAAAGTAAATTATATTACACCTTGCAATGATATTATAAAATATAAACTTTTGCTTTTTAAATATATATTAATATTGTATTGACTACATTATTGTAATATTATAGTACATTTATATTAACGTTATATATATAATATTGCTGCTGCTGCTGCTAAGTCGCTTCAGTCGTGTCCGACTCTGTGCGACCCCAGAGATGGCAGCCCACCAGGCTCCCCCGTCCCTGGGATTCTCCAGGCAAGAACACTGGAGTGGGTTGCCATTTCCTTCTCCAATGCATGAAAGTGAAAAGTGAAAGTGAAGTCGCTTAGTAGTGTCCAACTCTTCGTGACCGCATGGACTGCAGCCTACCAGGCTCCTCTGTCCATGGGATTTTCCAGGCAAGAGTACTGGAGTGGGGTGCCATTGCCTTCTCCTATATATAATATTAGGAACCCCAAATTGTTAGCACAGCAATGAAATGTCACCAATATTTATAATTTAACTTAAACCTATATTTGAAATCTTCATAGCTAAATACAACATATCTGAAATGCTGAAACGCTGCTGATATACAACCACTCATAGGACTGTATAATTTTGGTGCTTTGAGAGCTTTAAAGGCTTTTAAGAAACAAGGGAATTCAAATGCTTATAGAGTGGAAGTTCCCTCTGAGGGGTGCAATATTTGGCTGGATAATCATAGTATTATCAATTGCAATGTAGCCAGCAACTGAGGAATAGCTAGTAGGATGTTCAGTTCAGTTCAGTTGCTCAGTCATGTCCGACTCTTTGTGACCCAATGAACCCCAGCACGCCAGGCCTCCCTGTCCATCACCAACTCCCAGAGTCTACACAAACCTATGTCCACTGAGTCGGTGATGCCATCCATATATCTCATCCACTATCATTCCCTTCTCCTCCTGCCCTCAATCTTTCCCAGCATCAGGGTCTTTTCTTTTTTTTTTTTTCTAACTTTATTTTATTCTTAAATTTTACATAATTGTATTAGTTTTGCCAAATATCAAAATGAATCTGCCACAGGTATAAACGTGTTCCCCATCCTGAACCCTCCTCCCTCCTCCCTCCCCATACCATCCCTCTGGGTCGTCCCAGTGCACTAGCCCCAAGCATCCAGTATCGTGCATCGAACCTGGACTGGCAACTCATTTCTTACATGATATTTTACATGTTTCAATGCCATTCTCCCAAATCTTCCCACCCTCTCCCTCTCCCACAGAGTCCATAAGACTGTTCTATACATCAGTGTCTCTTTTGCTGTCTCATACACTGGGTTATTGTTACCATCTTTCTAAATTCCATATATATGCGTTAGTATACTGTATTTATGTTTTTCCTTCTGGCTTACTTCACTCTGTGTAATAGGCTCCAGTTTCATCCACCTCATTAGAACTGATTCAGATGTATTTTTTTTAATGGCTGAGTAATACTCCATTGTGTATATGTACCACAGCTTTCTTATCCATTCATCTGCTGGTGGACATCTATGTTGCTTCCATGTCCTGGCTATTAGAAACTGTGCTGTGATGAACATTGGAGTACACGTGTCTCTTTCCCTTCTGGTTTCCTCAGTGTGTATGCCCAGCAGTGGGATTGCTGGATCATAAGGCAGTTCTATTTCCAGTTTTTTAAGGAATCTCCACACTGTTCTCCATAGTGGCTGTACTAGTTTGCATTCCCACCAACAGTGTAGGAGGGTTCCCTTTTCTCCACACCCTCTCCAGCATTTATTATTTGTAGACTTTTGGATGGAAGCCATTCTGACTGGTGTGAAATGGTACCTCATAGTGGTTTTGATTTGCATTTCTCTGATAATGAGTGATGTTGAGCATCTTTTCATGTGTTTGTTAGCCATCTGTATGTCTTCTTTGGAGAAATGTCTATTTAGTTCTTTGGCCCATTTTTTGATTGGGTCGTTTATTTTTCTGGAGTTGAGCTGTAGTTGTTGCTTGTATATTTTTGAGATTAGTCTTCAATATCCGCAAATCAATCAATGTAATACACCACATTAACAAATTGAAAAATAAAAACCATGTGATTATCTCAATAGATGCAGAGAAAGCCTTTGACAAAATTCAACATCCATTTATGATAAAAACTCTCCAGAAAGCAGGAATAGAAGGAACATACCTCAACATAATAAAAGCTATATATGACAAACCCACAGCAAACATTATCCTCAATGGTGAAAAATTGAAAGCATTTCCTCTAAAGTCAGAAACAAGACAAGGGTGCCCACTTTCACCATTACTATTCAACATAGTTTTGGAAGTTTTGGCCACAGCAATCAGAGCAGAAAAAGAAATAAAAGGAATCCAAATTGGAAAAGAAGAAGTAAAACTCTCACTATTTGCAGATGACATGATCCTCTACATAGAAAACCCTAAAGAGTCCACCAGAAAATTACTAGAAATAATCAATGACTATAGTAAAGTTGCAGGATATAAAATCAACACACAGAAATCCCTTGCATTCCTATACACTAATAATGAGAAAACAGAAAGAGAAATTAAGGAAACAATTCCATTCACCATTGCAACGGAAAGAATAAAATACTTAGGAATATATCTACCTAAAGAAACTAAAGACCTATATATAGAAAACTATAAAACACTGGTGAAAGAAATCAAAGAGGACACTAGTAGATGGAGAAATATACCATGTTCATGGATTGGAAGAATCAATATAGTGAAAATGAGTACACTACCCAAAGCAATTTATAGATTCAACGCAATCCCTATCAAGCTACCAACAGTATTCTTCACAGAGCTAGAACAAATAATTTCACAATTTGTATGGAAATACAAAAAACCTCGAATAGCCAAAGCGATCTTGAGAAAGAAGAATGGAACTGGAGGAATCAACGTACCTGACTTCAGGCTCTACTACAAAGCCACAGTTATCAAGACAGTAATATTGATCAATGGAATAAAATAGAAAGCCCAGAGATAAATCCATGCACATATGGACACCTTATCTTTGACAAAGGAGGCAAGAATATACAATGGATTAAAGACAATCTCTTTAACAAGTGGTGCTGGGAAATCTGGTCAACCACTTGTAAAAGAATGAAACTAGACCACTTTCTAACACCATTCACAAAAATAAACTCAAAATGGATTAAAGATCTAAATGTAAGACCAGAAACTATAAAACTCCTAGAGGAGAACATAGGCAAAACACTCTCCGACATACATCACAGCAGGATCCTCTATGACCCACCTCCCAGAATATTGGAAATAAAAGCAAAAATAAACAAATGGGACCTAATTAACCTTAAAAGCTTCTGCACACCAAAGGAAACTATTAGCAAGGTGAAAAGACAGCCTTCAGAATGGGAGAACATAATAGCAAATGAAGCAACCGACAAACAACTAATCTCAAAAATATACAAGCATCAGGGTCTTTTCAAATGAGTCAGCTCTTCGCATCAGGTGGCCAAAGGATTGGAGTTCCAGCTTCAACATCAGTCCTTCCAATGAACACCCAGGACTGATCTCCTTTAGGATGGACTGGTTGGATCTCCTTGCAGTCCAAGGGACTCTCAAGAGTCTTCTCCAACACCACAGTTCAAAAGCATCAATTCTTCTCTGCTCAGCTTTCTTCACAGTCCAACTCTTACATCCATACATGACTGCTGGAAAATCATAGCCTTGACTAGACTGATCTTTAGGAGTCACATAAAGTCTTAATGGTCAATGCAATTATTTCTCTGTATGTATCTCTCCTAGTTTTGTTACACAAAGAAGAGCTCTTCTAAGGACATTGTAATAATTTCAACAAACCCTAGGAAGATTTGCTTTTGACATCTTGAATTTCTCTGACCCATAACTATTTGGAAACAACCTCTCACCAAATACTGTGTGAACATTTAAGTTTCTTTGTGTGTGTGTTAGTCACTCAGTCATGTCCCACCCTTTGCAATCCCATGGACTGTAGCCCACCAGGCTCCTCTCTCCTTGGAATTCTCCAGGCAAGAATACTGGAGTGGGTTGCCATTCCCTTTTCTAAGGGATTTTCCAGACCCAAGGATTGAACCCAGGTCTCCTGAACTGTATACAGATTCTTTAACCATCTGAGCCACTAAGTTTCTCTAACCCAGGACAAATGCTAGGAACCCAGCATTTATTTAAAAATTTATTTAAAAATAAAATCTCACTGGGCTTCCCTGGTGGCTTAGTGGTAAAGAATCCATTGCCCAATGCAGGAGACACAGGTTCTCTCCCTAATCTGGGAAGATCCCACATGCCATGGGGCAGCTAAGCCCATGTGCCACAGCTACTGAGCTCACTCACCACATCTCCTGGACTCTGCAGGCCCTAGAGCCGGTGCCCCAGAACAAGAGAAGCCACTACAATCAGGAGCTCTGGGGCTGCAACTAGAGAAAGCCCACGTGGCAAGGAAGACCCTGAGTACAGCCAAAAATAATAAATAGATAATTTTTATTGAAAAAAAGCAAAATCACACTAATTACTAGTATTCTGAAAGATTATTCACATGCCTAAGATTTATTCTTCCTTGGACATACTCTTAAGAATGCCTGCAAAAGACAGTCTCTGAGTTACTTGTCTCTGGCTAAACCTGGGAGAAACATCTATCAACTCCATGAACTGTGTCTACAACAGTTCATGTAAGTCTACTAGCTTGTAGACTTACAAGCTAGTAATACACATGCATATAACAGTTAAGGGTGAAAACATAACTGCCTAAGATGGCGGTTTAGAATAAAATAGCAAGAAAAAAAAATTCTGAGCAGGGCCAGACTTCAAAGAATTTGTTTAACCAATGTTAAATAAAGACTAATAAACAAAAAGAAGTCCCAAGGAAAGGCAGGGGTGTCTTTCAGTATTCAAAAATGCTAGAATGACCAAAATTAAAAGTTCATTAAAGGAGCCAAGCAGTATATTTGAGTTGCAGAATAGATTTAATTTAAAACTAGATCAGTAGAGATAGTGTAAACAAGAACAAGTAATGTAGAAAAATTAACAGTTTCAGAGAAATGTGAAATACCTCTAAGCATATCAACAGACATGTAATGAGAATATTAGAAAGAGGGAGGAGAGAAAGGAGTAGAAAAAAAATATTTGAAGATATATGGTTGAAAATACCCCAAATTTGATGAAAAGCATTAATTTACACATCTGAGAAGTTCAGTAAAGCTCAAGAAGAATGACCACAAAGAGATCCAAACACACACACACATCATACTCAAAAGCCAAATATAAGAGAAACATTTGAAAGTAGCAAGAGAAAAAATTACTCAACACATACAAGGGAACCCTGAACAAATTAACAAATACCTTTTTATCTGTAACAATGGAAGCCAGCAAGCAGTGAGATGACATATTCACAATGCTGAGAGAAATAAAATAATCTACCAAGAATCCTGTATTTAGCAAAGCTATCTTTTGAAGAAATTACTAAATGTTCCTACATAAACAAGACTGAGATATTCCACTAGTATGAAACCTGCTTCACAAGAAATACTCAAGAAAGTTATCCAAGCAGAAAGCAAGTGACACTAAGTTAAATTAAAGTGATATTAATAAGTTAATTAATAAATTAAATAATAATACATATTATTATTAAAGTGATATAATTTAAAGTATAAATATCAAAGTAAAATATAACTAAACCTATTTATGATATTTATAAAATATAAAATATTTATGACATATATGATAAAATAAATATCAAAGTAAAATATAAAGTAAAGTAAAATATTACAATAGATTACGGTGATATTAATTCAAATTCACAAGGGATAAAAAAAGAGCTCAAGTTATGATAGACACTGTAGAGATTTATTTCTCCTTATCCATTTCATTGGTTTTAAAGTACTTGTATTTAACTGACTTAAAATACCCCTCTACAGTGACTGTGTTCTGAAAATGAACATAGTAAACATGAATTTTACCTTCTCAAAAATGTGTAAGGCAGAGGAGAAAAGTAGGGAATTGTGAAGACTTTTGTACTTTTAGAAAATCAGGGAGTTCGAAGGGGCTCAGATCATAGATGAGAAAGAATGATGTACAGCACTGAAGAGCATTTGCTAGATTTCTGACCTGGGCTCTGAGTTAAGGGTAAATCCAAGGTCATATTCCTGGAAGCACTATGAAATATTTGGACTTGGTGTCTCATTTTCATTTGACTTATTTCAGAAATTTGTAATAACAATTCTCTTGGTAAAATTTTAGCCAGGTGTATATCTGAGTCCCACAGATTTCTATAGAGCAAGAAATTTCATCTTTTTGAAAAGTGATTGTTGCCTTTAAATAATTTATGTCAAGTTCAAGGGAATTAGGAAAGTGAATCTGGAGAGGGTTAAGATTCATTTACTTAACAGTAAGAGAAACAAAGGAATCAGACATAACTCAGCAATTAAACAGCAACAAGGACTAACCCTAGGATCTATTTTAAATGCAGAGTAGTAGTTCCATTCATCTGGCTATGTTTGAGGATCACTGTGAAATATTTCTGTGTTGTCAACTACTTCTACCTGTAGCTCATTGCCTTACAACAAAAATGAATTGGGTGCTTTTAATAGGTCATTTACAAGCAGATAATTGGAACAAAGGCAAAGACTTGTTTAGTGGCTAATGAACATGCTTGCTCTAAACAAAAGGAAAAGGAAGAATCTTCAAAAAAAAGTGTTTAATCCCAATATTTCAATGATGGGAAAACTTTTTTTTTTTTTTTAATATGTGAGTATTTATGTACTACAAAGAATGTCTTTTAGACTCAGTGTAATCTTTCTGCATCTTGACTAATAAGGTCCCTTGCCTGTAGGTCATGTCTTCAACAGAAAAAATTACTCTGAGTGGATCTATTTCATTCAAAAGTTTTATATCTGAGTATTTAAAACAGCTGAGAAATCCTCAAAATAATACTTTTCCTTCATGTTTGTTATTATTGCTAGTTCTTTTTTGTCCCATCCTCCACCAGAACTGCAGTGGCATTTCCTAACTAGGAGTGCATATCTATCTTAGCAGATTTTTAAGGCCTTGCTTCATTTTGAGATAAATGAGTGAGTTCTGGGTCACTGGTTAAGATCAAACACCAGACAGGTAAGATCACCAGACAGGTATGAAGTAACTTTAATTGTGCAGGAGGCATAAGTCTCCTACTCGAGTCTCTCAGTTTATTTCTATGTTATAATCTAGGCAAACAAACGGCAAAACTGCAAAAAGAATCCGATCCCAAGGATTTCTGAAATGTATCACTATGATTTAGTTTAGCTACTAGTAATTAACAATGACAATAAAAACAACAAGAAGTATTCACTGAAAAAAAATGTGCTGTCTTGCAGCAACCCTCTGTACTTACTGGCTTTTAACCTAATTTACATACATCTGATTGTGCTCCATAAAAATTTAGAGCTCCCACTGTAGTAAATCGGAATTTGTTTTGTTTAATAAAAATATTGCCAGATAGCAACTGTCAGTTAGAAAATTAGATTTAATTTCCCTTTATGAGTAATTAGCTGTGAGCATCTCGGCTCTCTTTAGGCATATAATTAACTTTTCTAATCAAATGTAACTTCTTTTGTGTTGAAGATAGTACAATGAGCTTTGTCATCAAATACTACACTTCCTATTCATGACAGACATAAGTGAAATAAATTGTTTACTCTATTTTACTCCTGAGATTTTAACATGGAAATGAGAAACAAACAGGAAAGATGTAAAGAGTTGCTAATGGCAAGGTTTCTTTGTTTGGAAAGGCATTTCAGTTCTAAATTTCTATTTTCAATATGCTGTTGAGACTCTGAAATTGCAATCAGGTATATGAAAAACTGGACATGAGCAGGCATTCGGCGGTCCAGCTCTACTCTGTGCCTTCAGGTCACCCTGAGCAGAATTTACATCAGAACCATTCAGCTCTAGCCTGGCTTGCTTCCATCATTCTGGGCGAGAGCTCAGAGATAGAGCTACATGATATAAACGTAGCTGTTTAAGAAGTGAAAAAAATCTAGCTACATTACTTAATCTGCAACATAATAATTTAAAAATGAAATTTAATGTTTGACTGAACTTATACATTTAATTTGTAGGAAGAGAAGATCTTCTAAACAGAAACTTAATTAATGCTTATTTCTGAATTAACTATGCAAGAACTCATATGCTGGTAATTTTCTCTGGATATTATTAACCTCCACGTGGCCTCAAAAAGTGTGATATGATGTGTAGATGTTATATTTGATATTGGAAAAAGAGGATATGTGGAAACATCTTTAAAAATGATTGCTTATTGAAAAAGTGCCAATCCTGTTCATGTTGTATGTATAGAATTTGCTCAACTAAGACAAAACACTGCTGTCTCTATGATGTGAGAAAGATAAGGATTACTACAGCAAATCCAAGTATTCAGTCCCTGCCTCATTAAATAATTGTAAATATAATAATGTACTTTTGCCCAGACCACTACTGGATTATGGCTTTCAGCTACATACTAGAAAAGAAAGGCAAATTTTTTAGAGAATAATCTCTCTTGCAGAATTTCTAACTTTACTTGAAGCATTTATATCAATTTTGCCCTCAATATTGGGAGAAAAAAATGTAAGAAATTTCACTCTTTCTTTACATTAAGAATAGGGAAAAACATCTGAATCTCTCTGGGGAAAAAAAAAATGTATTAAACCCATAAAATTAGTATATGTTTATTTTCTACTTAAAATCTCAAAATCTTTTACCCAGTATTGACTGGCCACTTTTATCAGTGTCTTTATTTATTTTCTGGTTTCACTATGTTAGATAATTTATCAACAAAAGCTTATGTCACTTAAAAAAAAATATGTTAGTTACTCAGTTGTGTCTGACTCTTTGCCATCTCATGGACTGTAGCCTGCCAGGCTCCTCTTGCTGTGGGATTCTCCAGTGCAAGAATACTGGAGTGTATAATAGTGGAACTCATTATAAATCATACTCAGTTCCCTTCTCCAGGGGATCTTCCTACCCAGGGACTGAACTTAAATGATCTGCATGGCAGGTCTATCCTTTACCATCTGAGCCACAAGGGAGGCCCCTTTATGTCATTTTCATATAGTTAATTCTAGAAAACAAGAAAATAATTTAACTCTATCATTATTATTTCATTGGACAAGAAATCAAGTTTTGTGCATTTGTTAAATGTTCCTGGCATACATTATTTTTATGGACACGCATATCTAAATTGAAGGAAAAAAATCTGTATCACCAGTAAACAGAGTTTTATTTCTGTTTTCACAATGTGATTTATTTATTCTGACATACAATATATTCTGTGAATATGCAGCTAAGGAATGCAGACTCACTTTAATATTAGTATTAGTACATCAAAATTAGTAAATGAAATCTTCTCTGATAAACAGAGCATAGGAATTACTTTTAGATATTCAGACTTGACTCCTTTTCATTAGTGAAGATAATTCAGAATGAACTGTGAATCTGTGTGTGTAGAACTCATTATAAATCATACTTAATCATTTTTGTTATCTTTTGAGTAGAGGTATACAGTAACAACACATAATACATTTTCAAATTTTCTTTGAAAATTAATATTTCTGGATATAGGGCATAACAAATAATCTGTGGTCAGACAAAAGCTATCTGATTTTATGATTGTAGTATTTGCAAGAAGGCAATGGCACCCCACTCCAGTACTCTTGCCTGGAAAATCCCATGGACGGGGAGCCTGGTAGGCTGCAGTCCATGGGATCGCTAAGAGTCGGACACGACTGAGCGACTTCACTTTCTCTTTTCACTTTCATGCATTGGAGAAGGAAATGGCAACCCACTCCAGTGTTCTTGCCTGGAGAATCCCAGGGACGGCAGAGCCTGGTGGGCTGCGGTCTATGGGGTTGCACAGAGTCGGACACGACTGAAGCGACTTAGCAGTAGCAGCAGCAGCAGCAATTGGAAAGGATGGGCTTCCCTAATAGCTCAGCTGGTAAAGAATCCGCCTGTAATGCAGGAGACCCGGGTTTGATTCCTGGGTTGGGAAGACCTGCTGCGGAAGGGTCAATCTACACACTCCAGTACTGTTGGGCTTCCCCTGTGGCTCAGCAGGTAAAGAATATGCCCGCAATGCGGCAGACCTGGGTTTGATTCCCAGGTTGGGAAGATCCCCTAGAGAAGGGAAAGGCTACCCAGTAGCCAGGAAAGGCTCCAGTATCCTGGCCTGGAGAATTTACAGTCCATGGGGTCACAGAAAATCTGACACGACTAAGCGACTTTCACTCACTTCACAATAGGAAAGGATGAAATTTCCTTCAGCTTTTTAATAAATGAATGTGTCTTTAGGCACCTATCATATACAGTAAGAGGAGAAATTTGGCTTTTAGTACTGGTGAACTAATAAGATGAATTGCTACAAAGTATTGAGTTCTCATATGAAGACAATTTTACAGTAAATGTAATATTGCTTTTATATTTACCTCATTCCCACAAATAAAGCAAAGAAATACAAAGTTCAATGCTAATACTCAATAAAAGGCCTAGCCCTCTCCAAAATAATTGCCAGGATGTAGCATAGTCATTTAAATTGTATAAGTCTTTTAGTCTAGATTTCTTAGCCATTTACGGACAGTGCTCATATTCTCCAAAAGCCAGTTACATGAATGAGGCTCTGTGTATGTTTTTTTAAACTGTGCCAAGGTGTATTCCCACATCCTGCATAAACTGTATGAAGATTCAGAGAAAAGGACGGAGTTAAAATTGTGTTTATCAGTTATTTGTTCCACATAGATCAAACAAAAGCCCATAATTTTTCTCATGACAATTTTACTTAAAAATGACTTTCAAATGTGCTAAATAGTTATTATATATCTAGCAGATACCAGAAATGTTAAGAATGCAAATGGTATAAAATGGAATTTTTGACTTACAGGAATTCATGGTCCTGACTGAGGGATATAACATGTTCCCAAAAATATTAAATGGTATAATGTTGTGGACAGTATGAAGGACAGGGAAGCCTGGAGTGCTGCAGTCCCTGGGGTCACAAAGAGTTGGACACAACTTAGCAACTGAACCACAACAATATTGTTTTTTAATAATTGTGTAGAAGTCTTGACTATTAAAGGGCTTATATATAATTTGAGAGTTAAGCTGAATTTTTAAGAAAAGATGAAAGAGGGAAAAGAATCTGAAAAATAATCTATGTACATACAGATGTGTGTGTGTGTGTATATATATATATATATATATATATACACATATATATGCATGCTGCTGCTGCTGCTAAGTCGTCCCAGGCGTGTCCGACTCTGTGCGACCCCATAGACGGCAGCCCACTAGGCTCCTCCATCCCTGGGATTCTCCAGGCAAGAACACTGGAGTGGGTTGCCATTTCCTTCTCCAGTGCATGAAAGTGAAAAGTCAAAGTGAAGTCGCTCAGTCGTGCCTGACTCTTAGCGACCCCATGGACTGCAGCTTACCAGGCTCCTCCGTCCATGGGATTTTCCAGGCAAGAGTACTGGAGTGGGGTGCCATTGCCTTCTTCATATATATATGCATACACATAACTAAATCACTTTACTGTACACCTGAAAACAACACAACATTGTAAACCAACTAAACTTCAATTTTTAAAAAAAATGATCTTTAGAAAAAGAAAGAAGGAAAGGACTTAATGGATTAAAAAGAACAGTGGCAAGCTTTCCAGAAAGTGCAGTACAGACATAAATCTAAAAAAAAATCAGGATTTAACAGGGCATGTGGTTCTCACAGGAAAGGACTGTTTTACTGGGGCATGGCAGTAGGTATATTGCATCTAGACGCAGGAGAGTTTGAACAGTCAGTTTCAGAAGTTGGATCTGTTCCTCAGGATTCCCCACCATTCTCATCAGAGGGATGGCAGTGATGGGCTGTATTAGGGGGCTTAGTTTGGGGAAAAGGACTTCATTTTCCCCAGAGCAGCAAGTGGACAGATCCTCCAACATAAGTTGTGTGTACCGAGAAAGGAAGGAGAGTATCTTCAAGTAGCTATTCATTCTTCCACGTGATCTGTTTTGTAATTTTCTCTTTCACACATGTGCACTTGTACACATACTCCAGGTGTATACACATGATCAGCTCTTCCTTGCCTAAATTCTTAGAAAGAAACCGTGACAGATGAACTCAAAATCTAAAAATAGTTTTGGGTTGGCTGTAGAATGTGTAGTAAAATTTATCAAAGTTTATTTATCAATGACTTTTGCTGCACTGATATTAAAATGAGTTCATATAATAGGCTTGTCTTATGTTGCAGCAACATCAATTTTTGCCATGGTCTGTACACACCGTCTATTCAGTTGCTTCTGTACACTGGCCCCTGCCAGTCTCCTGCCAGGAATGCTAACCTTAACACTATTACATGGGTACAGGATACCATGCATTATGCCAAGGGCTTTTCATTGATCAGCTCCATTAGTCCTTATAAAAATTTCACCACGTTAATGTTGCAAATAAAGTAATTGAGACCCAGAGACACCAGTAACTAATTCCATCCCACACTAGGTTATGAACCCCCTGAGGGTTGATTCTATGTATTCATTTTGCTCCTGCCAGCGACTGTTACAGTGATACTAACTGTTGGTTGATTAAAGACATTATCGAAGAAGAAGACATAGGTAAGTACATTAACCCAGAAAGAGCCAGCATTATGTAAAATAGTATCATACTCAGATGGTCAAAATCTAAACATTAGGCAGTGGAAAATTCATGTAAAATTCATGTAAACATTCATGTAAAATTAGAAATGTTAGATACTAATTGTATCAAATTATGATGCAATTATTAGTGACAACATTTAGAAAGTGCTACCATAAGTCATCAACCTCAGCACGTAGCCACATTCTGGACTTTATTATCACCTAGGTATAACTTATTTATAGCATTTAAACTCTTGTACCACACTTTGTGAACAAAATCTTCAGTGTTGATAAATATTATTCCTTTATTCAGTTTATAATCCACTGAGATATGCTACCCTTTTATCCACAAATTTGTCCAACAAAACATGATCATTTTAGTCTAATTTCCTACACAGACTAACGATGAATTGGCTTACTATTTCATCAATAGTCTCAAAATTGCAGCTCTTGTATCTTTTCCCTCTATCATTCAACTCACAACACTGATTAAACACTACAATTTGTTATCTATTTTCCTGCACTAGTGAAGTTATTTGCTTTTTGGAAAAACTACAAAAATTTGTGGAATGGTAGACTGATGCAACTCCAATATCATTGTTTTCATTTCTACCTGAACCATCGACAGTATTTGTCAGTCTGTTATTAAAAATACACTTGTGCCCCTTGCTTCGAGAGACTCTTCTAATAACCATGGGAATCTCCAAGGTTTCCTTACCAAACTTTCAACCCATGGATTGCTCCTATAACTGATGCAACCTCTGACCTCCCTCACCGAGCAGTGCCGTATGTTTTCCAATACAACCATTCCTTCCGGGATGCGCATTAAGCCTTTAGACTTATTTTCTTGCTCATTCCTAAAATCCCTGGAACCTAAAGCATTCTCTGGAATGTCACAACTAATCAATAAACATATGTCAAAAAATTTTAAGAAAAACATTAGATAGGTAACATAAATGAGATTGATAATGAAACCGGTAGTTAGAAATGGGGGTGAGGCATTAAATATGGAAGATGGACAGAGGAAGCCGCAGTAACAGACTCTGAAAACTGAATATGAATGCTTGAAATAAGGCTGAGCCCTAGCATCAGAAATAACCATGTCTGAGGAATAACTATAACCAGTCTTTAGGTTGTGTTTTATGGAGAAACTGCACAGCAATACTTTCTTTTGGCTCAAGGTTTGAAGAAAGAGGGGAAGTTAGCCCCTGAGAAAAAATACCATAGACATTTGGCAGAAAGACATGGGTTATCAGGGTTCTGTAGAAGGTGGTAACAACACACGGAAGACAGTGGCCTGCTACTCTAGCCTGGCTATTTGTTAAACCACAGTGCACAGAAACTCTGAATTTTATGGCGATTTGCTCTTAGCTGGGAAAGGATGACCTGAACAAATTCCAGATATATGATAAGAATGGATACTGATAGTTATCTTTAAAATTTATTTTATTGTCTTCACTATGGAAGGAAGGGGAATTTTAAGTATAGATGCATTGATTCTACATTAGATATTTTGGGCACACTTTTCATATATCTCTTTTAATCACCCCAAATCTCTTTAAGAAAGATGGTATTATCATCATGCTTTGAATAAAGAAATGTATGCTCAGAGAAGTAATTTGCTTAAAGCCATTTATTACACTGTAGAACTGGATCTAAAGCCACTTGCCTCTTTCATGATCCTGTGCTAAGAAAAGAACCTGTACCTTCCTTGAGGGACCTGCATGGAAAGCAGGATTAGAGAAAGTTGCTGTGAGAGTTTGCAAGTATTTAGTTTATCATTGCTTAATGCTAAGCCACTAAATAATATTCTCTTCAAAATGATAAAAGAAGAAAAAATGAGTTGCTAGTTGGGGTTTAAGGAGAACCCCGACTTTAAAAGCACATATGGAATTGGGTGCAGGTGTCTTTAGAATCTACACATTTTTAACTTCTTGAGCCTTGGTCAAAATAGTATCTTTTAAAAGCTGCTAGCAAATTTTGGTAATTAATATTTAACTAAATATTTGTGCTACGGCATAAGACTGTATTTTTGAGTTGACATTTTGGTGAACTGGAGGCTACTGTACTGAGGATTTTGGTCCTAGAAACAATTTTACTGTTCATCATCTTTCTGTCATTCATTCTAACGAAGGCAAATAGTAGGAGTTGGTATCATTGATAACCTTGGAGGAAGAACAGGAGAATAGACGTCACACCAAGAGTCTGCAATTTTAACAAAACGAGGCCTAATTAATGGCTTTGCTTGTTTTACCTTAAAGTTGATACTTTATGCTACTGATATCATGTACCTAACCAATTTTTAAAAATAACTCTACTCATTCTTACTAGTACCACCTCTTCCACTATTTTTCTTTCAGTGAATTTAAAAGTGTATATCACTTAATTAGAGACTTCCCTAGTGCTTAAGAATCTGCCTTGCAGGGTAGGGGAACACAGGTTCGATCCCTTTTTTGGGGAGCTAATCTCCCACCTGCCATAGAGCAGCTAGGCTTGTATGCTACAACTGCTAAGCCCACGGGCCACAAGTACAGAGTCCGTGTGCCGCAACAGAAGACCTGCACAGGCAAGTGAAAAGGACAAGCCAGTCAGAAGGGCCACCAAAAAAAAAAAAGTGTAGCACTTAGTTTTATACTCATTCACGCTTTTGACTACTTTTCCTCATAGCTTGCTGCTGCTAAGTCGCTTCAGTCGTGTCCGACTCTGTGCGATTCCATAGACAGCAGCCCACCAGGCTCTGCTGTCCCCGGGATTCTCCAGGCAAGAACACTGGGATGGGTTGCCATTTCCTTCTCCATTGTGTGAAAGTGAAAAGTGAAAGTGAAGTCGCTCAGTCGTGTCCGACTCTTCTCGACCCCATGGACTGCAGCCCACCAGGCTCCTCCGTCCATGGGATTTTCCAGGCAAGAGTACTGGAGTGGGGTGCCATTGCCTTCTCCATCCTCATAGCTTACATTGTCCCAAATCAGACCCACTGTTAGCAGATAATGCACCCAGTGGTAATACATAATGCTAACTCAAACTCAGGAGGAAATACCTATTTCAAAAATGAAATTATTAAATCGCTATAAACATTAGCTACTCACTTTAACTGCTCATTTTGTCTGTTTTCCAACGAATTAAATAGTAGTAAACTGTAAACTGTCTTTAACAAAACTAATTAATTCTGTGAGATTATTGAGCTGCCACTGTGTATGACAACAAAAACATTGGAAGCCATTCGTATTTGCAATCACTTCTCTATTGTACCTTCTAAAGATGCTGCTGCTGCTGCTGCTGCTAAGTCGCTTCAGTCGTGTCCGACTCTGTGTGACCCCATAGACGGCAGCCCACCAGGCTCCCCCGTCCCTGAGATTATCCAGGCAAGAACGCTGGAGTGGGTTGCCATTTCCTTCTCCGTTCTAAAGATGACTTGGATTGTTTTATTCAAATGCTAAAGTTCATTTTGTATTGGGGTATAGCCAGTTTACAATGTTGTGGTGGTTTCAGATGAACAGCAAAGGAACTCAGCCATACATAGACATGTATCCATTCTCCCCCAACTATCCTTTCCCAGTGACAACCATACGTCATTTTCTAAGTCTGTGAGTCTCTTTCTGTTTTGTAGGTAAGTTCATTTGTATTGTTTATTTTTAGATTCCGCCTATAAGGGAGGTCATATGATAGTTCTCCTTCTCTGGAGGAGAAGTCAGTAAGAGACTACATTGTGTGCACAGTGGATAGATTAAAAAGGCCCTAAAAGAAGAAAAGTCAACAAAAACAGTAGCAGTTGGAGAGCCGGTGTGAGAAAGAAATAACATGTAGGTGATTCTGAAAGGTGTGAAACTTTTAAGAAAAGAGTAAAGTATTTAAAGAGGATACTTTCATGGTGTCTTCTTGTGGTCAGTGTGATGTACTCTGTAGTCTGGATTAATTAGTAAAGGTTGGCCCTGCTGCTGCTGCTGCTAAGTCACTTCAGTCATGTCCGACTCTAGCGACCCCATGGACTGCAGCCCACCAGGCTCCTCCGTCCATGGGATTTTCCAGGCAAGAGTACTGGAGTGGGGTGCCATTGCCTTCTCTGGATGTACTCTCTAGTCTGGGTTAATTAGTAAAGCTTGGCCCTACTTTTCAAATATTTTGATGATAGAACTTTGTGTATGAGTATCTATGCCCACAAATGTGTTTTGTGCATTTAATAATTATATTAATATTAGCCTCTAAAGAGTAATATGGAAGGATGGCTAGGCAAGGCCCAGTAATATGTAATATTTGAATTGTAACAATAGTAACAACTCAAGAAAACCTGGTAGATTTAGAAACTAAGAGAAATCATTACATGAATTTATATTTATAATTATACCTATGATTATAAACATATCAGATTTAATAATGAATATAGTTCTACATCTTGCATATATTGAAAAAATTCACACTCATTATTCTTTTAACACTTTGTATTTATTAAACAAAGTCAGTGTTGTTGATTTGGTAATGATAAATTGATCTCAGTATATTTTTAACATAAGAGATAACTGTATTCTTATTTTTCTCCAGGTTTATATTTTTCTCCCATCTATCTTTCTAGTAATTTGAGGCAGTAGAAATATCATATGTAACTTCAAAATGAATATTGGATTCTCTCATTTTGCTGTATAAAATACTTTATAAAAAGTCTGAGAGGATTTCTCTAACATTATTTACTATAAATGTTACATAAAGTAACAGTAGAGTTATTGTTAACTCAATCATCTAACTAAACATCTTTCTTCAAATATGGCATAAACATGCATGTAAATTTAACAAAAATTGGAAACATTTTTGTTTTCATGCTAAAATAAGGAAAATATATATTAGGCTTCTCAGTAATTTAAATTTGATAAATTTAATTGTATCATTCAATGGATTCTACATTTATTTTTCAACCAGATTTCACATAAATCTTTCAAATTCCTTAAAGACTTTGAGTTATCCAGACTTACAGAAATGCTCAACATTTGATTCTATAATCTATACTTGTAACTTTAGTCTGCAAAGATGTGCATGTCTGTTCTTCACAGTGAAGGTTACAGTGCTTGGCCGGAAATTGAAAATGAATGGAAATCAGTAAACTTTGGTGAGAGATCAACTTAGCATAGGACTTCCTTACCTTATATTCTCATATATTTTCAGACCAAGTGACTTTTCAAACCTTAAATGTTACTGCTTTGGTGTATAACTTAACATGATGAAATAGCAACTAAAATTTGGTATAAGCATGTTCGTCTTAGTGCTTATATGATTATATTGTGTTTCTTTTATTGTGATGGTGAGGGCTATCAAATTTAAACGTAAAGGAGAATAGTAATCTCTTGGCATTTAGGCACTTAGCATCAAATTTCAAATATTCATAATCAATAATAATTCCATAAAAAACATCTACTTCTGCTTCATTGACTGCACTAAAGCCTTTGACTTTGATCACAACAAACTGTGGAAAATTCTTAAAGAGATGGTAATACCAGACACCCTTACCTACCTTCTGCGAAATCTGTATGCAGGTCAAGAAGCAACAGTTAAAACTGGACGTGGAATGGACTGGTTCCAAATTGGGAAAGGAGTATATTGTCACCCTGCTTATTTAACTTATTTGCAAAGTGCATCATGCTAAATGCTGGGCTGGGTGAAGCACAAGCTGGATTCAAGATTGCTGGGAGAAATATCAATAACCTCAAATATGCAGATGACACCACCCTCATGGGAGAAAGTGAAGAGAAACTAAAAAGCCTCTTGATGAAAGTGAAAGAGGAGAGTGAAAAAGCTGCTTAAAACTCAACATTCAGAAAACTAACATCATGGCCTCCGGTCCCATCACTTTATGACAAATAGATGGGGAAACAGTGGAAAACAGTGACAGACTTTATTTTCTTGGCCTTCACTATCACTGTGGGTAATGACTGCAGCCGTGAAATTAAAAGACACTCCTTGAAAGAAAAACTACTTCCAAGGTATGCAGCATATTAAAAAGCAGAGATACTACTTTGCTGACAAAGGTCCGTCTAGTCAAAGCTATGGTTTTTCCAGTAGTCAAGTATGGCTGTGAGAGTTGGACTATGAAGAAAGCTGAGCACTGAAGAATTGATGCTTTTGAACTGTGGTGTTGGAGAAGACTCTTGAGAGTCCCTTGGACTGCAAGGAGATACAACGAGTTCATCCTAAAGGAAATCATTCCTGAGTGTTCATTGGAAGGACTGATGCTGAAGCTGAAGCTCCAGTACTTTGGCCACCTGATGGGAAGAATGGACTCACTGGAAAAGACCCTGATGCTGGGAAAGATTGAAGGTGGGAGGAGAAGGGGATGACAGAGGATGAGATGGTTGGGTGGAATCACCAACTTGATGGACTTGAGTTTGAGTAAGCTCCAGGATTTGGTGATGGACAGGCTGCAGTCCATGGGGTCACAAAGAATCAGACATGATTCAGCGACTTAACTGAACTGATAACCCTAAAGTTACATGACAAATAGTAATCATTAATTTTGCTAAAGTATAATTTAAATCACTCCTGAACTGAGGCTTTTGTTGACAAAGGAAGCTGATGGTACCTGGAAAACTCAGTCAGGGCCGCTCTGTATTTCTTAACTTGTCCTGTGTGTATTTTACGCTTCTTTTTTCCAGGTTTGAGATCAAGAAACCAAAATTATACCAAACATTTTAAACAGAAAGTGATTTAATAGGTAATAGAGGGCAAACAAATCCACCTGCAATGCAAGAGACCTGAGTTTGATCCCTGAGTTGGGAAGATCCCCTGGAGAGGGAAAGGGCAACACATTCTGGTATTCTTGCCTGGAAAATTCCATGGGCAGAGGAGCCTTGGTGAGCTACAGTCCATGGGGGAGCAAAGAGTTGTACTCAACCGAAGTGACTGAGCACGTATACACACAGACACATTCCGAGGCCCACAAGAGTGAATTTTATCTTGGGCACCAGGAGAGGGTAATGTTCAGAAGCCCCAGAACTGAGCTGCTAAGAGGGTTACTAACTCTGTAACTGTCAAGAAACTCTCCCTAGAGTATTTTAGCTCATGAAAACACCAAAATCACTGCTATCCAGGGCGTGTCCCCTACATGCATGGCCACCGTCCTCGTGAGAGAATTTTTGTGTGTGTCCACTTTTTATCTAGTCCTTTACATTTTCATTTGTTAAATATAATGCACAAAGCACATCATGTATTAGAACATCATATGCATTTATTTAAAAGTAGATGCTTGGGACTTTCCTGATGGCTCGGTGGTAAAGAATCTGCCTGCCAATGCAGGGGACATGGGTTCGGTCCGTAGTCCAGAAAGATTCCTTGTGCAGTGGGACAACCAAGCCCATGAGCCCCAGCTACTGAGCCAGTGCTCTAGGGCCCCTGATTCACAGCGAGAGAAACTTCTGGAGTGAGAACCCCGCATGCTGCAGTGAAGAGTAAGCCTCCACTTGCCACAACTAGAGGAAGCCCACATGCAGCAATGAAGCCCCAGCTCAGCCAAAATAAACAAACTTTAAAAATAAATATGCTCATGACATTTACTCAAAGATACTGTGATGTATCTTTTTCATGGTGCATCATCATGCACCATGAAAAACCTTTAGACAGCAGTGGCCTAAAACCACTATGCTTAGCCATAACCCTGGTTGACTGCTGCTGGTAACATGTGCCTGCTCTATCCATGTTCTAGGAAAAGTGCAATTTAAAATTTTCAGGCAAGAAGGTGATTCTAGCCCTCTAGGGTTAAAACATGGGCTTTATTTAGCATGGAGGGCTGCATCCCATTGCCTTCTCAGCCTGATAACAACATCCATGACATTAAGCACCTTTCTATGCCTGAAAAATAGCAGAGGGAGGAAAGGCAGAGGGAAATGCTCTCCAGACCTGTTTTGTTTTCACACAACAATGACAGAAAAACAGTTTCCGCTGCCTGATTCCTCAAGCACATTTTCTAGCTCTCAATCAAACAAACAGGAACCTAGAGGCCTTTCAGACCTCCCCACTCTTCAGCAGATACATACTTGTCCCTTCCTGGCAGAGCTTCACATATTGTCTGAAATACGCAACTAGATGTGTAATGGCTTTTTTGCAACCTTGGATTGTTCTCCGGGACCTGGCCACCTACACTAAGCAATAAGGGACAAAATTGAAGAAGCTTTTTAGCTTTTATAGCTTATTGATTTTTGTATTTTCTGATGTATTAGAGCAATTTTTCAAACGTATCCTCCTTACCTTGATATCTTGAGTGTGGAGAGAGGATTTCACATTTATTAGTTTTGCTTTAGGTTAAAAAAAAGAAAAAGAAAAAATATATAAATTCTGTGTGTGTGTTATCTCAGAGATATAAATGGTTTAGTATTAAAAAAAATCAATTCTTAGAGTAAAATTCAAAGACTGTGTGAAAGTGTTACATAAAAAGCAGACAGAAAGGAATATTCCCCTTCCAACAGGTAACAAGGATGGTTTTGCAAAGTACAATTTCTGGGCCATGGTTAGACTCAGAGATGCTCCATACTTTTCAAAAGAAGAGTTCTACCATAATGGACAGCATATAACGTGGTAAATACTTTTTTCATTACCTCTGATCATCCGTGACAGCATTAAAGAAAGAGGTGCAGCAGAAATGTCTTCTCCAGTGGGAGTAGTCTTTTCTCGGAGCTCAGAGACAAGGTGTGAAGCATTTCATGGTAGAGACTCTTTGAAGTTTTTCATTTTAAAATAATAGGTGCAAAACAAAATTACTTGTGGTATGCTACTTCAGTGTTGCACTCTAAAGAATTAATAGTTTCTATTTTAGAGAGAGTCTATTACTTGATAGTCATGAATTTCACTTGCGTATTTTCAATCCTTAAGATGGCTGAGAATCAGGCTGAAGTTTCCCCCTATTATTATTATTTTTTTTGACAATAAATTCCATTACTTATCAGCATTCTTTTAAAAACCTCTAAAACTTCACTCATCTATAATGTATTTAGATAGAGAAATAAACTAAAAGCATCAAGGAAGTTTTATAAACCTTGAGTTATCCTACCTCCAACAATGTCTCCTATTATTCTGATATAATGAGTGAACTTTACTGAATTTTATTTTCCTTGAGGTAATTTTTTGTTTGTTTAAGAGTTAGCTATTACAATATAGAGAGCAAATTAGGTTAAATACATACTCCTGATTTCAAACAAATTACAAGTTTAGATGTGTTTCTTACCAGTAATTAAATTTAAAAGGTTAAAAATATGGAAGACTTTTGATGAAGACAGTGGGCAAGCCAAACTTAAATGGTGGTGCTAGCAAGTCAATTATCACATGATCGTTGTGCATTCTTAAACCTCTCTGAGAATGGGTAGTTCATTTATAAATTGGGAATGCTGCTGCTGCTGCTGCTGCTAAGTCGCTTCAATCATGCCCGACTCTTAGCGACCCCATGGACTGCAGCCCACCAGGCTCCTCCGCCCATGGGATTTTCCAGGCAAGAGTACTGGAGTGGGGTGCCATTGCCTTCTCCAAATTGGGGATAGTGATACATAAACACAAGGTCGTTTTGAGAAAAACAACAGAACGGACATGAAACACAGAGCACCCAATCGAGCGTGTAGTGTGCCCTAAAAATATGGCAGTGTTTTCCTGATTGTTCCAATTGTTTGCTCATGAATTTACTTGATTCAGAGGGCACTGCAATTGAGAAATACTCCTGATGGTGATTAGATGCGGTATAAACAAGGGAGATATGAGTTAAGGTCTCTAAATTCATGCCAGGAAAAAGGAATGGAGTGTATAAAAGAAAGAGAAGAATAGAATAGATCCTGGAAGGAAAACACGGTAAAAACCTGCATACTAACGTCATCTAAGGTTTACCCTGAGCTTTAAGTTTATATACACAGACTATCTGATAGACGCTCCAAAGGCTTGAGCTGCTGTGAGTTTGGTTAATAACCATTTCTTTCAACCACAGTGTGGCTCTTGCCATCCTCAGGTCTTCCATATCAGTGGCCTATTTTACATCATTTCCTGAGCCTCTGAAGCTATCAGAAGTTGTCCACTTTAATTTGCTCACTTGCATCTTCTGGCGAAGAACAACATGCAGTGTGGAATATGCCCCCTTCGGTTCACTTCAGTGAGCCAAGCTGGGGGTCAGGTCCGATGGCTGGAAAACTGTCACTTCATTCTTAGCAGCTGTGTGAATGCTCTGAAGAAAGAACGGGCGCCCCTAGGCTCCTTGTACAATGGGAGGAAATCTCCATATGGTCACTACCTCGTTTCTGAGCCCATATCTTCTTTTCACCCTTGAAAAGCAACTGCAAAGCATGAAACCATCAGTTCTGCTCTCAGAACAGAGAGTAAAGGCATCTGACAGCCCATTCTGTGGTCATCCCACAACAGATTTCTGGAGGCCAGCCCAGTCTTTGGAATTCTTACTCAAGTTCTGAGCGGTGATGAAATCCCCTTTGCCTGACCCTGATGGTTTTGGCTTCAATTTTGTTCAAAACCAGGTCTATTTTGAACAAAGGACTGGGAGAAGAGGACAGGAATTGAAGGGAGGAAGCTTTCTAATACACTGATTGGAAGCAAAACAGCCTTGAGTAAACACTGACCTACACCGATTCTCTGATCACTACCTGAATGGATTATCTGTAATAATCCATTATGATTATCTGATATACACTGCTTGTGTAAACTAGGGTTTCCAAAGTATGGTTTGATTTGAACTTTCTTAAAATCTGTTAATGGCTTCCATTTCTTCTATGACTTTCTTGTACTCTGCCTTATATCATTTTCTCTTCATAAATGACCTATTTTTCCCTTAGCAGGCATTTCACTATATGACATTAAGTGCCAGAGAGTATATAACCCAGTTCAGTTCAGTTCAGTCGATCAGTCATGTCTGACTCTTTGCGACCCCATGAATTGCAGCACACCAGGTCTCCCTGTCCATCACCACCTCCTGGAGTTCACTCAAACTCACGTCCATGGAGTCAGTGATGCCAATCCAGCCATCTTATCCTCTGTTGTTCCCTTCTCCACCTGCTCCCAATCCTTCCCAGCATCAGAGTCTTTTCCAATGAGTCAACTCTTTGCATGAGGTGGCCAAAGTACTGGAGTTTCAGCTTTAGCATCATTCCTTCCAAAGAACACCCAGGACTGATCTCCTTTAGAATGGACTGGTTGGATCTCCTTGCAGTCCAAGGGACTCTCAAGAGTCTTTTCCAACACCACATTTCAAAACATCAATTCTTTGGCACTCAGCTTTCTTCACAGTCCAACTCTCACATCCATACATGACTACTGTAAAAACCATAGTCTAAAGTAGACGGACCTTTGTTGGCAAAGTAATGTCTCTGCTTTTCAATATGCTGTATAGGTTGGTCATAACTTTCCTTCCAAGGAGTAAGCATCTTTTAATTTCATGGCTGCAGTCACCATCTGCAGTGATTTTGGAGCCCCCCAAAATAAAGTCTGACACTGTTTTCACTGTTTCCCCATCCATTTCCCATTAAGTGATGGGACCAGATGCCATGATCTTCGTTTTCTGAATGTTGAGCTTTAAGCCGACTTTTTCACTCTCCACTTTCATTGTCATCAAGAGGCTTTTTAGTTCCTCTTCACTTTCTGCCATAAGGGTGGTGTCATCTGCATATCTGAGGTTATTGACATTTCTCCCGGCAATCTTGATTCTAGCTTGTGCTTCTTCCGGCCCAGCGTTTCTCATGATGTACTCTGCATATAAGTTAAATAAGCAGGGTGACAATATACAGGCTTGACCCAAGCCAGAATATATTCAAAAGTGAAACGGGTGCAGCAGATAATGCACCCATCAGGTCTCTGGGACAGCAGGACAGATAGGTATAAACTGGATCATCCCAGGCAAACTGTGTCTAATGGCTCCCCTGATTTATTGCCCCGTTTTTTTTAAAATTTTTCATCTATTAGGAGCGCTAAAGATTTTGCCAGTATTAGGCTTGAACTAAACATTTAGATCGGAGAAGGCAATGGCACTCCACTCCAGTACTCTTGCCTGGAAAATCCCATGGATGGAGGAGCCTGGTAGGCTGCATGCAGTCCATGGGGTCGCTGAGAGTCGGAGACGACTGAGCAACTTCACTTTCACTTTTCACTTTCATGCATTGGAGGAGGAAATGGCAACCCACTCCAGTGTTCTTGCCTGGAGAATCCCAGGGACGGGGAGGCCTGGTGGGTTGCCATCTGTGGGGTCGAACAGAGTCTGAGATGATTGAAGCGACTTAGCAGCAGTAGCAAATATTTAGATGTAATTTTAAAGAATCATGTGTTATGGTGAGTTGAAGCAAGAAGAACTTGAAGTCAAAGAAGTACCTTCTAGTTGGATTCTGATCCTTCCCTAAAAGGAACTATAGGGAAAATGCATTTAATAGCACCTGCATTAGAGTTGTAAGAATTAAATGAGACAATATATTTAGAAATGTTTCAAAAACTGCACAACCCAATCAACATTAAAAAAAAAAATGTTATCCAAGAGCAAGGTGTATTAAAGTAGAAAGTCATGAGTTCATGCCACTATGTGAAAAAAACAAATGTTTTTAAGAAGATGAGTCAATAATTAAATCTAAAATTTATATTAGTGGTAATAAAATGGGGGAGGATTATTTTCTGCTGTTTGCTAAATTCTATTAGAAAGTAGAAATAATTTATGAACCAATAGCTCTTAAGGATCGTTAGGATTTTCTATCTACCTTAAAGGGTATCAGGAGAGCAGGGAAATAAGTTGCCAGAGCTAGAGAAAACAATTAATTGATTAAGCTAATGCACATACCTTCATAATATTCCCCCAGGCCATAACCACAATTACCTAAATAGTTATATTTTTAAAGCACCGACATATGACTCATCCTTAATATGTGAAACTGTCACATGACTGGGAAGTTACTTATTGAAATTTCTAAATTCTCATGGGAGGAGCAGAGGAAAGTCACTGCAGTGGAGCAAGTTGGACACATTGGTGTATAAGAATTTAACTTGATTTCTGTCTCATGGAAGCTTAGCACAGACGTAGCTGTATCGTACCCTGATTCTGTATTTGTAGTCACTGTTATTCCAAGAAATCACATGACGACTATATTTTGTATAATAATATGGCCTCACGCACCTTACAAACTTGAATCTTATTTACCCAAAAAGCATACCCAGGTATCTTCTCCTCTAAAGCCCGCATCACTCCTTTAGTATGGTGTATTATGAATCTTACCGGTATTTTCTGCCTGTTTTTTTTTTTTTTTGGCCACACTCCACAGCAGGTGGGAATGTGAGATCTTAGTTCCTGGACTAGATATGGAACTCTTGCCCCCTGCAGTGGAAGCACAGGATGTTAACCGACGGATTGCCAGGGAAGTTCCTCACCTACATAATTTCTTTATAAACTACAAGTATACACCATTTCTTTAAAATAGGGGTAGGATGTTCAGGGAAGTTTTGTGCACTGATGACAATGCTTTGTTTCAAATAGAAATTAAAAAAAAAAATAGGTGTGCATTTGTGTGTTGGGGGGCGATGAAGAGAAAGAGAAATGGAAGGAGAGAAAAGGAGTAGGAGGGGAGAAAGTGAGCTCATGGCATTCCAGGTGATGCTACCGAAGTAAAAAAGGTCCTTGCTTACATGCGGCTTTTGTACTAATACAAGGAGCATGTAAACAAATAGACCTGTGCTTTTCATTGTGTGGGAAAAAACCAACTGATGTTCCAGTAAGGGCCAAGGAGGAGTTGGGTAAGCTTAGAAAGGAGGATCAGTGCAGGCCACTCTGAAAACATGGGATTTTAGCCTAGGCTGGAAGGACAAACATGAGGCTGCCGTGTCAAAAGCAAAGCTACCTTTTGTCACCTTCAGCCTCTGAAACACTTTGGTGTATTTAAGGAATGGAAAAAAAAAGGAAAAAGCAAAAGCTGACCTCAGAAAGCAAGGCAAAGAATATAGGAGACGCGAACAGAGAGACTGAGAGGGGTTAGTTCTCTCCCTCCTGCCAGCGGTTTATAATGAAGGACGTGCAGTATCATCTATGTTGCTGGCATTTAGAGACGTGGTGGGGGTGGAGAGCTCCTGGCATTTCATGCCCAGGGGCTTGTGATGGCAACCATTCTGCAGTGCCAGGGACTGCTCCTCAAAAGGCAGAACCCTTCTACTCAGAAGGGCAATAGAGCCATCATCACACCTTTCCCCGCTGAAGAATACCAAAAGTCTTTTAATTCATGCTAAGGAGCTTTAGACTTTATTCTAAAGGCATCGAGGCTAATATTTTATTCAGGGAGGTGATATTATCTAAATTAAGGGCTTAAATAATCTGTAGCTCTATGGAAAATGGATGCTAGATGCCATTAGTAGTATCATTTGGGGATTTGGAAAATTTGTATTTGTAACCTAAATAATACATTGTGACATGATTTCTTCATATGAACTGGGACTACCTTTTTTTTTTTTTTTTCCTGCCTCCCAACTTGATTCTGTACGTTAACCGAAGGGAGAAAGAATATTTTAAAATAATGAAGCACTATTTTGGTTCCTATTTTTTATCATCTTTGGGATTTCCTCATCAACATAACCCTGAAAACATACCAAATATTGAATTAGATAACCTCAACCCCTATGTCTTCACAAACTCAAAGGAAAGTACCAGTAATTTTGCATAAATCTGAGAAGCTAAATTACAGTCTTTATTAGCCTTTTAAAAGCCAACATTACACTAAAATGTCAATCAAGCAACACAGAACAGTTTAACCCTATGACAGCATTCCTGCCAGATACCAGGCTGGCTTGAGCCACTTAGCTGAAAAGCTGAAGCCTCCATCACAGTAGAATGCCTCCTGCCCTTGCCAGAGGGTTCCTGTCCACTTATTTTCTACATTCAGATGTTGTTTGAGATGAGTATCATGTTCCCCTTCACCCTTTGGCCCCACTGGCATCTGCATCCATTAATTCAGGACCTCATGTCAGAACATGTTCATTACCAGAATCCAACCACCTCTTGCCTAGTCTCAGTAAAATATCCAAATCCTCCGAATACATTTCCTTTTGTTTAATGAGGTGCCCGGGGGTGACAACAAAGGTTTCAGGCAGGGGAGGGATATATACCAGCTGTGGCCTGCTGGGGTAGGAGGCCGCTGAAGTATTACCCCCCAAAAAAGAATTGCCATCAAAGAATCATAGCTACAAATCAAGAAGGGAATAAAGAGATCATTTAGTCTGTGTGTTGCAAACACAAATATATACAGAGACAAGCAAGTAACAAAAATGAGTGAAGAGAGCCCTGTAACTTCACTCAGAAGAGCCGGGATGGGGGGAAATGGAGAGAGCGGCCCCCTGAGAACACACACTGTTGCCATGTGTGCCAGGACACATCACGTGTCCCCACCCACTGATTTTTTTTTCCAGAAAAAGCTATCAATCCGGACAATTATAAAAATGATCCTTAATTTCATGCTAGGGCTTCTCTGGTGGCTCAGATGGTAAAGAATCCAACGAATCCACCTGCAATGCAGGAGACTCAGGTTTGATCCCTGGGTCAGAAAGATTCCCTGGAGAAGGGCATGGCAACCCACTCCAGTATTCTTGCATGGAGAATCCCATGGACAGAGGAGACTTATGGCTACAGTCCACTGAGTTGCAACAAGTTGGACACCACTGAGCAACTGAACACACAATTTTGCACCCAACAAAACAAAAACAGGCTGCCAACTTAAAATCTCTGACTAGTCTAATCTCTTGATTACACCGAGATGCTAAAGCATGGTTCTAGAGTTAATAGAATGAAGGAGTTGTGATTAAACAACAGAGATATCTTGGTTTTTAAGTCATTACTTTTCTATGTGTGACTGAATCATCCTTTGTCCTTTTTTCTCTATTACTCTGTAGCCAACTGAGTCTCAGCATGCCTTCCAAGTACGTGTCTTCAGCTCAGCAGAACAGGTTTCTATGGCACCTTCTGGCACGACGAAGTGCATATCAGTTCTTCATTCTACCAGCAAGCAGAAAGTTTTTAGGACTAGTAGAAATGTGGCTGATCCTTGTAGAAGAGGAAAATACCTTCAGTTTCAGGTGTTTTCCTGTGCTATGTATTATAGGTTGCATAAAGTACTTTCCAGACCAGTTGTGAAAAAAGGAATAACAGACATACATAAAGAATCAGATGCAGATTAAGGTTAATTTGCTATATCCAAGGAGCTTTTAAAAGCATGGGCAACTTAAAAGAGCAGTGTATGTCATTTTAGCCAGTTTTATATGTCTGATAAATGTGCATGCTTTCACTTCAGTCGTGTCTGACTCTGTGCGGCCCCATGGACGGTAGCCCGCCAGGTTCCTCTCGCGGTGGGATCCTCGAGGCAAGAATACTGGAGTGGGTTGTCATGCCCTCCTCCAGGGGATCCTCCCGACCCAGGGTTCAAATCCGTGTCTCTTAAGTCTCCTACATTGGTAGGTGGGTTATTTACCTGCTCACAGATAAGTGTGAGCAGTTATTAAATATAAATTGAGTAGAACACAATTTTTACAGATTTTGAGTAGCTATGGGTAGTATTTCAATAATCATAGTAATAAAATCATATTATTCATATTTATCACACGAATTGAAGGTAAATAAGTTCTGTTTTTTTGTTAAATGTCTAATTATATACATATAATTTCGGGAGTTGACATCTTTCTTAAAGATTATTTAAAGTGGTAATTTTGAGGAAAGCCTGACACAGGCAGGGTTATTCAATAGTTCTTATTTAAGAGGGCAGTTTATTTGCAAGAAGGAAATATGATCAGCTCAAAACTGTTATTAATAAAGAAAGAAATCTTAAATTATCTCTAAGGAAAACACACATACAAACACACGTATATATATATATAGAGAGAGATAAATAGATAGATATATGAAATAGCTATAAATATAAGAAGTTGGCAAAGGGGGAAACAAATGAAAAAAATCTTCTACTCATGCAATCATCCAATGGTTCCTTAGATTTTTTTTTTTAATCTACTATAAACCTAGGTATCTAGGCAGTAAAGTACAAGTAGAAGAGAGAATCTGTGTCACAGATCAACTTTGGTTGTAATGAATTTCAAGTTTCAAATTGTACTTGAATGTCAGTGCTCTGGAATTGTTCAACCTATATTGCTCATTGATTAGAGTTAAAACATTTTAAGGATATGGGAAAACTCATTATTATGGGGTTCATATTAATAGAATTTATCTGAATAATTTTGAAACTTATCTACTGATCTTTATTCATTCTTGTGCCTGTGTGCTCAGTCATGTCCAACTGTTTATGACCACCAGGCTCCTCTGTCCATGGGATTTTCCTGGCAAGAATACTGGAGTGGGTTGCCCTGTCTTCCTGACCTAGTGATTGAGCCCAAAACTCCTGCATCTCCTTCATTGACAGGTGGACTCTTTACCACTGAGCTGCAAGGAAGTGCTTTATTCTAGCATTTATTAGCAATAATTATGATAATAATTAGGATAACTTGTTTATAAGCTCTATGGTTAGAAGTTCAATAAAGATGTTTTTGACTACATTGAGTGGGTATAAAATTTGGCAGTGAAGTTCTAAATGGTAGATCCCTAATCCAGTTATGACAGCTGCAACCTCTATTTAACCTTCTATTATCCCAGGCTTAATCATCCCTAAGGATACCAAAATTCACAATAGAAAAAGATTTTTTTTTCCATTTTTAATGCAAATATGAATTGAATGCTTTCTTTATGCTTCATCTTTTTACAGGAATTAGGGACCCATCAGTTAACACAGGAAAAAGATATCCTTTTGTTGGTGATGGAGAGGGAGGCCTGACGTGCTGCAATCCATGGGGTTGCAAAGAGTCGGACACGAGTGAGTAACTGAACTGAACTGATGAAACAGAAAAGTGTTTTTATAGTGCCTACAGATAAACAATAAACTTGAACAACATAGGAGTTAGGGATGCTGACCCTGTACACAGTCAGCAATCCATATATAAGTCAACAAACAGCCAGGCTTCCATACTGACAGTTCTGTATCCATTGATTCAACCAAATCAGATCATGTAGTACTATAGTAGTGATAGGTAATTATTGAAAACAAATGTGCATATAAGTGAACCTGTGTGGTTCAAACCCCTGTTGTTCAATGGTCAACAGTAGTTTATCACCTTTATATTAAATGAAGGGGAATACAGTGTGTTGTAGGCGGGAAAGGAGCTGTAACTTCACATCTTTGGCTAGACAAGGTCTCAGCGAGAGGTTGTGTTTGAGGAAGACTGGTGAAGAAGAAAAGTAAAAGTTAGTCGCTCAGTCCTGTCCAGCTCTTTGGGATCCCATGAACTGGATCATCTGTCCTGCCAGGATCCTCTGCCCATGGGATTCTCCTGGCAAGAATATGGAGTGAGTTGCCATTTCCTTCTCCAGGGATCTTCCCTACCCAGGGATTGAACCCGGGTCTCCTGCACTGCAGGCAGACTCTTTACTGTTTGAGTCACCAGGGAAGCCAGAGAAGGAGTAAACCATGCAGCTATTTTGGAAAGAACAGTGGAGGGTGTAAGAAGAACAAATGAAAAGGCCTGGGGTTGGAATACACTTGCATGTTCATGGAACTTCAAGGAATGGCGAGGAGTCCCTGTAGGCTGGAGAGCACGTGGGGAAGGCTGACTGTGGTGAGGCTCCTGTGTATGAGCTTTAGGAGTGATGGACCGGGTCACGGAGGAGCCTGTAGGCTCTTAAGAAACGCCAGATCTGACTCTGAGTGATATTCGAAGACACTGAATTCTTGTTGTATTTGTAAACCACTGTTACATAACAAATGGCCACACACTTGGTGGTGTGTTAGTTCACGATTCTGTAGGTCAGAATTTCAAGTATGGGAAACCAGGTTCTCTGCTCTAGGATAGATATCAAGAGGCTAACATAAGAATAAAACTGAAGTCAGTCTTACATTATATTCAGATAATTTTTCTCATACTTCTCTTTAATATATATTTTCTTATTTAATTCATTTATAAACTATACTACTTTAAACTTCTTAATGCTTTGACAGAATTAAAATTAGATAAAATCATAAGTATACTTCCCACTCAACTTCATAAATACGTTGTCATTCACATGTTTTGAGATTTTTCTAGGTATTTATCTTCCTGTTCATTCATTTGACATCTATTGCTGGGAGAAATCTCTGAATCTTATTTTTAACTCTTTTGGCCCGTTATACTTCTTCTGTGTTTAATACTGCATTTAAGTTGGTGTTACCACAGGAAAACTAAAAAATTAATACAAATATTTATAAAATAATGTTCATGAAAAGAGTAATTTATACACTTGGAAAATGTTTTTGACATTCTACTCAAGAAGACCATCTAATATTATCTGGTGGCACATTAAGTTAATCCGTATTTTATGCCTTTTGGATATAAGGAACAACATGTTGTCCCTGGAAACACTGTCTGCTGACTTGGCATTCATGAAATTCACTCGGCCTAAATTGCGGGGTTAGTTCAGCCTATAAGATATGAAATCATTCAGGTTTCTAAAAGGGAATAAGAATAGCTTCACCCTCAAGCCTCCATTTCACACATCATCACTCAAAATATCTTCACATTTTATAACCTTTTGAAAAATCACATTTATCAGCACTTTTAATATTAGATTCTGGGCATGTTTCCTTGTTGCTTTTGATATTTGTTGTTGATATTGCTATTTTGTTTTAATTAGTGTAATTGGTATTATAGTGCAATTAGCATTTTATTATTCTTTGTATCCAGTCAACTTGGAGAATGCTAGAGTATGAGTTTCTGGCAGGTACTCTGGCTCTTATTATATTGAACATTTCTTATTTTGCATACTGATTGAATGACCATCTGTCCCAATTTTTCATCTCCAAGTTTAAGTATCTGTAATATTATGAATTTGGAAAAAGCAAGATCCTTGGTAAGTTATAATAGGGCATGTAGTGCATGAAAAAATCCGATGGACAGAGGAGCCTGGTAGGCTGCAGTCCATGGGGTCGCTAAGAGTCGGGCGCAATTGAGCGATTTCATTTTCACTTTTCACTTGCATGCATTGGAGAATAAAATGGCAACCCACTCCAGTATTCTTGCCTGGAGAATCCCAGGGACAGAGGAGCCTAGTGGGCTGCTGTCTGTGGGGTCGCACAGAGTTGGACACGACTGAAGCGACTTAGCAGCAGCAGCAGCAGTGCATGAAAATAACAGAATATTAATGACATGCAAATTGATTGAAAAGATTTGAAATGACTCCTCTAACACCTGATCTTTTCCATTTAGCAACTGACTTTCTTACTTCAACTTAACAGTCTATGCATTCATGGTTTTCTTGGCTATTTGGTCTTTAAACCAATGAACCTAAGTGTGAGCATGAGCACCTAATTTTTATGTACCAGGAATTGCTTCATTGTTAGTCACCAAAAAAGTTGCCTTCTGGTAGACAAAGCAATTGAGCAATATAGTAATCCAACTCTGTGGCTACAGTTATACTCCTTTTATATCTATTAAACTGTGAAGTCAAGTGAGGTTTTCAATTTATGCTCCTTCGAAGCTGTGCTCTGCAGCATCAGGGGCTCTGAACCACTGCAGGATGTCTAAAGCACTGAGGAATTGGTCAATAGAAGAAAACGAGTAATGAGCCAACTTCCAAACATCTATGGTCTCATTCTGTAAAACTTTTGGATCACTGTAGTTTTAATTTTAATTGTATTGCAACCATTATTAAAGCCTGTATTCAGCTGTATCCATTTCTAGGAAAAAATAATAAGAAGAAAATGAGAGATGAGGAAAATAAAATAGCTAAATAAAATAAAAACTAAAGAAAAAACTTCAATTTGTCTTTTTCTATAAAGAAATAGTGTTGATTTCTGCCTTGGGAAAATGTTTTTCTTTAAATTTTTACTAGTCTTCCAATACCAATTAGTAATATAAAGAGATTTATTTTATGACAGATATTGACACATATTGTTTTGAATAAAATGTACTTAGAATAGATATATTTTCTTTTTTGTCCTGGAATTCTACACTCTAAATCATGAAAACATGTTTATTTCTTTAATAGAACTCCTGGAATAAATGGGCCAGATATTAAATACACAATAAATCTGTTTTGTTATGTAAAAATTCTTTGGCCAAATTAAATTTAAAATTTCCATTTTGACTTTACAAAACAGAAGCTCAATGCTATGTTTTGATGAACATGTAGTTCACTAATTTATAGTGAAATCATCAGTTAAAGAAGTCACTCACATTTCAACAAGTATTTGTTATATTTTATTCTCAAAGGACTACAGAGTGATTTTCAGTCCCTTCCCAATACTCCTCTAAATCAGTTTTGGATTTATTTATCTATGTTTTGGACTGACATACTATTTGATTAGAATGAGGAACAAATTCAGTTAAAAGGAAAAAACAGTTTTGCACAATAGGCACAACCTAAGAAATTAACTACATAACCATATGGTTTATTGGAAATGTTTACCATAAAACATAAATAAACTAAAAACAACATCATATTATACTGCTAAATTTAATTCAGTTTGCTTTGGGTTGGGAAGAAAGTAAACTTTTCAGTAAAAATATGGCTTTATTTTAAAACAATTTCTTATTTTATACTGCAATTTAATTTTTAGTTTTAGAGTTCATTTTCTCCTTCAAATATTGTGAAACATAGTTAAATATTTACAGTGAAGATTTAGATCTATAAAAGTGGAGAGATACTATTTATATTATTGCCTTTTTTAATACTCATTAATGAGAAAGTCTTTATTTCATAATAAATTATCTCAAATATCTAAAAAATTTAGAAAAATGTTCTCATATAAATAAGGATTAATAAATTTTACTTTATAAAAATTAAATTTTACAAATTCACTTTGTATGTATGTGAATTTTTCATATAATAAAATTTACTTGCCTATGGTTAAATGAAGTTTTCCTATTTTTTAAAAACACTACTTTGTCAAAAATTAATTCATGCAAACTATTGGTCCTGAATTCATAAATAGACACTTGAATACACTGGAAAATTATACAAAGATATTATTATTTTATGTGAAAAGAAGCATATTTTTATTTTTTAAAATGCAGGTCAGGAAGCAACACTTAGAACTGGACATGGAACAACAGACTGGTTCCAAATAGGAAAAGGAGTACGTCAAGGCTGTATATTGTCACCCTGCTTATTTAATTTATATGCAGAGTACATCATGAGAAATGGTGGACTGGAAGAAACACAAGCTGGAATCAAGATTGCCAGGAGAAATATCAATAACCTCAGATATGCAGATGACACCACCCTTATGGCAGAAAGTGAAGAGGAACTCAAAAGCCTCTTGATGAAAGTGAAAGTGGAGAGTGAAAAAGTTGGCTTAAAGCTCAACATTCAGAAAATGAAGATCATGGCATCCGGTCCCATCACTTCACGGGAAATAGATGGGGAAACAGTGGAAACAGTGTCAGACTTTAGTTTTGTGGGCTCCAAAATCACTGCAGATGGTGACTGCAGCCATGAAATTAAAAGACGCTTACTCCTTGGAAGGAAAGTTATGACCAACCTAGATAGCATATTCAAAAGCAGAGACATTACTTTACCAACAAAGGTTCGTCTAGTCAAGGCTATGGTTTTTCCTGTGGTCATGTATGGATGTGAGGGTTGGACTGTGAAGAAGGCTGAATGCCGAAGAATTGATGCTTTTGAACTGTGATGTTGGAGAAGACTCGTGAGAGTCCCTTGGACTGCAAGGAGATCCAACCAGTCCATTCTGAAGGAGATCAGCCCTGGGATTTCTTTGGAAGGAATGATGCTGAAGCTGAAACTCCAGTACTTTGGCCACCTCATGCGAAGAGTTGACTCATTGGAAAAGACTCTGATGCTGGGAGGGATTGGGGGCAAGAGGAGAAGGGGACGACAGAGTATGAGATGGCTGGATGGCATCACTGACTCGATGGACGTGAGTCTGGGTGAACTCCAGGAATTGGTGATGGACAGGGAGGCCTGGTGTGCTGTGATACATGGGGTCGCAAAGAGTCTGACATGACTGAGCAACTGAACTGAACTGGACTGATTAAATTACAGTAAGGGAAGTACTTTAAAATAATACTCTGCTGCATTATTTTTGAAACAGTCATTTGAACTTATTAGAAGCTCAAATCCAATGCTCTTTTCATCACTTTTTAAAGTGATCTTTAAAATCCCTGTGTGATTTGGTGAAAATAACATCATCTGTGTTTTTAATATTGTATCAGAACTCATATATTAATATTACAGGTTAAAAGGATCTTACTTTTAGATATAGATTATTTTTTATTTTTACCCATGAACATTAAAAAGTGTATTTCAAGTTCTAAAACATAAATACTCCAGTGAAACTGAGAGTATAAATGTACTATATAAATATACATAATATGGAGATTTTGCATTCCATCCCTTTATTGTCACTCACTCTAATACCATTTACCTGTAAATATTTATCAAGCATTTGGTATTTATGAGTGGTGATATTAGACATTTGGGATACAGCAGTAAATAAATCTAAGGAGACCCTGATGTCATAGAATTTATACTTTCAGCAATCAGAAAAGAAATACAAGGAATCCAAATTAGAAAATAAGTCAAACTTTTATCATGCAGATGACATGATACTCTACATAGAAAGTCCTAAATATGCTACCAGCAAACTACTTGAGCTCATCAATGAATCTGGTAAAGTTTCAGGATACAGAATTAATGCACAGAACTCTCTTGTGTTTCTATACACTTACAATGAAAGATCAGAAAGAGATATTAAAGAAACAATCCCATTTATCATCACATCAAAAAGAATAAAATACCTAGGAACAAACCTGTAATAAGAAGACAAAGACCTGTGCTCTGAAAACTGTAAGACAGAAATGAAAGAAACTGAAGGTGACTCAATAGATGGAAAGATATACCATGTTCTTGGATTGGAAGAATCAATACAGTCAAAATACCATATTACCCAAAGCAATCTACAGATTCAGTGCAATCCCTTCATTTTTTTTCCCACAAATATAGAACAACAACAACCACAAAATAATTTATATGGAAACACAAAAGATCTTGAATAGCCAAAGCAATCTTGAGGAAGAAAAATGGAAATGGATGAATCAGATGCTGTAACTTCAGACTATACTACAAGGCTCCAGTCATCAAAACAGTAAGGTACTGGCACAGAAATAGAGATCAACAGAACAAACTAGAAAGCCTAGAAAAAAAACCCACACAGCTGTGGTCAAAAAGATCCCCCCCACAAAAAAATTTTTTTTAAATGGGCAGAAGATCTAAATAGACATTTCTACAAAGAAGACACATACGGATGGCCAAAAAGCACATGAAGAGATGCTCAACATTACTATCAGGTAAATGCAGATCAGAACTACAGTGAACTATCACCTCACGCAGGTTAGAATGAAAATGAAACTGAAAGTCACTCAGTTGTGTCCAACTCTTTGTGACCCCATGGACTCTATAGTCCATTAAATTTTCTAGGCCAGAAAACTGGAGTGGGTAGCCTTTCCCTTATCCAGGGGATCTTCGCAACCCAGAAATCCAACTGGGATCTCCTGCATTGCAGGCGGATTCTTTACCAACTGAGTCACAAGGTAAGGCCAAGAAAACGGTAGTGGATAGCTTATCCCTTCTCCAGCAGATCTTCCCGACCAAGGCATCGAACTATGATCTCCTGCATTGCAGGAAGATTCTTTACCAACTGAGCTATGAGGGAAGCCCACAGGTTCGAGTGGCCATCATCAAAAAGTGTATAAACAAGAAATTCTGGAGAGGGTATAGAGAAAAGCAATGCTTCTACATTGTTTGTGGAAATGTAAATCGGTACAGCCACTATGCAGAAGAGAATGTAGGTTCCTTAAAAACTCAGCAGTAGAACTACCATATGATCCTGCAATGCCATTCCTTGGCTTATACCTAGAGAAAACTATGATCTGAAAAAATTCACACATTCTAGTGTTCCAATAGCTGAGACATACAAGCAACCCAAATTTCTGTTGACAGAGGAATGGATAAAGAATAATGTGGTGTATATATACAATTGAATATTACTTAAAGAATGAAATAATGCCATTGATGAACCTGAAGATTATCATACTAAGTGAAAAGTCAGACACAGAAATGTGAGTATCATATGATACCACTCATATGTGATATCTAATTTTTAAAATGATACAAATGAACTTATTTACAGAACAGAAACAGACTTACAGATATAAAAAACAAACACATGTTTATCAGAAGGGAAACAAGGTCAGGGAGGGGTAAATTAGGAGGTTGGGATGAACAGGCACACACTGCTGTATATAAGATAGACAACAAACAAGAACCTACTGTGTAGCACAGGGAACTCTACTTAATGTTTTGCAATAACCAATTTGAGAAAAGACTCTGAAAAAGAATGCATCTATGCTTCTGTGTAATTCAGTCACGTTCCTGTTTGCCTGAAGCTGACACAAGCTTGTAAATCAACTCTACTCCAATAAAATAGATACCTTAGAATGTACATTTTGAGTATGTATTTTATGTGGGTGTAATGGGAACAAATGATACATAAGTAAGTAAAAATAGCCACTGTGATGATTAGTTTCAGGTATTAGCCTGAAGGCTAAGGGATGCCTAGGAAGCTGGCATTTTCAAAAGAGATCAAATCTGAATCAGTAGAGTGAGGAAAGACGATCGGTCCCCACCAGTGTGGTGGCCACCATCCAGTCCTTGACGGCCCAAATAGAAGAAAATGACGGGAGAAGGGCAACTTATCTTTCTCTTTCTGAGCCTGGACATCCATCCTCTTCTTCCCTCAAGCACTGGAGCTCCGGGATCTCTACACTCTTAACCCTGGGACCTACACCAGTGCACCCTGGCTCTCAGCTCTTCCCACCAACTGAAATACACCAGTGGTTCTCCTGGTGCTCCAGATTGCACTGAAGATCATGGCAGATCATGGGACTCCTTGGTCTCCATAGCAGTGTGAGCCAATTCCTGTAATAACATATCTCTATCTCTAATCTCTGCCTCTCTTTCTACGTTTACATCTGCATCTACATCTATCCTACTGGTTCTGCTTATCTGGAGACCCTTGACTAATAGTACATTAGGACATTAGACCTGCCTGAAGTGTACTATTACAGTGTTTTGAATTCACAACCAGGAAGCTATTTCACACTGCAGCAAAAGGAAAGCAAAGTTTAAGCTGAGATCTAAGCCATTAAAAGGAGACAACCAACTAAAGATTTGCTAAAATAGCTTATAATATATATTTTACAAACACACTATTCTTAGATCCAAAAGCAGAATGAAATTATTGAGGTCTAGGAATAGAAAGAGAAACATATTTTTGCTCATGAAGTAAAGGAAATAAGCCCTGCATAGTCACTGGGAGGACTGATGCTGAAGCTGAAGCTCCAATACTTTGGCCACCTGATGTGAAGAACTGACTCCTTGGAAAAGACCCTGATGCTGGCAAAGACTGAAGGCAGGAGGAAGGAACGACAGAGGATGAGATGTTTGGATGGCATCACCGACTCAATGGACGTGAGTTTGTGTAAACTCCAGGAGTTGGTGATGGACTGGGAGGCCTGGCATGCTGCAGTCCATGGGATTGCAAAGCGTCAGACAGAACTGAGCAACTGAACTGAACTGGACTGAGGTGTTCGGGAAATGAGGGGAGTGAGACAGGCCAGAGTGAGATGCACAGTCAAGGCCACATCGTAAAAGGCTGATGGGGTTTTGTTTCTTGTTTTAATTGCGCTGGAAAGCTATTTAAGATTTTAGGGGGAGCCTATTACACAGAGTGAAGTAAGCCAGAAAGAAAAACACCAGTACAGATACTAACGCGTATATATGGAATTTAGAAAGATGGTAACGATAACCCTGTATGTGAGACAACAAAAGAGACACAGATGTATAGAACAGTCTTTTGGACTCTGTGGGAGAGGGCGAGGGTGGGATGGTTGGGAAAATGGCATTGAAACATGTATATTATCGTATGTGAAATGAATTGGCAGTCCAGGTTTGATGCATGATACAGGATGCTCGGGGCTGATGCACTGGGACAACCCAGAGGGATGGTATGCGGAGGGAGGTGGGAGGGGGGTTCAGGATGGGGAACACGTGTACACCCATGGTGGATTCATGTCAATGTATGGCAAAACCACTACAATATTGTAAAGTAATTAGCCTCCAATTAAAATAAATTTATATTAAAAATAAATAAATGAAGTAATTAAAATAAAATAAAATAAAATTGTAACAATACAAATTTAAATTTAGACTTAAAAATTGATTTTAGGTAGGAAATTGCAGGACATGATTATTTTTAAAATACTATTCTGGTTACTCATTTAAAATGTACTGTAGGGGGTTGAGGCTGTGAAATAAAATTCATATTTTATGGAAAGACAAGTAAAATTTCAACATAAAAATTCTCCTCTGCCCTTTGACCTCCTCTCTCCCTGCACTGTGCCTCATGTATCTGCATTGTACATCAACCAAAATTTCCCCATCGGCAGGAATACCTGTTGAACCATAAAGAGCAACTTTCTCCTATCATCAGGACAGTTCGTTAAAAGATAGCATTCCTTCTTGATCTTGCAAAGGGTCACATACCCCATTACAGTGATGGTTATATCTGGATTATGTAAACTGTCAATACTATGTCATTTGACATGCAGCCTTGTCTCAAAAAGAAGAGGTGTGTAACTGCGGCTTAACTTCTAACAGACAGAACAGTTCTCAGAGCTTTCTGATATGCTCCTCCAGAGTTACAATCCTCAAATTTGGCTCGAATAAACATTTTCATTTCTTTCATAGATCGAGTGATTAATTTTTCATTGACAAGGCAAAATGGTAGCTCAGAGATTAATGGATAAAATCAACAAGCCTACACAGTAGTACAGTCAAGGGAGAGTAGAAATTAGGACAAGGATGGTAGAAGCTGAAATGGTGTGAAGTAGATCCACTTGGAATATATTTGAGATGCTAACATAGTGTTCTTCCATGTCCTCCATATTCTCAACCCAACTTTTGCCCCAGTTGTTTATTTTCCCCGTTTTACAAAATCAAGATACAGTATCGAAGATCCTTACCTTAGGCCCAGGGGCAGACTTATGTCTTAGGTACGTAGAGTTGACTGGCCTTTCTTCATGGTAGTTGAATGTTAACCAAAAAGCCAAGATCACTCTAACAAAGTATTCATTATTTAGAGATTATAGGAACTTTTAATAAAATAATTACTATTTAAAATTTAAGTCCTTCATTTTATAGATGAGGAAATGTAAGCTCCAAGAGGGAAGGGATTTATCACACATCACAACCTATCCTCAGCGTTCATCACTTTGCTGGGGCATATTACTAATACAAGCTCAACAATATGTTTTTCAGAGGACAAAGTAACATACCTTATTAGTGTCAGGGCTGGAAGTCTAATGCAAGTCTCTTACCTTCAAAATAGATCTCTTAAATCCTCTTTTTCTTCTTAAATTCAAATCTGGAATCTCAAGTTTCATTGTAGTCCTGAGTCCGGATGTAGAAAACATCTGAAAGATAGATTATTATACATTTTTGTCATAATCTTTTATTTAAGGAATAACCTTTAACATTTTAGGCACCTAGTTATCTCGATTTACCACGTAATAGCCCAAAGAGTGGTGTTTATGCCACATCTCACAGATGAGCGACCAGAGGCTCAAAAGGTTGTGTCAGATTCTCAAGGTTACAGAAATAGGTGTCAACAGTAAATTTAATTCTAGAGTATTTGACACCAAATCCTATACTTATGAACTCTATGACAAGAGATAACTCACAGCACCCAAGCTTTTGATTGAAAATAGTTTGAAAATCACCATCTTAGTGTTCACTTTATTTTTAACTCTTGCTAATGAAACAAATATGTAAAGCTATTAAATGACAAAATCAGCCCTGTCTTTTATCTTCTTATCACTTCTATTATTGCTAATTTGTTCCCTTTTATGATCCAAGTCTTAAAAAGCAAGTGAAAATTTTTAGATTTTTTGATAAATTTAGACTTAAATAATATAAATCTATAGATCTCAATTTAGATTTTTATATAAATATATGTATTCTTATATAAAAGAATATTACATTAACATTATTAAATAATTATTGCCTGAGCCATCAGGGAGCACCAAATTAACACGTATGTACCCCCAAGCCAACTGACAAATTGAAATGCTACCAAATTGATGATCCTTTTTACATAGTTCCTGTGAACACAATCTACTAATTTAATAAGGTGGCTATCATTCCCATGGGATTCTGTATGAAATAAAGATGTATACATGCAGGATTTTTAATCAGTGGATATGAAACTGTAACATCATACAGTTTCTTTTATTTTGCTTTATATTTTAAATATATTGTTCAATCATATCTGAACTTGGCTGAAGAAAAACTATTTGAAAAGACTATTGTAAAAGGAAGAACACTCAGACCTTGAAATCTGCAAGCATCTCAAAATCAAACAGAAAAAAAAAAAAAAAGCTTTCCTTGTATAGGGAGGAAGGAGTAAGCAAGGTCAGCAAGAACTTTGAGGGGAAATCACTCAAGCAGGTGGGCATGAGCAGATAGCATGACTGGCCTGATTGAATAGGAAATGTTTCTTGCTGTGACCAGCTAATTATCAGAATGAGCCTCTAAGGGGGCATGTACTGTCTCTTAGTAATTTCTTAAAAATGGGAGTAAAGCTAAGGTTCATAGGATTATAGGAGGGAGAAGGCTAATTACATTTTGTCTGGGCCACATGAGTGAGTAAGTAATGGGCAGTTGTGTACAACTGGTCAGCCGCTCTTGTTTAAGATGGACAGTGTCTGTCTTTAAATATTATTAGAGATGTCCTAAGAGTCATTGTTAAATTGAGGTCAGCTGGCCTTCACGTTCATGTTGGTCTTAAAGAGACTTGACAAGAACTATGCCTAAGAATGTAGTAAAGGGTCAAGATGGCAATATAGGAGGCTCCTGAGACCCTCTAACACACTGAATATTCTTCCTCTTTGAAAGAACACACATGAAACAATTCTCTTTGAAAAAAAAAATCTAGAAAATATTATAGCAGAATAGACAAACGGGGAAACATCCACATCAAAGTGGCAGGCTCCAGGGGATGACTGAGTCCACCTGGAGACCAGTGCTGCTTATAGACACCACTCTTGCCTTGTCCCTCCAGTCGGCTCCAAGAAAATGCCTTGAAAGAGCTTTTGCACATATCCTAGCACCCCAGCTTTATTAGCTGCTGCCAAGAGAGAGGTTCCCAAATGTCTGGTTGTGTTTGTGAGTCCCACTCTTACAAGATGATACCAATCCAAGCAATTTTTTTCTTATTCCAGTTTTACTGAGATATAATTGACATACAGCACTGTATAATTTGGGGCTTCCTTGGCAGCTCAGCTGGTAAAGAATACACCTGCAATGCAGGAGACCCTGGTTCAATTCCTGTGACTAAGCACAACAAGCACAGCTATATAAGTTAAAATGATGGAAGGCTTCAAAAATTGAGTGCCATCCTTAAAAGGGGACCATGCTAATCTTCTCTGTATCATTCCAATTTTCAGTGTATGTGCTGCCAAAGCAAGTACCAAAGAAGTAATAAGAACCAGCTATTCTACTGCTCAAGACACTAGGAAGAACGTATTAGCAGAAGGAAGTATAACAAAGATTAGTATGAAAATGAAGACTTAAAAAATTAGAAAAAAAAAACAATGAAACTAAGGGTTATTGTTTTGAAAAGATAAGCAAAATTGATATACTGTTAGCTAGACTAAGAAAAAAGAAGCAAAGACTCAAAATCATAAATGAGAAAGAAAACATTACAGTGGATACCATACTAAGCAAAGGATTGTAAGAGAGTACTATAAAAAATTATACACCAACAAAGTGGACACCATAGAAGAGAGGGATAAATTCCTAGATACAGACAACCCACCAAGTTGACTCATGAAGAAATCAAAAATCTGAACTCAACAGTTTGGCAGCCCACTCCAGTATTTTTGCCTGGGAGATCCCATGGACAGAGGAGCCTGGTAGGCAACAGTCCAAGGTGTTCCAAAGAGTTGGATACAATTGAGTGACTGAACAAGAAAGCTAATTCAGTAACCAAAAGCTTTAAAAATAATGGAAAGTCTAGGACTAGAGGGTCTTGCTGGTAAATTATATCAAACATTTAAAGAAGATTAATACAAATCCTCCCTGTTATTTACGTGGGGCCAAACTATGGTGGAGGTAATGAAAATAATGGCGACCTCCTTCAAAAGGTTCCATGCAGGCACTGCTAGACTCAGTGCCCCAACCCTGCAGCAGGCCACCGTCGACCCATGCCACCACCAGAGACTCCTGGACACTCATGGGCAAGTCTGACTAACCAGATGGTCAATACCAAGATCAGATTGATAATATTCTTTGTAGCCAAAGATGGAGAAGCTCTATACATTCAGCAAAAACAATACCAGGAGCTGACTGTTGCACAGATCATGAACTCCTTATTGTCAAATTCAGACTTAAATTGAAGAAAGTGGGGAGAACCACTAGACCATTCAGGCATGACCTAAATCAAATTCCTTAAGTGGAAGTGACAAATAGATTCAAGGGATTAGATCTGACAGACAGAGTGCATGAAGAACTATGGATGGAGGTTCGTGACATTGTACAGGAGGCAGTGATCAAGACCATCCTAAAGAAAAAGAAATGCAAAAAGGCAAAATGGTTGTCTGGGGAGGCTTTACAAATAGCTGTGAAAAGCGAAGTGAAGGCAAAGGAGAAAAGGAAAGATATACCCAGTTGAATGCAGAGTTCCAAAGAATAGCAAGGAGAGATAAGAAAGCCTTCCTCAGTGATGAATGCAAAGAAATAGAGGAAAACAACAGAATGGGAAAGTCTAGAGATCTCTTCTAGAAAATCAGAGATACCAAGGGAACATTTCATGCAAAGATGGGCACAATAGAGGACAGAAATGTTATGGACCTAACAGAAGCAGAAGATATTAAGAAGAGGTGGCAAGAATACACAGAAGAACCGTACAAAAAAGATCTTCGTGACCCAGATAATCACGATGGTGTGATCACTTACCTAGAGCCAGGCATCATGGAGTGCAAAGTCGAGTGGTCCTTAGGAAGTATCACTACATACAAAGCTAGTGGAGGTGATGAAATTCCAGTTGAGCTATTTCAAATCCTGAAAGATGATACTGAGAAAGTGCTGAACTAAATATGCTGGTGAATTTGGAAAACTCAGCGGTGGTCACAGAACTGGAAAAGTTCAGTTTTCATTCCAATCCCTAAGAAAGGCAATGCCAAAGAATGTTCAAACTAATGCACAATTGCACTCATCTCACACACTAGCAAAGTAACACTCAAAATTCTCCAAGGCAGGCTTAAACAACGTGACCTGTGAACTTCCAGATGTTCAAGCTGGATTTAGCAAAGGCAGAAGAATCAGAGATCAAATTGTCAACATCCATTGGATCATCAAAAAAGAAAGAGAGTTCCAGAAAAAACATCTACTTCTGCTTTAATGACTAAGCCAAAGACTTTGAATGTTTAGATTACAACAAACTGTGGAAAATTCTGAAAGAGATGGGAATACCAGACCACCTGACCTGCCTCTTGAGAAATCTGTACGCAGGTCAGGAAGCAACAGTTAGAACTGGACATGGAGCAACAGACTGGTTCCAAATCAGGAAAGGAGTACTTCAAGGCTGTATATTGTCACCCTGCTTATTTAACTTATATGCAGAGTACATCATGAGAAATGCGGGGCTGGAAGAAGCATAAGCTGGAATCAAGATTGCCAGGAGAAATATCAATAACCTCAGATACGAAGATGACACCACCCTTATGGCAGAAAGTGAAGAACTAAAGAGCCTCTTGATGAAAGTGAAAGAGGAGAGTGAAAATGTCGGCTTAAAGCTTAACATTCAGAAAATGAACATCATGGCATCTGGTCCCATCACTTAATGGGAAATATATGGGGAAACAGTGGAAACAGTGGCAGACTTTATATTTTTTTGGTGGGGGGGCGGTGCTCCAAAATCACTGCAGATGGTGACTGCAGCCATGAAATTAAAAGACACTTGCTCCTTGGAAGAAAAGCTACGACCAATCTAGACAGCATATTAAAAAAGCATAGACACTGTTTTGCCAACAAGGTCCATGTAGCCAAAGCTATGGTTTTGCCAATAGTCGTGTATGGATGTGGGAGTCATACTTTAAAGAAAGCTGGGTGGTGAAGAATTGATGCTTTTGAACTGTGGTGTTGGAGAAGACTCTTGAGAGTCCCTTGGACTATAAGGAGATCCAACCAGTCAGTCCTAAAAGAAATCAGTCCTGAACATTCATTGGAAGGACTAATGCTGAAGATGAAAGTCCAATACTTTGGCCACCTGATGCAAAGAACTGACTCATTCAAAATATCCTGATGCTCAGAAAGATTGAAAGTGGGAGGAGAAGGGGACAACAGAGGATGAGATGGTTGGATGGCATCATTAACTCAATGGACATGAGTTTGGGTAAACTCCTGAAGTTGGTGATCGACAGCGAGGCCTGGCATGCTGCAGTCCATGGGGTCGCAAAGAGTTTGACAGGACTGAGTGACTCAACTGAACTAAACTGAATACCAATCCTTCTCAGACACTTCCAGAAAATAGAACAGGGAGAAATATATCCAAACTCATTTCATGAGGCCAGCATTATCCTGATACTAATGCCAGATAAGGACACAACAAGAAAAGAAAATTGCAGGTTAATGTTCCTAATAGAAATCGATGTAAAATTTCTCAACAAATTACTAACAAACTAAATTCAACAGCACATTAAAAGATAAGGATCATGCACCTTGATCTAGTGGGATTTGTTACTGGGATGCATTAAGATTCAGCATCACACACTATAAATGTCACATTATAAAAGTGACACATTACATTAAGAAAATAAATAATAGAAACCACTGGCTATTTCAATCAGTGAAGAAGCATTTCACAAAATTCAACGTCCTTCTATGGTAACAACTCTACACAAACTTTGCATAAAGAGAATGTATCTCTACATAATGAACACTATCTGTGACTGACCCTCGGCAAACATCATCATAAATGGAGAAATGCTGAATGCTTTTCTTCTAAGATCAGGAACATGACAAATAAATCCACCTTCATCACTTTTACTCAACACAGTACTGTAATTCCTAGTCAGAGAGTTCCAGAAAAACATATATTTCTGCTTTATTGACTATGCCAAAGCCTTTGACTGTATGGATCACAATAAACTGTGGAAAATTCTGAAAGAGATGGGAATACCAGACCACCTGACCTGCCTCTTGAGAAACCTATATGCAGGTCAGGAAGCAACAGTTAGAACTGCACATGGAACAACAGACTGGTTCCAAATAGGAAAAGGAGTATGTCAAGGCTGTATATTGTCACCCTGCTTATTTAACCTATATGCAGAGTACATCATGAGAAATGCTGGGCAGAGGAAGCATAAGCTGAAATCAAGATTGCCGAGAGAAATATCAATAACCTCAGATATGCAGATGACACCACCCTTATGGCAGAAAGTGAAGAAGAACTAAAGAGTCTCTTGATGAAAGTGACAGAGGAGAGTGAAAAAGTTGGCTTAAAGCTCAACATTCAGAAAACTAAGATCATGGCCTCCAGTCCCATCACTTCATGCCAAAAGTCAAAGAAATTAGGAAAGAAAAATAAATAAAAAGCAGCTAAATCAGAAAGGAAGAGTAAATTGCTTCTGTTCACAGATAATAAAGTACTACAGACAGAAAACCCTTAGGTTTTCACCAAAAATCTCTCAGGACTAATCAACAATTTAAGTAAAACTGCAGTATATAAAATTCATATAGAAAATCAGTTATGTTCTCACACATTAACAAATTATATAAAAATATAAATTCAGAAAACAAATCTATTTATAGTAACATCTAAAAGAACAAAGTTCTCAGATATAAATTTAACAAAGAAGGTGAGATATCTGTATGCTGAAAACTGAATAATTAATGAAAGAAATTGAGAAGGAATAAAATGAATAGAAAGATTATGTTTATTGATTAGAATAATTCATACTGTTAAAATATCTGTATTACCCAAAGCAATACACAGGTTTAATGAAATCCCTATCAAAATTCCAATGGCAATTTTTAGAAAAAAATCCTAAAATTTATATAGAACAACCAAAGATCTCAAATATTCAAAATGATCTTAAGCAAGTAGAGCAATGTTGGAGGCATTATACTTTCTGGTTTTAAACATATTACAAAGATGAATTAAAAAATTATGTTACTGGCAATAAAAAAAAAGAGGCATAGATCAATGAACATAATAGAGTCCATAAATAAACTCACACATACATGGTCAGTTAATTTTAAACAAACGAGCCAAGGATGTACAATGGGGAATTTGTTGTCTGTTCAATAAATAGTATTGGAATAATTGGAAGTCCAATATGCAAATAATTTCCAATTATGCAAATAATTTGAAATCCAAATCAAATATGCAAATCAGTGAAATTAGACAACTATCTTACTCCATTCACAAAAATTTAACTTGAAATGTATTAAAGAATTATAAGATCTGAAACTACAAAAATCCTAGGAGAAAATCAGAGGTAAGCTTCTTGAATTTTGCATTGGCAATGATATTTTAATATATTTTAATTATGTTTAATATAATTTCATATATTTTAATGATATTTCTAAGTGAACAATGCATAGAAATAGAGGAAAACAATAGAATGGGAAAGACTAGAGATTTCTTCAAGAAAATTAGAAATACTAAAGGAGCATTTCATGCAAAGATGGGCACAATAAAAGACATAAACATTAAGGACCTAACAGAAGCAGAAGCTGTTAAGAAGATATGGCAAGAATATACAGAACTATATCGAAAAGGTCTTAATGACCCTGATAACCACGATGGTGTGATCACTCATCTAGAGCCAAGACACCCTGGAGTGTGAAGTATAGTGGGCCATAGGAAGTGTTACTATGAACAAAGCTGGTGGAGGTGATGGCATTCTACAAAATGATGCTGTTAAGGTGCCGCACTCAATATGCCAGCAAATTTGGAAACCTCAGTAGTGGCCAAAGGACTAGGAGAGGTCAGTTTTCATTCCAATCCCAGAGAAGGGCAATTGCACTCATTGCACATGGTAACATGGTAATGCTCAAAATCCTTCAAGTTAGGCTTCAGCAGTATGTTAACTGAGAACTTCCAATGGTACAGGCTGGGGTTTCAAAGAGGCAGAGGAACAAGAGATCAAATCGCCATCATTCACTGGATAATAGATTAACCAGGGATTCCAGAAAACAAACAAACAAACAAACAAAAAAAAACCTGCTTCATTGACTATGCCCAAGCCTTTGACTGTGTGGATCACAACAGACTGTGAAAAATTCTTCCTGAAAGAGATGGGAATACCAGACTACTTACCTGCCTCCTGAGAAACCTGTATGTAAGTCAAGAAGCACCAGTTAAAATAGAACATGGAATAACAGACTGGTTCAAAATTGGGAAAGGAGTACATAAAGGCTGTATATTGTCACCCTGTTTAACTTTTATGCAAAGTGCATGTGTTCTAAGTCATCCCATTCCTGTCTGACTCTTTGTGACCCCATGGACTGTAACCTGCCAGGATCCTCTGTCCATAGAATTCTCCAGGCAAGAATACTGGAGTGGGTTGCCACACCCTCCTCCAGGGGATCTTCCTGACCCAGAGATCGAACCTGCATCTCCTGTGTCTCCTGCATTGGCAGGCAGATTCTTTACCACTAAGCTACCAGGGAAGCCATTCTATGCAGAGTAAATCATGCAAAGTACCAGGCTGGATGAAGCTCAAGCTGGAATCAAGATTGCCAGGAGAAATATCAATAAACTCAGATATGCAGATGACACAACCCTAATGGCAGAAACAGAGGAAAAGATCCTTTTGATGAAGGTGAAAGAGTAAAGTGAAAAGCTGACTTAAAACTCAGCATTCAAAAAACTAAGATCATGACATCTGGTCCCATCACTTCATGGCAAATAGATGGAAAAAATTACAAACTTTATTTTCTTGGACTGCAAAATCACTGTAAATAATGACTGCAGTCATGAAGTTAAAAGATTCTTGCTCCTTGGAAAAAAGTTATAATAAACCTAGACAGTGTATTAAAAAGCAGAGACATCACTTTGCCAACAAATGTCTATATAGTTAAAGCTATGGTTTTTCCAATAGTCATGTGTGGACATGAGAATTGGACCATAAAGAAGGCTGAGCACCAAAGAACTGATGCTTTTGAACTGTGGTGCTAGAGAAGACTCTTTAATGTCCATTGGATCCCAAGGAGTTCAAACTAGTCAATTCTAAATGAAATCAATCTTGTATATTCATTGGAAGGACTGATGCTGAAGCTGAAACTCCGATACTCTGGCCACCTGATGTGAAGATCCAACTCATTTGAAAAGATCCTGATGCTGGGAAAGATTGAGGGCAGGAGGAAAAGGGGGCAACAGAAGATGAAATGGTTGGATGGCATCATTGGCTCAATGGACTTGAGTTTGATCAAACTCTGGGAGATAGTGAAGGACAGGGAAGGCTGGTATGCTGCAGTCTACACAGTCTCAAAGAGCTGGACATGACTGAGCGACTGAATAGCAGCAATGATATTTTGGGTTTGACACCAAACACAAAGCCAACAAAAGCAAAAAAATAAACAAGGAGGACTACCTCAGATGAAAAATCTCCTGCAGAGTGAAGGAAAGCATCAACAAAATGAAAAAGTATCCCATGGAATAAAAGATCGTATTTGCAAACCACATACCAGACAGTGAGGTAATATCCAAAATACATGAGGAGCTAATGCAGCTCAATAGCTAAAAAGACAAATAATCCTCAGAAAAAAATAAGCAGAGGACCTAAATAGACATTTCTCCAGAGAAAATGTACAAATGATAAATAGGTACTTGAAACAGTATTCAACATCACTAATCACCAGGGAAATGCAAATCAAAACCACAGTGAGCTACTAACTTCCATCTGTTAGGTTGTCAGTTATCAAAAAGTCAAGAGATAACAAATGCTGGTGAGAAGGTGGAGAAAACGGAACCATTGTGCACTGTGTGTGGGAATGTAAACTGGTACAGCCACTATGCAACGTACCATGGTGGCTCCTCAAAACATAAAAGTTGAACTTTCAGATCATCCAGCAGTTCTACTTCTGAGTATACATCCAAAAGACATAAAATCATTATCTTAAAGAGATATCTGTACTCCCATTACTCACAATAGCCATAATATGGAAACAATCCAGTTTTCCATCAACAGATGGAAAGATAAAAGAAAAAACCTCTATCCCCCTCTCTGTCTCTCTCCCACCCAACACACAGTATTCAACATTATTCAGCCTTAAACAAAAAAGTAAACCCTGTTATTTGTGACAACAGGGCCCAGAATGAACCTGAAAGCCATTACGCAAAGTGAATAAGTCACATGTGAAAAGATGAATACCACATGGTACCACTTATTTGTGGAATCTAAAAAAAGAAAAAAAGTCAAATGCATGCCAACAAGCAGGGGTGGAGTAAGCAGAGGGTAGAAAAGTGGTTGCTAAGCCATAACATTGTGCACTTTAAATATTTTTTTCCTTTTCTCTGCTAATTATACCTCAATACAGCTGGGTGGGGGAATGAAGCACACCATGCAACACACATGCTCACGCACCAAAGAACATATAAGAAAAATAAGGAGGTTTAAAATTTCATTATGAAAGTAAAAACTAGACTGGAGGTTTGAAGGAGATAAATTCAGAGGATTCAGAATGTTGGACTCAACGCGTCCTTAGACAGTAGAATGAGGACAGCAGAGCCATTGCAGCAAATTTCCTGGTTTGTGGTCTAAATATTTTCCACAGCGGCACAGATAACAGAGCGTTGAGGGAACATACACAGCAGTCACTGTGACCAATGCCCAGCTGTATCCTGGGGAAACCAGAATCATGCCCAATATTGTATAATTGTAGATGACCCCTCACTGGGATGCTGTTTATCATTTTGGTAAGATAGTCTAGAGTCCTGGTTATTTCCCAGACCAGAGCATGTGAATTCCAGGAGCTCAGTGACCTTCATTCGGGGTCCATATGGCAACATCAACAGGCACAAAGTTCACCCATAAATGATCTGCTATGAGAGTCAAATATTTTAGGTTTATGCCAAGTCTCTCAGCTTCTGATTCCAAGTCTTTTGGGGTATATTGTGAGAAAGGAAGGTCATAGATTCCTTTTAGTGCTAAAATTTGACACATAAGCTTACAAGTGTAAGACCTTGTTAAAGACTTTTTGCTTCATCTACTGTATGAAAATTTGAAATCAGAGGTCATAGAATAGTTAAAGTGAGAAAAGAAGATAGCTTATTTGAAGACTTGATAAGGGCTAATTGTACTGGCTGGATAATAGGATCTAGCTCAGATAGCAGGCAGATACTAATAGGCACATTTGCCATAAATAAAATATGTCTCACTGTGTGCTATTCAGGAGATAATTGTCTCATGCGTTTGACATTTTTTGGAATTTATATAAAACATTTTGATGAAGTTGTTGTCTCAGTTCTCAGTCTTATATATATTTTAAAAAAAAAGCTATATTTTTGTTTGTTTTTTGTGGGTCGAGGCATGTAAGTCAGATATAGACCAAGGCTTAAATGTAACTAATTGAGAAGGTGATTGGAGTCACTTAACTTCTCTCTCCCAGTGTCTGAATACTAGGGGAGCAAAATCAAGGTCTTTAAGTAATTTTAGGAAACTGGGGAGTGGGAAAAATAAAAATGGGTTGGGAAGGGGTGGGTAAAACCAAAGGGGGCTCAGACAGATGAGACAGGAGAGCATGCTTGGAGGAACAGTATGATACGGAGAGCAGACATAGGGAAACGTGTCTTTGAGGTTGGAATCAATGTGGGACTAACAGCTGAAGACATGAATTTTGACATATTGAGTAACTTCAGATAAAGTAGGCTGAGATTGTTAGATGGCCTGATTAAGATTAGATTGAGAAAGGTGTTTTTCTTCTTCATATCGGGAGAAAAAAGCAAAACATATATTTAGAAGAGATTCCTAGAATATTGATTTTCAAGGGCCCTCTGGAAATGAATCAGTTTGGAGAGACTCCAGGAACTCTTGCTCTCATAAACAGTGCTGCCATAGGCATTCTCTACTTCTCTTTCTGTGGATAATTCAGTTTCTCAAAATGATATATCCAGACGATGCTTTCCAAGTCAGGGGACTGAGACCTTGAGCTTTACTAGATATTTCAGATATATTTTGAAAGTGGTTATACCAGTTTTATTTTCACCTCAAAAAGATTTATATTTGGTTAAGGTCCTTACAACATGTAGTTTTGTGAAACATATATTTACTCAGACTAAGGATTTGGGATGTAAGATGGTCTCTCATTCCTTGCACTTTTATTCTTATTTTCTAAGAGATTGAGCATTTTTCCTCAGATACTTTCTTAATAATATTGCCTATTTTGGCAAGAATACACAGAGGAAATATGTAAAAGGACTTAATGACTCAGATAACCACAATGGTGTGGTCACTCACCTAGAACCAGACATCCTGGTGTAAGAAGTCAACTGGACCTTAGGGTATTATGATGAACAAAGCTAGTGGAGGTGATGGAATTCCAGTTGAGCTCATTAAAATCTTAAAATATGATGCTATTAAAGTGCTGCACTCAATTTGCCAGCAAATTTGGAAAACTCAGCAATGGCCACAGGACAGGATAAGATTAGTTTTCCCTGAATTCCCAAGAAAAGCAATCCAAAAAAATGTACAAACTACTGTACAATTGCACCCATTTCACATGCTAACAAGGTAATGCTCAAACTCCTTCAAGCTAGGTTTCAGCAGTATGTGAACCAAAAGCTTCCATATGTACAAGCTGGATTTAGAAAAGTCAAAGGAAACAGAGGTCAAATTGTCAAAATCCTTTGGGTCATATAGAAAGCAAGGGAATTCCAGAAAACATCTATTTCTGCTTCATTGACAACATGAAAGCCTTTGACTTTGTGGACTGCAACAAACTGGAAAATTCTGAAAAAGATGGGATTACCAGACCACCTTATCTGCCTCCTGAGAAACCTGTATGCAGGTCAAGAAGCAACAGTTATAAGTGGACATGGAACAACAGACTGGTTCAAAATAGAGAAAGGAAATTGTCAAGGACGTATATTGTTACCCTGTTTATTTAACATCTATGTAGACTACATCATATAAAATGCTGGGCTGGATGAATCACAAGCTTGAATAATGACTGTCAGGAGAAATATCAACAACCTCAGATATTCACATGCCACCACTTTAATGGCAGAGGGTGAAGAGGAACCAAAGAGCCTCTTTATGAGGGTGAAAGAGGAGAGTGAAAAAGCTGAGTCTCTATCTCCCTCTGAAACAATACTCCTGTTATTATTCTTGGTATCCATGTGAATAATACACCCAATATCCTATCAGTCACATGATCTAATTTCATCCAAAGACCTTGTCCTCAATCCTACCTTAGCCAGTGCATTATCACATCAGTACTTCCCCCAAATCACACTCTAGTTCTCCATTGACAGCAAATATTTTTAATCCAATAGAAGTTTAAATCCAGCATTGCAATCACTTTTATTCACCTCTCATCTCTCTCCCCATGAAATTTATTCCCTTTAAGCTAATGTTATTCTCTCGCCAGTCGTTTTGAATATTCTACTGCACATACTCTTTCTGCTCTTGCTTCTCTATCTCTTTGCACAATTTGCTTCTGCCATGTATCCTAGTAATATCTAATGAGTTACTTCATTCTTGTTTCAGCCAGTTAAACTTTCCCCCCAAATAATGCTCTATCATGTTTCTAGTCTCACTTTACATTAGTAATTAATCACCAAAAGGGGGCTTTAATGCTTAGCCTGTTGTCTTTTCTCTGAAATAGGATCTCGTATTTTCTGTTCATCTCTAAAAGCTACAATTTCCTTCCCCCATTCTCATTATAAGTTGATACTATTTTATTCTAAATCAGGGAGAAAACTGAAGCAATTAATAGAATTTCCTCTTCCAGTAGCTCTTCATATTATGATCCATTTGCTTGCTGCTTAAGTAACAAATCTGTTGTCCTAGTCTTTGGCTTGGTAGTGTCTTTCAGCTCTTCACTTACTAAAAGGAAGCCCCTGTTTTAGGGTAACACCATCACTCTGTTTTTCCTGTTTTATACCAAACAGGGCCTTGTGGGACTCCTGGGCACAAAGCTTTTCTGTGTCCCCCATTTCTTTGATTGGAGGAAGTACCTTCATTCAGCCTCTGTGAATTTCCCTGAGTTCCAACTGCAGATTCAAGCAGCTGTTAATTAGGGAAATGAGGGGATGCAAGACCAGAGAGAGACGGTCAAGGGGAACAATAGCGCAGCGTTGGAGGCAAGGTCCTGGTTCCCCATTGAGGGACACACAGCAATATATTTGAGCTGTTTTGCAGACACTGAAGCCCCCTCCAGGTGGGAGAAGTTAATGATTAATGATGGCATGCTGCCCACAAGCATTTAGACCTCAGACTAGTTGGAAGCTGAAGGTTGATGATGCTGACTCGTACTTCACTTCACCACCAACCCATCAGAAGAATGTCCTCTAGCCAACCATACTGTCTGGGGAGTTTGTAATTTCCTCAGTTCTGTCTTGTTGCAACAAAAACTTGAAACAATGGACAGACCAGTGTGACAGCCCTGTGTAATTTCCTCGGATGGACCAGTGTTACAGCTCAGTTTTATTTATAAAGCAAAGGAAAATACATCCTTGAGGCATGAGGGCAGGTCGACCCAAAAGACTGAAGAGAAGAAAAGCCACCAGCCCAATTTTGGCTTCTCTTTTTATATGTTTTTATTTTCTCCTCCCCTGAAGCCTGCCCTATGTAAACTGGGCTAGCCCGGAGTGCTGTTTGCTTCACCGGAGGTCCTCACTGTGGTCCTCAGACCTTCCTTTGTTCTATTTCTGGAGTTTTCCCCTTTGTCTTTTCGCCACTGCCATTCTGGACTCCTTTTTCCTATTCTAACTACCTAACAACACCCTCTTTGAACCATTACTATAAAACTTCTCACTGTCCTCTTCTAGTGGAAACAAACAGTTTTTCATGGTAAGATTCCACCATGTCTCTCTTTGCCTGGCAAAGTAATAAAGCTATAGTTTTCTACTTCAACCAAAACTCTGTCTCTGAGATTTGACTAGGCACCATTGTACAGAGAAGCTGACCTTTACAACTACACTCCTTGAAAAAAAAAAAAAAAAGAAAGAAAGCTTAAACTTGCTTTCTCTAATTTTTCTTCTCCATTCTCTATTGAACCCGTTTCAATAAAGTACTTCTTTAAGATATCTTGTCTAAGCTATCACAATAGCATGTACCATAACTGCTTATTTGTAGAACTTCTCTTCCTGAAAGGAAAAACTCTACTTCCTACTCTGCTTTCTATAACTACCAGACTCAGTATATCTGAGACTGTACTTCTGAATCTGTAGGCAGACAGGGTAGTGGGTCCCCAGAGGGAAAGAACTAGAGTTGCCTTCTATTTTTTTAGACCTAAAATAAGCCATTTGGGCCTGAGCCATTTTTTGTTCTAAGCCTGGCCACAATACCTGCCCTTGAACAGGTCTCAGTAGTTAATTACCTCTTAGTGGTAGAGAATACAGAAAAAAGGGAGGAGCCATCAGAAAACAATAGTGTAGCCTGGAGATACACGTAATAATACATCTCTGAGATCAGCAGTACTAAGGCCTCCATTCAGGATGGAATTATAATGTTGACCCTCCTGACTTCAATCAACTGAAATTTGGACTCAGTCATCCCTGACTGTATGATGAATTCTCTGTTCAGTGCCCCTCATCAATATGCTTAAAACTTCCCCCAAAATGCTGATGGGGAGACCTTGCTTTGGGAGAGATCCCTGATGTTCTCCTTACTTGCTGCAAGTAATAAACACTTCTGTCTTCTGGCTCCAAACTCAGCAAGTGTTGAACCCACTTTGGGGATAACAAAACCAGATAGGTGGGGATTTCCAAACCAAGCAATTCTCCAACTTTTGGAAGACCTCAACTAGGTGTCTATAATTTAACTCAAATCAGACACTAACTCCTGGATTTAAAGTAGAGCCCATGGGTTAATACTGTTCCTCACTTAAGACATGAATCACAAGCCTGGATTGTCATCTGTGCTTCTGACTGTCTATATATTAGAAATTTCTACAAATCCCTCATTAGGTTTGATAATTTCCTAGGACATTTCACAGAACTCAGGAAAATGGTTTACTTACTAGATTAGCAGTTTATTATAAAAGAATACTGGGCTAGATGAAGCACAAGCTGGAATCAAGATTGCCAGGAGAAATATCTATAACCTCAGATATGCAGATAACATCACCCTAAGGGCAGAAAGCAAAGAGGAATTAAAGAGCTTCTTGATGAAAGTGGAAGAGGGGAGTGAAAAAGTTGACTTAAAACTCAACATTCAAAAGCTAAGATCATGGCATCTGGTCCCACCACTTCACGGCAAATAGATGGGGAAAAATGGAAACAGTGACTTCATTCTCTTGGGCTCCAAAATCACTGCAGATGGTGAATGCAATCATGAAATCAAAATACACTTGCTCCTTGGAAGAAAAGCTATGACAAACGTAGACTGTGTATTAAAAAGCAAACACATTACTTTGCCAACAAGTTCCACATAGGCAAAGCTATGATTTTTTCCAGTAGTCATGTATGGGTGTGAGAGCTGGACAATAAACAAGGCTGAGTGCCAAAGAATTGGTGCCTTTGAATTGTGATGCTGGAGAAGACTCTTGAGAGTCCCTTGGACTGCAAGGAAATCAAGTCAGTCCATCCTAAAGGAAATCAATCCAACTCATTGGAAAAGACCATGATCTGGGAAAGACTGAAGGCAGGAGGTGAAGGGGATGACTGAGGATGAGATAGTTGGATGGCATCACTACTCAATGGGCGTGAGTTTGAGCAAACTCTATAAAGCAGTGAAGGACAGGGAAGCCTGGCGTGCTGCAGCCCATGGGGTCGCAAAGAGTCAGACCCCACTGAACAACTGAACAACAACAATAGAAGAATGGAAGTCAGATGCATGGGGCAGAGTATGTGGGAAGGGGTGCAGAATGTCCAAACTGTCTCCAGGTGAGCCATTTTCCTAGCGCTTCCCTGTGTTCAGCAATCTGGAGTTCTCTGAACCCCTTTGGTTAGTGTTTTTCATGGAAGCTACATTACACAGGCATGACTGATTAATCACTGTGATTAATGATTTATTCAACCTCTAGCCACTCTTCCCTCCTTAGACTTAGGGGTGGGGTTGGAAGTTCCAACTGTCTTATTAAATAGTTACTTCCTCTCCCATAAGGGCTTCCCTGGTGGCTCAGAGGGTAAAGTGTCTGCCTGCAATGCAGGAGACCAGGGTTCGATCCCCTGGAGAAGGAAATGGCAACCCACTCTGGTACTCAGGGATCGAACCCTGGTACTCTTGCTTGGAAAATCCCATGGACAGAGAAGCCTAGTGGGCTACAGTCTAGGGTGTCCCAAAGAGTTGGACATAACTGAGGAACTTCATTCACTTCCATGAGCGCCTATCCCTGGGGCTTTTCACAGTCACTTCATTAACATAAATTCAGGTGTGGTGGAAAGATCTTGTTGTGAATAACCATAGACTATCTTTTCACCTTTACTGCTCTTATCACTTAGGAAATTTTAAGGTTTTTAGGAGGCCAGGAACAGAGACAAAAACCAAACATATTATTTCTTATTGTACATCACAATATCCCACTCCCTAAACCCATTCACCTATTTTTAGCAGATTATTTTTCCCTCCATTTTTCCTCCATCACTCCTCTTCAAGCAGCATTTCCCCCACCAGCAAACATCAGAATTTTGTCGTTTCCTGCATGTGCCATGATTGCTTATGGCTCTTGGGCTATGGTGAATTAATGAAGGGAATTAAAAAGTCTTTCTCTCTCCTTTAAAACCTGTGGGGCCCTCCTTGATGCAAAAGCCTTCCCATGTGCCCTTGTTTCTGGGTTTTGGAAAAAGGCTTCAGCCTCCTAGACCTCCCTGGAGTTCCAAAGGGCAGATTCTAACAGTCACTCATCAGGGAAGTGAGGGAATACAGACACAAGAGAAAAGCAGCCAAGAAACAAGAGTGCAGCAATAGAGCAGAGTCAGAGCTCCTCCTCAAGGGTATACAAACTAGTATCTTTGAGTTCTTCTACTGAAACTAAAGTTCTCACCTAGGTGAAGGGTGGCTTGCATAAGATTCCTTGAACACCACTCTCCTACCACACCACGAACCAGTCAGAAGAAAGGCACACACCTTTCCACCCTTACCCCAATTTTTGCCTTTAAAAATTCTTCCCTGAAACCCATCAGGAAGTTTGGCCTTCTGAGCATGAGCCACCCATTCTGTTTGCTTGGCCCTTGCGATAAATCTTTCTCTACTCCAAACTCCATCGTTTTTTGTTTGTTTGGCCTCACAGTGTACCAGGTACGTGAAATTAGGTTCATCAACACTTTTCTGACTTTTGATATCTTACCAGACCATCAAGTTATTCATTAATATTACCCCTGTGGAGAATTTTCTGTTTTCTCTCGGTCAACTTAAAATTTCACTGTTAAAGTATTTGTAGTAGCCTGATTTGCCTAGCAATTACTTGAATATACTTGTTTCCTTTCATAGTCTCTAAAGGACTTGTATTATTACTTTTGATACCTTAATTACTTAGACCAGTATTTAAATCATTTATATGCTGAGAATATGTTTTGGCTTGAATTTAGAGTTGACTGAGGGAGACAGCAGCTTTTCTAGTAGCATCCTGGATTTATATAGTTTCTTAGGGAGGATGTTGATCCATGAAATATGATTATTAGTTTCATTTCTAGACATGTATTTAGATCAAAATCCAGATCAAGCAGATGACTACATCTTGCTAGGAACAGTGACATGTTCATTAGACTATAATAATTAAACTTAAAAAGAAGTGTGCTTACTTTTATAAAATAAAAGAGTTTTGTTCAAAAAACCAAATAGGAAATGTGTGTGTGTCTTTTGGTGACTTCTTTGTATTGGTGACATAAACTTTTCCTCAGGGAGGACCTGGATAAGTACTTATTTGTTGAAGATATATGTTACGTTTTTTAAACTTTGAAAATAAAAACTTTTCAGTTCAAAAACTGGTCTTTGTTCCTTTAAAAAATAAAAAAATATATATATATGCACATGGGAGAATTATATTGGCACATTAATATGTAAAGTATTATATGTTTGGTTATTAGAAACCCAAATTTTTATACAAGATTAATGATATCAGCATATTCTCATAGCTCTCTCCATCAACTTCCACAGTTTTAGCAGCTAAGATGTTCTTTTTTAATATTAATTGAACACTTTTCATTTCCCAGGGCACCATTTTCTGCAGTATAATAGTTAAAAAGAAAGTTTCTGACAAGAATCCAGATTCATAGCATATAATACTATAGAAGAAGAGTAAAATTCCTATATTTTAATAATGGAAGATAAAAAGAAACTTAGGGGCCACCATTTCTCAAATGTAAAATGCATGATTTTCACACCTACCAATCTAAGATAGAACTAACAGGATCACAAGTAGAGAATGGACCTACCTAATATTTCTGAGAGTATTTGCTATAGACTGAATGTTCATGTCTCCCCAGTATTGTTGTGTTGAATTCCTACCTCCTCTAAATGATGGTATTGGGACGTGAGGCTTTTGGGGAGTGATTAGGTCATGTGGGTGGAGGCCTCATGAATGGGATCCATATTTTATAAAAAAGACCCACAGAGGTCCTTTACATGGTGGAAGAAGGCAACGAGTTACTGGCTATGAATCAGGAAGAGCACTCTCACCAGAATGTGACCTGTCAGAGCCCTGACCTTGGACTTCCAAACCTCCAGAAATGTGAGAAATAAATATCTGTTGTTTATAAGCTACCCAGTCTGTGTATTTATTATAGCCAGAATAGGCTAAGATAGTCTCCGTTTATAACTACAGACTTCCTAATTTATTATTAAGTTTCTACCTCATTACTAGATTTAGGGATCATATCACTCCTTGTCTGGCATCCAACTTCATGGGGGTGGGGGGAGGGAAGAAAAGATAACAGTATCCACATTTTCTGACTTTATCAAATATTAAAGACAAGCTTATCACCTTGGTATCATTCCATACAGCTTATGCATAAACCATCCCAATCAAGTAAGCTATAGACAAGACAGTGCCTTTCTTTGCACACTTGACATCACTTTGGTATTATGCTCCTGCCCTCTCTATTGCTGTATTTAAATCCAGGTCCCATATTTTCATTTCCACACATAGGCTTTTGATTTCCTCTTAGAACCTGATAGCTCCAGCACAGACTTTGTCAACTTAAAATATGCATAGGGTTTAACCATGGATATTGTTAAAAGTGAAAATTTTGATTAACTGGGTTTGAATCTTGAGACCTCAAGATTAACAGACTGGTTCCAAATACGAAAAGGAGTACATCAAGGCTGTATATTGTCACCCTGCTTATTTAACTTATATGCAGAGTACATCAAGAGAAATGCTTGACTGGAAGAAGCACAAGCTGAGATCAAGATTGACGGGAGAAATATCAATAACCTCAAATATGCAGATGACACCATCCTTACGGCAGAAAGTGAAGAGGAACTAAAAAGCCTCTTGATGAAAGTGAAAGTGGAGAGTGAAAAAGTTGGCTTAAAGCTCAACATTCAGAAGACAAAGATCATGGCATCCGGTCCCATCACTTCATGGGAAATAGATGGGGAAACAGTGGAAACAGTGTCAGACTATTTTTGGGGTCTCCAAAATCACTGCAGATGGTGATTGCAGCCATGAAATTAAAAGACACTTACTCCTTGGAAGGAAAGTTATGACCAACCTAGATAGCATATTCAAAAGCAGAGACATTACTTTGCCAACAAAGGTCCATCTAGTCAAGGCTACGGTTTTTCCTGTGGTCATGTATGGATGTGAGAGTTGGACTGTGAAGAAGGCTGAGCGCCGAAGAATTGATGCTTTTGAACTGTGGTGTTGGAGAAGACTCTTGAGAGACCCATGGACTGCAAGGAGATCCAACCAGTCCATTCTGAAGATCAGCCCTGGGTGTTCTTTGGAAGGACTGATGCTAAAGCTGAAACTCCATTACTTTGGCCACCTCATGCGAAGAGTTGACTCATTAGAAAAGACTCTGATGCTGGGAGGGATTGGGGGCAGGAAGAGAAGGGGACTACAGAGGATGAGATGGCTGGATGGCATCACTGACTCGATGGACATGAGTCTGAGTGAACTCCGGGAGTTGGTGATGGACAGGGAGGCCTGGCGTGCTGCGATTCATGGGGTCGCAAAGAGTTGGACACGACTGAGCGACTGAACTGAATTGAACCAGTTACCACGGGATACCAACACTGTTTGTTTGAAGACAACACTGAGCACAGCAGGGTTCTAGTTGATTTTATACGATCTCTTAAAAAAGATAGAAAAAACCCCTAAAACTGCTCACAGCATTCTTTATATACGTGATCTTTATCTTATCCATCCTACTTACCTGCAAGCTTCTTGAGGAGAGTAAACGTACCATTTACACCGGTGTGTGTATGTGTGTGTTTTCTTTTTGGTCCTCTAAATTCTTAACGAGTATTTCAATTTTAGTAGTTCCACACCAAATATCATTTGCAGATGGAGTGGATATTTCAGGAGTGTGAATGACTGGGAAAGCCTCAAAACAGTCAGCCAACTCTCTCACAAGTATAGGTTTTATGTGGCTCTGTATGATTTGGGAGAGGGTAGCAATTTATATTTGTGGAAGGATGGAAGTTAATGAAATCAGTTTAGTTTGAAGCAGTAAGTACAGTGTGTCTGAAGGGAAGAAAACAACTGAAGAAGAGCCGAGTAGAGAGTGCGTGTGGAGGGGCCCAGTTTCACAATTTGATTTGACTATATGAGCACAATTAACAAGCAAAAAAAAGGAAAAACCTGGTTTCTGGTATCTTCAGACTTCTGATAGACTTGAGAATCCTTGTAAAAGCCATTACGTGTAACCAGCTCTAATCAAGAAAGAGGAAGGAGTGGCCCTGCTCAGAATGATATCTAGAGAAGATTTTTTTTTTTTAAACCTCCTAATGAAATCAGCATTTATCTCCACATAAATAGCAATTTAAAACAAAAGAGACAGATATCGTGAATTAATGATGTAGAAATTAACTGGAATGCAAGCATCTATGTACACTAAAGACCTTAATAGCTCTTAACCTGAAATATGGCTGAAGTGAAATGACTTCTTAAAAATATGAAGGACCTGCTCAGATAAGTCATTTATTTTTCATGGACTGTTGGTGCCAAAACATAAATACTGAGATCATCTCGACCTGCATGGGGCCTTTGTACTCTATGCCTATGCATGAGTCCCTATCAGAGGACTGGGAATTTGCCAAGCCTCATATAAAGCGGCAATGACTTTTAAGGCCACTCAGGCCATTCCGTCTACTCAAAAATGAAATTAGGCTTCTTTTTATAGGCTTGAAGCCACCTAAATTCGACCTCTATCTAACACATTTTTATCCATCAAAATTATCAATACTGTGAGTAAGGGGTAGAAAGTTTAGAGTCAGTCACCAGAACATATCATTTGTAAGGTCTTTTATCAAGGTTTCTCAAATAAATTGCTTTTGCAAATGCATTTAGAGAGAAATAATTAACTTTGAGGGTCACAAAGAGAATATATGTGTAGGTAATACCAGAGTTACTTTTCCTACCATTCTTTCCCCCACCCCTTGCCTTTCTGTTCATTTACTGTAGATGCAAAAAGTCTCTTTCATAAGACAGGCAAAGAGACAGATATTCCATTAAAATAATTACATTTATGCTCTGAAAATTTATCAACATGAAAATACAAATATTTGCTTAGAGGTATTTTTATCTGAAGATTTTTAACTTAAGTCTCATCCAATAGATCAGAAAGTTTTAAAAATGTGATATTGTCTATATTGTAGGCCCTGGGAGAGGAAAGAGGGGTAGTTCAAGACAGAGGGTTTTCTGGACAACACAAGAGCTTAAAGCATCTGAGAGAGAAAAATTAATGATGCCTATCCAATTTAATTTTCTTATGGACTTGATGGAAAAACTAAAAATGCTTTACACATAAGACTGGGTCTCCTATGAGCATCTAACAGGAATGATGTTACTGATATATACTGAATGCTTCCACCCAAACATTTTGGGCATTAGTAAAGGTTTATGTCATACTGGAAATAACAGAACCGACTTTGATCTATTTCTCCAGATGAACCACTGTTACATGCAAATACCATCATTCTTTCGAAGGTAATTTTTTGAACTGTAAAGGATTTCAGAGCATCAACAGTGTTACAGCTTTGGGTTTACCTCTTCCTTTCCCCCTCTAACTGGACAGTCCTAAAATGAAGCTTAAGACAGGGTCAATGAGTGACCAACTAGCAAACCCTAACGGACACTCTTCCCTCCTTAGAATACTGGAGCTGTTTAAGTGTTAGGAGAAATTAGTGAACTATCTGGACAGGATCTGCAAAGATTCTTCCCAGGCTTCCTGAGCTCCTTGAGGGTTAGGACAAACATTCTTCACACAAACCTAGCATAAACTAAATTTGAACAGGCAATTTAGGAGAGAAAGATTAAAAAGTGATTTATTATTTTGTGGAGAAAACAAGGAAATCATAGCAGTTTTACCATTACCTTCCCAAATAACCCAACTTAAAACTGTTAAACATCACTACATATATAACCAATGAAAATGAAGTGGATCACTGAAAATGTAGGATTAACTTGATTGAATTGATTATATGATTAGAGAAAAATTATTTGGGGATCTCAACCTGATACTTTTGCTGCATATGTTGGTCAAGTTGACTGAATATTTTCCAGCACACTTTGTCATATCACCTACAGTGGTACTATGCATGTTTAAAGCTATTCCTTCTATGTGTCACTACTGATATTTCTGCATAAGGAGATATTTCTTCTGGGTCTCTTCTCCATAAATCTTGAAGTATTTTGTTTTTCTGAGACTATTTTGGTTCTTATAACCAATTCTGCATTCAAATTAATTCCCTGTCTCACCAACACAGACACAGTTTAAAGGCAGAATCATTGTCTATCTGTGACATCAAGTAATACACTTGCCTAAATCTGTCTTTTAAGAGCAGCATCAATGGCGCTAGCAACACCAACACCAGCAATGCCTCCTAGATTACAACAGATAGCAGGGGGAGAACCCAGAGCGCTTTTGGACTTTTGTTATTACAAATCAGATCAGATCAGTCGCTCAGTCCTGTCCGACTCTTTGCGACCCCGTGAATTGCAGCACACCAGGCCTCCCTGTCCATCACCAACTCCTGGAGTTCACTCAGACTCACGTCCATTGAGTCAGTGATGCCATCCAGCCATCTCATCCTCTGTCGTCCCCTTCTCCTCTTGCCCCCAATCCCTCCCATCATCAGAGTCTTTTCCAATAAGTCAACTCTTTGCATGAGGTGGCCAAAGTACTGGAGCTTCAGCTTTAGCATCATTCCTTCCAAAGAAATCCCAGGGCTGATCTCCTTCAGAATGGACTGGTTGGATCTCCTTGCAGTCCAAGGGACTCGCAAGAGTCTTCTCCAACACCACAGTTCAAAAGCATCAATTCTTTGGTGCTCAGCCTTCTCTACAGTCCAGCTCTCACATCCATACATGACCACAGGAAAAACCATAGCCTTGACTAGACGAACCTTTGTTGGCAAAATAATGTCTCTGCTTTTGAATATGCTATCTAGGTTGGTCATAACTTTCCTTCCAAGGAGTAAGTGTCTTTTAATTTCATGGCTGCAGTCACCATCTGCAGTGATTTTGGAGCCCAGAAAAATAAAGTCTGACACTGTTTCCACTGTTTCCCCATCTCTTTCCCATGAAGTGAATGGAACCGGATGCCATGATCTTCATTTTCTGAATATTGAGCTTTAAGCCAACTTTTTCACTCTCCACTTTCACTTTCATCAAGAGGCTTTTGAGTTCCTCTTCACTTTCTGCCATAAGGGTGGTATCATCTGCATATCTGAGGTTATTGATATTTCTCCCGGCAATCTTGATTTCAGCTTGTGTTTCTTCCAATCCAGCATTTCTCATGATGTACTCTGCATATAAATAAACAGGGTGACAATATACAGCCTTGACGAACTCCTTTTCCTATTTGGAACCAGTCTGTTGTTCCATGTCCAGTTCTAACTGTTGCTTCCTGACCTGTGTATAGGTTTCTCAAGAGGCACGCCAGGTGGTCTAGTATTCCCATCTCTTTCAGAATTTTCCACAGTTTATTTTGATCCACACAGTCAAAGGCTTTGGCATAGTCAATAAAGCAGAAATAGATGCTTTTCTGGAACTCTCTTGCCTTTTCCATGATCCAGCGGATGTTGGCAATTTGATCTCTGGTTCCTCTGACTTTTCTAAAACCAGCTTGAACATCTGGAAGTTCACGGTTCACATATTGCTGAAGCCTGGCTTGGAGAATTTTGAGCATTACTTTACTAGCATATGAGATGAGTGCAATTGTGTGGTATCTGAGCATTCTTTGGCATTGCCTTTCTTTGGGATTGGAATGAAAACTGACCTTTTCCAGTCCTGTGGCCACTGCTGAATTTTCCAAATGTGCTGGCATATTGAGTGTGGCACTTTCACAGCATCGTCTTTCAGGATTTGGAATAGCTCAACTGGAATTCCATCACCTCCACTAGCTTTGTTCGTAGTGATGTTTTCTAAGGCCCACTTGACTTCAAATTCCAGGATATCTGGCTCTAGGTGAGTGATCACACCATCGTGATTATCTGGGTCGTGAAGATCTTTTTTGTACAGTTCTTCTGTATATTCTTGCCATCTCTTCTTAATATCTTCTGCTTCTGTTAGGTCCATACCATTTCTGTCCTTTATCGAGCCCATCTTTGCATGAAATGTTCCTTTGGTATCTCTGATTTTCTTGAAGAGATCCCTAGTCTTTCCCATTCTGTTGTTTTCCTCTATTTCTTTGCATTGATTGCTGAAGAAGGCTTTCTTATCTCTTCTTGCTATTCTTTGGAACTCTGCATTCAGATGTTTATATCTTTCCTTTTTTCCTTTGCTTTTTGCTTCTCTTCTTTTCACAGCTATTTGTAAGGCCTCCCCAGATAGCCATTTTGCTTTTTGCATTTCTTTTCCATGGGAATGGTTTGATCCCTGTCTCCTATACAAGTTAACCACAAATGGATGACAACTAGCAGGTATTTTAATAGAGGGGTGTTCTGAAGTACAACCACTGTTGGCTAGAGCCCAGTTTTTCAGGGTCTAGAAGAGAGGAAAGAGTATTAATCATAACAGATGCTATATTCCTTGCCTTTTGTCCTGTATCAGACACACAATTAAGTGCATTATATAGATCATCATGTATATTTCTAATTAAAAAAACTGATGGAGTAGGTAACATTAACCTAATTTTACATATGAGGAAACTGAAGCTTAAGAAATCCAAGTAACTAAGATTAAATCTCACAACTACTGGGTTAAAAAGCTGAAATAGTATCATATTCTGCTCCCTAATTTTCAGTCAGGCTTACTAATTTGGTGGACATCACTTGCTGCCTATTAGGCATGCATTCCATTCTTTAAAGTAACACTTAGGAAAGATTCTAAGAAAAATGTTATGAAGAAAGATATAATTTAAAAAAAATATTATTTCCCCCAAAACTTGCCAAAGTCTCTTTTACCCCTCCCTCCTCCACACTCATGAGTTGAAATGTCTTAACATGCAGCCTCATCCAGCTGTGAAACTGGATGGAATTGCACGAATAACAACCCAACACACTCAGAGGAAAAGTGTATATCTTTGGTAGGAGAATAAAAAAAAAAAAATTTTAATGGTGTACCCAAAGGGCATAGGAGAGAGAATAAAGATGTTATACTTAGTGTTGGGGGGGGGTGTTCCTAAATGTCTAATGTCTAAGACACGACTGGATGCACAGTTTTGAGTCTAGAATGACCAGTCATGTTAATTAAGTAGCTGAGCATTTTGTGGAATGGAGTTGCCCCTCTAAGTTCTCAAATACTGTGGCTTTTATATGGGCTGGCAAAGATAATGCAAACTAAAATACAGTGCTGAGATTTGATATGAAGATTATGTGTAAGCCTGATAATCCAATATAAAACAAACACAAACAGTAAAAATTTTGGTCAAGGACTCTACTGTTCTAGACTTCATTCAGATGTATTTTAAACATTCATTACCACAGTCTGGAGTAAAGAGGGAAGAAAAATCACTTACTGGTTTCAATGAGATCATTATTTCTATTAATTCCATGTTTACACTTAAATTACACTTAAATTGTGAACCCTGATTTATTTGCATGTGATATATCCTCCATTTGAGTTAATGTGGGGTAATAAATCTCTGAAAGTGAACTTTATCTTTCTTTCAAGGAGTTTAGAATGTTTTGAAATACCATTTCACTTTAAAAAAAACCATCTGCTGGATATGTAACATGTGTATCTGGGAAAGTACTAGGTACTAGATAAATAAAATAGTTTAATGGGAGAGAAAAGTAAATATACTAATGTTTAAGCATAATGATTGCTCAGATAGGATAAGCCTTGGATGATACGAGGCTACATATGAGTGCACTTTATCTAGCTGTCAGGATCATGGAAAGCTTCCAAGAGGAAGATGAGGAACTTAAGTATTCTAACATGGTGGGATCACGGGTTCTCAGATGGGAGCTGGAGTTTTAGGAGGGAATCAGTGTTGAGAGATGAAGTTTGAGAGTTAGATGGGGGCCAGGCTATGAAAGTCCTTACATGCAAAAGTAACGAGTTTGGAATGCGTCCTAATGCTATTGGAGCCACTGAAAGATTTTTGGCAGGAAAGAGAGGTGTCTAAATTTGTATCTTAGATACATTTATCCATCATGTCTTTGGAATATATTTTGAAAACCTGAGATTGGAAGGAGGCCGAACAGGAGATGATACAGGTTTGATCAGTTCAAGGCACACACACACATAAACAGTAGAATGAGAAGATGTGAATGGCTGATTGAGAGTAAGAGTCAGTGGGGAGTTAAGGATGGCACACAGAGGTCCTGGTTTAGGCAACAGGCAAATAGTGGTGCTGGGAACCAGGAGTATTATACACAAGGATCAGTAGGAAGCTTGAAAATGCATATATTTGTTATTTTGACTATTCACTACCCATTGTTAGTATACTTAGGTAGAATCTGATGTCTGACTGCTGCAAGCCCCTAACAAGGGTACAAGGATGATGCTTTGGATCTGCAGGTATTAAGGTCAGCTTGGATCCTGGGGCTAATAGTCCTTATAAGGTCTGAGTATCCATCCTCCTCCTTCTACAATATTCAATCACTTGAGTAAATGGGCATAAGCCCATTAAAAAAATAAACAAACAAAACAAGAACAGCAAAACCCAACTTTATGAATTATTATGGTAGATTCTTGGCACAGTATTGCAGTCCTTCCTCTTTGGGACATAATTATCACTTTGAGTCTGTGAACTGAGCAAGAAATTGTGACTTTGCATTATGGTAACTGCCTTCAATCTCTTGGTTTTTTACTCTTCTAATCTCTGAGCTTCTGCTGCTGCTGCTGCTAAGTCGCTTCAGTCATGTCCGACTCTGCGTGACCCCACAGATGGCAGCCCACCAGGCTTCTCCGTCCATGGGATTTTCCAGGTAAGAACACTGGTGTGGGTTGCCATTTCCTTCTCCAATGCGTGAAAGTGAAGTCGCTCAGTCGTGTCCAACTCTTAGCCACCCCATGGACTGTAGCCCACCAGGCTCCTCCGTCCATGGGATTTTCCAGGCAACAGTACTGGAGTGGGGTGCCATTGCCTTCTCCCCTAATCTCTGAGTATACATGTTAAATAGATACAAATAATATTAACCTCCTTATTCACTTTTCTGTTGTTTTTTTTTCTGGTATTTATGTTTCTCAATATCCTTAGGATAATTTATAATATATAGTAAACATTTGGGAGAGAAGCAGTGATTAATTTAGTAATATTATATTCATTTCACGGATATTAGGGACTTCCCTGGTGGTCTAGTTGTTAAGACTCCGCCCTTCCAATACAGGGGGTGCAGGATATCACAGATATAAATATACATAAATATATATTAACCTAGTTTATAAAAATTTCACAGGTATGTCAGAATTCTGATGTTACTCAGTTACTCCATGCCATTTGCCACTACCAAATAAAACAATCTTCATGGTTAGTTTCAATCAAGTTCATATATGAAAAAGATTGGCCAAAAACCAACAACCCTGATCATTTCTACCTTGTCAGAATTTATTTTCTACCTTTACTCTCATTAATCTATGTACAAGTGTCATAGATTAGGCTTCCTCCAGATTAGAAGATTGATAATGTTATCAAATGTTTTCAATTAATTCCTGAATATTTATTTGCTTGCATGACAACAGTATTAACTTTCTCTATATATGTATATGTGTATGTATGTGCATATATATATATATATAGGTATATAATTTTCCAATACTTGGAATGAAAGAAACTTGTGAAAACACGAACAAGGATTGTGGAAAATAAATAGGTAAACAAGGTAATGGAAGGAGAAGTTTAAAGGAGAAAGTAAGACAGAATCATAGTTTACCCCTCAAATAAATTTTAAAAATCTGTTTACAAAATTAAACATAAAGAAAGCTTTAAAAATTAACATTAAAAAATTAAGTAATACACTAAGGGTTTAATTTTGGCCTATGTGTTTTAAAACAATGTGTAAATTTTTATTTTTGATGGCATGTCCATGATTTAAGGTAATTAAATGATAGATCATTTCTATCTGATAATTCCTTATTTTATAGACACAAAAGCTATACTTTTCAACTGTATCTGGTATTGGCACACAGTATTCATAGCATATATTCTGAAATAAAATCAATCTCATATATAAAATTATACAGTTTTGAGGTAATATAACATATTGGCTAGAAACAGCTCGTCAACTTCATATCATTTTGTTTCCTTTCAATAATGTATTTCTTTCATATAATTGTGCTTATTATCTTAAATTCTTTCACGTATACTTATTACAACCAAAAGCAAGGGAACATGATTATTTCTTGATGTTACTTTTTAAGCCAGAGAACCAAAAATTTTACTCAAGTCATGAAGCAACAATAAACATAATAATTAAATTCTTCAGAAACTTTACATATACCAGGATGTAGTTATATCTAAATCTGAGATGATTATTTTAAGTATTCTTGGCTTATTTATAAACATTAGTCATAATTGGGGATCAGTAGATGTGTTGACATAATCTTTCAACATGTTTATAAATATATTCCTAGATAATTATACTTTAATATGAATGTAATAATCTTTGATACAAATTTTGCAAAGTATTTAAAAATGAAGATTACAGGGTTATAAAATCACTGAGGATGGTGACACCATCATGAAATTAAAAGATGCTTGCTCTTTGGAAGAAAAGCTATGACAAACCTAGACAGCACATTAAAAAGCAGAGACATCACATTGTTAACAAAGGTCCACATAGTCAAAACTGTGATTTTTCCAGTAGTCATGTGTGGATGTGAGAGTTGGACCATAAAGGCTTAGTACTGAAAAATTGATGCTTTTGGATTGTGGTGGTGGACAAAACTCTTGAGAGTCCCTTTGACTGTAAGGAGATCAAGCCAGTTGATCCTAAAGGAAATCAACTTTGAATATTTATTGGAAGGACTGATGCTGAAGTTCCAATACTTTGGCCACTTGATGCGAAGAGCAACTCGTTGAAAAAGACCGTGATGCTGGGGAAGATTGATGGTGGGAGAAATGTGGTGACAGAGGATGCGATGGTTGGATGGCATCACCAACTCAATGGACATGAGTTTGAGCAAACTCCAGGAGAGAGTGAAGGACAGAGAAGCCAAGCTTGCTACAGTCCATGGGGTCGCAAACAGTCAGATGTGGCTTAGTGAACAACAACAGAGTTTACAGAAACTGCTGAGATCATGAAAGCAGTCTACTCCTGTTCGGTGTGAACCTCAGATCCAAGACCAAAAGATAACTCTGGCATTCCCTGGTTTTCATCTGGTGGGCCTTACTGTGTCCCAGAGACCATTGCAAGATATAAGCTTACAGAGGCTGTCAAATGAAGTTCCCCTGTGAGGAGTTGAGGATGTTATACATATACAGTAATTCTCTTTCTTCTCTTCCTTCTTCCCCCAGAAGATTTTGTTTGCTTTTGTTTTTAATTTTCTGTTGGTAGACTTTGCAATTTATACAATCATGACTATATTTTAAAATAATGACTATGTTTGCCTGGGTGTATACCAGTGTTTGTGTGCCTGTCTATGTATGTATATATAAAGGGGGTCTCAACCTTATGAAAATTGGAAGCAGACGTCCAAGGTGTTTTATATCCTCAGATGTTAGGAAGTGAAGTAATTTATAGGGAGTTATAAAAATCAGCAATGTCAAGCAGCAAGATATCTGATTGGAAAGAGAAGGCAGCTTTGAAACCTTTAATGGCTGGAAGAAGTTGACTACACACAGTTCATTCTGCTGTGCAATATATGTTGAGTCCATAATGCCTTTTCTTATTTTTTCTAATGAAACTAAAAGCAGCTTTTCCATATATGAAGAGCAAGAAAATGGACAGTGAAGAAGGCACCTTTAGCATTCTCATCCTAGTAAGAGGAGGGCTGCTGCTGCTGCTAAGTCACTTCAGTCGTGTCCGACTCTGTGGGACCCCACAGACAACAGCCCACCAGGCTCCGCCGTCTCTGGGATTCTCCAGGCAAGAACACTAGAGTGGGTTGCCATTTCCTTCTCCAATGCATGAAAGTGGAAAGTGAAAGTGAAGTTGTTCAGTTGTGTCCGACTCTTAGAGACCCCATGGACTGCAGCCCACCAGGCTCCTCCGTCCATGGGATTTTCCAGGCAAGAGTACTGGAGTGGGGTGCCACTGCCTTCTCCAAAGAGAAGGGGCAGTGGGCAGGGGCAGGCAATTAAGATTTTCACTCTAGTGCTAATCTGTACATTAAGGCTTTACCATCATGTTTCCCAGAATCATCAGATTTTACCCTAAAATATGATGATACTAATGGAGAAGGCAATGGCAACCCACTCCAGTATTTTTGCCTGGCAAATCCCAAGGACGGAGGAGCCTGGTAGGCTGCAGTCCATGGGGTCTCTAGGAGTCGGACATGACTAAGCGACTTCACTTTCACTTTTCACTTTCATGCACTGGAGAAGGAAATGGCAACCCACTCCAGTGTTCTTGCCTGGAGAATCCAGGGACCCGGGAGCCTGGTAGTCTGCGGTCTACGGGGTCACACAGAGTCGGACACTACTGAAGTGGCTTGGCAGCAGCAGCATGATGATACTAGAATGCTATATATTAAATTTGAAACTATTCGGAAAAAATAATCTTATTGAGTAAAAACCATTTATTTAACAAATTTAACTTTTCCACAATTTTGGTTGTAAATATTTCAAAGAGGATAAAAATGAATTAGGTTAAAAAATTAAAAGCAACCCTTTAGACCAGACTCTGAAAAAAATGTCCAGATTATCAAACTGGAATAACCCCTGAGTGCCACCACTTCTGACCAAGAATTAACTCAATAATATGTGGCTTACCTACAGAAGAGATGCATCTCATCACTGGAATGAGACATCATCCCATTATGTGGTATAAATAAAACCTAGAATATACATTTACATAAGCCCAATGTATATAAATATGCCTTCATTTTTCTAGATGAAAAATCTATGGGAAAATGGTAGCTCCATCAAATTAGTGAGCAAACAAGACCATTACATCAAAATAGATTTTGCTCATTTACTCTGACAAGTGTAGCAGTATAAATTATTTATAGTTCCATTCTGAATGGGTTTACAAATGCCCTGTAGTGCATTTTGTAAATTCAGTGGAGTCTTAGTAACTTCTTTATTAATTACATTTATAAATTACAATCCTTGGGAAAGCCCTGAGACTCATAATTGATACATTAAATATTTATCAACTCAGTAGATATTGCATTTTATGTGTATATAAATTTAACTAAAAATATAGATTATTCCTTTTGGTGAAAGAGTAATAATATATTATTAGGAAAGGATTTATAAAAATAAAGCAATACCTTGAAAGTTCTCCCAATTGTGGTAAATGTTAGTTATACCTTCTAAGGCTTTCTCATCTTCCATCAGAAAAGATGGGATTACAGACACAATGAACACAATGATCAATACTTTGTCAACTTCTGCAAATATCTACTTCTAATTATACTGAGAAATTGTCTCACATTACTATGTATCATTAGTGTAATAGTGAACATTCATTGAGATCTACACATCCATTCAGGAAGAAGATAGGGAAAATGTTGACACAGGTTATCATAAAGTAGGAATCCTAGCAATATATTAAAAAAAAAAAAAAACTCAGTCTCTGCTCATATTTGAGTCCTAATACACAAAAAAGTTCTGACTAGCTGATGTGAATTTTTATCTCATTTAACCTCTACTTGTCTCAGTATCTTTCATGCCACATGCAATTAAAAGATTCTAACTCCCTGCACTGCAAGTAGACCTGAGGTAGAAGGCAATGGAATCTGATATGTTTGGGTATCAGATCTGCTATAGGCAGTGGAGAGGCAAGGTGAGTACTGGGATCAGTGTACTCTAGAGTTTCTAGCTTCTCAGAAATCATTCCCAGGTAAATAAAAATTGCAAACCATTTTTATTTTGTGAAATAGTTTTGTGGCCTGTTCAGAGGGATAGGCAATGAGAGTGGGAAATAATTCAGACCCAATTCAATAGAGTCAACAGCTAAAACACCAGCATTTTGACCAGGCTCTACATAGCAGATTTCACTTGAATGTGGGATTGGAAGAAGAAATCATGCAGAACCAATAAAAGTGATCAAGAAATAACTGCAGTAGATACACTGTGTAGGTTCTCGGTCCCCAAGTTCAGATGAAGTGCTCCTAGTTTTAATTACTATTATTTTTAAATTCTACAACCTTCATGTCTTACTTTAAAAATGTAAAGCATGAACATTATTTTAAAATTAGACTATACTTTTTGTCATGCTTCAACTATGCCTTATAAACTGTTAGTAAATGCTCTTAAACAGATCTCAAATAAAGAAAACTTCCAAGTGGAATAAGAGACAGGACTGTGTGATGAAAAGAGCAAGTGCTTTGGAGCCAGGCAATCATGGATTGAAATTCTGACCTGGTTTCTAATTCAAAGGGTGTTTTTGACAAGATATTTACATGGGATGAGTTTCAATTTCCATATCTATGAAATGGGAATAATAATATCTAGTTAATGGGTTTACTTATTGTGGAGTTAAACAGGCTATAACAAAGATAATATAATTAAAATAGTTAATTAAATGCCTGATATAAAAGCATATACTATATGTAGTATGCTATAGAAATATACACATTATTTTCTTTGTTACTGCCTTTGATAACTTTTGGAGCTAGAGCTAAATTGTGAGCTTATAAAAACAGGAGTCAGGCTTGGGGGGAATTTAATGGATGAAGGAGTTTTAAAAAGATAAACAGACTGTTTATGAGTTATCTACTTGATAGTTAATCTTACGTATGCTTGGTAGTCATGTTGCAGTAGGTCTAGAGACTGTTAGTGGTTTCTTAAAGTTGTATTTATGATCTCTCGCCTTGCAAGGTAAGGAAAGCTGAACAAGTACAGCCTACCTGTCCATACTTATAAAGTGACTAAACAGATGGATACATTTAGAATCAACAGATTTTGGGGGGCACAGAATAGTTTCATGACCTATGAGAAAGGAAAGAGCTGTTTTTAGATAATGACTGCTTTAGAAATTGTAGATCATTATTGACTGGAACTTTAAGCGGCAATATTATTGATTTTCTGTTTACTTTACTCCTTTCCTAAAACACAGTGAAGTATGTCCATCTGACCTGCATCTAGCCCGTGTATAGAAAAGGTGTTACAAATCTCTCCTGTCTTTGGCTATGAAAAGTTGTGAGTAAACTCAGCCATTGCTCTCCAAAAATGTTAATGTGACAAGATCTATATGCCAATATCTCTTTCCATCTCACAATACCGTAATTCTTTCCATTTGACAGTCATTTGATGAAAAACAGAAAAAAAACTTGGTGAGATCAGGAATTTATCCAATAGTTATTCTTTAGTGGGAAGGGGGAAATTGTGAAGAATAAATTATTCCTCTCCAACAGATTCTCCAGATCATAAACCCTTACCCCAACTCACCTCCTCTGGTGATAACCTTGATTTTATTTGCCTGTGCACATAGGCAGTGACGAGTGATGTGCCGCAGGAGTGTAGAGAGTTTCAGGTATATTTAATGGAAAGATGAGAGATGAGACACTGACAGAGTGAAAAGTCGTGCAGAATGTGGACTCAGAACTGCAGGAGAGTATGCTGTGGAAATTGAAGTAAAATAAATCTCAAGACCAGCAGCTAAGTTGACACCTAGAGTGTTGCTTTCCTCAACATTCCTGAGCCCCCAAAGAAAACTAGAACTAAGCCTATAAAAATAGAAACACAAAGAATCTCTACTAAGCTTGGAGTTGTTACCTTGAAAAGGAAAAAAAAAAAAAATGATAACAACTTATAGCATTTCCCCTTGTCCAGAGCAAAGCGGCAGGAGGCTGTGGGCCCGTGTCAGAACGAAATGGACTATTGATCCAGTTTTGTGAGCCCTCTAAACTCGAGGATTAGATCACCACACCAATGATTGTGAAGATGGCTTTCCTGGAGACCCAACCTGTAGCATAAATATTGGGGATGGGATCCGTAAGATGAAGAAAGTGATGACCGTGAACGGAGAATGAAAGGGAGGTAAAGAATGAATACTGTTCAGGATAGGCTATTAATGTATATCTTATGTGGAGCTGAAGGCCTGCTCTCTGTTAAACTGACCATGAAAAGCATGCACATTGGGAAATTTTCTGACTTCAAGGTACAAACTCTTGCATCAGCTTCTTGTGCCTGGTTCATACATATGATTTAACACATAGCAGAAGATTAATTTCTGGGGACAATTCCGAATGAATTTCATTTCTTGGCAGAAAATGAACCCTAAGCCAGCAAACACTAGAGAACCGAGATTGGCGTCTGTTTATAGTCAGCTCCTGGGACTGGTATTGCATAATGCACATTTTCAACCGAAGGCTGACTTATTTCCACCTCAACTGTTTACTTCTCAGGCGAGTTTCTGTACAACCACTCTGCGTTAGGAAAATCTTTATACTGTGAGTCATCAGTCATTCTGATTCCTGCCAAGTATACCCATTACCCTAAAGTAAACAAAAATAATATGTTGCACATGACAAATTCAGATTCCAACTAGCTCAAAGAGTTTCTGCCATTGTTCAATTCACCTGTAGATACTTACGTCAAGTTTAAGTGAAGTATATAAACCACACTATTTGAGATACAGATTCATCAACAGTAGATCAATATACAGTAATTTTGCAGAAAATGATTATTTTTACTATTTAGATACTATAATGTTTTACACTAATTTTAAGCATGATGGCCTTATCTATGTTATTTACAGGAAAAAAGAAAAGGAAATGATTATATTTATTTCATTAAAGTCCCAATGAGGCAGATTCATTTTCTTGAAAATTGAGTGTTTATAGGAAGTTAGTAACTATAGAACTAAACTGAGTAACCATAGTGTATACAAAGGAATTACACAATTCCTGCACCTTAATATGTTTACCACATATGCAAGATCCTCACTTTTCATAATCAGCTTCTACTGAGCTCGTGAAACTCTGGGAAACCTGGGTTTTGCAACTCATGCTTCCATGTAATTTCCTTTATAGCAGAACACTAAATTCACGCAAAAAAGATTATTGTTAAGCAGGTCAGAATACATATATTAGTTGCTCACTGTATTATCATCCCAGGTAGGAAGAGCTGCTTGAAAATCACTTTAAAAATAAAAACTTTTTTTTTCCACTTGGTGAGTGTGTTATGAGAGATAAATGATTCTACAGTGCATTGCAAGAAGGCATGGCTTCTTGGCCAGTCACCCTTCTCTAAAGGAATATACTCACCAGGACAAGAGGCAGATTTGTATTTATCAATATGAGAAGTATCTTCCTATAAAATGCATTAAAGACACCATGACAGTATTATTTGTCTTCCCAGTTATTCTAATTTTGGGAAGAGTGCTCCATTTTATGGCCTTCATCCCTTTTTAGCATTTAACATTACTTGTCCTTTTTTTTTTTTTTTCAAATTTCAATATTCTTTTATAACATGCCATATTTTCCCACACCAAATCATGTTTTACATTGATTATATTTCAGGATGATTGCTTCTCAATAGCATTTTAGAGAAGAGACAGGGCAACTGATTCATAAAAAAAACATTAAATGTGTTTTCACATGTCTTTCTGTTGGAAAGCATTCTGGCTAATATGATATAACTGTCATTGTAAACCATTAACGGTGTCTGACGGTTTACAACAAACCATCAACTTTGTTACTTGCCTTCTTCTCTTTGCTTTTGCAGGTGCTTTCTTGCCTCTCTGCCTTAGCTCATTCCATTTTCTCTATCCTCTTCCCTGTTATTTAATTCATTTTAAAAAGTGAACTCAAGCACGGTATATTTATACAGCTTTACATATTTTGGAACTTGTATATTCTTGTTATCAAAAATCTGGCCCCTAAAATGTTTTTTATTTTTTTTCCTTGTTTATGGACCTAGGTGTGACTGTGGCTATAGCCATAATTAATCCCTGATTTTTGATGCTCTGCTTCCACTTATGGCATTTCAGTTGCACATCCATGCGACCTGCCACCGTGTGCTGGTGGTGCCCAGTGCTATGAACGCTCACTTCTGTCTCACCTGGATTGCCAGCAGGTGTGAGGGAAGGAAGGCAGTGTTCTCGTCTACACCTGCTCTTGTTGTTCAGTTGCTAAGCTAGGTCTGACTCTTCACAACCCCGTGGACTGCAGCACGCCAGGCTTCCCTGTCCTTTACCATCTCACGGAGCACGCTCAAACTCATGTCTATTCAGTCAGTGATGCCATCCAAACATCTCATCACCCGTTGCCCCCTTCTCCTCCTGCCTTCAATCTTTCCCAGCATCAGGGTCTTTTCCAATGAATCGGCTCTTTGCATCAGGTAGCCAAAGGATTTGAGCTGCAGCATCAGTCCTCCCAATGAATACTGAGAGTTAATTTTCTTTAAGATTGACTGGCTGGATCTCCTTGCTGTCCAAGGGACTCCCAAGAGTCTTCTCCAGCACCACAATTTGAAAGCATCAGTTATTTGGCACTCAGCCTTCTTTATGGCCCAACACTCACATCCGTACATGACTATTGGAAAAAAAAAAAAAACATCGCTTTGCCTATACAGACCTTTGTCAGCATAGTGATGTCTCTGCTTTTTAATATACTGTCTAGATTTGTCAGAGCTTTTCTTCCAAGGAGCAGGTGTCTTTTAATTCTGTGGTGCAGTCACCATCTGCAATGATTTTCAAGCCCAAGAAAATAAAATCTGTCCCTGTTTCCACTTTTTCTCTATTTGCCATAAAGTGATGGGACTATATGACTTGATCTTAGTTTTTAGAATGTTGAGTTTTAAGCCAGCTTTTTCACGCTCTTCTTTCACTCTCATTAAGAGGCTCTTTAGTTCTTTTTCACTTTCTACTATTAGAGTGGTATCATCTGCATATTTGTTGTTATTGATATTTCTCCTGGCAGGCTTTATTCCAGCTTGAGATTCATCCAGTCCAGCATTCCCCATAATGTACTCTACATAAAAGTTAAATAAGCAGGGTGACAATATACAACTATGACATACTCCTTTCCCAATTTTGAACCAGTCCATTCTTCCATGTCCTGTTGTAACTGTTGCTTCTTGACCTGCATACAGGTTTCTCAGGAGGCAGGTAAGGTTGCCTGCTATTCCTATCTCTTTCTAAATTTTCCATAGTATATTGTGATTCACACAGTCAAAGGCTTTACCATAGTCAGTGAAGCAGAAGTAGATGTTTTTCTGAAATTCCTTAATTTTTCTATGATCCAACAGATGTTGGCAATTTGATCCCTGCTTCTTATGTCTTTTCTATATCCAGTTTGTACATCTAGAAGTTCTCTGTTTACATATTGTTGAAGCCTGAAGTGAAATGAAGTTGCTCAGTTGTGTCCAATTCTTTGCGACCCCATAGACTGTAGCTTTCCAGGTGCCTCCATTCATGGGATTTTCCGGGCAAGAATACTGGAATCAGTTGCCATTTCCTTCTCAAAAGGGGATCTTCCCAACCCAGGGATCTAACCTGGGTCTCCCACACTGCAGGCAGATACTTTACTGTCCGAGCTACCAGGCTGAAGCCTAGCCTGAAGGATTTTGAGCATTACCTTGCTAGCATGTGAAATTAGTAACATTGTACAATAGTTTGAATGTTCTTTGGCATTGTCTTTCTTTGGGATTGGAATGAAAACTGACCTGTCCCAGTCCTGTGGCCACTGCTGAGTGGCCAAATTTGTTGGCATATTGAGTGCAGCACTTTCACAGCATCATCTTTTAGTATTGAAATTCCATCATTTTAGGATTGAATTCCATCACCTCCACTAGCTTTGTCCATAGTAATGCTTCCTAAGCCCCACTTGAGTTCACACTCCAGGATGTCTGGTTCTAGGTGAGTGACCACGTCATTGTGGTTATCAGGGTCATTAAGAACTTTTTATATAGTTCTTCTGTGTATTCTTGCCACATCTTCTTAAATCTGCTTCTGTTAGGTCCATACCATTTCTGTCCTTTATTGTGCCCATCGTTGCATGAAATATTACCTTGGTATCTCCAGTTTTCTTGAAGAGATCTTTAGTCTTTCCAATTCTATTGTTTTTCTCTATTTCTTTACATTCTTCACTTAACAAATGATTAGTGGATTTGATAAACTGGTCTGAAATCTATGTATGAAAGTTTCAGAATATATACAATTTGGAAGACAGATGATAAAATATGAATCATTGTTCTGAATTGTTAGAAACCTAACCAACCCTTTCAGATTAAGGATTACAAGCTAAATTTCAAAGAAAAGGACATCTCCCTGGATACATAGCCATGCATTTGCTTCCCACAAGGGGTCTAATTTGTCTGGATTAGTTGGAAGCTGGAAGTATTCATCCAAGGTTCATGTTTTGAGGTCCTGTGTGGTCTCAGGCAGTCATTAGATGGTAATAATCATGTCTGTGCATATATATGTACTTTATCTCCTGAAGAGAAAATGCCTTTAATCAGAATATTTAACATAGCTAAAGAAGCCTTGTTTAGAGCTTCTGCCTATCCAACACAAGATACTGCTAATAAGCTAATCTCAAATTGGGTCAGAAGAAGGCTCTTCAAGTTATTGCACAAATAGAATGCTTACTCTGCACAGACCAGTTGTAAAGCACACTTACTTTGTTCTGGAGGAAAGCAACAGTGAGGTCAGGACTTTTGCCTCAACACGATTCCTATCAACATAAAAGCGGATGAGCCTCAAAAGATTGGAGCCAAGAGGATACTCATACTAATGGAGCTTATTCTAGGAATCAAGAATGACCAGGGGGATATTTCAAATCATTGAAATCTTCAGACCTTTATGCTACGTCCATTGGAGTTAATCCCATTTGACTCTTTCTTAATTCGAATGCCAACTTTGTCAGTGAGAATAGTCTTGATTACCTCATGTTTCCTACCAAGAAATAGGAGTTTGATACCCTCAGAATGGTAACCTAACAATGAGTCCTTGTGTTCTCACTGGCATAAGGTCTAGGAGTTAATATAGCCCACCATTCTTGGTAATGTTTCTTTATTTTGTTATAGCTTCCAGATCTCTAGATATACTACAGAACAATGACCTTGTAATCAACAGAATATGATTTACCTTGATGGTCAGCATCTGTAGCCCTTTTTCATGACTTGATAAGCACCTAACTCTGAATTAAGTCCTTTTCACATGAAAGATTGGAAGTTGTTTTTGTTTTCTATTTCCTGAATTGAAACTTGACTGATGGAGGATTCTAAACTGAATCAACTTAGCTATGTATCTAACTGCTCCTTATGCAAAGATCCTACAGGATTGCCTACCTCAGTGATGGCACTGCCGTTCATGTAGCTGCACAACCTAGAAATTAGGGATCATCATCTACTCTTTCTTTCAAACCATCTTCTTCTTCAAATGAGCCAAATGCTAAGTCCATATCATTGTCTTCTCTAATCTTTATGACAAAACATTAAACCGTATATACTGCTACTTCATTTTCTAGGTCTTAATCATTTTGGTGGTGTTGATTCCATTCTTAGCACTGTTTTTTTCTTTTTTTCTTGTTGCCACAAGATGGTTGTCAGGAGTTTCAGAAACTATAAACTTCTACAGTAAACTCCAGTAAGAAACACACACACAGACACACACACACACACACACACACACATTAAATAGATAAAGGCCCAGAATACAGTTTCCTTTATTTGACTGCTCTGACCTGGGCCATGTGCTCACTGATAAAGTAATATAGTTCAGGAGGAGGATGGAATGAGATGCTTGATTATAACTAGTCAGCCTTTAATCAAAGATGTGATCAACGCAAGCCAAAGTATAGAATCTGGGATACTTTTCAAAACAGTTAATGAGGGAAATAGTTTTCCAATGTAGCTTTTTCATTTGGCTTCCTTAATATTATCCCAGTGATGTTTACAAAAAGCAAATATGAACATGTCACTCCCTTTCTTAATTCTGTTAAGACCTGCACATCTCCCTAAGAATTATGTGCAAAATGGCAACCTCTTCAATATTCTTGTCTGAAAAATCCCTTGGACAGAGGAGCCTGGTGGGTTCCAGTCCATGGGGTCACGAAGAGTAGGGCACGACTGAATGCCTAACACTATTCTGGCAATAGTGTTATTCTGGCGATAGTCTGGCAATGCTAGCCCCTGCCTACTTGTGGTTCACATTTCTTTGTGACCCTATGGATTATACAGTCCATGGAATTCTCCAGGCCTGAATACTGGAGAGCATAGCCTTTCCCTTCTCCAGGGGATCTTCCCAACCCACGGATTGAATCCAGGTCTCCAGCATTGCAGGTAGATTCTTTACCAGCTGAGCCACAGGGAAGCCCAAGAATACTGGAGTGGGTAGCCTATTCCTTCTCCAGTGGATCTTCCCAACCGAGGAAGTGAACCTGCCTCTTTTGTATTTCAGGCGGATTCTTTACCAACTGAGCTATCAGGGAAGCCCCCATCAATTATCTAATAATGACTAATTATTAAATTAATTATAATAGCTGCCACTTTATTGAGCTTTATTACACATGTCAGCAAGTAGGATGAATACTAGATATGCAGAGTCACATTTAACCTTTCCCACAGGGCTTCACTGATGGCTCAGTGTTGAAGAATCCACCTGCCAATGTGGGAGACACGGGTTTGGTCCCTGAAGATCCCACATGCCTAGAGCAACTAAGCCCATGTACCACAAGTACTGAGCCTGGGCTCTAGAGCTTGGGAGCTGTAGCTACTGAGTCCAAGTACTGCAACTACTGGAGTCCACGGGCCCTAGAACCCCTGCTCCACAACAAGAGAAGCCCCACAATGCAAAGCCTGTGCGCGGCAACCAGTCACAGCTAGAGGAGATCCCAAGCAGCAACGAAGACCCAGCACAACCCAAAATAGTGAATAATAAATAAAATTTAAAAAAAGCCTTGCCCACAGAATTCATATTCATCATTTGCAAATGGGGACACTGACGTTAAGAGACATGAGGCAGTTTGGTCAATGTCACAGAGATAAATGGCACAGCCAACCCTGGCTGTCTTGCTCTATTCATCTCAAAAGTTGTTTCCACCTAGCAGAGAATGGAAAAAAAAAAAAAGGAGGAGGGGGCAGTGGTGGGGAAAGACCTTAGAAATAACCTATTTCATTTCTTTACAATTTTATATGAGAAAATTAGTTTAGAAATGTCATTTGGTCTAGAAAATAGCCTTATAATTTAGACTATGTATGCTATGCTATGCTAAGTCACTTCAGTCGTGTCCGACTCTGTGTGACCCCAGAGACAGCAGACCACCAGCTCCCCCGTCCCTGAAATTCTCCAGGCAAGAACACTGGAGTGGGTTGCCATTTCCTTCTCCAATGCATGAAAGTGAAAAGTGAAAGTGAAGTCGCTCAGTCGTGCCCAGACTCTTCACGACTCCATGGACTGCAGCCCACCAGGTTCCTCCATCCATGGGATTTTCCAGGCAAGAGTACTGGAGTGGGGTGTCATTGCCTTCTATGTAGAACATGATTATATCTTAGATGATGGTCTTAAACATGGAAACAAGTGTCCATAACTGAATTTTTTTGTAGCTAAAACAAAGTAGTGTACATAATTATTAAACAGCTAATGAAAACAAAGAGGACAACAAAGTAAAGTGCTCGGGACCATGCCAAACCTGGGAGATGTTTAATGAATTACCTTACACAAGTATTACAACTTGGATCAAACAAATGTAATTGTGTATTACTACTTATTGTTGCTCAGTTGCTGTGTCATGTCTGACTCTTTGCTATCGCGTGGACTGCGGCACACCAGGCTTCTCTGTCGTCCACTATCTCCTGGAGTTTGTTCAAATTCATGTCCATTGAGTCAGGGATGCTATCTAACTATCTCATTCTCTGCCACCCTCTTCTTTTGCCTTCAATCTTTCCTAGCATCATGGACTTTTCCAACAAGTTGCTTCTTCATATCAGGTAGCCAAAGTATTGAAGCATCAGCCACAGTCCTTCCAATGAATATTTAGGGGTGATTTCCTTTAGAATTGACTGCTTCAGTCTCCTTGCAGTACCTTGCAGTCCAAGGTACTTTCAAGAGCCTTCTCCAGCACTTCAGTTTGAAAGTATCAATTCTTCAGTGCTCAGCCCTTTTTATGGTCCAACTCCCACATCTGTACATGACTACTGGAAAAAACCATAGCTTTGACTACACAGACCTTGTTGGTAAAGTGAGGTCTCTGCTTTTTAATATGTTGTCTAGGATTGTCATAGCTTTCCTTCCAAGGAACAAGCATCTTTTAATTTCATGACTGCAGTCGCCGTCTGCAATGATTTTGAGCCCAAGAAAACAAAATATGTTACTGCTTCCAATGTTACCCCTCTTATTTACCATTAAGTGATGGGACCAGATGCCATGATCTTCATTTTCTGAAAGTTGAGTTTCAAACCAGCTTTTTCACTTTCCTAGTGAACATAGTCAACAAAAAATTTGAAAGGCAAAACATGGGTGCAATCTTAAAAACAACAAAATGATCTCCATTCATTTCCAAGGCAAACCATTCAACATCACAGTAGTCCAAGTCTATGCCTCAACCACTAATGCTGAAGAACCTGAAATTGAACAATACTATGAAGACCTATAAGATGTTCTAGAACTAGCACCATAAAAATGTCCTTTTCATCACAGAAGACTGGAATGCAAAAGTAGGAAGTTAAGAGATACCTAGAATAACAGGCAAGTTTGGCCTTGGAGTACAAAATAAAGCAGGGCAAAGGCTAAACAGTTTTGCCTAAAGAATGCACTGGTATAAAGGAAACATCCTTTTCCAATGACACAAGAGACAACTATACACATGGATATCACCAGATGGTCCATACCGAAATCAAATGATTATATTCTTTGCAGCCGAGGCTCTGTACTGTCAGCAAAAACAAAACCTGGAGCTGACTGTGGCCCAGATTATCAGCTCCTTTTTGCAAAATTCTGGCTCAAATTGAAGAAAACCACTAGGCCATTCAGGTAGTGGAGGTGACAAATAGATTCAAGGGATGAGATCTGGTAGATAGAGCGCTTGAAGAACTATGGACAGAGGTTCTTAACACTGTAGATGGAGTGGTGTCCAAAAGTATCCCCAAGAAAAAGAAATTCAAGAAGGCAGACTGGTTCTCTGAGGAGGACTTACAAATAGCTGAGCAAAGAAGAGAAGTAAAATGCAAAGGAGAATGGGCAAGATATATCCAACTGAATGCAGAGTTCCAGAATATAGCAAGGGGAAATAAGAAAGCCTTAAGTGAACAATGCAAAGAAATAGAGAAAAACAATAGAATGGGAAAGACTAGAGATCTCATCAAGAAAATTGGAGACACCAAAGGAGCATTTCATGCAATGATGGGCACAATAAAGGACAGAAATGGTATGGACCTAACAGAAGAAGAAGAGATTAAGAAGAGGTGGCAAGAATACACAGAAAAATTGTACAAAGAAGTTATTAATGACCCTGATAACCATGATGGTGTGGTCACTCACCTAAAGAGACGTGCTGGAGTGTGAATTCAAGTGGGCCTTAGGAAGCATTACTACAAACAAAGCTAGTGGAGGTGATGGAATTCCAGCTGAGCTACTTCAAATCCTCAAAGGTGATGCTGTTAAAGCGCTGCACTCAATGTGCCAGCAAATTTGGAAAACTCACCAATGTCCACAGCCCTGAAAAAGGTCACTTTTCATCCAATCCCAAAGAAAGACAATACCAAAGAATGTTCAAGTCACTTTAAAGTTGCACTCATTCCACATGCTAGCAAGGTTATGTTCAAAATCCTTCAAACAGTATGTGAATCCTACAGCAGTATGTGAACTTAGAATCTAAATGTGGATTTAGAAAAAGCAGAGGCCAGAGATCAAATTGCCAACATCTGCTGGATCATCAGGAAAGCAAGGGAATTCCAGAAAAACATCTACTTCTGCTTCATTGACTATGCTAAAGCCTTTGACTGTGTGGATCACAACAGACTGTGAAAAATTCTTAAAGAGATTGGAATACCCAGCCACCTGACCTGCCTCTTGAGAAACCTGTATGCAGGACTAGAAGGGACAGTTAGTACTGGCTGTGGAACAATGGACTGGTTCCAAATTGGGAAAGGAGTACGTCAAGGCTGTATATTGTCACCCTGCTTATTTAACTTATATGCACAGTACATCATGTGGATTGCCGGGCTTGATGAGTCACAATCTGGAATCAATATTGCTAGGAGAAATATTACGAATCTCAGACAGTCAGAAGATACCACTTTAATGGCAGAAAGTTAATAAAGTGCCTCTAGATGAAGGTGAAAGAGGAGAGTGAAAAACCTAGCTTAAAACTCGACATTCAAAACATAAGATCATGGCATCTGGTCCCATCACTTCATGGCATGCAAATAGGGAAAAATTGGAAACAGTGACATATTTTATATTCTTGGCCTTCAAAATCACTGCAGACAGTGACTGCAGCCACTTAAATTAAAATTAGTTTGCTTCTTGGAAGAAAAGCTATGACAAATCTAAACAGCAATTAAAAAGCAGATCATATTAAAAAGTGATTAACGATCACGTTATCAACATGTTCTGTATAGTCAAATCTATGGCTTTTCCAGTAGTCATGTATGGATGTGAATGTTGGGTCATAAGAAGGCTTAGTGTGGAAGAATTGATGCTTTAAACTGTTGTGCTGGAGAAGACTTTTGAGAGTCCCTTGGACAGCAAGGAGATCAAACCAGTCAATCCTAAAGGATATCAACCCTGAATATTCATTGGAAGCACTGATGGGGAAGGTGAAGCTCTAATACTTTGGCCACCTGATGCAAAAAGGCAATTCATTGGGAAAGATTCTCATGCTGGGAAAGACTGAGGGCAAGGGAAGAGAGAGACAGAGAATGAGATGTTTGAATGGCATCAGTGACTCAATGGAAATGAGTTTGAGGAATTCAGGGAGTCAGTGTAGGACAGGAAACCCTGGAGTGCAGCAGTTCACGGGGTCACAGAAAGTCAGACAGGACTTGGTGACTGAACAACAAGTGCATTATTATATTCAGAACCAAAATACTAACTCTATAGATGAAGACTTCCTAATGTTTTATGTCCAATTACTTCTACTAAACACCTTTCTTGAACTGTGTGCGTGTGCATGCTCAGTCACTCAGTCATATCCAACTCTTTGCAACCCCATGGACTGTAGCCTTCCTGGTTCCTAAGTCCATGGGGTTCTCCAGGCTAGAACGCAGAAGTGAGTTGCCATTTCCCCCACCATGGGATCTTTCCCACTCAGGGATTGAACCCATGTCTTCTGTGTCTCCTGCATTGGCAGGCAGATTCTTTACCACTGAACCACATCGGATGCCTCTTAAATTGCAGATAAATATATTACTGAAAATTTAAATCAGGAGATCATCATGATTTACATGGATTTAGTACAATGCATTCTTGTTAGTATTAAAATCTTACAAGAAGGAATGTATTCTGTGTGAGTAATTCCTTGAATTCAGTTCAAATAAAGTTTTGAGTTTCTCACAAAATGTTTTCTTATCATCTGGTAATGTGAAGATGTCTGGTTATTTCTCTTCTGGCTGTTTGGAGTTATATTTGAATGCTATTTTCATGGAAGATGCTATTTTTCCTTACTTTCCTAAATAAGATGAAAAGAACAGACGTGGCTTTCCCCAGAGGTGTTTTTACTCATGAATTTCAATTCAGCCTCTTGGGTAGTCCCAGAGCAGAAGGTACTGTGACACTTGTCTAGCTTTGATTCTGTGAAGCTAACTTCCCAAAATTATTGTGTTTTCTTGTTTGTAAAGCCATTAATCTCTTAAGGGGAGCAAACTTCCCCAGCAATAAGGAAGAAAATATACATATCACATTGAATTTCATTTCTTCAGTAACACTTTAAATATTGTTTACAAATATTCATTTTCTTTTTTGGCTCATATTGCATAGTCTAATGCCAATTTAGGATAAAAATGAGAAATCATAATTGTACTCTTTGGCATACTAAATAACTGTTTGAATATACTTAGGAGAATGGTGTAAAAATAAAATTATAATTTATTGCAATTATGACAGTACTTTTTTAAGTGATAATAATCTATCCTGTTCCTTAGCAAATTTAAAATCCTTTCAAAAGGGTTAACTACTATATATTTAAATCACTACACTTGCTGTAACATTAAGGAACTCTTGAAGAAATGTATGTCTTATGTATGCTTACATAATTACAAGATTCAGGAACTAAGGTACATATAATAATTTGAATCAAATAGAATTTTAAAATTTCTTACATGAAAAGGATAGTTCAAAAGTGCTGGCCAAGTCTATGTCTCAGATCTTAAAATATTTTCTTTCTACACGTAATATCATACAAAATAGAGTAAAAACAATGCTGTTACATAAATTATCCCAAACTATACTGGAATGTCTTTTCGAGGATTTTTAATATGGGAATCATCCTTCCGAGATACAGGCAAATCCTCACTCTAGAGCAAAGGGAAAACTTGTCTACTGTGCAGTATAAAAGCTTTGGTGGGAACTTCCTGGTGGTCCAGTGGTTGGAACTCTGTGCTTTCATTGCCAAAGGTGTAGGTGAAAAATTAAAATACAAGCTCTGAGATCTCTAAGGTCAGGTTTCCTCTCCTGCAGTAGTAAGTGCAGAGGTCCCTGGCTCTCTTTGAATTACCCCTGAGAACTAGGATTTGGGAAAATAATAAATTAGAATGTTATTATTCTGTCTACTGTTATTATTGCAAATAATAAAGTCCTTTCTCTTTGATCCTGGATGGTCTTCTACCAGAATCCATGAAATGTGGCAGGCTAACTTGTTAGCATGCAAATAGAGTGATATTTCAGACTCATCACAGTTTTTGACAACTCATATTAATAATTTTGTGTGTGTGTCTCTATGTATGGGTGTCAGTCACTCAGTCGTGTCTTACTTTTTCAGACCCTGTGGACTGTAGCCTGCCAGGCTCCACTGTCCATGGGATTTCCCACTGGATGGGGTTGCCATTTCCTCCTCCAGAGGATCTTCTCAAGCCAGGGATCGAACTTGCATCTCCTATCAGTTGATGGATTCTTTACCACTGAGTCACTTTGGAAGCCCCATATGTATACACACACACACACACACACACACACACACATACATACATATGAAATGCAATGCAGCCATATATTATGCTAATATTCTGGGGAAGGAAGGAGAGAAAAGGGAATGGGATCAAGGGAAATTATAAGTGAGGCTCTCCAGTAGTATCTGTAATGCTTTATCTCTTTTAAAATGATCTGAATAAAATGGTTGGGGCGTAGGCTTGGATCACCGTGATATTGAATGGTTTGCCTTGGAAACGAACAGAGATCATTCTGTCGTTTCTGAGATTGCATTCAAGTACTGCATTTCGGACTCTTTTGTTGACCATGATGGCTACTCCATTTCTTCTAAGGGATTCCTCCCCACAGTAGTAGATATAATGATCATCTGAGTTAAATTCACCCATTCCAGTCCATTTTAGTTCGCTGAGTCCTAGAATGTCGATGTTCACTCTTGCCATCTCCTGTTTGACCACTTCCAATTTGCCTTGATTCATGGACCTCACATTCCAGGTTCCTATGCAATATTGCTCTTTATAGCATCGGACCTTGCTTCTATCACCAGTCACATCCACAACTGGGTAATGTTTTTGCTTTGGCTCCATCCCTTCATTCTTTCTGGAGTTGTTTCTCCACTATCTCCAGTAGCATATTAGGCACCTACTGACCTGGGGAATTCCTCTTTCAGTGTCCTATCATGTTGCATCAATGATTTGATGGACACGAGTTTGAGTGAACTCTGGGAGTTGGTGATGGACAGGGAGGCCTGACGTGCTGCGATTCATGGGGTCACAAAGAGTCCGACACAACTAATTGAACTGAACTGGACTGAATAAAATGGTATATTCTTAACTACCCATCAGGTAAGTGCTTCTTTGTTGTATTCTTTATTTTTTGCATATATTTTAAATATATTTTCATAATGAAAACTAGGAAATGTGGTGGAATCTCATATAACTATTGAATTCCATGATTGATCAGAAGGATCTAGTTATCTAGTAATGCAGTTACTTGCTATTTTATTCTCTTTTTCTAAGATAGCCCTTCCAAGGGCCCATCAAACTTATAATTAAACAACTAGAATTACAAAAGCCTTTTTATTTTTCTGGGAGAATGCACTTTATCTTTAGGAAATAGTCATCACTGTTGGAAAGACCCTCTTTAATTTTACCCTAAATCTTGCATTTTCTAATAGGGGGCATCTGGAGTGTTATACACACATGCACACAGACACATACACACATGTAGAATCGAATCAGATCTCAGTTCAAACTTAGAACTTGCCACTTTGATCATCGTGTCACAGTGCCAAAGGACCAGAACTCTTTTGCCTTTAATTCCTTCACATATAGGTCTTCCCTGATGGCTCAGTGGTCAAGAATCCGCCCATCAATGCCAGAGATGTGGGTTCAATCCCTCATCTCAGGAAGATCCTCTGGAGAAGGAAATGGGAATCCAGTATTCCCATAGAATCCAGTATTCTTGTCTGGGAAATCTTATGTACAGAGGAGTCTGGTGGGCTACAGTCCATGGGATTGCAAAGAGTCAGACGTGATGGAGCATGCACACTTCTCTTATAATATTGGAATGACAATATTTGTCCTTTTGTAACTCCTGCAGTTGTTTTGAGGATTGAGTTCATTTATGTGAAGATTATTTGTGAGTGTTGTGAAATATAGTGTTTTTAAAGATGGTAGTCATGCTCTCTTGCTTTTATCATCTTCTCAATTTTGTTTTATTCCAGGCAAAAAATTCAGTTTCACTAACCATTCAGTGTAAAAGCTGCTTCAGTAACCTCCCACCATCTTGATCTTTCTCCCCTGAATGTGCTGAGCACAGGACTGCCTCCTCCCTAAAACTACTTAAAATACAAACTCAAAATAATCCAAGGACAAAAAAGGCAATATAGTATGAGTAACTACATTTAAATCTAAGATAATCAATCATAAGAGAACAAATGCATTTTCCAGCTACTTTTCTAATTATAAAGAATACGGTGTTGTTTTAAAACATATCAAAGTGGTTTTAGTCTTGAGGTAAAGCCAAAAATTTAAGAAATGTATTTTTAGGATAAAGATAAGTTGTAAAGCGTGAATATAAATGTAAGTCAGCAAAAATAGAATACAGCTGAGACTCATGGCTGTGAAATCAAAGCTGGTTCAAATTCTGACTTAAGCTTTAACCAGTCAATATCTTGCTTTTCTTCAATATAAGGAAATATTATGAATATTACCATATTCATACTGTAATAACTGCAATATTGCAACATTTCAAATTATTAAGCCCAATGATTTCCAAGTAAGCAGTCAAGAAATAATGATATTATTATAAACGAATTCACATATGATGCAGTCATATAGACATATTTCAATGTTGTACAACATGTGGGTATTCTTACATCAATGGATTAATTAATCATCTATCTTGACACTGAAGAATTATGGAGAATTTTACAATTTATTCACAATTTCTGAGAATTAGGTTTTCAACACTTTCTCATTTTCCTTCCATTTTATTTTGAACAGTTGTAAAACTGTGCTTCAAAGTTTCTAGTGTTTAGAAGATTTAGTTTCTTCTTTCTATAGAAATTCTTTCCCTTCTTAATACCAAATAATCAGTTATCTGATGAACCCTCAGCCTCTAGGCTATAATTTAGCAGGCAATTTAATACTGAATTAGATTTTTTTTTAATGTGAACAAAAATTTCAGGTTTCAATTTTGATAACATTTTCATGATGTTTTAGAGGTATTGAAGTCTGAGATATATACCATTTCTCTACATAATTTCCAGAAAGCCCCTTTTCATTAATATTCTGAAATATATTCTATGTGCTACACAGGTTTCAAATATAATAACTCCATCAGTGACAATCAGTTTTATAGTTCAGTACATTAATGAACACTGCATTTTTATGTCATATCTTAGGTTAAAAGTAATCTAGGTTTAAAAATTCTTAAATTCATCTCTTTAAAAATTTTTCATCTTTTTATCCATTTTTCCCTTCTTCCCTTTGAGATCAGGTAATTTTGAGTTCTTTTTGGAAAGCAGGTACAGGAGACCTATGCAATGATAAAAGTTCCTGCTCCATAAAAATCTAAATTGTCTGATAGGGTTAGAAGGAGAACCCATGGAACATTATTCTCTATAATAAAACCTGGTAAGATGTTGATGCACATCAGTAAGTTTTCAAAGTAATTAGGCCTGGATCCTGATCTTGGGTAAGCTACATCTTTTTTCAAGGACTTTGATTTCCCCTGTGTGAAATAAAGATGTTGGACTATATTGGTGCTTCCCAAATATGAGCTACTCATGTACTACCCTTATAATTGTTGGACATCCACAAATTATTTGTTATCTTATTTAATTTAAATAATTCACTTGAATCACATATATGCCTATAATATTCTATTATACCATAAGTGGAAACTGTAATATTCTGCCATCAATGAAAGCCTGTACTGCATTTTATTAATTGAAGGTAATCATAAAATTGTAATTAAAATAGAGCTGAGTAGTCTTACACAGGCAAGACTCATTCTGTTGTTTGATTTCTCTTTGGGGAAAAGGAAGATTAGCTCCTGTTAGAGCAATGTCAAAGACAACTTGACTCAAATTATCTCTTTTCCAAACATAATCCAAATACTCAAAAGGGAGTTAAAAGGGGAATAAACCTCTTTTGTATTTATTTAATGCAGCATCTATCAGCTGTAAGCATCTCACCAGGCTCAATGATGTCTCATGTGTTCTCTCTTTAATGGCCAATGCTCCTATGATTTTTAATTGCAGAGAAAATTTAGGTGTACTAATTATAATGATGTTAGTACTCATAATTACTTAGCTAAATGTACTGAGCTCTTATTGCATGTCAGGTAGTGATCAAAGGCCCTCATATGCTTTTCCCACTTACTCCTTATGACAACTCTCTGAGATGAGTGGTATTACAACCTGTACGATTACAAAAAGGAAGACAAACTAGGATCGCATCCATCACCAGTGAGTGGGCGGGAGGTTGAATGGAAATGAAACTGAAGACAATAGAGTCTGAAAAATACAATGTGCTGAGAAAAGCTACACATGAATCTAGAATTAAAGAAATTTCTGATCATATTTCTCAAATGGCCTTGGAATCATTTTGTATTTTTTTGAAGACACGAAAAGGTGCAAACATCACAATATCACCAGTGCCTAGCATAATGCATGACATTGTTGGAAAGCAGGTAGGTATAAAGGAAGGAAAGAACTAAGAAAGTGAAAATAGCAACAAGAAAACAGAACAAAGGGCTAAGTAGATCTGAAAAACTTCACAAGGAATATCAGGACATTTAGGGCCTGGAATTAATCCTGGTAACATCTGGACTATTCTAAGTACGCTAAGGCCTTAGACAATCAGCTTCCCAAGACTTTTAAAATCTTTCCCCCAAGTGTTCAGTCTGCCAAGCCAATGGGAGTTCTTTATATCAGTGATACTGGGGGAGAATTCTGGATGGTTCTGGAGAGGTAGGCACAAATATGTAGTCTACAAGAATATTTTATTATAGATTACATGTCTACTATTATCCTTATATTGAGCCAAATAATACTTGAATTTATACACTGTAGGTGAATTGTTAACACAAGCATGAGATGAAATTGATTTAATTTGCCTGGAATAAGAATGTTATAACAACAATGGAAATAGGGTTTCTGGATCTTAACCAAAAAATAAAACAAATTGATGGAAATTTACTTTTCATTATGTTTTGGATTCATTTATATTGACATGACTATAGATATAGATCTCTGTGAATAGACAAGCCACAACCTAGTGAAAGGCTATTTGGTCCAAAAATTAAAATACAGCTGAGCTCTGGAATCCCCAATTGCTTTCTATCTGAAGATTTTAGAACTCTTTTTTAGTTTTGCGACTAAAATATAAGATGGAATTGTTTGTAAAATTTTGTATGTTGAGTAAAAAAGGGAAACTATGAAGTTTCTTTCATTTCTAAGCTATCAATCTACATCCAGGAATAAAATGCACTTCTGTAATTTTAATTAACTTGGATTTCTTGCCAAGCTATGCTAATTATTATTGCTTTAAAACCAGTGAGACAATTTTTCTAGATATCACTTATCTGTCATTAAATATCTGGAATTTAGACAAAAACCCAGAGATAAGAAACAAAGTTTCTCATGAACTAGAAAGGAAGTAGGAAATGAAATCACTAAAAGCCCTACATATTATTCACAAAACCCTAAAGTTTCTCCTTATTTCAGTCTATTTTTTTTTCTTATTTTAGACATGAATCTAATGAGACTGTTCAATTGGTTTCTTAAGCCACAACAAAAACAGCAAATTAGAAGAAGGTAATTTTGTAAGACGCTGGCCAAATTGACAGTTCTAAGACTTGGCAGCTGAAAAATTAGAAGAGACAGTTAAAAAAAAGAAATACTGCTCAGAGTAGAGAGAAGATGTTAGAACATGACGGTCCAGGTATTTATTGAACAGGTATTCTTGGGACCTTGCTAAAATCAAGAGAGAGTACAGATCCCAATTAATCAAAGCAGAAGTCTATAACACCAAGAGCCAAAGTGTTTCATATTCCCTATGTATTTCAAGGTAATTATAGTAACTAAATTGAAAGCAGTACTTATACTGAGGCAGTGACTGGTGAGATTGCTTTTGAAGAAAAATCTGAACAGATCTAGAATGTTCGTTTTGGGGTGACAATTTGTGACAGATGGTCATTGCAGCCACAAAATTAAAATATACTTGCATCTTGAAAGAAAAGCTATGACAAACCTAGACAGCATATTAGAAAGAAGAGACATCATTTTGCTGACAAAGGTCCATATGGTAAAAGCTATGATTTTCCAGCAGTTATGTACAGATGTGGGAGCTGGACCATGAAGAAGGCTGAGCACTGAAGAACTGATGCTTTCTAGTTGTGGTGCTAGAGAAGACTCTTGAGAATCTCTCGGACATCAGAGAGATCCAACCAGTCATCCTGAATGATCCAACCAGTCCTGAATGTTCATTGAAAGGACAGATGTTGAAACTGAAGCTCCACTACTTTGGCCACCTTATGCGAAGAGCCGACTCTTTGGAAAAGACTCTGATGCTGGGAAAGATTGAGGGCAGGAGAAGAACAGGGAGACAGAAAATGAAATGGTTGGATTGGATCAGTGACTCAATGGACATGAGTTTGAGCAAACTCAGGGATAGTGAAGGACAGGGAAGCCTGGCATGCTACAGTCCATGGGGTCACAAAAAGTAAGACACAACGTAGCGAGTGGACAGTCTCAAGAAGGTCACAACCAGAAGGCCACTTCAAAGGGGTAGACGCCTATTCTTATGACTTTATCTGAGGCATATTCACAACAAATACTAATTTTATTACCTTATTTGAGGCATAGTCTGAGGGAAAGTGCCTTTAAGTAGTATCAATGTTACATCCAGTTGTCCAAGGATCACATGTTTGAATTGTTATAAAGGATGTACATTGTTTTAGTAAAATCTTGCTATATGAATCGCAATCCTTGTACCAAGTGGCTCAACTTCAACTGAATGTTTGAAAAGCAGAATCCTAGTCCATAGCTCAAATTTCCTCAACCAGAATCATTTAGCAACATTTAACAAGCTCCCAGATGATTTATATCTGTGTTAGCATTAGAGAGGCACTGTCAAAAACAGTGGCATACTGATTTTGTGATAGTTTGATTAAAAGTTACTGTTTATTTCAACATTTTCCTAAGAGGTTAATTGTATGGCACTTCCTTGAAAACTTTAGGACTATGGAGCAGAACTTTATAATGAATGTATTGAAGCAAAAGCTTGTCTTCATAATTTAAGGGATGTCATTCTTTCACAGAGGCTATGTTGAGTCATGTGAGTAAATCTTAGTTAAATTATATTAACTGAATTTAACATGGTTTAAACATTTATACTGGAATAGTTCTATTCAAAATGGTTAAAATAATCATCTTTGTATCCATGTTGTATTTTACTTTGCTTTTTAACTTGCTAAATAACCAATGTGATACTCTGTGTCATGCAGGTTTTGAGTACCAAAAAGGAGAGATGTATTTTTTCATTCTCAAATACCTAGCAAGGTTCAGTTCAGTTGCTCAGTCATATCTGACTCTTTGCAAGCCCATGGACTGCAGCACGTCAGGCTTCTGTGTACATCTCCATCTCCCAGAGCTACTCAAACCCATGTCCATCAAGTCAGTGATGCCATCCAACCATCTCATCCTCTGTCACCCCCTTCTCCTCCCACCTTCAATCTTTCCTAGCATCAGGGTCTTTTCTAGTGAGTCAGTTCTTCCCATCAGGTGGCCAAAGTATTGGAGTTTCAGCTTCAGCATCAGTCCTTCCAGTGAACATCCAGGACTGATTTCCTTTAGGATTGACTGGTTGGATCTCCTTGCAGTCCAAGGGACTCTCAAGAGTCTTCTCCAACACCACAGTTCAAAAGCATCAATTCTTCTGTGCTCAGCCTTCTTTATAGTCCAACTCTCACATCCATACATGACTACTGGAAAAACTATAGCTTTGACTAGACAGACATTTGTTGGCAAAATAATGTCTCTGCTTTTTAATATGTTGTCTAGATTTGTCATAGCTTTTCTTCCAAGAAGTAAGTGTCTTTTAATTTCATGGCCTAAGTCACTGTCTGCAGTGTTTTTGGAGCCCAAGAAAATAAAGTGTCTCACTGTTATAAGGTTTACCCATCTCAAAATATTATTTATTTCTTCAGATATGACATGGACCATTAGCTTTCTAAGTTGAAGATATACTGGAGAAAATAAAGCAAAGGGAAAGGAAGAGGGAGATATTAGATAGAGTTCTTGAGAAATCTAACTATCACATTCTCAAGAATCTGAAAACTAAAACTTGACAGATCTATATTTGTTCTTTTTCTGATTTTTGTAAATACCACAATTGAATGTTTTAACACTAGAATAATGTGATACATATATTTAAGTATCTATATTTTATGCATGTATCTGCATTTGTTTTAGTTGCTTTGTCATGTCCGACTCTTGCGACCCCATGGACTACAGCTCACCAGGCTCCTCTGTCCATGGGATTCTCTAGGCAAATAATACTGGAGTGGGTAGCCATTTCCTTCTCCAGGGGATCCTCCTTAACCAGTAATCGAACCCAGGTCTCCTGCATTGCGGGAAGATTCTTTGCTAACTGAGCTACAGGGAAGCTCATATCTACATAGAATAATTATTTAATACTGTAGAAAGCTACTGTGAAGGATGCAATCATAACATTATCAGAGGATTATATATTAATGTGTTTTCATTTGATTTAAGATATGTGTGTTAGTTGCTCAGTCATATTCAATTCTTTGCAATCCCATAGACTGTAGCCCACCAGTCTCCTCTGTCCATGGAATTCTCCAGGCAAAAATACTAGATTGGATTGCCATTCACTTCTCCAGGAGATCTTCCTCATTCAGGGATCAATCCTGGGTCTTCTGCATTGCAGGAGAATTACTGTGTGAGCCACCAGGGAAGCCCATGATTTTAAATATAGTAGTTTACATGTCTTTATCATATCTCTGAGGCTCTGTGAACATGCAGAATCAAATGACCAGCAAGTATTTAACAGGTACTTAAATTACCTGTTAAACATCCAGCTGATATTCCACTGTATGCTAAACAACTTGGTAAAGTTTATAAGACATATATTTCGATTTTTATGTTCTTTCTTATTAGGTACTGTAGAACTTATTTTCAATTCTGAAAGCAGGGATAAGTTTATTTGCCAATAAAATGACATTAATGTTATATAAAGTAATAGATTAATGGAAGGTTAACTTGCAAAGGAACTAAATTTTTCACTATATCATGAAGAACTTAATGATATTTCAATAAAATCTATTCACATCTTGGTAAGTACAAGATTAACAATGTACAAGAACAGAAGAAAGGAAAAGATGTATTTAGTCAGCAAAAGATTATTATATACAAGTATTTTGCAAGTTTGTATACAGCTATTACATTTCAACTCACCATTAGCCCTAATCTATTAAAATTTTTACCATAAATATCAACACTTAAGACCTCTAGTATGATACTATATACTATTTTAAGTTCTTTGGCTCTCAATTAGAAATCATTTTTTTGCAATTAACTTCCACGAATGGTTAAATTGTAATTATTAAATTGCACTTCTCATTAAGAGTGTACTAATTTCCAAGGAGATGTAGTTTAGATTTGGTTTCACTTGATAAGATTTAATTCAAAAACACTGATTGGTAATTAAAGACATTGCTCTCTATATGGAGCAGAACACTGTAACTGAACCTTTTCTGTCTTCTTTCACTTTCTAATTTCCTTTCCCTCTCCTTAGAGGTAATTGTTGGGGTTTTTTCCCCTGTATTTAAAACAGATCCACATAAAAATGTAGATATTGATGGAAATCAAATCATACTAATGTTTGCACCACATCTGAAATATACCTCTTTTTTTTAGTGAACTAGTATTTGCTTTGGTCCTTATTGAAACACTGTAATTTTGACCACGAAGTGCCCAGGTGTTTGAAAAACATTATTTGAATGAATAGAAAAGAGTTAAAAAGCCTATTCCAGCACTGATTTTAACTTTATAACTTTTTCATTTTTGCAAAGGTAGTTGGGGAAAGGGAGTTAAAGTGCTTTTGGCTAGGCACTGGAGTCATTCACTGAATCATAGTTTACAGTTTTCAAGAGCGTACTTAAATCCCTAAAGTAGCTCATGGCATGTACAGTCTAAAGAATGGTTCTGCATATTAAGTGATCATTATCTGAACAGCAAATAAATAGCTGGTGTACTTAAATGAAATCACAATATCATTGAAATATACATTCCCTAAATGTATTTACCAATTGTAGGAAACTAGCATTTATAAAAATTGAATTTAGGTAAAAATGGTGTTTTGGGAGCAAACCACATGTTTTCTCACATACATTTAATATGCAATATCTCACATTATATCTTGAAGAGAATGCTATTTTATTTGCATATTTGAAACCTGTTTCGGATGTTAACTCAAAGATCACGTAGGTGGGAGCTGCTCTGATCATATTATTCAAAACTGCAGAGGACTGACATTACCAATATGCTGGATAAAGCCCTGGAGTCTTCCCTCCCTGCGACATCCCCAACACATCAATTCAAAAGCAACACACAGATCAGTGCCCTTTGTGAGATATGCAGAAACTAGCCAAGAGGAGTACTCTAGAGGAGTGTGGAAACAGCAACAATGAAAAGGTAGGCAAAAGGGAGACACTGGCTCACCAAAAGCTGCACCCTGGCATGGTGCCATATGATTGGCAGGGAACCATCAGCCCTTGCTTCTATCAAAACCCCAATTGCTTTTTTTTAAGAAAATAGAAAAAGCAATTCTGAAATTCATACAGGACCAGAAAGGACCTCAGATAGCTAAAACAATCTTGAAAAACGGCTAAGCTTGAATTGAACATGACTGCTTCCCTGGTGGCTCAGACAGTAAAGCGTCTGTCTACAATGCAGGAGACCTGGGTTCAATCCATGGGTTGGGAAGATCGCCTGGAGAAGGAAATGGCAATTCACTCCAGTAATATTGCCTGGAAAATCTCATGGACAGAGGAGTCTGGTAGGCTACAGTCCATGGGGTCACAAAGAGTCGGACACAACTGAGAGACTTCACTTTTCACTTTAGTAACTAAACCTCTAAGCTTGTTTCTTTATTGTAAAATACATGATAAAGCCATAGCAATTTAAAAGTATGGTATTGGCATAATGAGAGGTATATGTATCAATGTAACCAGCAAGAAATCCAGTATAAATCCACACAAATAAGGTCAACTGATTGATAAGGTACCAGGAATACACAATGGGGAAAGAATAATATCTTTAACAAATACTGCAAAAGAATGAAATTGGATCCTTATCTTCCACCATATACAAAAATCAACACAAATGGATTAAAGACCATAAAACAACGGTATAGATCATAAAATCTGAAGCTGTACAACTCCTAGAAGAAATAGTGGAGGAAAACTCTATGACATTAACCTTATTAATGATTTCATGGATATTAAACCCAAAGCACAGGCAACAAAAGCAAAAATAAACAAGTGGGACTATATAAAACTAAAAAGCTTCTACACTGAAAAGAAAATAGCGCAAATAGTGAAAAGATACTCTTCAGAATGAAAGAAAATATTTACAAACCATATATTTGACAAGAGGGTCATTTACATAATATATAAAAAAGTCTACAACTCAATAGCAGTATAATGACAATAATAATAATCTGATTTTAAAATGGGCTGAGGACTTGAATGGCTCAGTGGGTAAAGAATCGACCTGCAATGCAGGAGATGAAGGAGATGCGGGTTCAGTCCCTGGGTCGGAAAGATCCCCTGGAGAAGGAAATGGCATCCCATCCAGTATCCTTACCTGGGAAATCCCATGGACAGGAGAGCCTGGAAGGCTACAGTCCACGAGGTCCCAAAGAGTCAGACACGCTGAGCATCTATCCTTTCAAACTGTACCTACAATGGCCAACAGGTGTGTGAAATGTTGCTAAACATTGAAAAAGGCTAAGCATGACTAATCATCACGTCAATATCCCGTCATACCATTTAGGATGTCTGTTACTGAAAAAAAAAAGAAGACACCTAGTGTTGGCAAGTTTGTGGCAACCTTTGAGCCCTTAAACACACAGAGGAGAGGAGGTCATATGAAGACAAAGCAGAGATTGGAGTCATGTGACTACAAGCCAAGGAACGCTAAGAATTGCCAGCAGTCACCAGGAACTAGGAGATGTGGAGGAGATTCTTCCTGACCGTGTCGACACCCTAAGTTTGAACTTCTGACCTCCAGAAATAGCAGAAATAAAGTTCTATGCCTGGAGAATCCCAGGGACGGGGGAGCCTGGTGGGCTGCCGTCTCTGGGGTCGCACAGAGTCAGACAGGACTGAAGCGACTTAGCAGCAGCAGCAGCAGCAGCAGCAAAGTTCTATTGTCCTAAGCTATCAGGTTTGTGTAATGTTATGGCATTCTTAGGCGCATCTTTTTTATATGGGAGAAATGTTTCAATAAAGTAGAAGTTTCCACAAAGTTCAAAATCTTTAAAATGCTGCTATTCTTTTTTTTTACAGTCAATATTAAAGACTTTATTGTTTTGTTACTTAACAAGTATGATCTAATAGTGACCAGAACTGAGCAGTAACAACAATTTGACAGTCAAAAGTGCCTCCTTCATGTGTTGAAGAAAAAAATACATTAGCTCCTTCTGAAGTTCATGTCTGCATTGATAACTAGTGATGCTGTATACAGTGACAGCTGGCACAGAGGCAAGCGATTTCTCATCGTGTGCGTGTGTGTGCGTGCATGTCTGTGTGTAAACAAGACCTTTAGTAACTCCATAAATGTATATGGAGTTTATTAGGGATTATCTGCAGGGCTGTTTTCCATCTTTCTCTCTAAGTTCCTTGACTGAGAACGTTGGCAGATCTAAAAATTTATTTATTTTCTGTTGTGTAAAATGACTTCTTCCTCAGAGCTCCTACAGTACTTATGCTTTATCTAGAAATGTATCCTAACTTTTCTTATGTCAACCACTCATATATTTCCATAAATGGCTATACAGATGTTTTTATTAGTATTTAATATCTCTCAAATATATATAATTTTCTCTCAAACAAAGCACATTCTTGGAAGCAAAGGCCCTGTTTTTCACAGCACATAACACACAGCACACTGTTTTGTACAGACAAAGTGCTGAAACCAGGGTTGGTTTGCTTTTATTAAAAAGGAATTTTAATCTCTATTTGCACAACAGAAGTATTTTTGTAGCAACATTCTCCATGACTGCCCTTGTGTCAATTATTTCCTACTATTATTATTATTAATACTTTTACCTCTGCCTTGTATCTTTGGAGGGTGTTAGATTAGTTTGGAAAATTGGAATTTCAAGAATTGAGAAGGGAGAGTTCAAGAATTGGAGCTGCAACATAAGGTACTCCAGTTGTATTTCTAAACATAGAGAAGATTATCGCTGCAAATATGAAAAACCAGGCTGCTTGCTATGCATCAGGGCTCATTCCTCTTACATACTCCAGAACTCCCTCTAAGAACTCCAAGTTCTCCCTCCAGAACTTCATCACCCAAATATAAATAATAAAATCATCAAACAGAGAAACAAACGTACACACAGACAACAGTAGAAATCTATTTTTGCTGACTCTACATACATGTCTTAAGGAAGTCCCATTGGCTCAAAATGCAAAATACAATCAGAACTGGATCTTTCCTTATCTCTATACCGTTACCACACTGGTCTGAGCACCATCGTTTGTTGCCGAGATATTTGCCTCCAATGATACTTCCTCAACATGATAGCCAAAGTGACGCTTTAAAAAAAAATATGTGGAGTCATATTACTCTTCTATCATGGGCCCTCCTTTTCCTCTGAGTAAAAGTCTAAGCCTTTACAGTATGAAATTCCTATAATAGGAAACGTAAGCGTTTTATTCCAAGGGTGCTTTCTGAAGTCTGATTAAGCTTATGAACCCTATTTCAAATTAATGTTTCCAAATGCAAACAATTTCAAGATTGCAAAGGAACTCAACTATATTGAAGTGTTGCTATCAAAATATTCAGTATATGAAGAAATTTATGGTACAGCAATGATATGCTTTTTCGGTAAGGTTTTACATAAAGTTGGTTTTCCCTAGTGCTGGACTTGATAACTACTGCAGTTTTAAAGTGATCATGGCCATAAAAAATAGTTTTAGATACTTTCATAAACTGAAATACTTTCATATGACATAAAAATATCCATAATTTGTTTTTGTGATAAAGTCACATATACTATTAATTCTCCTATATTAACAGATAATACATTTCAGTTAGAAATGCATGTGTGCATGCTGGGTCATGTTTGATTCTTTTTGATCCCTTGGACAGTAGCCTTCCAGGTTCTTCAGTCCAAGGGATTTTCCAGACAAGAATTCTGGAGTGGGTTGCCATTTCCTCCTCCAGAGGATCTACCTGACCCAAGGAGGCAACCTGCATTCTCCTCTGTCTCCTGCTTGGCAGGATTTTTTATCATTGAGCCACCTGGGAAGCCTGTTAAGCTACTTAATTTGTGGTAATTTGTTACAGCAACAGTAGAAACTACTATACATTTCTATGGCTTCCCTGGTGGCGCAGACAGTAAGGAATCTGCCTGCAATGTGGGAAACCTGGGTTCGATCCCTGGGTTGGGAACATTCCCCTGGAGAAGGACATGGCAGCTCACTCCAGTATTCTTGCCTGGAGAATCCTATGGACAGGGGAGTCTGGTGGGCTACAGTTGATGGGGTCACAAAGAGTTGGATGTGACTTAGCGACTGAAAAGCAACAACAAAATCAAGGTGTTGGTGGGGCTTTGCTTCTTTTGGAGGCCCCAGGGGAGGATCTCTTTCCTCGCCTTTTCAGCTTCTAGAGGTCACATACGTTCATGGGCTAGTGGCCCCTTCCTTCATCTTCAAAGCATTTCTCTCCTATTTCTGCTCCTTCCTCTAATTTTCTTTCTCTAACTGTGATGCTTCTGCCTCCCTCTCGTATAGACCCCTGTGATTACATTGAACTCACCAGGCAGTCAAGGATAATTCCCATGTCAAGATCCTTAATAACATTTGTAAAGCACGTGCCATGTTGTAAGATAAAACATCCATAACGGTTATGGAGATTAGGGTTAGGATGTGCATATCTTGAGGCCGGGGGGTCCCCTCTTTAGCCCACCACACTGAGACTGAAAATAATGTTTCTCATCACAATTCATGAATACTCTCTCTGTTTCATTCCATGCCAGGGTTAAGAATTCTTGCTCTTTAAAGCCTTTGCAAATAATATCTCTTTGACTTCATCTTCTATTACTTTCCTTCTTTGACAACACTGCCAAAGTGATAGTGAAAGTCAGTCATGCTTGACTCTTTGCGACCCCATGGACTATACAGTCCATGGAATTCTCCAGGCCAGAATACTGGAGTGGGTAGTTTTCCTTTCTCCAGGGGATCTTCCCAACCCAGGAACTGAACCCAGATCTCCCCACACTGCGGGCAGATTCTTTTACCAGCTGAGCCACCAGGGAAGCCCAAGAATACTGGAGTGGGTAGCCCATCCTTTCTTCAGAGGATCTTTCCAACCCAGGAATCAAAGTGGGGTCTCCTCCATTGCAGGCAGATTCTTTACCAATTGAGCTACCAGGGAATCCCCTGACAATATTGCCAGGGTGCACCCAATATTTTATTGTGTTCTCATTTTTTCCATTCCAGGTATCACTATCTAGCATACAATTTGATTCACTTATTTTTTTTATTGTGTGTCCCACGTGATTACACACCCCAATTCCCTCTGAAATAAAACTCAGCAATAACAGGAGTCTTAGTTTTAGTCACGTATTTATCCCAAATTTCTTGGCAGGATCCCAGCACTTAACAGATACTCAATAAGTATGTCCTGAAACCATCCAAATTAACTATAGACTCTAACAAAGTTGGGGACACTATTTTATAAGAAAGTGCTACACTTTCACCTCTATTTCTAGCTTTATTTCTTCAGTGAATAAATATGCATGAGATGAGAGGCACAGAAAACAATAAGATACACTAGAAAACATCAATCATAACAACAACTAAAAAAAGTTGACTAGAAAAAACGTTAGAGCAGGAAAAGTCATTGCTCTCTTCTGCATGCTGTCTTTGTTTCAAAAATATAGTATCAGTCTGCTCAGGCTACCGCAACGAAATAGCATAGACTGAGTGACTTAAACAATGGAAATTTACTTTCTCAGAGTCCTGGAGTCTGAAAGCCTAAGATTAGGGTGACGGCATGGCTGGTTCCTGGTGAGGACTCTGTAGTAGACCCCTGCTTCTCACTGGTGCTCGCGGGGTCTTTCCTCGGTGTGTGCACGCGCAGAAAGATTGTGCTCTGCTCTCTTTTTTTCCTATACAGGAGAATTCTCTGGGATCAGGGCCCTACACTTATGACTATATCTACCTTAATTACTTCTATAAGGGCCCTATATTCAGAAACAGTTGCACTGGAAGGGTGGAGCTTCGGCAGGTTAACTTGAAGAGGTAGCACAAACATTCAGTCCATACATTTCGTGTAACCAGCATGTTAGCAGAAAGAAGACGTGAGCGCTTCATATTGATCATACTACCATCTAACACAAATCAAGCTTTCAAGTGGAAGATGGATCCTTTTATGTTAAATATGAGTTCTTCTCAGAGGAATAAAAGGTGGTGGTAGAGGGGGGACAAAGCTATTAATAATTGTAGAAACGTTAGCGAGAATTTCAGATGCCTCAGTCAATAACAATGACAGCATGGCTCCTGTCAGGAGAAAATTGTGCCTGACAAATCTATCGGCTTTCTTTGCAGCATAAATATTCTTGGATAATGAGGAAAACACAAAATACAATCTCTTTAAACTTTTACAATGCCTTGAATGAGTTTTCATACCTAAAGGTACTCAAAAATTACAGCAACGGTAAAATGCAAGGTTACTGGCTTGTCATAGGTAGGAAACTAGCTTAGAGACAAGAAACAAAGATGAGTAAGTATTGGGAAAGTCCGATTCAGCACTTTAATGAATTATTTAGATGGTGGAGTACACAGTGAACAGCAAAGCAAAAATAAAAAAATTGAATATTTTCTTGGAATACAGAGAGGTATTTCATAGACTCTTAAATACAACAAATGCAAAATAATAATTTTAATAGGAAATGATGCATATTTTATTTAGACAAACTTTGAGTTGAAAGTTAAAACTCAAGACTTGCCTTACTCATTAGGTGAGCTGTTACCCAAAACCAGTATCATTGTGAAGTTACTTTTAGCACTCTCCTCTCTGGATCCTTCTTAAATTAGGGCAAGAGTGCGTGTGTTAGTCGTCCAGTCATTTCTGACTCTTTGCAACCTCATGGACTGTAGCCCATCAGGCTCCTCTGTCCATGGAATTCTTCAGCAGGAATACTAGAGTATTAGACTAGAGTGGGTTGCCATTTCCTTCTCCAGGGGATCTTCCCAACCCAGGGATCAAACCGCAGTCTGCATTGCAGGCAGATGCTTTACCATCTGAGTTACCTGGGAAGCCCAAATTAAGGCAAGCGGGGATGTAAAATAGAATTTTAACAATATTTTTATATAATAAAATTCTAAGAAGCAGGTCAAGTGGAATAGCCTATGAACTTTGAATATAGAAAATAGGTATGTTTATAAAAAATACCAACTGGTTCATTTTCTGTGTCTTGACATTTGAAAAATGAGTGTGTTAAGATTGCTATTTTTGCAGATGACAGCAGCATTTCAGCTTGTGTGACAATCATCTTTGTAACAATTTAAAAGGGAATTATTAACTCATCTAACTAAGAATCCAGGGGATTCTTTTCATTGCTGATTAGATGGTTAAAATTCCCTGTAGCAGGAAATGTACTTCTATCAGCCTCCAGACCCCCAGCTCTGAATTGGCCAGAAACAGCCTGTCTTTCATTGTATCATGGGCATGTGTTGGGTGATGGGCCCAATACCACACCAGTCACCTAGATGAACCAATTATCTAGAGTATTCTGTTTAGCTGGGCTCAGGTCTCCTTGCCACTTCTCCTTTCCACATTCCGGAAAGGGATCAATCCAACCCAAGCTGCATATAATCGTTTCCCCTCTGAGAAAAGCATCCATTTGTTACCAGAGTAAAGGGTGGTAGTGAGAACTTTTAAAATAAACAAAACAAATAGCGAATCATTAGCATGAAATTTCCAATGTGAGCAAGGGGGACAAGCAGCAGAAGGCGGCCGTCTTGAAGTAAAGGAATGCCTCCTGTACTTTACAAGGGCTTTGCAAACAGAAAACATGATTTGAAGCCAATCATGTAAGAGAACGTGGCCCAGGAGGCCTTAAAGAGGGAAAATGTTACAAACTGCTTTCTCTGCAATTATGGATAATCCAGAAGCGGGTGGGGAACGCCCTCCTTGGCCACATTGTGATATGACTTTTCCAGAGATCAGCTTATTTATCACCTTCTCAAAAATTTTTGTTTCTTGAGAACCCAAATATTTCTATAGTTGTTTAATATCACATCTTCACATTATTTCTTTTAATTATCTCAATAAGTTTAAAAAAAGAAGTTTCTTCAATTACCATCTGCTCTCACTTTAAAGATACAAACATAATACTATTAGGGACTTTCTCCTCTTGCTTTTTACTTTCTTTCCAGAACTGAACAACACGGTTGGAAAAACACTAGGTGGAAGAAATTTGCATCCATATGCACCAAAGAACCGAGCTTCAACACGTTCAGTACCACAGAGCCTCAGAAGTGGTCTTCAGTGACAGCAGCTCCTTGTACATTGAATAGCTTTGACTTAATGTGGAGGTTGGAGTTGGACCATAGCCTTTAAAAGGCAACGTAAGTAAGTTATTTACAGACACCTGGTGCTGGAGTTGCACTTCAGAGGACCTTAGAGGTGTATTCCCAGAACAACGAGTCCCTTGTTCACATCACCTGAGCTGAGAATCAGAACTCTCATCCTTGTTGAAGAATCTCCAGAAGTCCCAGTACAGAATGTTCATAATGCGTCACCTATTATAAAGCATTACTTGAGGAATTATGATTTACTAAATGATGTATTTAAAACAATGATCCACTTGGCTGTTTCATATGTATACTCATGATATTTCATAGAGATAGTCCATGTACAGACATAATCCTCACAACGTCTAAACTGCCTACAGGTGGAGAATACTTCTGCACAAACTTGATTTTTACTTGAATATCAGTTTCCTTAGATTTGTTTAAAGCTAGAGTAATTCAGTTAGGACAGTATGAACAGCAATTTTTAGGGACGCCAACTTTGGAATGCATATTAAAATGACATGAAGTTACACAATTTACCTGGGAGATAATTTAGAAAAGAGTTTACAGACCCACCTACCCATCAGAATAGAGGAAAGGAGAGAAAGATAGAGGGAGAAAGAAAAAGAAAATTAGGGGAAGAGAGTGGGGGAGGGAGGGGAAAGAGAGCCTGTGTATATTCTAACACCCCACTGAAGACCTGCTGAGCCTATCTGGGTGTATTATAATAAATAAATGTTGTTATAAAGCTCCCTGAGTTATTGTGAAAAAGCCAGGTAGCCAGATTGGCAGCACTTCATGAAGTGTTGTTAAAATACTAGAGATGGAGACATTCATTGATTAAAACTGACACTGGGGGAAAAAAAAAAAAACCCTGACACTGAACACAACAACATAATACACACATCAAATGAAATTACCCAAGATTAAAAGTGCCCCTAAGCCTGCCATCGTCTCATCCCCGTCGCTGACCGCAGTAAGCTTGCCTGCCAGAATCACTCTTCCAAACATCCAACTCGATGAATGCCAATCAAGGGCAGGTAACGATTGCTCTATGTTTGATATATGTGTTGACAAAAATGGCTTTCTTAATACTATTTGGATGAAAAAGAAACTACTGAAGTAAAAAAGTCATACACAAATAGAGCAGATCTAAGTCATTAACTCATTTATCATTTGCCTTTCAGTCAGTTCAGTTCAGGTCAGTCGCTCAGTCGTGTCCGACTCTTTGTGACCCCATGAATCGCAGCACGCCGGGTCTCCCTGTCCATCACCAACTCCCGGAGTTCACCCTAACTCATGTCCATAGAGTTGGTGATGCCATCCAGCCATCTCATCCTCTGTCATCCTCTTCTCCTCCTGCCCCCAATCCCTCCCAGCATCAGAGTCTTTTCCACTGAGTCAACTCTTCGCATGAGGTGGCCAAAGTACCGGAGTTTCAGCTTTAGCATCAGTCCTTCCAAAGAAATCCCAGGGCTGATCTCCTTCAGAATGGACTGGTTGGATCTCCTTGCAGTCCAAGGGACTCTCAAGAGTCTTCTCCAACATCACAGTTCAAAAGCATCAGTTCTTCAGGGCTCAGCTTTCTTCACAGTCCAACTCTCACATCCATACATGACCACAGGAAAAACCATACCCTTGACTAGACGAACCTTTGTTGGCAAAGGAATATCTCTGCTTTTGAATATGCTATCTAGGTTGGTCATAACTTTCCTTCCAAGGAGTAAGTGTCTTTTAATTTCATGGCTGCAATCACCATCTGTAGTGATTTTGGAGCCCAAAAACATAAAGTCTGCCACTGTTTCCACTGTTTCCCCATCTATTTCCCACGAAGTGATGGGACCAGATGCCATGATCTTCATTTTCTGAATGTTGAGCTTTTAAGCCAACTTTTTCACTCTCCTCTTTCACTTTCATCAAGGGGCTTTTTAGTTCCTCTTCACTCTCTGCCATAAGGGTGGTGTCATCTGCATATCTGAGGTTATTGATATTTATCCCGGCAATCTTGATTCCAGGTTGTGCTTCATCCAGCCCAGTGTTTCTCATGATGTACTCTGCATATAAGTTAAATAAACAGGGTGAAATACACAGCCTTGATGTACTCCTTTTCCTATTTGGAACCAGTCATGTGCCTTTATGTGTGAATTATAACCAAAACTCACTGCATTTTTTTTATTATTATGCAAAGCCACTGAGAAGCAAGCTTTCTGTTCTTTGTCTGCAAGACCCACAAAGAGCAGCATGTCAACAAGCCACTAAGCATGCCCAGCTAATATTGGGGCATCGATTTCTGTTCCTTCTCAACCTTGCTCACCACCCTCTAACCCACTGTGGTAATTTTCAATATCCAGTCAGAAGCAATGACAATAACAACAGAAGAATAACGCCCCAAACATTTTCTCTTTTTGAAAAAGAAAAGTCTTTAAAGGATGGAAAATTGAATTGTGAAGTCTCCAAAATTTCAGGGTATATTCCACAGATTGAGAATCTAATCTATGGCCATTCTCTTACATAGGATAGCCCTCAGCTGATAATATACTTTTGGTAAAAATGTATAGTAATTTTTATCATAAAGTATAAAAGTGAAAGTCACTCAGTGGTGTCCTACTCTTTGAGACCCCATGGACTTAGTTCATAGGATTTTCCAGGCCAGAATACTGGAGTGGGTAGCCTTTCCCTTCTCCAGGGGATCTTCCCCACCCAGGGATTGAACCCAGGTCTCCCGCATTGTAGGCAAATTCTTTACCAGCTGAGCCACTTATAGCTCATTTTGTAAAGAATCATAAAGTATAGGGTTTTATAATAAATATAAGCTCAAGACCTGGTTTATATCTTCTGCTCTGGGGATTGATATTAAACTAGGGAGCGTAAGGACGGGAGAGATTTAGTTAGTGTTGACTCACATGTTTACTCCTACAGTGGAGGTGGCTAAGAAAATAAATATTTAGCTCTTCTAGTCCTTGGAGTGAAAATGACAAGGAAACTTTCAGTGAGCTAGGTCTTGAATCATACAGACTGAACGTAGGTATATACGACATAAAGCTTATTAAAATCTTTAATATGATTCCTTCTGTTCCTGAAAGACTGTGAAGAAAAAACGTGAGAGAGAAAATCAGGAAAGTTGATAACAGGGCCTAACACTGATAGGTGAAAAAAGTACTTTAGATATAATATCTAGACATATATGGAGAAATTAAAGACTTTAGGCTAATGACTTTCTGTCTTGCACTTGACTTGAGAAAGATATACGAGCTTAGGAAAATTAGAAATATAGGCTTGGCATCATGTGTAAATTATGTGGAAGAAACAAGGATGCACCAGTGGTGGGAAAGAGGTAGAAAGAAGGTGATTAAGGCCGTGTTCTTGACTCCCAGTATATTTTTTAGGATACTGTGAATATCTTGGGTGCAGAAGCTTGTGAATGAATGTGATTGTGGAATGTCACTCACATTGTGTAATGAATGTGAATGCTAATGGGAAAAAGTGAATGCCACAGATGGGAACATTGAGACCAGGCAAATTGATGGGGCCAGCTGGCCCAGTGATGAGACTAGTCACACCTGAATAGACACCAGCAATAGTCAATTAAAATGCAAAAAGTATGGGGTTCCCTCTCTTCTCTTCTTGAAAACACAGTTAATCTGCCCCCTTCTTTATACTCAGATACCACTTTAGTGGAGGAGGGGGAAGAAATCTAATATACTATGCTATTCAAAGGAGCCTAAACCAACTTTGATGTTAAGTTCAGTCTGAAATTGACAGAATTTTTTTTCTTTCTGTTTTGTTTTTTAAACTATGGAAGCATAATAACACATTTACAGACTTCAAAAATACAGAACAAAGATACATATAGTTCCATTATATATTACATTTACATTGAATATTACATTATAAACATATAGTTACATTATATATTACATTTACATTGAAACATGTAAAATATCATGTATGAAACGAGTTGCCAGTCCAGGTTCCATGCAGGATACTGGATGCTTGGGGCTAGAGCACTGGGACGACCCAGAGGGATGGTATGGGGAGGGAGGAGGGAGGAGGGTTCAGGATGGGGAACACATGTATACCTGTGGCAGATTCATTTTGATATTTGGCAAAACTAATACAATTATGTAAAGTTTAAAAATAAAATAAAATAAAAAAAAGAATCTAATGAGTAGAAAGATTAAAAAAAAAACAATATATATTACAATTATTATTTTTTTTAAGTAGGCAAATCAAGATTTTTAGTTTGGAGTTTCAACATCCAGCTCTCAAAAATGAATAGACAGAAAAGTAGAAGGATATAGTAGACCTGAAAAGCACTATGAATGAAATTAACAGAAATTTTAAATTGAAAAGACATCGTTCAAACCTAAGAAGAATGGAAAACAATTTTAATCGGAAAAGCTGAGTGTATCAGCTTCAGAACAACAGGACCTTAAGTAATCAGGTCAGTTAGATGCAAAGAAACTATTTTCTCTACTCACCAAAGTACAGGGTGAACGAATGTATTACTTCACTATTCCTCATCTATCTTTATTCTCTCTTGTTCATTCAAGCTGTGCTCTCCTTTTGCTGAAATCAGCACAATGATATGTGCTGTTAGCCCTAACATATTTATACAGCGTTTCTGCCCAACGTCCTCTTCTGCCCTTTCCGTGGAAGAGCTGTTCACAACTCATCTTCATTTTGTGGATCCAACACTTCACTTCCCGTTTGCTCTGCAAACCATTCCATCAATGGACCTAGCTTCCTCTCTAGAACTTTGATGAAATTGCTCTTGCCAAAGTTACAAAGACCTCAGTGCCAAATTCTCAGGAACCTGCATTCCTATCACTTTAGTCAGAACAGGAGAGAAAGAGAGAGAAAGAGAGAGAGAGAGAGAGGGAGAGAGGGAGGGAGGGAGAGAGAGGGAGAGAGAGAGAGAGAGAGAGAGCGCGCGCGCGCGCGCGCGCAAGCCCAACCGGTGGCTGGGGAGAGGGAAAGAGGAAGAGGAAGAAAGAGTAGGGGAGGTGGGGGGATAGGGGAGAGAGTTTAGCACCAGGGGCCATTCCATTGTTGTTTAAACGTCTCTTTTTTCTGAGCTTCTTTGATAATGTACTTTCTCACACGATTGATTGCTTTAGGCAGCATTCCATAAACCTGATCATTATACGTGAAATGGCTTGGGGCTACACGAGAGAGACTAGATGCTCTTTCATTTTTTCTTCCTTTCCATCAATTTCAGCGGCATTAAATCCCAAATGTCTTCTGCATCAGATCTTAGGCTTACATTTCTAACTGCTTACATGTCCCTTGAGTGGGCTGTTCTCTATGTCTATGGGCAAGTGTTCCAGACTGAATATTCCCATACTGCTGTAGGTCTTGCAACTTTCACTGCAACATGTTAAATTGGACCTTGTCCACCTTTAATTATCACCTATTTTCTCAAGATTCTCTGGTAAGTTTCCCTTAAAAGCCCAGGCAAATCTCCCACCATCCCTTAAGCATCAGTATCATACACTACCTCCATATGCCTACCCAAGAATTCAAATGCACCAAAACAAAATGATTTAAATATCTTCAAAGATAATAGTTTAAAATGTTGCTAGTAATCAACTATAATAGAAAAATGACCTTCTTTTTTTGTTTAGGAAGACATTTCTATTTTAATGCATTCCTGGCTACTCTTTTTAAACCAAGAATAAAAACTATTTAAAAATTGCAACATCCCAAAATAAAATACTAAAACAACTAAGATTAAGAAAGCAGTTTTTAGCTAAAATGAAACATTAAGAGAAAAATATGACAAAATTTTGAAATTTAACTTCATTCTATAAATGAAACATCATTGGATACTTACTAAGAGCCATGTATCAATAGTTTTGTAAGTGTTTTATATGTATCTAATTTAAGCTTCACAACAATGCTATTAAAACTGTTGAGTGTTCATCCTTATTTTACAAGTTAAGAAATTGAAGTACAGGGTAAAATAAACTGCCCACATGTGAACAACTAGTAAGTGGTGGAATTGAATTTGAAAACCAGGATTTTTTAATCCAGGACACACACTTAATTTCTTTTTCAATATGCTATATTGATTGTAAGATTATATTATATTTGCAATTTTATTTTTAATATATTATTAAATTTTTTTACATATTTCATCATTTAAACATGTCTTTTTAACATCATTTACCACATATTTAGCTTTCTTAAGTCATATTATTTTATAATTTATTCAGAAGAAGTATTAAAATTGTTTAATATTTTAATAAAACACAAGACAGATGTTTATTACTCTCTCACGTAAAATAAGCTGAGGTAAGACGTCCTGAGCTTGAAAGAAGCTGCATGCCTATTCAGAGACCTAGATTTCTTCCCAAATTCTGCTCCATCATCTCGGAGCACAGAGGTCAACTCAGCTTGGAGAGTAACTATCAGATCTCCAGTTCCAAACCTCAGGTGAGGGGATAGAAGGGCAAAGGGGCAGGATGTAAATTGTCACCCTGCTTGTCACGGTCTTTGTAGACTGGGACCTGGGGACTGGAGTCGACGAGAAGAGGGATGCAGGGGACCCAAGTCTCAAGTGAAACAAGGGTGCTTTATTTGCAGAAACACATGTTTATATATCTTCATACAAGGCAGCTTTAGGCAGTAAAAGAATTGAGCAAAAACAAAGCCAAGCAAATAACAATCTTCAAAGGGCCAGAAAGCATTCAATGTCTTGAGTAAGAGGGGCATAACTGAGAAGGTCACTGAAGGGAGTCACTGAAAGGAATCCAAGCAGGTGCTCTTTCTCATGATCTCAGTCCTAAGAACTGCGTGCAGCTCTGCTGGTTCCTGTTTTCCAAGAACTGATAAGGAATAGAGAGCCCTTGAGAAACAGCACACAAAAGAACATATTGGATCTCTTAAAGTTGAACGTCCCCGACACCTGCTTATTTAGCTTATATGCAGAGTACATCATGTGAAATGCCAGACTGGATGAAGGACAAGCTGGAATCATGATTGCCAGGAGAAATAACAATAATCTCAGATGTGCAGATGACACCACCCTTATGGCAGAAAGCAAAGAAGAGCTAAAGAGCCTCCTGATGAATGTGAAAGAGGAGAGTGAAAAGCTGGCTTAAAACTCAACATTCAGAAAACTAAGATCATGGCATCTGGTCCCATCATTTCATGGCAAATAGATGGGGAAACAGTGACAGACTGCATTTTCTTGGGCTCCAATACCACTGCAGGTGACTGTAGCCATGAAATTAAAAGACACCTGCTCCTTGGAAGAAAATCTATGACAACCATAGACAGCATATTAAAAAGCAGAGAAATCACTTTCCTGACAAAAGTCATTATAGTCAAAGCTATGGTTCTTCCAGAAGTCATGTATGGATGTAAGAGTTGGACCATAAAGAAGACTGAGTACTGAAGAATTGATGCTTTTAAACTGTGGTGCTGGAGAAGACTCTTGAGAGTCACTTGAACAGCAAGTCAGTAGAAATGAAAAAGAAATTGCTGAGATACTGTCAATACATCTGGATCAAGAATAAGTTAATTTAATTATTCTCCTGCTTTTCAGCTGAGTTAATATTCACTATTGCAGAAGTGTTTGATTTCATATAGTTACAAAAATAATGTTGAATGTCAGTCATATAACAATTGTGTTAAATTATTATACATAACCTATTTGTTAATTCATAATAAATTTTACCATGTTGCAATAGTCTTTAGGGCATGATTAGATAAATATCAATCTCTGGGGTAAAATATCTTTTCTGAGGTAATATACTCTTTGGAATATAGTTTTGAATCTTTGAAAAACTGTATTATTTTTCCTTTTCTCTGTTATGATCTATCCTTAAGGCAAACAGACTTATAATTTCAGCTAAGGAACTATTAATACTTTATAACAGTTTAATCATGAATTATACCCAACATCCCCTTGAAACACATAAAACAATTCTAGTTTTACAAATGAGACTGCTGAAGTAAAGTAAGGACCCATTCCTTGCTGGAAAATTCACTCCACTATTATTAATCCTGAAAATGTTCTTGTTAGTAGATGAACTGCATAAGAGACTTTCTAATTACCCTAAGTTCCATTAAAGTATTTTAATACTTCATTAAAGCTGATGGATGGTACACACCTTTGATTATTCAGGTGCTGATTACTTGTGAAAAACACTTACACCACCAAAGTGTCAGCTAAATAGAGTTCACATCTTATGATATGTTAAGGCTGTGCCTGCAAGGAATAGATAAAGTCAGTCTTAGGAGCTCTCTCGGGAATTATTTAAGAACTATTTTTATCATCATATTTTGTTTTAGTATTTCCATTAACGTCTGGAAGTTTAAACTAGGGGAACTGTAAAAAGGCAGACTTTAAACTTGCCAAATGTGTGAATAATAATAAAAAAAGATTAAAAACAATGAAACAAAAGATCATAGGGTTATTTCTCTACCCATTATAACATTCTAAAATATGCATTTGGCATGTCTTTACCAGAACATTGATTTCACTTTTAAGAGAAAATAACTCCTTATGTGAATTGGGAACATCACCAAAATAAAACAGAGGAAGGAAGAATAACACAATTGTGAAATTTGTTTATAATGGAAAAATCTTTTCATAATTATTTTCTCCAGAGTCTGATAATTTGAAACTCTATGCCAACTAGCAATCAATGAATTATATACAATCAAAAATCAGCTTTTGAAATATCTCTAGTTTCAGCGTGCAGGGGGCTTCCCCACTGTTTTCCTCTTCTTGAAATACGCGGGTGGCTCCTCTGCCTTTGTTGTATTTTATCTGTTGGACAATTCAAATATTGATCGTTTTTTTCCAAAATGCGTTGCATAGCTTTAAATGTTCAAAAATAGATTAATGCTTTAAGAAAAGAGTATATTATCACTTTAGGGAGGACCTTGTGTCAGAATGGCGGTCAAAATGTCTTGTAGACATTAGGGATTTTGAGAACTGTCTCTACTCTTTTTGATCTCAGGAAGAGCTTAATGTCTCTGCATTGTTCATGAAGTTTGCTCCATTGAAAGGATTTCTTAAATTGCTCATTTATGGCGGCTTATGGCAGCATATTGGGAGTTGACTGAGATAAGTTCCTCATGATGCGGTATTTACAAACAGATGCAGCTCAGACAATCCTTTCACTGCTTTGTAACCCACGGAAGAAGGGATGTCCCTAAACTGGACATTTCTATGGCAGCCTGGAATTTAATTAATGTCCTTACTTTACCCTATAAGCATAATATGCTGTAAGACCATTAACATGTACTTTGAGAGAACAGTTTCTGTCAGAAAGAATTAGTGGTTTATTAGAGTATAGATTCTGGATCCAGGCTTTCTAGATTTGAAACCCAGCTCCAGCTTTTATTAGCTTTGCAAAATGTCTTTTTTATTCAGCTTTATTACTGTGTAATTGGGAAAAAAAATGTAATATATTAGAAGCGTTCAATGTGATGATTTGATATATGTATATACTGTGAAAGGATTTCCCTCATCCAGTTAAATATTAATAACATTCATCACCTCACTTCTTCTTTCTTTTCCTTCTAGTGAGTGCATTTAAGTTCCACTCTCTTTCAACAAATTTCAGTTATACAATACATTGTTATCAACCATATGTCCAGTGATGTCCGTTAGATCCTCAGGCCTTACTCATAGTATATGTCCAGTGATGTCCGTTAGACCCTCAGACCTTACTCATTTTATAGCCACAGTCTGAACCCTCTTACCAACTTCTCTTTCCATCACCTGCCACGCCCTGGCAAGCACCAGTCTACTCCTTTCTATGAGTTCATCTTTCCTCCTCTCCCCCAGATTTCAAATACAAATGATAATACAGGGGATATTTGTCATTCTCTGTCTCACTTATGTCATCTGTCACAATACCCTCCATCTTCATTTATGGTATCACAAATAACATGGTTTCCTTTCCCTCTAAGGCAGAATAATATTACTGTGTGTGTGTGTGTGTGTGTGTGTGCGTGTGTGTGTGTGTCCACTGACAGTTTCCATGATTTGGCTCCTGTGAATAATGCTGCAATGAATATGGGAGTTCAGATATCTCTTCAAGATAATGGTTTAGTTTGCTTTGGATATACATCTAGAAGTAAGATTATTGGATCATATGGTAGTTTTATTTTAAATTTATTGATGAACATACGTACTGATTTCCTGATTTATTGAACACTCAATGGTGCATTTCCTGACAGATTACTTTCTTAACCCTGTCCATGCATTTTAAGTCACTATTCTTGAAATTTTAAAAAGTACTTCCTCTTTGAAATACCTACAATGCTTTTGTTTTCCTAACTGAATTCCACTTGAAAGTCATAATGTACAATGCCAAGAATATGGACAAAAATATATGGATGTAAAATACTATAATGTGTTGGAGACATCTGAAACTTGAATGACAAAAATGACATTTCATAGTCAAATAAAATTCTAAACAGCACCTTCCACTATTCATAAAAGAGAAATTTGTGTGACATTTCTAGTTATTCAACATTTTGTGATAATTAGAAAATTGATACCTAAAATGAGATCAGAAAAGATATTCTACTATAGCCAATGTTAATTTATAGCATATTTTTAAAAGAATTCATATCTGAATTAAATTTAAAATGCTATCTGGGCTCCTTTATTGGTGCTAAACACTCATCAGGTGGCCAACTCACCACCAAAACATAGGTGATTATATTAAGAAGATATTTCACCTCAGCCACTGGCACCATAATTTGTCTAAAGAAAATAACTGCATATGTGTATGAATATATATATGCATACATACATATGTATTAAAATACATAAATATATGCACACATAAATTATTATGTATGTACACATATACTGCTTCATATAATTCTTATTCACTAATATATAAATGTTTATCCATTCAACATATGTAATATGGAAGATGAAAACTCTGACCATAATCAAAAATATATTGGTCCATAAGAGAATGGAATCCAGGGGGAAAAATTACGATGAGGGAAAATAAAGAGAGGAAGTGCCCAGCTGTGTGTAGTATGAATCATAAGTGTCATCAATAAAGATTCATCTTATTTTATACCAGAATACTTGATGTGATTGGAGTGTGTGTGTGTTGTATATGCCAAAGAACAGCAGAAGGAAACTTTGCTTGCTGGACAATGTAGGCAAAAAAGAGTTAGCTTGTGAGAACACAGATGCCGTGAGCAAACAATAGTTTGAAAATATGCCTTGGCAATTTTCAAATACTTGAGAATGCTTTGGACTTTACCAGAAACCAACACAATATTGTAAAGAAATTAGCTTCCAATTAAAATAAATAAATTTAAATAAATAAATAAAACATAAAAAGTAAAACATTTATCTTATATACAAATATATTTAAAAAAAAATAAACTTTGAGATCAGTTTTACCTGAACTTTTGAGGTGAATGTTTTTACAAATGTCTTGGCTACACATTTCCAAGCTAATCCTGAAAGCTGTCAGAAGGGCACAAGATCAAGCAACAATAACTATTTTTCCACCCGCATCGTGTTAGTTGGCATAAATGTTGCTGCTGTTGTTCTTTTAAATCATTATAGAAGCATCAGTAGTAACTTGAACACTGATATTGATAGCTTATGACTAGATTTCATGTATTTTTCCTTTAAGTTACTTAATAATTCTATAATAAGGTTTAACCTCATTACTTTATTTTTAAAGGAATTACACGGTGTTTTAATTGTTAAACTGCCTGCTACTGCTACTGCTAGGTCACTTCAGTCGTGTCTGACTCTGTGCAACCCCATAGACGGCAGCCCACCAGGTGCCCCCATCCCTGGGATTCTCCAGGCAAGAACACTGCAGTGGGTTGCCATTTCCTTCTCCAATGCATGAACGTGAAAAGTGAAAGTGAAGTCGCTCAGTCATATCCGACTATTCGCTACCCTATGGACTGCAGCCTACCAGGCTCCTCCATCCATGGGATCCTCCAGGCAAGAGTACTGGAGTGGGGTGTTAAACTGCCTGCTTCAGGTTAAAAATGTTAAGAGTAGAAGAACCGGAATTAGCGTGTTCTTTTTATTACAACTCTCTAAGTGATTCATTGTTCTGGATTAAGAAAGGGAAGACTTGAAGGATTTTTTACTTCTAAAAAATATAGTGGATGTAAATACACAATTTACTGCTGTCAAAAATAACTCTTTGATGGGAATCATTTAAGTTACTGACAACCAGGTTGATATTTTTGCTTTATTATATTTCATGGTCACTTATTATTAAAATTGTTTCTGAAAACAAGGTTTTTAATATAATTCCATTTTTTTATTTCATGCAACAAAATTTCCATCTCAACATTTCTCTTTTCAAAAGACCAGAAAATCAAAGCCTAGAACCTAATATCAAGTATGAAGTATGATTTTTGAAATTTGTAAGTGGTTGGTGAATACTTTCTGTTCTCTTTTTTTTTTTTTTTTAAGGCTTTTAGAGTAAATATTCCTGCAAGGCTATTTTTTAAAATGAATTCATAACTGCTACTTTTATATTTGCTCTTTCCCCAAATGAAGGTATTTTAGTCAGAAGACTTGTACTTTTGAAAATAGTGCTTTTAACTTCTATATTAACAAAGATGATTCAGTATTAAGACAGTCAGCTCTGATAGTTGTTGACTTTTAGTTTTCTATTTAAAAATAATTTTTTATTGAAAGAATTGCTCATAGAGTTTACATCATACAATTTCACCCATCTTTGAATGTTAATAACTTACATAGCCACAATAAAATAATTAAAATCTGTGCATTTGTTTCTCTTGATACTAGAGAAATATAAAGCCACTCTAAACTTTAAGTGAATATGAACCTTGGAAACTTCTTAGATACAACAGAAAAATAATGAAGTTTAAATCAAGTTGTTTATTTGGTTGCTTTTCTTTTAATCTTTGGCTTTTGCCTAATTTATTTAGAGCACAATACCTTATGGGAAACAGAATGAGGATGAAGATATGAATTTATCTTTTTATGCAAAATTAAGAAAAATTATTTCACATTCTCTTCATTTAAGATGCTATTAAAATATTTAACATAATTTGGACAAGGAGATAATTTAAGTGTTCTGCTCTTTTTTATCACCTGATTCTCTTGGATTAGACACATTTGTATCATTTTTCTGAAGAATTCCCAAAGGTGAGTGAGCACTATCAAAGCCTTTGAAGCAATGAAAAGACTTAATTTGCGTGGGATCATTTTCCTTCACTGTGTGAAGTTTATCAGTTTATCAGTAAACATATACTCTGAATCTTCTCACCCAGTAATGCATAGTTGTAAACAAATATGATGACCATGCTGAATAATTATAATAAAAGTTAAACTCATCATAATTTCATTTTAAATTTGGTCCATACATTGCCTGAGTGCCATGGAAAAGCTGTTGACAATATTCATTCATTTGAGTCACTACATTGTTACCTGTTACCTTCCATTTGCTCCTCTAGACCTCCTTCTAAGATTCTCCTCCTACTTTGTGACTCTATGGGTTAGGTCACTGGGATCTGTCGCTCTATCATTTCTAGGGGCTGGGAACTAGTCAATGGCGAGTGCAGGCAGGAAATGAGAGTTAGATAGGAAAGTATGATCAAAGGAATCATTCCTTTGACTTCTTCTGTGAAGGAGCACTACAAACCAGCTCCCTTTATCTAAAGGGTGGCCTTGACTCAGCTCTCTCTCTTCAGCTGCAAGTAACCAGCACTGCTGTCTCCTACCTCTGTTCGGGCTTGAGATGTCAAAGCTGCCCATTCCTAGTAACCCTGTGACTCTGCACTGTTCTTTGAGATTCACCTATACTCTTGAGAGTCCCTTGGACTGAGAGGAGATCCAACCAGTCCATTCTGAAGGAGATCAGCCCTGGGATTTCTTTGGAAGGAGTGATGCTAAAGCTGAAACTCCAGTATTTTGGCCACCTGATGTGAAGAGTTGACTCATTGGAAAAGCTCTGATGCTGGGAGGGATTGGGGGCAGGAGAAGGGGACGACAGAGGATGAGATGGCTGGATGGCATCACTGACTCGATAGACGTGAGTCTGAGTGAACTCCGGGAGTTGGTGATGGACAGGGAGGCCTGGCGTGCTGCAATTCATGGGGTTGTGAAGAGTTGGACACGACTGAGTGACTGAACTGAACTGAACTATACTTTGTGCTTCGTGTATGTGTGTGTATGGGTAGGGAGAGAGAGAGACAGAAAAATATATAGAGAGAGGGAGTGAGACAAGACAGAGACATAAACATACAAGAGGAATTAAAGATAGAGAGACAAAGGGATATAGAAAGATTTCAGAAATCAAAGCTCCAAGTTTCATGACTTTTGATAATGCACATAAAATAATATATACAATATAGACCAAGAAAGGAAGAAAGTCTGATCAAATCCAGAGGCTCCTGAACTAATTTAAAATTGTAAAAATAAATAAAGATGCACAGACCAGGTAGAGGACCTAGAAAAATAGGTTAATTTAATGATACTAATTTTTGATTCCTGCTTCTGTTTCCTTTTTTGGTATACATCCTTCAGACCGGATCCCATTCCCCTCACTTCCCTCTACCTCCAGGAATACAGGACTTGCCACATGAGGGGGTCCCATTCCAAAAAGCAAGCTGGGTAAATCCTATTCTCAGCATCCCATACTTTCCCAAGTTAAGTTATTTGTCTCATCTCACCAGTATATGTCAACATCACAAATTTTTCACTTTTATTTCCAAGTTTAAGAACATATTATGGCAGTTTGACCTGGAGCTAAAATTATCTTGTGCTAGCATGCTTAGTGTCTACGATATCAATAATTTAAACACCCCAATTAATATGGTTACACTTCAATAATAATTTTCTATAGGCCTAAACTCATGGATGATGAAAATATCAGATCTTCAGTATGAATTAACTGGAATGATTGAGGGGGCAGAGTTCTATAATCAAAATGGAAATGATCTAAGGTACAAAGTCCTGGGTGTGTGTCCACACTGGGTGTGTATCCTGGATAAATCCTCCCCTATTTGATAAAAGCAAATATTCTCTAGTTACCATGGCCTTATTAAATTCTATGCAGATTATCCTGTCATCCTTTAAATTTGCTCCCTTAATATCACATCTGTCCTTGAGAATCTCTGCCCCAGATGATTCAGTATCATGGAGAATAATTCTCCATGTGAAAAAATGATAATAAAGCTGAAAGTTATGTAACTAAGGAGGACATGTGAAATCAGGTTAAAAAATACATTTCAGTAAAAATTCTCAGGTAGCTCAGTGGTACAGAATCTGCCTGACAACGTAGGAGCCACAGGAGACATGGGTTCTACCTCTGGGTTGGGAAGATACCCGGGAGGAGGAAATCATAACCCTCTCTAGTATTCTTGACTGGAGAGTCCCATGAACAGAGGATTCTGGCAGGTACAATCCACGGGGTTGCAATTGGACACGACTGAGTGACAGAGAAAGTACACATGCAAAAATACTCAAGAGAATAAACTGGTAATAATAGTTAATAGTGAATGCTCAGAATATGATGTCTAGACAGTTCAGGAACCATTTGAATCATTGTATACACTAAGTACTTAATAAACATTGGTTGAATAGGTTGAGAAACATCATGGGGACCTGTAACATGCAAGTGATAATCCTTGTGGCCCCATCATGGTGTAATCTAGAGTAGTATATTGAGAAAACCTATTTTCATATCTGGCTTGAATATTTATCACTTGGGATTGTCAGTGCCAACACTGGTCTATCTCTTCCTTGAAGAGGGGAACTTTCACAGTCTGTTATTCCAAGAAAATGACTGAGTTCTCGTTCTTGCCTGTTTATTTTAACTGCTAGAGGATATGTGCTTCCCAAAGAGTTCACCTTGTTCCCAAAAACCAGCCTATCTTTTGTGCTGCTTATCTGAGTTTCTTGCTTTTTGACTGAAAGAAAGGAGTCAACACTCAAGATGTGTTGGTAGAAAACAACATATCCTTTGTTTCTTATCTGCCTATCACATGCCTCACAGGAAAAGCACCATTTAAATACCTACGTATATATTTTGGATTGTAACGAGATCAAACCAGTCAATCCTAAAAGAAATCAACCCTGAATACTCATTGGAAGGACTGATGCTGAAGCACCAATATTTTGGCCACCAGATGCGAAGATCCAACTTATTGGAAAAGACCCTGATTCTGGGGAAAAGTTGGGGCATCAGGACAAGGGGGCTTCAAAGGATGAGATGATTGGATGGCATCACCAACTAAATGGACATAAGTTTGTGCAAACCCTGGGAGACTGTGAAGGACAGGGAAGTCTGGCATTCTCTAGTCAATGGGGTTGCAAAGAGTTGGACATGACTTAGTCAACAACAACAAACAACAATATATCTAAATACACAGGCATACTCCCCTCCCTAACCTACTCTTCCTCCCCTTGCATACATTTACTTTACTCTTCACTGCAAATCAATGCATAATTCAGAAGTATGGTGATTTGTCTAATGCTGCTTCTAACTAGGAAATATGGAGCTAAGATTTAAATTTAGATTCTTCACAGCACATTCATAATAGGAAATTAGAATACAAATTGCGTATTCTTAATCTAACACATTACTTTCTTTTTAATAAGCTGTGCTTCTCGTATGTTTGTGTATTTGTGTGTGCTCAAGTGCTCAGTCATGTCAGACTCTTTGGGACCTCGTGGACTGGAGCTCATATGTTTAGCAGTATCTATAATTTTTTTATTGACACTTTTATTTATTTTAGCCATTCTACATAGGTCCTACTATTACATGCCACACTAAAGGTTTTTTAATTTTATTTTTTAAATTAATCCATGTGTTTGGATCTGGATAAAGCTGAAAAGAAAAAAATAGGGATTTGCGGATAGAATACAGGCTGAACATTTGCATGAGGCAGTTAGAAAGACAAATGGTCCAATGCTAAGTTCTACTGGAAAAAAAAGGAAAAGGGGAAAAGGTGGTAGGAACCAGCTTAGTGTGAATATGTGAGCCTGCTGGTCTAGCTGGCAGAATATCCATGTGTGGGCAGTTCTTATAGCTTAAAAGCATTAATTTACTCCAGGTAATAAATGCTTAATTATACATTTGCTTTACTTTAAAAGTTCAATATTTTTAACTTCGAATGAGTTTCAAAAATGTAATCCTTAACATAAATCAACATTTTGACTGGAAAAATCTGTAAAATGCTTTTCTCACCATGCTGAAGATGATTTCATTTATAAAATAAATGACATGCCATCAATAAGGAGGGTTGAGCTGACAAAGACAAGCCTTACTCTCTGTAAATTATATATATATATAGATAGATAGATATGCAACTTCTTTATTGCACAATTCATCAAAATGAATTGATTTTAATTTTTGTCTCCAACCATTGCCTTCTCTTATGCTTCCCTGCACCTTTTTCTTTCCCTTAATTACATTTTGTACAGCCTCCATTACTGTGTGTTCACATTCAAGTAGGTAAGACGCCTAGTCAAATTGAAAGAATCTCCTCCACGTTCACTTACTGTGAGCTGTTCCCTCTCGCACCAGTGCTGCTTAGGTTTTACAAGGAGGGACTTGGGGAGAAAAAGTGGACTGTATTCTTTTCCTGAAATGGCTCCCTCTCTCACTCTCCCTTGTCCCACTCCCCACCTTTGTTTTTCCGGGTTTCCACTTCCCTGTCAAGTTCATGCGGAAGGAGCGACAGGTCTGAGATGCAAGCGCCTCGTGCGTATGTTGTTGCCCACGACGGCAGACCCTTGTTTGCTCCTGTTTCCTTTCTGGTTAAGACAGAGCATGTGTGTTCTCTGTGAGAGAGGGAACAAAAAGTTGTTTTTCAAGAGGATGACATGTTTGAGTGAATACGTGAGGGAGCCCTGCAGGGGAAGAACCTTCCACACACGTTCCCAAGGTAGGAAACATAATAAAGCATGGTCCACACGATCTACGGGACAGCATCTGTGTCCAGCTGCCAGCTTTCTAAGTGGTGAACCTTAAGTGGCTTCAAAGTGGACACTCTTCACAGGGTCCACTTGACCCCTTGCACATTTCCTTTATCTTCAGCATCTAAGAAAGTGCAGTGCTGGCTGTTCCCATGGCTTTCTCATCTCTACATTCTCCTTTTCAATGATACTCTCTTTTCCAGGTTCAAATAATAAGCCCAGGGGATAGATCCATCAGCGAGTGCATAAGTAGACGTCTAATCAGGGAAAGATGCCAGTCAACACAATTGCTTCAGTCCTTTTTTAAAACAAACAATGAAGATTGTATATTATTACTATCTCCAGTTGTAAGTTCTAGTACCCAATTTCAGTATAATAAGAAAAATACCAGTTAACATGACAAAAAACATAAAAGCAAATAAAATCACACTTTAAAGAGATAAAAGAACTTATTGATTCTGGAAACCAAGTGAAACAAAAAGGTTGAATTATATAGATGTGTTTACATTTTGCGGTCTATGGAGGCATGATTAGAAACCTACAGGTCAGGGTTTTAAGTGCTACCTGGAATAGAAGATATAGCATTAGGTTTAGTAGAAACAGGCAGCTAGAAAAAGGGCTGGCTTTGCTCACAGATTAGAAGACTGAGACCATCTGACCCACACATGAAGTCAAGGGAGGAGAGTTCGTCATGAGAAACTGGAAACAGAGTCTCTGTCACTCATGGATGTGAGATCTGGAGTCTCATTGCAACCTGGGAATAGACACCAACTCCAAAGTTAGATGATGGCCAACAACATGTTCAAATTCAGTTGTTACCTTAGAATAATATACGCCAGAGTGACAAAATGATTTTGAAGGAAATGTTCTTAGAACGAACTCATATGGAACTCTCTACAGTGGGGAGCAAAAAGGTATCACTCCTCAAAGACGAACCAAAAATTGACAAAGCCATCTCTTAAGCCAATAAACTATCATGAAGGAGAGTCAATTCTATAAACAGGAGATTTAGCAGTCCCGGGAAATAGCAAAAATCTAAAGAGATTATAAAAGCATTATAAAAATTATGAAAAATATTTAAAGACATAGAATGATAAATGCTCCTTATTCATTCATAGGTAGTACAAAATATTTGAAAAATAACTCAATATAACTTCTAAAATTAAAAATATAGTAATTAAATTTTAAATAGCATTTAAAAGATAGTATTATATAATAGATTCACAGTAATAACTCAGGTAATGTAATATAGGAATTTTGAAAGGTGGAAAATACAGAAGATGTGTTAAAAGTGCTAAGGATACACTGAGAAAATCCAGATGAAGGAAAAAAAAGAAATGCAAGCAATACCACAAGATAATATTCAGTGTTTTCTAGGTGCAGAGAGATTACTGAATCCTTACACTGACTGTACATCAATTTCAAACATAAAAATCTAATACTTACCCTATATACATCATAGAGAGAATGCAGAACATTACATTTAGAGAAAATCAAAAGCACTTCAATAGACTGACAGAATACTTCTCATTAATAACAATAGACGCCTGAAGACAAATGATTAACATGTTCAAATAGCTGAGGGAACATCTAGCTGTCACTAGATTTCTATGTCCATTTAGATTATCATACAATAATAAGAAGAAAATAAATAGCTTTTAGATTACATTCAGAATTTCATAAAAAAAAATACTAACAATGAATTTCCAGGAATAAAAAAGGAAGAAACTACATACAAGGGAAAGAAACAGTAAATCAAGGAATCAGTAAATATATTAACTAACTTATTACTCATTTGCTGAAACATTTCAGATAATTTAAAACAGGTCAGAAATAATAATAATATGTAAAAATAATATGAAATACCAAAGGAGATCCGAGATAAAACATTTTATGGTTCCTGTACTGTGTGCTGACTAACTTCCATTTTGTCATAGTCAAGTATGCATATTAATAATTTATAAAGACAAATAAAATTCAAACTACAGTGTCTTTAAAAAGAAGAGTAATGAAGAAAACACGATGCATCCAGAGGGAAAGCAAGATTGGAAAAACTAAACTAAAATGGTATGCAAAGAAACAAAATAACATAGAAAACGTCCAAATATATCAGAAATAACAACATGTACATGGCCTGAGGGCTTCCCTTGTGGCTTAGCTGGTAAAGAAACTGCCTGCAATGAGGGAGACCTGGATTCAGTCCCTGGGTTGGGAAGACCCCCTGGAGAAGGGAAGGGCTACTCACTCCAGTGTTCAGACTTCCCTGGTGGCTCAGGTGGTAAAGCATCTGCCTACAATGTGGGAGACACGGATTTGATCCCTGGGTCAGGAAGATCCTCTGGAGAAGGAAATGGCAACCCACTCCAGTATTCTTGCCTGGAAAATCCCATGGCCAGAGGAGCCTGGTAGGCTACGGTCTATGGGGTTGCAAAGAGTTGGACATGACTGAGCAACTAAACCTTCAACGTTCATCAGACTTAAGTGCTTCTCTTGTGGTTCAGCTGGTAAAGAATCTGCCTGCAATGTGGGAGACCTGAGTTGGATCCCTGGGTTGGGAAGATCCCCAGGAGAAGGGAAAGGCTACCTACTCCAGTATTCCTGGTAGGTACTGGAGCAGTGGCTTCACGGGGTTCCAGTGACTGTGAGGAGATACGCTACATCCAAGAACAAAAGAGAAGTCGCAGCAAGACGATAGGAGGGGCGAAATCACATTAAGAATCAAATGCCATTCCCGCCAGAGACGCTCAGAGGGCTCAGACAAACCTTGTGCACACCAAGACCCAGAGACCCCACAGAGACTGAGCCAGAACTGTGCTTGGGTGTCTCATGTGGAGGCACAGGTCACCAGTGCACTGCCACAGGAGCAGGGGCCCTGGGTGCAGCCGAGCTGGGTGTGACATAAGCCCTCTTGGAGGAGGTCGCTATTACCCCACCATCAGTCCAGTTCAGTCTCAGTCGTGTCCGACTCTCTGCGACCCCACGGACTGCAGCACGCCAGGCCTCCCTGTCCATCACCAATTCCTGGAGTTTACTCAAACTCATGGCCATTGATTTGGTGATGCCATCCAGCCATCTCATCCTCTGTTGTTCCCTTCTCCTCCCACCTTCAATCGTTCCCAGCATCAGGGACTTTTCAAATGAGTTAGTTCTTTGCATCAGGTGGCCGAGCCACAACACTTACACATTCCTGGAGGGCACAAACAGAACTTTGTGTGCACCAGGACCCAGGAGAAAGGAGCAGTGACCCCATAAGAGACTGACCTAGACTTGCCCATAAGAGTCCAGGAGTCTCCAGCAGAGGTGTGGGTCAGCAGTGGACTGCCGTAGGGCTGGGGGCACTGAATGCAGCAGTTCATGCATGGGGACATTTGAAGGAGGTTGTGATAATCTTCATTACCTCCACTATAGTTTGGCTCCAGGTAAATAACAGGGAGGGAACACAGCCCCATCTATCAACAGAACATTGGATGACCCAATTTCCCTCTTGGTCAGTCTCTCCCATCAGGAAGACTCCATAAGCCCCTTATCTTCTCCAACACAGGGCAGACAGAATAAAAGCCACAATCACAGGAAACTAACCAATCTGATCACATAGACCACAGCCTTGTCTAGCTCAATGAAACTATGAGCTATGCCGTGTAGGGCTACCCAAGACAGAAGGGTGATAGTGGAGAGTTCTGACAAAACGTGGTCCACTGGAGAAGGGAATGGAAAACCACTTCAGTATTCTTGCCTTGAGAACCCCATGAACAGTATGAAAGGCAAAAAGATAGGATACGGAAAGATGAACTGCCCAGGTCAGTAGGTGCCCAATATGCTACTGGAGATCAGTGGAGAAATAACTCCAGAAAGAATGAAGTGATGAAGACAAAACAAAAACAATACCCAGTTGTGGATGTGACTGGTGAAGGAAGTAAAGTCCGATGCTGTAAAGGGCAATATTGCATAGGAACCTGGAATGTTAAGTCAATAAATCAAGGCAAATTGGAACTGATCAAACAGGAGGTGGCAAGAGTAAACATTGACATTTTGGGAATCAGCAAACTAAAATGGACTGGAATGGGTGAATTTAACACAGATGACTATTATATCTATCTTGAGGTCAAGAATCCTTTAGAAGAAATGGAGTAGCCATCATAGTCACAAAAGAGTCTGAAAAGCAGTACTTGGATACAATCTCAAAAATGACAGAATGATCTCCATTCATTTCCAAGGCAAACCATTCACTATCACAGCAATCCAAGTCTATGCCCTGACCAGTAACACTGAAGAAGCTGAAGTTGAATGATTCTAGGAAGACCTATAAGACCTTCTAGAACTAACACCCCCAAAAATATCCTTTTCATTATAGGAGACTGGAATGCAAAACAGGAAGTCAAGAAATACCTGGAGTAACAGGCAAATTTGGCCTTGGAGGACAGAATGTAGGCCAAAAGCTAATAGAATTTTGCCAAGAAAATGCACTGGTCATAGCAAACACCCTCTTGCAACAACACAAGAGAAGACTCTACACATGGACATCACCAGATGGTCAATATCAAAATCAGGTTGATTATATTCTTTGCAGCCAAAGATGGAGAAGCTCTATACAGTCAGCAAAAGTAAGACTGGGAGCTGACTGTGGCACAGACCATGAACTCCTTATTGCCAAATTCAGATTTAAATTGAAAAAAGTAGGGAAAACCACTAGACCATTCAGGTATGACCTAAACCAAATCCCTTACAATTATACAGTGGAAGCAACAAATAGATTCAAGGGATTAGATCTGAGAGACAAAGTGCCTGAAGAACTATGGACAAGGTTCGTGACATTGTACATAAGGCAGGGATCAAGACCACCCCCAGGGAAAAGAAATGCAAAAAAGCAAGATGGTTGTCTGAGGGGGCCTTACAAATAGCTGTGAATAGAAGAGAAGCAAAAAGCAAAGAAGAAAAGGAAATATATACCCACATGAATGGTGAGTTTCAAAGAATAGTAAGGAGAGATAAGAAAGCCTTCCTCACAGATTGATGCAAATAAATAGAGGAAAACAATAGACTGGGAAAGTCTAGAGATCTCTTCAAGAAAATTAGAGATAGCAAGGGAACATTTAATGCAAAGATGGGCACAATAGAGGACAGAAATGCTATGGACCTAAAAGAAGCAGAATATATTAAGAAGAGGTGGCAAGAATACACAGAAGAATTGTACAGAAAAGATCTTCACGACCCAGATAATCATGATGCTGTGATCACCAGCCCAGAGCTAGATATCCTTCAGTGTGAAGTCAAGTGGACCTTAGAAAGCATCACTACAAACAAAGCTAGTGGATGTGATGGAACTCCAGATGAGCTATTTCAAATCTTAAAAGATGATGCTGTGAAAGTGCTGCACTCAATATGCCAGCAAATTTGGAAAACTCAGCAGTGGCCACAGGACTGGAAAAGGTCAGTTTTCATTGCAATCCCTAAGAAAGGCAATGCCAAAGAATGCTCAGACTACCACACAATTGGACTCATCTCATATGCTAGCAAAGTAATGCTCAAAATTCTCCAAGCCAGGCTTCAACAGTTCGTGAACAGTGAACTTCCAGATGTTCAAGCTGGATTTAGAAAAGGCAGAGGAACCAGAGAACAAATTGCCAACATCCGTTGAATATTAAAAAAGCAAGACAGTTCCAGAAAAACAAACAAACAAACAAACAAACAAACAAAAAACCGCTTTATTGACTATGCCAAAGCCTTTGACTGTGTAGACCACAACAAACTGTGGAAAATTCTGAAAGAGTTAGGAATACCAGACCACCTGACCTGCCTCTTGAGAAATCTGTGTACAGGTCAGGAAGTAACAGTTAAAATTGGACATGGAAGAACAGACAGTTTCCAAATATGGAATGGAGTACCTCCAGACTGCATATTATCACCCTGCTTATTTACCTTCTATGCAGAGTACATCATGAGAAACGTTGGGTTGGGTGAAACACAAGCTGGAATCAAGATTGCCGGGAGAAATATCCAATATCTCCAATATGCAGATGACACCACCCTTATGGCAGGAAGTGAAGAGGAACTAAAAGGCCTCTTGATGAATGTGAAAGAGGAGAGTGAAAAAGCTGGCTTAAAACTCAACATTCAGAAAACTGGGATCATGACATCTTGTCCCATAACATCATGGCAAATAGATGGAGAAACAGTGGAAACAGTGACAGACTTTATTTTCTTGGGCTGCAAAATCACTGCTGATGGTGACTGCAGCTATGAAATTAAATGATGCTTGCGCCTTGGAAGAAAAATTATGACCAATCTAGACAGCGTATTAAAAAGCAGAGATATTACCTTGCCAACAAAGGTCCATCTAGTCAAAGCTATGGTTTTTCCAGTAGTCACGTATGGATGTGAGAGTTGGACTATAAAGAAAGCTGAGTGCCAAAGAATTGATGCTTTTGAACTGTGGCATTGGAGAAGACTCTTAAGAGTCCCTTGAACTGCAAGGAGACACAACCAGTCCATGCTAAAGGAAATCCATCCTGAATATTCGTTGGAAGGACTGATGCTAAAGCTGAAACTCCAGTACTTTGGCCACCTGTTGTGAAGAACTGATTCATTTGAAAAGACCCTGACGCTGGTAAAGTTTGAAGGCAGGAGGAGAAGGGGATGACAGAGGTTGAGATGTCTGGATGGCATCACTGACTCAATGGACATGAGTTTGAGTAAACTCTGGGAGTTGGTGATGGGCAAGGATGCCTGGGGTGTTGCAGTCCGTGGGGTTGCAAAGAGTCAGACATGAGTGAGTGACCAAACTGTACTGATTTGAACTGAAGTGACTTCAACTTGCCTCTTAATAAAGTTATAATGCTATATTTAGATAATATGCTTAAGTTTAAGATATCAGACTCAAACAGTTGCCAGTGAAGCTAATATTCATATGTGGCCATGGAAACTGAAGAACTGGAAATAAGAAATCAACTGTATGGGATATAGCAATTTTTGTCTACATGGAGCTTTGAATCCACCCAGTGCTTAAAAGTGTTACTCACTCAGTCATTTCTGACTCTTTGAGACTGCATGGGCTGTAGCATGCAAGTCTCCTCTGTCCGTGGACTTCTACAACCAAGGAATACTGGAGTGGGTAGCCATTCCCTTCTCCAGGAGAACTTCTCAACCCAGGGATCAAACCCAGGACTCTGGCATTACAGAAAGATTCTTTACCCTCTGAGAGATCAGGGAAGCCCTGAATTCATTCACCCAGGTTTATACGAACTACAGTCTAGTAAGGCAGATTTTATCTTTAGGTAATGAAGTAACCATTTAAGTAAGAAGATCTTACCAAAATATCTATAAACAAAAAGAAAACAGACAGGTATCATGAATCTTAAGTAGTAACAATGGGAATCAGAGAAGGCAATGGCACTCCACTCCAGTACTCTTGCCTGGAAAATCCTATGGACGGAGGAGCCTGGTGGGCTGCAGTCCATGGGGTCGCTAGGAGTTGGACACGACTGAAGTGACTTAGTAGCAGCAGCAGCAGCAACAGTGGGAAGGTACTGAAGCACGAGATGGATATTGTTTTTATTTCGAAAAGTTATGCTGGCTGTGGTTGGGAGCAAATGTAAATTGGTAGCTGCAGGATTATGAAGGCATGGAAGAGTTTGTAGACTACATTTAGGAAGTGACTGCTGCAATAGAACTGTACGTAAGTTAATTTATGGAGTGTTGAGTCTAACAGTTGAAGAAGAGAGATGTGTTGTTTGTGGGTTATCTCAAGCTGAAACACCACCCTATATCTTATCTGTGTTTCAGAAGTAATCTGTTTCACTTGTCTGCAGATGAGAGTATCAGCTGATGTGCAATGAAAAATGAAGTCCTTGGCAAAAAAGCAAGATCAGTTGGTGCTTTTGGAGACAATAATCAAAGTATAAGTATTTGCTGCTGCTGCTGCTAAGTCGCTTCAGTCGTGTCCGACTCTGTGCGACCCCATAGACAGCAGCCCACCAGGCCTCCCCGTCCCTGGGATTCTCCAGGCAAGAACACTGGAGTGGGTTGCCATTTCCTTCTCCAATGCATGAAAGTGAAAAGTGAAAGTGAAGTCGCTCAGTCATGTCCGACTCTAGCAATCCCATGGACTGCAGCCTACCAGGCTTCTCTGTCCATGGGATTTTCCAGGCAAAAGTACTGGAGTGGGGTGCCATTGCCTTCTCCGAAGTATTTACTAGAACTATTTTAATTTCAGTTGATTAAAAATGTAAAGCTTTCTCCATATATGTATTCATAAATTTTGCCTTCTCGGCAGACTACAAAACTTATTATCTATAGATGATAACTTCTGCTGATATCACATTGAATTTAATTGAACTTTGGCCTTCAAAATTCATGAAGTATATTATAAATCTTTTAAATAATCCATGCATGGAGCACAGCATAACATGCATGAGGCATGCAAGTATTTTCAAGTCTGCAATTTACCTTACACCACTGGTTTTTGAGACATTAATAGATTACTTTTGTTTTCCTCCACTTCACTTCATATGTCCCTGTGCTTTATAACTGTTCATCTAATTAAGTGGTGCTTATTCTTTTCACACACATGAAGGCCTCACACTTAATCTGTCAAGGAAAAAGAAACTTGTCTCTGTTGATCTAGAAGAGTTTCCTTTTGTGAATTTTTTGGTGATAGTATTTCAATGGTAATAAATGCAGCTGGATTAGTGACAGGCAGAAAAATATTCCTTAGCAAATATTACTAGGAAATGGTAAAAATGTATATCATAAAGAGGAGCTTATACTTGTTCTGAACTCCTGCCCTATGGGGTACTGATATAAGAAATTTTGATTAAATAGTTCGGAAGACTTGCAAAAAGCTCTAGGATCTATTTGCCACTGACGGCAAAGATGAAGGGTGAGAATAATATAATACTCAATGTGATATATAAAACTTCATAATAAGCTGATACTCTTCAATCATCCTGAAGAATCTTTAAGATCCTTCTAGAATAGCATCATAAAAAATAAACAGTGGGCAGGGGGTGTAGGAAAATGGGTCGCTATGGAAAAAAGGAAAGCACCATCCATTGAGTATTAAAGAAGACAGCTCAAATCAACAATCTTTATGTTTAGTGACTCTATATAGGCTGAGATTTTCCTCCCACTCTATAGAAAGGAAGCATCAAGATTAAGAAAACTCCCAAAGGAGAAGGAAAGGGTCAATGGGAAAACCTGTGGAAGTGACTCACAACACACTGAAATTCTAAAAGTGGAAAATACTGAGTATATGAGTTATTTGACTTTTTGTTACATTTTTTCTCATTATCTAACATATTCAAATGAAAAGGGTGTGTCAGAATTTCTTCAAATATTTCCATCACTGATATAAATGCAAGTGAAAAAAGGAAATACAAAATGAACATAGAAATAATTCAACATAATCTTGTAGGGGAAAAAGATAGAAATATAGAGGACATTAAAAAATAAAACTAGTATAAAATAGAAAACTAGACAAACCAACCAGTGAGCAAAGATATAATTGGAAACTGGAAAAAAAAAAAACCTAGAGAAATGTAACACCTTTTTTTATCTCTATCATGTATCATTATGTTTCAATTCAATATGTAATTAACAGTGCTTTTGTAAACATACCATTTAGTAACTTATTCACTAAGAACATTTTCTAAAATCTGTGGGAAAGCCAATAAAAATAATTAGAAAAGTTGAACGCTAGTTATAGTTAACATTCACCTCTTTCCACATAGGAGTCGGCTGAAAATGGGAGTATGGAAAATGGGCTGTGTTACTATTCTTTCCTTTCAGACTGTGATATATTGCTGTAAATTTCTTGCAATGAAATAAAAATCACATGACTTGGAAGTATTATTATATACATCTTTTGATTATTTTTATCATATTCTATCCTTTTAAAAATAAATTTATCAAATAAAAGGCATTTTGTTGACCCAAACTACATAAACTTGTATCTATATGAAAGTACTAACATATGTATATATGTATGTATATATACATGTTTATATACATACACAAGTTAATGAAGTCAAGGTCAACAAAATGCCTGTTCTTTGGCAAATTAAATACATAAATATGCATGTTTTATATATGTTAAATATATGGTGATCTCGTCTTACATCTATTTATTTAATTACATGTTTTTCTTTTTTGTTTATGCTATTGGAGGCTCACAAGGAGTTAATAAATGATTCTAATTACCTGCCTAACATTTTATAGCACATAAAAAATATGGCTTCATACCAAAATTTATATTTGAAGCATATATTGTTTTTGGAGGTAAAATGTTTGAAGATTTTAGTACAGTGGTCTAACAATTATTGAGTTTTTAATGGGAGAATTGCTCAATGTAGTAAATTAAAATTGGCAGTTGAAGCTGCAAATATTCACAGAGGGAATCAGCATTTAATTTTAAATTGTTTGGTTTAACATTTTGGCTCTCACACTCTCAACACAGGCGCCCAGCAGAAGCATGGTAGGGACTTTGGAGAAGGGCGCTGGTCAATATTCCATAATTTAATTTTCAATTTCTTCACCAGACATAAGTGCCATCCTTTGTTTTAGTGAGTTTTGCTGATAATACAAATGCCTGTGTGCATGCTAAGTCGCTTCAGTCAAGTCTGACTCTTTGCGACCCCATGGACTGTAGCCCGCCAGGCTCCTCTGTCCATGGGATTCTCCAGGCAAGAGTACTGGAGTAGGTTGCCATTCCCTTCTTTGGGGGATCTTCCCAACCGTGTGGGATGGAACCAACCTCTCATGTCTCCTGCACTGGCAGGTGGGTTCTTTACTATGAGTGCCACCTTTGAAGCCCAAGAATACAAATGGGATGTTTCAAATTAGTTTGGCTCTCCTAATCATTAGTTTTGAATAAAATTAATAATAATTTTATGGCTTTAAGGTAGAAGTAATTGTTAAAAAGTGATATGCCTTATTAAGGAAATGTGAATGCTCTTTGATAAAAGTTAGAGGATAAATTGACTGAGCGATTTCACTTTCACTTTTCACTTTCATGCATTGGAGAAGGAAATGGCAACCCACTCCAGTGTTCTTGCCTGGAGAATCCCAGGGATGGGGAAGCCTGGTGGGCTGCCGTCTATGGGGTCACACAGAGTCGGACACAACTGAAGTGACTTAGCAGCAGCAGAGGATAAATTTAGAGGAGTGCATTTAGTCAAGTGTAACAGCAACATTTTAATCAATTTAGTTTACTCAAGAAGATTGAATTATTAATTGTAAAATGTTTACTAGGTATAGGTATGATTTTCTATATCAAAATACTTTGTAAAATAAGTGAGTAGGCTCATTGTGCTATTCTGGAGTAGTTATTTGTGTAATCATTCAGATTTTATAGTGTAGAATTATTGGCTCTAGGGCTAGTCTGCTCGTTCCTGAATCCCACTGATCATGCTGACTCTCATTACTGCTGGTAGACCACTGGCAAGTTGTATAATCTCTCTGTGCTTCAGATTCCTTATCCATAAAATTGGGATGAGATGCACCTAATAAGCGTCAAAAATTACTTCACACAACAGCTTGAACAATAAATGTTAGTATATCATTATGATTACTATTGACGATTCTTATTCAGGAAAATTAAAAGAAACTATGGTCATAAAACATTTTCCATCATTAATTGTTTTAAGCAGCTTTTTCACATGCTTAAATGGTATTGATAATTCATTTGCTCACTGTCAAGACTCCCTTTCTTCAAAGGAAAGATACATTGTTTAAGAAAAGAAAGAGAATATTTTCCTTAGGTAGAGATATTCAGTTGACAGTCACTCTTCTCTGTTCTAATTCACTACTTCCTAGACAACACATGCTAAATACATACTCATTTTCAATGATAAAGCTCACTAAGCATTGATGGGTGAATAAGAGACGTGTTTAAAAAAAAAAATGTTTTCACATAAATGGATGCTTAGAAGTATCTTTCAGACTTCCATAGCTAAGATAAACTAGTTGTAGAAGCTGATGACATGCACAGTGCAAGAATAAACTGAAACTAAAACAGCACTTCGGTTCAGTTCAGTCACTCAGTCATGTCCAACTCTCTGTGACCCCATGAATCGCAGCACGCCAGGCCTCCCTGTGCATCACCAAGTCCCGGAGTTCACCCAGACTCACGTCCATCGAGTCAGTGATGCCATCCAGCCATCTCATCCTCTGTCGTCCCCTTCTCCTCCTGCCCCCAATCCCCCCCAGCATCAGAGTCTTTTCCAATGAGTCAACTCTTCGCATAGCTATGAAATTCTTCTCTACAATTTTTAATACCATCACTTCCCTCGTTCTTGCTTCTGTATATTTTCCAGTAAACTCTATTCTGCTTCCTTCTGATAAAGTTGAAAGTTACAGAAGTCTACTCAGTGATTTTGGCATCTCCTGTACTCTCAGAAATCATAGAATGCAATCACAGAGCGGGTAATTCAAGCTCACATTCTTTCAAGGCAAAAAAGATTGAGCTGCATTAAGTATGAGATTCCTGTAGTTTGAGAGCTATGCATTTGACTGAACTGAGGGGAAAATAAAAGCATCTCTCTGCATCTTTTTGCTCAATTCAGTCAACTGTATGGCAAAATATTTAAGAGGTTATTTCGATATTGGTTCTTTCCATAATTATTCAAATACTTGCCCCTATTTTAAAAACACTTTTTTCCAATTTATTGTAAATTCTTTTATTAGAGCAATGCATTAAATTTCATATATTGGTAACTGAAATTATGGAATCTATACACACATTTTCTCGACTGACCAAGTATACTATTACATGGATCCCCGATATTGGATAAAAAGGTTCAGAGCCTAAACTTGCCCCAGGAGCAGCAAATTCATTATTACAAAAGCACATTACTGCTTACAGATATAATTCAACAAGATCAAGCTCAAACATCTGAAGGGAAAAATTCATACTCACAGCACATGAATAAGTTGGTATTTCTTTTTTACCTAGAAGGAAAAAGTCAAAGCAAACTAAAACAAAGCGTATCCTTATAATGGTGCACACAAATGTGTTAGGGAAATGCAGATAGTAATCGCAGCAAATTTCTAATAGATCCTTTTATTTTCAGCACTACACGGCAGATAGATCTGTTTTAGTACAGCTAAAGCATTCTGCCTTCTCAGTGCCATGGTCTTTATGGATCATATAGTAATAACAGGTCCTAAAAATAAATATAAGCTTTATTATTTTATAGAAAAAGGCATGGTTTTGTGTGTGTGTGTGTGTGTGTGTGTGCATTATGGGAAAGGATATAGCTTTTCTATATAAATGGTTTTAGTTCAGCTTCATTTTTGAACACTGGCCTTCTTTGGGTGGTGTTTTGCTTTCTAGGTGGTATCTTGAAATGTATCGTGTCCAAAAACGCAAGATTTCAAGCTAATTTTAAGCAAATTTATCAAATGTATGAAAGCTTACAATGTCCTTTATTAAACAAATTTTTACTAAATTGAACCAGTTTGTTTTTATATATTTTCATAATGATTGAATAGGAAGACAGAAGCAAAACAGTGGTTCTGATTTTACTCAGGATAAAAAAAGTACATCATTAACTCTACTAATGAAAATAACTATGCATTCCAAAAACATGTTAGGGATGATGAAATTATTTTGTATCTCAAATGTGGTGTTGTTATACCACTGTTTATACCAGTCAAAACTCATCCAAAAAAGGTGAATTTTACTGTTAAGTAATGTCAGTAAACCTAAATTAAGTAAATGAAATAAAAATATAAAAAATATTATTGTATATTTCTAGTGCTATCTTATTCTAACATTTGTGAAATTAATATCATTATTGATATTTCATTATAATTAAATCATCATTAATAGTCTATATGTATTAGTTTTCCATTGTTGCCTAACAAGTTGCCACAAAGCCAGCAGCTTAAGACAACACCCTTGTTAGTTCACAATTTTTGTGGTTCCGCTTCTGTCTGAACACAACTTCAGCCGGGTCCTCTGCTTCAGACTCTCTGACAACGATGTCATGAAGAATTCAGGGCCAACAGCTAGGGGAGGATCCATTTCCACCTTTATGTGGTTATCAGAATGCAATTCCTCCTTGGCTGTTAGAGTTAGGGTTTGGGTTCCCTCCTGGCTGTTGGCCATGTGGACCTCCCGACTAAGGCGACCTTGTCTTATGGGCCTCCCCACTAAGGGGACCTGCTTATGTAAAGTAATGACGGAGTGACACTCCATCACCTTTGCAGTAAAGTACTAGCCAGAAGCAAGTCACAGATCCCACTCCCCAAGACTGTCAGCAGAAGGCAGTGGGGAGCAGAGGGGTCTACATTAGAAACTGCCACACCAAGTTAACACAAATGCAGTTAACATATGTGTATGCATAACGTTTAGAAATTTGATGCCTAAGGAACATGAAGATGATTGGAGTGTTAGATAAAAAATAAATGAAAACTATTCCATATATTAATATTTTGTTCCATATTTTGTCAAAAATAAATGCTAGGAAATCAATACTTTCCCTATGCATTCCATTAGTCACTGAGATATTAATTTTCTTTAAACAAATATATGGCTCCACTTCTGAATATTTAACATAATTTCTGCTCTGACTCAGGCATGTGGTATAGCTAATTCATCTTACTTTCCCCTTTTGTTATGTATTATTAATATATATCTAAAAGATTTTATATCTTAGAAAACTGTATCCTTGAAACCAACAATATATATCACTATATTTATATGCTTTTTTGTCATTAGTAATTTAGCATATAATTTTAATTAGTATATGATCAAGCAAGTTGTCAAGAATTTTACTAGCTAATTTCATTACCTAATCTCAATACATATAATAACAAATTAAGCTGACTATAAAACACTAAAACTGGTCCAAAAATTTTATAACGTATGCTGAAAAGACCTTAGCTAAAATTTTTTAAATTACTTTTTAATGGTATTTTATTTTGATTACTCTTTCTAAAAGACGGAGAAGGCAATGGCACCCCACTCCAGTACTCTTGCCTAGAAAATCCTATGAACAGAGGCGCCTGATAGGCTGCAGTCCATGGGGTCACTACCAGTCTGGCACGACTTCACTTTCACTTTTCATTTTCATGCATTGGAGCAACCCACTCCAGTGTTCTTGCCTGGAGAATCCCAGGGACGGGGGAGCCTGGTGGGCTGCCGTCTGTGGGGTCGCACAGAGTCAGACACGACTGAGGCAACTTAGCAGCAGCAGCAGCTTTCTAAAAGATACAACTAAAAATATATGAATTTCTAAATCCCTATCAGAGTATATCTTCATGTATTTTAAAATTTATTTCCTATTCAGCTTTTTATTTTATATGTAATATTTTACATTTAATGTTCTAACATTACTCTTTTGATATCAGATCTTTATTTTTACATTCTTTGCCACTTATTTATAGGTATTTATATTTCTAGGTCTTTAAACATTCCTGACCACTGTTTCTTAACCTAGAATTTTTTCTGCAAAATTTATTTATAGTCTTTATAATAGAAAAGACCATATTTTATATGATACTATAAAACTTTTTTCTCCAGTTAAAAAATTGTCTAATGCTTTATAGCATTTTAGGGTTTTGTTTTTTTTTTTTACTACCAAATATTTTATCTTATAAAATTATGACTTTATCATTACAAGATATTTATTGTTTTAACTAGATTGTCTATCTCTGGCAAGCTGAGAAAAAAAAATCTATTCGACTGTATTATTGAAAACAAGATTTCATTTTATTTTATTTTTGGCCACACCACACAGCTTACAGGATCTCAGTTCCCCAACCAGGAACTGAATATAGGCCATGGCAGTGTAAGTGCCAAATCCTAACCACTAGACCACCAGGAAATTCATGGACATATTTTAGTATGAATAAGCATTTTGCTTCCTATCAACCTTGTTGTGTCAACATATCAGGAAAATGGAAGTTAATGCACTGAAAAAACGTGGTGTATTGTTTTCTGCAGACTGAATTACTCTTTGACTTTTTGGACTCTGAAGCATTTATTCCTTTTAACTAGATACAATTAAAATTATATAATAGCAGATATTTTTACTTTCAAAAAAGTGTTTCAGGATAAAGCAGAATGAGGCTGTTAGCTTTCACATATATATTATTTTTTTCAAGTCATTGCATTGGAAGATATATGCTGATTTAGTCAATCATTCATTAAAGAATTATTATTGAATGTGTATTCCATGCCAGACATTGAGGATATAACAGTAATCAAAGAAAACCCTTCTCTTATCCAAATTTCATTCTACTGTCTGGGGAATATGTAAAATAAATATATATCTGTCAATTAATGGCATAATTCTTCAAAGATAAAAGAAGAATTGTTCACAAAATGTGTAGGTTTGGGAGGAAAGGGAGTAACAATACTTAAAATTCTTCTCAACTGCTTTGAAAATTGATATGGAATTTTAGGTGATACAGGGGCATTCAGAGATCATGAAATCCAAGCTCTTCATTTCACACTGAAGATGCCCAAAGTGGGTAGGGGAGTGATCCACATCTTATTTGATCATATGTTGATAAATTTGACCTGGAAACTAAATCATGTGTCCCCAAATATAGTGTCCACATTACATTGCTAACTTGTTCCAGAATGTCAAGTTTGATACCAAAAATTATGCCAATGAAAGGCCAGGACCTCTTTCCCGTACTCTCTCTCCCTACATCAGGAAGAGTATTGTCTACTCATTTTCAGACTTTTTAATAGCATTTTTTTTTCATATCATTTTTGTAGTTTCAATCACATTCTTCTTTCAGTTCAATTCAGTTCAGTCGCTCAGTCATGTCCAACTCTTTGCAACCCCGTGAACTGCAGTACACCAGGCCTCCCTGTCCATCACAACTCCCGGGGTTTACCCAAACTCATGTCCATTGAGTTGGTGATGCCATCCAAATATCTCATCCTCTGTCGTCCCCTTCTCCTTCCACCTTCAATCTTTCCCAGCATCAGCATCTTTTCCAATGAGTCCAGTGAGTTCTTCACATCAGGTGGTCAAAGCATTGGAGTTTCAGCTTCAGCATCAGTCCTTCCAATAAATATTCAGGACTTATTTCCTTTAGGATGGACTGGTTGGATGTCCTTGCAGTCCAAGGGATTCTCAAGAGTCTTCTCCAACACCACAGTTCAAAAGCATCAATGCTTTGGCGCTCAGGCTTCTTCACAGTCCAACTCTCACATCCATACATGACCACTAGGAAAACCATAGCCTTGACTACATGGACCTTTGTTGAGAAAGCATACTCTATATTAATTCATATGGACTCTCATCATGATTATAGAACAATGGAGGGTAAAACCTTCATTAATGTGTGTGCAGGTGTGAACGTGTGTATATGTGTATATATGTATGTGGCCCCCCAAATAAAGTTGCTTAATAAGGATTGTTCTTTTTCTTCAGTCGCTAAGTCAAATCCGACTCTTTGTGACCCCATGAACTGCAGCACGCCAGGCTTCCCTGTCCGCTATCTCCCTGAGTTTATCAAACTTACATCCATTGAATGGTTGATGTCATCCAACCATCTCATCCTGTCTCTTCCTTCTCTTGCCATCAGTCTTTTTCAGCATAGTTGACACCAAGAACACACTTGCCATGTTTTGTGAGGTACTTGCTCAACCAGGATTATTGTAAGAAATGTTCCAAACATAAAACAACTTACATATATATTATGACTCTGGGTCTGCTTCAATGTTTCCAACTGGGCCCCAGGAAGTGCTTATTTACAAACCTGGGAAGACATTAGGGAAAGATGAGTATAGTTAAAATTGGCTCCTTTCTTTGGGTTCTTAAAATATCAAGATGAGCATGAGGCTATAAGTGAGACTTAAAATCTCTGTTGGCTTCAAGGACACATCTGGGTTATAAGGCCTTCATGTGGGCTCAAATTTATCCTGCTCCATTTAAGTACAAATTAGAGCTCCCAGCCATGAGGAACAAAAATCTTTAGGGTAATTTAAGGATGTGATCAGTCAACTGGAAGCTTTTTATTGTGTAGTCAGTAGCCATCTGCAGTCAATAAAACACTATCAGTTGGCCTAAATATATGAAGCACACTGGTCACTTGTGTTTGAGGGGGGATTTGGTCCTGTGCCTGCATGCACCTGTTCGCCCATTTGCAAACCTTATCGTGTAGACTGGAAGAGGCTGTAAGCGCCACATTGCCACTGAGCTGCACAATACACCTGCAAAGAAGTGTGTTAGATTTTCTCCACACTTGCTTCAGAAGAACGCTTCTCCTAGTCAATGAAGGCATACCAATAAGTTTACACCTGCCAGCCAAACTTTAGTTACAAAAATGAAATGTAGAAAAACACAGATGAATATGGTCTCCACATACCTTGATTTCATGAAAATATATGTTTAAATCAGGATTGCAAAAACAACTCCATAAATTGTTTCAGGAATTACAGTGATTCAATATAAATGAAATCACAGCTGGCATTGATGTAAGACTGCTGTGAAGAATAGCTTTTCTTAAAGGTGCTGCTATCACTTGGTCAAGGGTTGTTTAAAAGCAGAAAAAAGGGCTGTGGTATAAAAGTAATGAATAGTGGAAATGAATAAAATAGAGAGAAAGCTATTGGTATAGCATGAAAAATATAAAATCCATTAAAGTAATAACAGTCCAATTTACTAAAATTTCTCAAAGTATCTTGTAAAATAGCTCTGTGTGATTTCTCTTATTTTCAGCTATGATGCTCCGTATAAATGGGTTCAGGTTTTATTGCTTGTACGATAAAGTGAAAACTCAACTTGGCATCAGAAAACCTAAAATCAGAAAACAGGAGTTGTCACTACTTATGTGAATTTGAGAAATATCTCAACCTCGGTGATCAGTAGTGTGTTGATTATTAAAAGTAATATACAAGTTTGTTTGTTTTTTTTCTTTATATATGGAAAGACTCAGCCCAGAGGCAAAGCAAGTTGCTTTAGGTCGTCAGCCAAATCATCAGTGGTGAGGCTAAAGTTCACATGTCCAGACCCTGTGTTTCATGGGTTTATTCACAGCTTTGCTCTTCAAGGTAGGGTCTCTGGAGAAACAAAATTAGCATGACTGGGGAGCTTGTTGGACATGCAAGCTGTCTAGACTCCAGACCTATTGATCCATAATCTACATTTTAAACAGATCCCCAGGTAATTCCTCTGCACATTAGACTTGGAAAAGCAACACTTTACAATATGCTGTCTTCTCACTCCATGGTTGACATGGGGCAAGATGATCTGATACATGTAAAACAGTCCATGCTCAGTGAATGCAACATGTTGTTGTTCAGTCTCCAAGTCATGTGAACTCTTCATGACATAATTTTTCTTAATGGTGGTTCTAGGAGTGCTTTTAATTAAAATTTAATTTAATTCTAAGAGTGATTTTAATTCAAAATTTGGAACTAAAGAATGCCCTTGTAAAAATTTCACTAGTAATAACCTCACATTTTTCAAACACACATATGCCAATGAATTCAAAGTTCTTCCAAAGTTAAACTGAAAATAACTATTTCAATTAAATATTCATAAAGTATGAAGCAATATTTAATTCACAAAAGATTCCATCCAAGGGTGCTAGAAGAATTTACAGACAGCATAGTTTATTCCCTCTCAAAATTTGTTCATGATTAGATGGAAGCAAAGTTATCATCTGAGACAGCTTGCAAGTAGCAAAATTGTGCAAGAAGTTAGTAACAGAAATGAATTTTCACACATTAATTTCTGATATATTCACAGTAATGTCTAGCTCTTAAAGTAACAAAAGGAATATATCAATCTTAACTTCTCACTGTTTAGGCAACATAAATATGGCCATTGTATCTTTGGAACTATGCATCTCTAATGTCAGATGCAGTGCTGGGCTATACTAAGTGCCATTTATATATATATATATATATATATATATATATATATATATATATAATTAGCAGTGAGAAGGGACGTTCAGAATTAGGCAAAATATTTTTTTTTTCCTATTCACCTAACTAGAAGGAAGAAGGAAATGGGATCTGACTGCTATTACAACCAGAGGGAAATATGACAACTCTGAAAACAACCGAAGCTTAAGATTCTCATTTGTAAATATGATTTTGAGAGGAAGAGACAGTATTTGAGAAAACACTGCACTACCATGATTGAAAACAGTTTTATGCTCTTCTAGACCCTGGACAGAATAAACCCAAAAGTACAATAATCTCCATTGCTGAAGTTAAAAATTGCAAACAAAACAAAACAATACAATATTGAGTGTTAAAAAATGCTGAACAAGTTGATGCAACTTGGACTCCGATAGTTTTAACAACAAATGCAAATGTATGGAAATACAGTAAACCAAATATTTTAAATAATTTTTATTCCAGAGGGTGGTAAACAGAATTATGTCTGCCTAAAGATAGCTACTTTAAAGTCTCTGAAGCCTGTGATAGGTTACTAACATGGTAAAAGGGACTTACCAGAATAATTAAATTTATGGATCTTAAAATAGGAGATTACCATGTATTATACAATTTGGCCCAATGTAGTCACATGAGTCCTTAAAAGCACAGAACTTTCTCCAGAAAAAAACTGAGATGTGGCAGAAGGTAAAGTCACATAAATTCCAAATATAAGCAGATGCAACGTATTGCTGCTGACTCTGAAATGTTACATGGAGGAACCAGAGACAAGACTCTAGGAGTTAAGATTGGGCTTCCCTGGTGGCTCAGACGGTAAAGCGCCTGCCTGCAATGCGGGAGATCTGGGTTCTATCCCTGGGTTGAGAAGATCCCCCGGAGAAGGCAATGGCAATCCACTCCAGCACTCTTGCCTGGAAAATCCCATGGACGGAGGAGCCTGATAGGCTACAAGGCTACAGTCCATGGGGTCGCAAAGAGTCGGACACGACTGAGCGAATTCACTTTACCTTTTACTTTTACCAAGGTGGGTTAGGAAGCAGGCACTCCAGTTCTACAATGGATTTAAATTATCCCAGCATCCTTAAAGGGTTTGGGACTGGATTCTTCCCTAGAATTTCCAGTTAAAAAAAAAATAGAAAAAAAGAAAAGTAGGCTGTTTATATTTTTATTTCAGTCTTCTGGAATATGTTGCAGAGGAATAAGCTGAGTTACAATGTGCCTAATGTGTTTTTTTTTTTTTTTTTGTCAATTTCCACATAAATTATGAAATTTAGTTCAAAGGCAACTACCTTAACATTAATAACTGGAGCTGGAAGATAAAAATGACTCCATTTTTCTTAGATAACCTTAACTAGAAGTTATGGCAATAGGTCTCAAACACGATTACTGTGGGTAAATATTAAGACTTACATGACAGACTCAAATCAAGATGGCAGAGTAGGACACAAACTCACATCCCCCAACAAAGAGGCCAAAATATATATCCACCTGTGGGTCAATTTTCACTAAAAACTAAGTGGAGACAAGCAGAAAGACTCAGTACCACCAAGGCTGTAAGTCAGATACATGGAAATTGAGGTGGAAGGGAAAATAAGTGATCAGGTCAGGACATGTGCCCTGGGAGAGGTCTCAGAGGAAAGGGGGGATTACATGAGGGGAGAACCACCTTGGGGAGTGAGCTGTTCAAGTCACAGATTAGGTAGCTCAGCTCTGGGGTCTAATGGGAAGATGAGCCCTTTGGCTGGGTGGAGGGCTGCTGGGGCTAATAGAAAGGCTGTAGAAAATGTGGACTAGGCTTATGAGGAACACACAAATATTTGCTTGATCCTGAATCGGGGTAAAAGGGTGGAATGAAACCATATGGTTGTCTGACTGCTTGCTGTCCAGACAGAACCCACAAATTATCTCCATGCACACCTCAGCTTGAGTCAAGCAAACAGTCCTGAACCACTTACTTCTCATCTCAGCTCCACACAATAGTCAGACTACCATGACCCAGGACAAAGCTTGACCATGAGATGCTGTAGCAGCTCATACCCAAGGGGTATCTGAGCAGGAATAGAGAAGCCATTCCTAGTGATTGCTTTGTATCTCAGAGGCAGACCAAGTCTCTGACCATGATCAGACCACCATACCCTATGTGCGGACCTTCACTGAATACCCAAGCCAGCCACTGTTACTCCAGCATTGCTCCCCTCTGAGGTTGAGGATCCTAGGAGAAGAATAATGAGGAGCACACGTTTAAAGAGAACTGAGTCAGCTGAGATCTTACCCTTAAGGCTTTTGCTTGAGCAGTTTGAGACGACACTGCTCCTGACAGGGTAATTATGGCCACTGGGCGTGGGGGAAGCTCTGCCTCCAACCTGGCTCCAAACCTATTCCCTCCACCTCTAGCACCACTTCCTACCAAGGTGATAGATGCCAAAAAACACTGAGAGAAGACAGGACTTGTGTTCATATTAAATCCAGCTCTCTCACTAGAGCCTCTGGGCACACAGACAATGTGGGATGCTCCAATTTAAGGGTGCTTCTTCTAGACTGTCATAGGTAACTGTTTCACCTAATTTCATAAAGATAGAAAAAAAAGATGAGCAACATGAGAAGACAGAAGAATGTGTCTCAATTGAAGAGCAAGAGAAAACCCTTTAAAGAACAAATAGTGAAATAGAAATTTCACTATTTATTTCACTAAATAGAAAAAGCATTTTACTAGGTAAAGAAGTCAAAGCATTATTAGTAAGAATGCTAACTGAATTAGGGGAAAGAATAGATGAACACAATGAAAATTTTAATGAGAAGCTAGAAAATATAAAAAATTTTAAAAGACCAGTCAGAACTGGTCTTTGAAATAAAAAACAAATTGGAGAAATGAACAACGGACCAGGTCATACAGAGGACTGCATAAATGACATGGAAGATAGAATAATGGAAATCACTCAGTCAGAATAGCAAAAATAAAAGAAAATTTTTTAAAAATAATAATACTATAAAGGATATTTGGGATAATGTCAAGCATATCAATATTGCCATTGCAGGGGTCTCTGAAGGAGATAAGAGAGAGGGAAGGGATTGAAAATATATTTAATGAAATTTCAGTTGAAATATCTCAGTCTTGAAGTAGAAAGAGATATAAGTACAGTATCCCAAACAAGATGAACCAAATAGATCCATATCAAGACATATTGTACTGAAAATGGGAAATGTGAAAGACAGAGAATTCTAAAAGCAGAGATTAAAAAATCCATATGCAAAGGAATCCCCATAAGGTTATCATCTGATTTTCTTATAAACACTTTACAGATGATAAGAGAGTGACATGATATATTTAGAGTGCTAAAAGAGAAAAAACCTGCAAATTAGGGTTTTCTACCCAGCAAGATCATTATTTCGAATCAAAAGAGAGACAAAGAGCATTTCAAACTAGGAAAAGCTAAAAACATTCATCAATACTAAACAGATCCACCCAAAATGTTAAAGGGTCTTCTCAAAGTAGAAAATAAAAGGCTAGAGCAAAATTTAAGTATCCATAGAAAAGGTAAATACCACTACTAATGACAAGTATGTAGTAAAGACTGGAGATCAACAACTTGAATAAGGTAAGATTTATATTAAAAGAAAAAAAATTGTAATCAAGAAAGGGATAAACATGAAGATTAAAATATGACATAAAAAAAAATATGACATCAAAAACACAAAGTGTGGAGAAAGGGAGCAAAACTATACTCTTTTAGAACATGTCTGAACTTAAAGCACAATTAATTTAAAATAAATAGATATAGCTATAGATAAAATGATACAATCCCCATGCTAAACACAAGTCAAAAACCACAAACAGAGAAAGAACAAAAACTACAAAACAGAGAAAGAGCAAGTGTATGGTACTAAATAAAATTATCAAACTACAGCAAAGAAACTAAAAGGGGTAGTGTGCATGTGTGGGGGAAGAACAGGAAAGAACAAGAAAAAAATTGGACAAAAAGAAATAAAATGGCATTAAGTACAAACCAATCAATAATTACTTTAAATGTCAATAGGTGAAATGTTCCAATAAAAATACATTGGTGGCTGATTACATAAAAATATGACTCAAATATTCTGCCCACAAGAGACTCAAAAGCTAGACACACTCAGACTGAAAGTGAGGGGATGGAAAAAGATATTTCAGGCAAATGGAAGCAAGATGGCTGTAGCAGAACTCATATCAGAAAACATATCTGTTAACATACATACATCCAATAAAGGAGCACCTAAACATATAAACTGACAAAGGTCCATCTAGTCAGAGCTTTAGTTTTTCCAGTAGTTAGGTACGAATGTTGATTTGGACCATAAAGAAAGCTGAGCACTAAAGACTTGATGTTTTGAACTGGGGTGTTGGAGAAGACTCTTGAGAGTCCCTTGGACTGCAAGGAGATCAAACCAGTCCATCCTGAAGGAAATCAGTCCTGAATATTCATTGGAAGGACTGATGCTGAAGCAACTCCAATACTTTGGCCACCTGATGTGAAGAACTGACTCACTGGAAAAGACTCTGATGCTGAGAAAGATTGAAGGCAGGAGGAGAGGGGGATAACAGAGGATGAGATGTTTGGATGGCATGATTGACTTATGGACATGAGTTTGAGCAAGCTCCAGGAATTGGGGATGGACAGGGAAGCCTGGAATGCTGCAGTCCATGGGGTCACAAATAGTCAGACACAACTGAGTGACTGAACTAAACTGAACCAAAATATATAAAGAAAATACTAACAATATAAATGGAGAGACTGACAGCTATACAGTAACAGCAGATGACTTGACCACCCCACTTACTTCAATGGCCAGAATATACAGAGTATCAGTAAAGCTGTAGTGCTCTTAAAGGACACAATGAACTTGTTGGACTTAATAGATGTCTGGACAACAAGTGTGTGTGTGCTCAGTAGCTCAGTTTATCAGCTCATTGCAACACTATGGATTGCAGTCTGCTAGGCTATTCTGTCCATGGAATTTCTTTTGAAAAACAGCAAAATAAACATTCTTTTCAAGTTCACATGGCACATTCTCCAGGAAAGATCACATTCTAGGCCAGAAAACAAATCTAATATAATTTAAGAAGATAGAAATTTTATAAAACACTTATGAGGCCACAATAATATGTCACTACAAATCAATTATGGGAAGAAAAATGGGTAAAACACAAATGCATGGACACCAAAAAACATGCTACCAAGAAGAAAATCACTGGGTAAATAAAAGAATTCAAAGAGGAATTAACAAAATACTTCAGGACTAATGAAAATACAAACTTTCCAATGTCTGTGAGATGTAGAAAAAGCAGTTCCAAGAGGGAGCTGATGTAATACAAGCATAACTCGAAAATAAAACTCTCAAACAAATTACCTAACCTTTCATCTAAAGGAATTACAAAAAGCAAATGAAACACAAAAGCCAGCAGGAGAAATAATAATCAGAGTGTAAATAAATGATACAGGCCAAAAAAATAGAAAAGGTCAATGAAACCCAAAGCTGATTTTATGAAAAGATGAACAAAATTGCTAGACTTAAGCTAGGTTCATTAAGGAGAAAAGAGAGAAAATTAAAAAAAAAAAAAACACACACACACTAAATGATAAGAAATAACAATTTATTTTAAAAAATTATCATCTTAATAGATAAACAAAAAGGATTTAATAAAATCTAACATTGAATAAGAAGAGGTGGCAAGAATACACAGAACTGTACAAAAAATATCTTTACAACCAAGATAATCATGATGGTATGATCACTCACCTAGAGCCAGACATCCTGGAATGTGAAGTCAAGTGGGCCTTAGGAAGCATCACTACGAACAAAGCTAGTGGAGGTGGTGGAATTCCAGTTGAGTTATTTCAAATCCTAAGAGATGACGCTGTGAAAGTGCTGCAGTCAACATGCCAGCAGATTTGGAAAATGCAGCAGTGGCCACAGGACTGGAAAAGTTCAGTTTTCATTCCAATCCCAAAGAAAAGCAATGCCAAGGAATGCTCAAACTGCCACACAATTGCACTCATTTCACACGCTAGTAAAGTGATGCTCAAAATTCTCCAAGCCAGGCTTCAGCAATACGTGAACTGTGAACTTCCAGATGTTCAAGCTGGTTTTAGAAAAGGCAGAGGAACCAGAGATCAAATTGCCAACATCCGCTGGATCATAGAAAAAGCAAGAGAGTTCCAGAAAAACATCTCTTTCTGCTTTATTGACTATGCCAAAACCTTTGACTGTGTGGGTCACAATAAACTGTGGAAAATTCTGAAAGAGATGGAAATACCAGAACACCTGACCTGCCTCTTAAGAAACCTATATGCAGGTCAGGAAGCAACAGTTAGAACTGGACATGGAACAACAGACTGATTCCAAATAGGAAAAGGAGTACGTCAAGGCTGTATATTGTCACTCTACTTATTTAACTTATATGCAGAGTACATCATGAGAAATGCTGGGCTGGAAGAAGCACAAGCTGGAATCAAGATTTCCGGGAGAAATGTCAATAACCTCAGATATGCAGATGACACCACCCTTATGGCAGAAAGTGAAGAGGAACTAAAAATCCTCTTGATGGAAGTGAAAGTGGAGAGTAAAAAAGCTGGCTTAAAGCTAAACATTCAGAAAACTAAGATCATGGCATCTGGTCCCAACACTTCATGGGAAATAGATGGGAAACAGGGGAAATAAAGTGCCAGACTTTATTTTTCTGGGCTCCAAAATCACTGCAGATGGTGACTGCAGCCATGAAATTAAAAGACACTTACTCCTTGGAAGAAAAGTTATGACCAACCTAGATAGCATATTGAAAAGTAGAGACATTACTTTCCCAACAAAGGTCCGTCTAGTCAAGGCTATGGTTTTTCCAGTGGTCATGTATGGATGTGAAAGTTGGACTGTGAAGAAAGCTGAGTGCCAAAGAATTGATGCTTTTCAACTGTGGTGTTGGAGAAGACTCTTGAGAGTTCCTTGGACTGCAAGGAGATCCAACCAGTCCATTCTGAAGGAGATCAGCCCTGGGATTTCTTTGGAAGGAATGATGCTAAAGCTGAAACTCCAGTACTTTGGCCACCTCATGCAAAGAGTTGACTCATTGGAAAAGACTCTGATACTGGGAGGGATTGGGGCAGGAGGAAGAGGGGATGACAGAGGATGAGATGGCTGGATGGCATCACCTACTGGATGGACGTGAGTTTGAGTGAACTTGGGAGATGATGATGGACAGGGAGGCCTGGCGTGCTGCAATTCATGGGGTCGCAAAGAGTCAGACATGACTGAGTGACTGAACTGAACTGAACTGAACACAGTGAAAGTCATGCTGTAATCAATAAAGCAGATGTTTTTCTGGTATTCTCTTACTTTTTTGATGACCCAATCGGTGTTAGCAATTTGATCTCTGGTCCCTATGCCTTTTCTAAATGCAGCTTGAACATCTGGAAGTTCACAATTCCTGTACTGTTGAAGCCTGACTTGGAAAATTTTGAGCATTACTTTGCTAGCGTCTGAAATGAGTGCAATTGTGCAGTAGTTTGAGCATTCTTTGGCATTGCCTTTCTTTGGGATTGGAATGAAAACTGACCTTTTCCAGTCCTGTAGCTATTGCTGAGTTTTCCAAATTTGCTGGCATATTGAGTGCAGCACTTTCACAGCATCATCTCTTAGGATTTGAAATAGCTTAACTGGAATTCCATATCCTCCACTAGCTTTTGTTGTAGTGATGCTTCCTAAGCTCAACTTAACTTTTCTTTCCAGGATGTCTGGCTCTAGGCTACTGACCACACCATCGTGATTATCTGGGTCATGAAGATCGTTTTTGTATAGTTCTTTGTGTATTCTTGTCACCTCTTTTTAATATCTTCTTCTTCTGTTTGGTCTATACAATTTCTGTCATTTATTGTGCCCATCTTTGCATGAAATATTCCCTTGCTATCTCTAATTTTCTTGAAAAGATATGTAGCCTTTCGCATTCTATTGTTTTCCTCTGTTTATTTGCATTGTTCACTGAGGAAGGCTTTCTTATCTCTCCTTGCTATTCTTTTGGAACTCTGCATTCAAATTGGTATATCCTTCCTTTTCATCTTTGCCTTTAGCTTCTCGTCTTTTCTCAGCTATTTATAAGGCCTCCTCAGACAGCCATTTTGCCTTTTTGCATTTCTTTTTCTTGGGTATGTTCTTGATCACTGTGTCCTGTACAATACCATGAACTTCTGCCCATATTTCTTTAGGTATTCTGTCTATCAGATCTAATCCCTTAAATCTATTTGTCATTTCCACTGTATAATCATAACGTGAAAGTGCAGACGCTTAGTCGTGTCCAACTCCTTGTGACCCCGTGGACTATAGCCTACCAGGCTCCTCAGTCCATGGAATTTTCCAGGCAAGAGTACTGGAGTGGGTTGCCATTTCCTTCTCCAGGGTATCTTCCCAACCCAGTGATGGAACCCGGGTCTCCTGCACTGCAGGCAGACACTTTACCGTCTGAGCCATAATCATAAGGGATTTCATTTAGGTCATACCTGAATGGTCTAGTGGTTTTCCCCACTTTCTTCAATTTAAGTCTGTATTTGGCAGTAAGGAGTTCATGATGTGAGCCACAGTCAGCTCCTGGTCTTGTTTTTGCTGATTGTATAGAGCTTCTCTATATTTTCCTGCAAAGAATATAATCAATCTGATTTCAGTATTGACCATCTAGTGATGTCCATGTGTAGAGTCTCCTCTTGTGTTGTTGGAAAAGGATGTTTGCTATGACCAATGTGTTCTCTTGGCAAAACTCTGTTAGCCTTTGCCCTGCTTCATTTTGTACTCCAACACCAAATTTGCCTGTTATTCTAGGTATCTCGTGACTTCCTACTTTTGCATTCCAGTCCCCTATGATGAAAAGGACATATTTTTTAGGTGTTAGCTCTAGAAGGTCTTATAGGTCTTCATAGAACTGTTTAACATCAGCTTTTTCTGCATTACTGGTTGGGGCATAGACTTGGATTACTGTGATATTGAATGGTTTGCCTTGGAAATGAACAGAGATCATTCTGTTGTTTTTGAGATTGCACCCAAGTACTGCATTTTGAACTCTTTTGCTGACTATGAGGGCTGCTCCATTTCTTCTAAGGGATTCTTGCTCACAATAGTAGATATAATTGTCATCTGAATTGAGTTCTCCCATTCCAGTACATTTTAGTTCCCTGATTCCTAAAATGTCGATGTTCACTCTTGCCATCTCCTTGTCCATGTGTGACAAGTCCACACCTAATAGCTAATATCATGCTTAATGGTGATAAACAGAGAAGTTTTCCTCTAAAATCAGGAACAAGACAAAGATGACCCTCTCACCACTTCTATTTAAGATAGCCTTGGAACAACTAACCATAGCAATCAGACAAGGAAAAGAAACAAAAGCCATTCAAATTGGAAGGGAACAGGTAAAACTGTCACTGTTGGCAAATGACATAGTATTATATGTAAAAAAAAAAAAAAATCCAACAGTGTCTGCCAAAAGCTATTATATTAGAATTAATGCATGAATTAGGCTGCAGGATACAAGATTAACATATAGGTATATTTTCCATTTTCATACATTAATATTGAACTATCAGAAAGAAAAATTAAGAAAACTGTTTCATTTACAATCTACATATTCTACATGAAGTAGAATAAGATACCAGGAATAAACTGTATCAAGGAGATGAAGATCTATAATCTGAGAACTATAAAACAGTGATGAAAGATATTGAGAATATGGCAAAGAAATGGAAAGATATTCCATGATCTGAGATTGGAAGAATTAATAGTGTCAACATGTCCATACTACCCAAAGTGATTCACAGATTCAGGTGAAACTCTATCAAAATACCCATGACATTTTTTTTTTCCACAAATTAGAGCCAACAATCCTAAACTTTATACGGAGCTACAAAATACCTCAAACGGTCAAAGCAATCTTGTGAACGAAGAACAAAGCTTAAAGTACCAAGCCCCCTGACTTCAGTCTGTAAAGAAAGCTACAGTAATCAAAACAGAATGGTACTGGAACAAAAAACAAATGTAGAGATCAGTGAAACAGGATAGATAACCCAGAAATAAATCCACCACACTGTGGTCAATCTATGACAAAGGAGGCGAGAATTTGCAAAGCAGAAAATTCTCTTCAATAAGTGGTGCTGCTTGGAAGGCTGGACTGGTACAAGTAGAAGAGTGAGATTAGAATACTTCCTCACAAATACAGGGCTTCCCTGGTGGCTCGGACAGTAAAGATCTGCCTGCAATGTGGGAGACTGGGGTCCGATCCCTGGGTCGGGAAGATCCCCTGGAGAAGGAAATGGCAACCCACTCCAGTATTCTTGCCTGGAGAATCCCATGGACAGAGGAGCCTGTAGGCTACAGTCCATGGGGTCACAAAGGGTCAGACATGACTGAGCGACTTCACTTTCACAAATGTATTTAAAAAAAATGATTCAAAGTGGATTAGAAATGGAAACATTAGACCAGAAACTATGAAACTCCTAGAAGACATGGGATGTGCACTATGACATAAATCATACTAATATTGTTTTAGTCTGCTTAAGGCAAAAATTATAAAAGGAAATAATAAACAATGCAGCCTAATTAAACATAAAAACTTTTTCAAAGCAAAGGGAACCATCAACAAAAACAAAGTACAATCTACAGACTGGGAGAAAATATTTGCAAAAGATATGAGTGATAAAAGTTAATATTTGAAACTTATAAACAGATCATTCAACTCTCTCTCTCTCTCTCTGTATGTATGTGTGTGTATATATGTGTGTATATATATATATATATATATATATATATATATATATATATATATATAAAGGACCTAATAAAAAGGGGCAGGAAACCTAAATAGTCATGTTTCCAAAGTAGATATGCAGATGGTCAGGAGGCACATGAACAAATGCTCAACATTGCTTATCATTAGAGCAATGCAAACCAAAACCACAATGAGATAGCACCTCACACCTTTCAAAATGCTATTAGAAAGTTTACAACTAACAAATGTTGCCTAGACTATGGGAAAAAAAGGGAAAACTAGTACACTGTTGTTGGGATGGCAGATTGTTTCAGTCACTGTATAATACAATATATAGCCTCCTCAAAATCTAAAAATATAACTGCCATTTAATCTAGCAATTAGCCTTATGGTTATATAGCCAAAGAAACCAAAAACACTAATTCTAAAAGATAAGATTGTGCACCCCAGTGTTCACAGCAGCATTATTTACAATAGCCAAGATATGGAAGACCCCTAAGTGTTCATTGACATATGAATGAATAAAAAATATATGGAGTATATGTGTATATATATATATATATATATACATACAATGGAACCAGTCTGTTGTTCCATGTCCAGTTCTAACTGTTGCTTCCTGACCTGCATACAGATTTCTCAAGAGGCAGGTCAGGTGGTCTGGTATTCCCATCTCTTTCAGAATTTTCCACAGTGTATTGTGATCCACACAGTCAAAGGCTTTGGCATAGTCAATAAAGCAGAAATAGATGTTTTTCTGAAACTCTCTTGCTTTTTCGATGATCCGGCAGATGTTGGCAATTTGATCTCTGGTTCCTCTGCCTTTTCTAAAGCCAACTTGAACATCAGGAAGTTCATGGCTCATGTATTGCTGAAGCCTGGCTTGGAGGATTTTGAGCATTACTTTACTAGCACGTGAGATAAGTGCAGTTGTGCAGTAGTTTGAACATTCTTTGGCATTGCCTTTCTTTGGGATTGGAATGAAAACTGACCTTTTCCAGTCAAGGCTGTATATTGTCACCCTGCTTATTTAACTTATATGCAGAGTACATTATGAGAAATGCTGGACTGGAAGAAACACAAGCTGGAATCAAGATTGCCGGGAGAAATATCAATAACTTCAGATATGCAGATGACACCACCCTTATGGCAGAAAGTGAAGAGGAACTAAAAAGCCTCTTGATGAAAGTGAAAGTGGAGAGTGAAAAAGTTGGCTTAAAACTCAACATTCAGAAAACGAAGCTCATGGCACCCATAACCTAGGTGAGAAAGCAAAAAGAAAATAGAGAACTCTAGGATTCTATCTAGTGGAAGCAGAAAAACACAAATGTTTAGTTAATAGAAGAAACAAATTCCTTGATGTGTATAGTTTTTACAATAACATAAGATAAAACTGTATCTTCACTGCTAAATGATTCTTGTACTTGGCCTGAAGAACTGAGTTAGTTTATTGCCATCACATGAAAAGACATAAGTATCATTGTTAAGAACAACTGATCTTGAGAAAATATTTTGACTTTAATTATAATACCAGGACTTCCCTGGGGGCTCACTGGTAAAGAATACACTTGCCAGTGCTGGAGACACGGTTTCCATCCCTGATCTGGGAAGATCCACGTGGTGTGGGACAACCAAGCTTGTGTGCCCCAAGGACTGAGCCTGTGCTCTAGAGCCCAGGAGCCACAGCTACTGAGCTCACACACCACGGCTCCTGAGGACTGAGTGTCCTGGCATCTGTGCTCCACAAAAGAGAGGCCTCCACGATGAGAAAGCTGTGTACCACCCAGGAGGGTAGCTCCTACTCGCCGCAACTCAAGAAAAGCTCATGCAGTAATGAAGACCCAGCACAGTCAAAAGAAATGAATGCAACAGTTTATTAAAAATTGTAACAGTAAATAAAATGTTGAATCCACACACACTATGCACATCCCTTATACTATATTCTGTGATCCTAAACTCATAAAAAATGCCTTTGTTGTTTCTCTTCCATTACAATTAGATAAGAGCAAACTAACTTTCAAGAGGCAAAAATTGTGAGTGAAGCAGATCTTACAGACTTTTCCTTTGCACTGAAATGTTTTTACTCAGAGCATTTCAGAATACCAGGATTTTCCTCTGTTTCATCACTCTATTACTATCACAAATAAGAGATCAAGATGTCAAGAAAGAGAACATTTGAATACAACTTTAGATTATATGCCTTCTTACTTATCAGCTGTACTACAAGTGAACTATTTCTATAATATATAAAAAATAGCAGTAATTATATCAAATGTGCATGGGGGTTGTGCCTTTTTAAAGAACGTTAGGGACTTTTACATTCTTTTCATTAGGACTTCATTACTATCTCTTAAGCTACCTCAAATTAATAATTTATTTCACTCTCTCAATGCAGTTTAAACATATTTTTCCTCATGCTATTATTTCTTGTGAAATAAAGGAAAAATGACAGTACACTAACTAACAATGAGCGTAGGATATCAAGAGTTCACTTAGGTCCGTCTGAAATTCCATTTGATGTTTTTTTTGTATTCTACTTGTGTTGTATTGTTTTATTTAACTTCTCTTTACACATAATGAAAAGGGATCCAAATTGGAAAAAAAGGAAAGATATCATTTTTTGCAGATGCTATGATACATATGTAGAAAATCCTAAAGATGCTATCAGAAAATAACTAGAGCTTATTAATAACTTCAGGAACATTGCAGGATACCAAATTAATACACAGAAATCTCTTGCATTCCTATACACTGATAAGAAAAGACCAGAAATAGAAATTCAGGAAATAATCCTATCTTTCATTGCATCAAAAAGAATAAAATAATTAGCAATAACCCTTCTTAAGAAGGCAAAAGACATGTACTCCAAAAACTGTACTGAAGATGACAAGATATACCATGACAAACAAAAAGACATATCTTGTTCTTGGAGTGGAAGAATTGATACTATGAAAATGAACATACTACCCAAGGCAATCTACAGATTCAAAGCAATCCCTATCAAACTATTTACCAAGGGTATTTTTCACAGTAATACAACATTTTTTTTAACTTTTATGGAAACACAAGATCCCGAATATCCAGACAACTTTGAGAAGGAAAAACAAAGATGGAGAAATCAGAATACCTGACTTCAGACTATACAACAAAGCTACAGTCATTAAAAACAGCATGGTACTGGCACACAAAACAGTGGAACATGACAGAAAACCCAGAAATAAACTCACTCTCTTATGGTCAATTAATCTGTGACAAAGGGGCAAGACTATACAATGAAGAGAAGACAGTCTCTTCAGATGTGGTGCTGGGAAAACTGATCAGCTACATGTGAAGGAGTGAATTAAACATTAAAAGAGAGAATTAAAACATTCTCAAAACCATACACAAGATAAACTCAAAATGTATTAAAGACCTAAATGTAAGACCAGATATTCCTAGAGAAAATCATAAGCAGAACCCTGACATAAATCACAGCATCAACTTTTTGGATCTGTCTCCTACAGAAATGGAAATAAAAATAAACAAACGGGATCTAATTAAACTTAAAAGCTTTTGCACAGGAAAGGAAACGATAAACAAAACAAAAAGGCAATCTAAAGTATAGGAGAAAATATTTGCAAATGGCAAGGGATTAATTTCCAAAATATACAAACTGCTTTTCTAGTACTATATAACCAAACAATCCAATCAAAAAATGGGCAGAAGATCTAAATATACATTTCTCCAAAGAAGATATACAGATTACCAACAGACACTGGGAAACATGTTCAACATCACTAGTAATTACAGAAATGCAAATAAAAATTATAATGAGGTAACACCTCACACTGGTAAGAATAGCCATCATCAAAAAGTCTACAGATAATAAATACTGGAGAGGCTGTGGAGAAAAAAGAACATTCTTACTTAAAAGCCAAAAAATGTAGTTCCATATGATCCTGCAAATCCCATTCTTGGATATATATCAGAAGGAAAATATCATTAGGAAAAAATACGTGTACCTCAATGTTCATTGCAGCACTATTTAGAATAACCAAGACATGGAAGCCACCTAGATTTCCATGACAGATTAATGGATTAAGAAGATACAGTATATGTACATATATATATAAAGAGACTCACAGACAGAAAAAATAAGCATTGTTACCAAAGGGGAAAGAGAGTGGAGTGATAAATTAGGAGGTTTGGATTAAAATTCGCACACTACTGTATATAAATAGATAACCAACAAGGACTTGTTGTAGAACAAAGAGTAGTATACTCAACATTGTGTAGTAACCTATAAGAGAAAAGAATCTAAAAAAGAATATATATACATATATATATATATAGGCAACTGAATCACTGTGCTATACACTTGAAACTAATAGAATGTTAAAAAAATAATGAAAAGGGAATATAATCCAAAGAATTGGAAAGCAGTTTCTTTCTGTGTTACTTTCTTTTTTTTTTAATTTAATTTTATTTTTAAACTTTACATAATTGTATTAGTTTTGCCAAATATCAAAATGAATCCGCCACAGGTATACATGTATTCCCCATCCTGAACTACCATCCCAGTGCACTATCCAGTATCGTGCATCGAAACTGGCATCTCATTTCATACATGTGTTTCAATGACAACAGAGTCCATAAGACTGTTCTATACATCAGTGTCTCTTTTGCTGTCTCGTACACCAGGTTATTGTTACCATCTTTCTAAATTCCATATATATGCGTTAGTATACTGTAATGGGAATAGGCTCCAGTTTCATCTACCTCATTAGAACTGATTCAAATGAATGGCTGAGTAATACTCCATTGTGTATATGTACCACAGCTTTCTTATCCATTCATCTGTTGATGGGCATCTAGGTTGCTTCCATGTCCTGGCTATTGTAAACAGTGCTGCGATGAACATACATCAGTGTGTATGCCCAGCAGTGGGATTGCTGGATCATAAGGCAGATCTATTTCCAGTTTTTTAAGGAATCTCCACACTGTTCTCCATAGTGGCTGTACTAGTTTGCATTCCCACCAACAGTGTAAGAGGGTTCCCTTTTCTCCACACCCTCTCCAGCATTTATTATTTGTAGACTTTTGGATCGCTGCCATTCTGACTGGTGTGAAATGGTACCTCATAGTGGTTTTGATTTGCATTTCTCTGATAATGAGTGATGTTGAGCATCTTTTCATGTGTTTGTTAGCCATCTGTATGTCTTCTTTGGAGAAATGTCTATTTACTTTCTAATACATGGTTTAAAATGATTATATACCCTAATGCTGCTGCTGCTGCTAAGTCACTTCAGTCATGTCCAATTCTGTGCGACCCCAGGGACAGAAGCCCGCCCTGCTCCCCCGTCCCTGGAATTCTCCAGGCAAGAACACTGGAGTAGGTTGCCATTTCCTTCTCCAATGCAGGAAAGTGAAAAGTGAAAGTGAAGTTGCTCAGTAGTGTCCTACTCCTAGCGACTCCGTGGACCGTAGCCTACCAGGCTCCTCTGTCCATGGGATTTTCCAGGCAAGAGTACTGGAGTGGGTTGCCATTGCCTTCTCTGATATACCCTCATAACTCCTCCTAATAATTTCATTTTTTCTCAGGGCCAGCATCATCCATAATATAAATATTAATGACCCTTTGCTACATAATAGAGATTTTCTATAATACATAATACAAAGTGTCCCCTTATGGAATTTGATGAAATCATTGACAATGACAGAAAAAAAAAGATGAAAATTATCATAATGAGCACAATAAAAATGCCCTTAGCTACTATTTTTGAATACTATTGATTATAAACTTGGTAGACATTTAGTAGATACATACATACATGGGTAATTTAGTTAATATTTACTTTCATATGTAATACTCATGGCAATCTATAATTTATACACTATTAATATCCCCATTAGGCAATTAATAAAAAAGATTAGAAATGCTTATTAAATTAAAATGTTAACTATTTTTAGATATATTAACTTCTACATTATCTTATAAGGTAGATATCTTATATAATTAACCTTAATCAATTTCCTTAATAAGATGGATGACCATTCTTGTACCACCAAGCATACACTTTCTGGGGTACTGATCATATGCTCAATACTACAATAAGTTTTTTGCAAATTTATGTCAGATGATTTTCAAAATATTATAAAGTTTGTCTTTTTTTCCTGTTTAATATACAATGAGAAAATTCAGAGATATTCAATTACTTAAAAGAAGCACCAGGGGTCCAATTCAATTCTGAGTCTAAAATTTAAAGCTCTGTTTACTACTATAGTGTTTCCCAGCAGTGTACACTACTTCAGTTTTATAAGTATTTCATGGGATTTCGTTATGTCAAAATATTGAAAAGTTCTGTTATCATTGAAAGATTTTAATAAATAAGAGATTTGGGGTCATTTACAAGAATAATTGTTAGTTTTGTTTTAATTTAAGGCAGTAAATGGTAATATAAGAGCAAATGATGTCTGAGATATGATGACAGATTATTCCAAATCCTCTAAATATATACAGGAATATTTCAGACAAACACTTATAGATCATATTTTGTTAAAAGTGGTAGTGAAAACTGCAGGAGCATGCTGGCTCTAATCTTTCTAAGTGTGATGTTCTCCCACATGATGCTCTATTACCCAATATGACTTAAATCTCTAAATGATTGGAAGTAGCTTTCATATCCTGGTGCATAAAAAATCTAATAACTGTCAAAATTAATTATCCATACAGCATAATTCTGTATACCTGCTCAGAACTAAGTGTGACAGCCAGGAAAATATAGTTCTCGGTTACCATACTGATGCTTTCGAATTGAGGTGTTGGAGAAGACTCTTGAGAGTCCCTTGAACTGCAAGGAGACCAAACCAGTCCATCCTAAAGGAAATCAGTCTGAATATGCATTGGAAGGACTGATGCTGAAGCTGAAACTCCAATACTCTGGCCACCTGATGCAAAGAACTGACTTTGGGTCAGTGGTAAAGACCCTGATGCTGGGAAAGACTGAAGGTGGGAGGAGAAGGGGACAACAGAGGATGAGATGGTTGGATGGCATCACCAACTCAGTGGAGGAGTTTGAGTAAACTCTGGGAGTTGGTGATGGACAGGGAGGCCTGGGGTGCTGCAGTCCATGGGGTCGCAGAGAGTAGGACACGACTGAGCGACTGAATTGAACTGACCCACACGAGACTGACAAGTTCAGCTGCCACTTGAGAGTCTACCACCATGTCTGCACCGAGACCATATTTCTACCCGTCAATTTCCGATTATGGTGAGGAGATTGTACTCTAATAGGAGCCTTTGGCTTAAGAACTTCATATCAGACTGACTGAAATTTTCACCGTGCTGCACGGAAGCCTGACTCCACCTGTGTATTTTACCTTCCCCTGCCCTCTTCTCTTACAGGTGTCAGACCTGCTGATGGTCAATGGGCTCTCTCTGGCCACTCCTGCCCCTTTATTCTTCACAAATATATATATTGCCCTATCCCATTTTGTGTCTGCATGGCAGAGCACCAGAACTGACAGCCCGAGTCAATAAATCCTTACCTAGGAGGAGGACTGAAGATGAATCAGACGTGAACTACTGAAGTTTATCTTGAACCTCATTTCTGAGACCGTTTGTTGCAGATAGGCACTTGGAAGTAACTTGAAAAAAGAATCTGTTAAATTGCCTGATGAATAAAGTGTTCACCTCCAACCTTGGGAAAATATATGATTCTTGCAGGTCAATCCTCTTTAAGGAGAGAAAAACTTGGCTTTCTAAGTTCATAGCTACTCAGGTTAAGGATGGCAGTGAGGGTTAAGGGGAGAGCAAAGTGATTGAAAATGCCCTTCACAGAAGTATACTGCACTGTTCGCTGGAAAGAGATACTGCTCAAAACTGATTTCACATATAAGCTTTTTGAATTAAACTCCTATTGCTAAGAAAAAGAAACATATGAAGTGGGTTTTGGTTCGGGGATCTACGTGGAAAAGTATCTTTTTATGTGCTTCAAAATCAAGAAGGCTATATAAATAAGCAGATATTTTAGATATTTTTACAACCAAATTAAATTATCTGTACATTCATTCATTTATTCATTCAAAAAATATTGAACTTTTTAAACTTAATTTATTTTAATTGGAGGATAGTTACTTTACAATATTGTGATGGTTTTTGCCATACATCAGCATGAATCAGCCACAGGTGCACAAGTGTCCCCCCAGTCCTGAACCCCCTTCCCACCTCCCTCCCCACCCCATCCCTCTTGGTTGCCCCAGAGCACAGGCTTTGAGTGCCCTGCTTTGTGCACTTTTCAATGGTCATCTCTTTTACATATGGTAATGTGCATGTGTCAGTACTAATCTCTCAAATCATTCCACCCTCGCATTCTCCCACAGAGTCCAAAAGTCTGTTCTTTTGAAGTACAGTGAAGAAAACACAATCCTTTCCGCAGACTGATTAAAATGTGAGGCAACCGAGTGAGCATTATAAATAGTGTGCAAGCATTTGTGATAAGTAAGGGAACATGTGAATGCAACATAGAAGAAGGAGACCTATTTCATGTGCAAGTATTAGGAAAGATATGCCTTAGGAAGCAATGCTTCTGATGGATTCTGAAAGATAAACAGAGATAGTCAAGGACACCAGATAGTGAAGTCTTATATCATGGGTGTGAGAGAGAGTGTGGGTAGAAATAACTCTGAATCCACAGAACTACAAAGTAAGTGTTATTTCAATTGAGAAGAAAACTTGTGTTGCAGATAGAGTAATAAAAACTAGAGAGCCTGTATGCTCTCTAATGTGGAATGTTACACTTTGGTCAGGGTACAGCTTTTTATGCATTTAAAGAAGGGGTTTGAGAATAAGCTCACAGAGAAAGCATAACAGACTATTGCAAGAATCCAGATGATAGAGAATGAGTATCTGAACCAAGATGGCAGGGTCAGAGAAAAGTCAATGGCTAAAGGTAATATGTTTAAAGGAAACTGATGGAATTTATTTTTAATATTTTTTAAATGTTTTTTATTATTTTTTTTTTACTTTACAATATTGTATTGGTTTTGCCATACATCAACATGCATCTGCCATGGGTGTACACATGTTCCCCGTCCTGAACCCCCTCTCCCACCTCCCTCCCCATACCATCCCTCTGGATCATCCCAGTGCACCAGCCCCAAGCTTCCTGTATTCTGCATCGAACCTGGACTGGCAATTCATTTCTTATATGATATTATACATGTTTTAATGCCATTCTCCCAAATCATGACTGCTAGATTATGGGGATTAATAAAGAGAGAAAACTCAAAGATGATTTCCCAAGTATCTAGCTAAACTAAAAGGTGGATGATGTCATTAAATGAGGTAAAGAACCAGAAAAGGAAAAGATTTTTGAAAGAAAGATAAGGGCATTTTTGGAGATACTGAGTTTATCTAATACACACAATGGAATTTTAATTTGGACCATACTACAATCAATGAATAGCCATGAAACAGTTTTTTCCTGAGGTTAATTATGTTTTTTAATAACTAAAACTTTAATCATAATTCCCTGACTAATGGAAAGATGGTACAATGCAAAAGATGATTACATATTTTCCCTAGTAGGTTAAATCTAATCCAGAATCTTGTGAGACAGCCCCACAGATAATAAAACTTCATAAATAACAAAATGTTCTAAGAAGTCTGCTCACTGTGAAATTTAAGAGTAGGAGATCCAACTAGTCCATCCTAAAGGAGATCAGTCCTGAGTGTTCATTGGAAGTACTGACGTTGAACCTGAAGCTCCAGTACTTTGGCCACCTGATGCAAAGAGAGGACTCTGGAAAAGACCCTGATGCTGGGAAAGATTGAGGGCAGGAGGAGAAAGGGACAACACAGGATAAGATGGTTGGATGGCATCATCGACTCAATGGACATGGGTTTGGGTGAACTCGGGGAGTTGGTGATAGACAGGGAGGCCTGGCGTGCTGTGGTTCATGGGGTCACAAAGTGTTGGACACGACTGAGCGACTGAACTGAGCTGATCATCCAATGAAATTATCCTGAAATCTTTGAATTATCAATATGACACCCAAAACTTCTTCAGTTGTATAAAATTTCATTTAGCTTTTTAAGAATTTAAAAAATTTTGAGATAATTGTATATTCGTATGCAATTATAAGAAATAATACAGAAATGTGGTGCATATATACAATGGAATATTAGTCATAAAAAGAATGAAACTTTGCCATTTACATGAACATGGATATATCTAGAGATTATCATAATAAGTTAAGTAAGTTCGACAGAGAAAGACAAATGTCATGATATCATTCATAAGTGAAATTGCAAGTTGCTCAGTCATGTCCAACTCTTTGCGACCCCATGGAATATAGAGTCCATGGAATTCTCCAGGCCAGAATACTGGAGTGGATAGCCTTTCCCTTCTGCAAGGAGATCTTCCCAACCCAGGGATTGAAACTAGGTCTTCCACATTGCAGGTGGATTCTTTACCAACTTAGCCACAAGGGAAGCCCCAATGGAGGTCACTACAGAGCTGAAATTCCCATCCTCACCCAGGAGTGACAGGAGTCTCCCTTTTATAGATATTAATGGAGGCTGAGTGGAGACTTGGATTTATACCCCCAGTTGTCACTGACAAGGCATAGCAGTCTACTTCCCTTGCTAGAGCAATCTCAGGAAAAGCAAACTAAAACAGAAGACTCAAATAAGCCACAGAGCATTACAACATAATACTCAAAATGTCAGCCTTTCCATTTAAGAAAATATCATTCAACAAATCAAGAACCAGGACAATCTCACATTGAATGTGAAAAGATATTGAATAGATGCCAACACTGAGGGGAAAAAGATGTTAGAATTATCTGAAGAATACCTTAAATACTTTAATCATCATAAAAATATTTGAAGAAGCAATTATAAACAAGCACTGAGAATTAAAAATAGAGATTCTAAGCAAAGAAACAAAAGTGTCAGAAAAATAAATATAAAAGAGAGCCAAATATAAATTTTATAAAACAAAAAGTACAATAACCAGAACAAACAATTATTGGGTGCTCTCAAAAACAGCATGCAGAGGACAGAGAACAGAATTAGTGAACTCGGAAATGGAATAATAGAAGCTGCTCAGTAGAAAAACAGAGTAAACACACAATAACAAAACAAACAAAAATACCAGATACATTAGCACAGGAACGTGTGGAAATATTAACAGAAGGTTAACCTGTGTCAGTGGAGACTGAGGATAGGAAAAAGAAGACAGGGCTGAAAAACTTCTCAAATTGATGAAATTTTGGATGAAATAATGAATGAAAATTTACATTTGCAAAATATATAAATCTACAGATTCAAGAATCTAAGCAAATCCAACTAGAATAACTGAATTAAGTAGATATCAAGGCATATATCACAAATTTCTCCCTGAAAAATATATCTTACAAATATTAAATCAACGAGAAGAGGTTTTATTCATATCAGGTAAAGTAGACTTCAGAACTAAGTCTTAGGGACATCAATTAATAAAAAATAGTTAAAGAAGAATGATTTTAATTCTACATAATTTCTTCTAAAAATGCAAGAGGGGGGAAAGGTATATATATTTTTTTCTTTTTATAGTATTACTCTGATGCCAAAGCCAGACAAAAATAGAAAAATAAAATAAAGAGAAAATCACAGATTTATCTCTTATGAATATAGATTGATATCTCACAAGCAAAAATCTTTCACAGGAAATAATAATTGATATTTTTATATCATAATTGAATGGGGTTTACTTTAGTGATGTAAGCCTGGTTAAATATTCAAGAATCGGTTAATGTAACGCACTATATTAGCAGGAGAGAAGCAAACTCATGACCATATCAGTCAATGCAGAAAAAACAAAATTCACCACCCACACATGTAAAAGCCTTTAGAAAAATAGGAAAGATGGGTGGCATTCTCAAAGTGATATATAGCAACTACAGAATACCTATTCAATTCAGCACTCAGTTGTGTCCAACTCTTTGCGATCCCATGAATCGCAGCACTCCAGGCCTCCCTGTCTATCACCAACTCCTGGAGTTTACTCAAACTCATGTTCATTGAGTCGGTGATGCCATCCAGCCATCTTATCCTCTGTCGTCCCCTTTTCCTCCTGCCCCCAATCTCTCCCAGCATCAGAGTCTTTTCCAATGAGTCAACTCTTCGCATGAGATGGCCTAAGTATTGGAGTTTCAGCTTTAGCATCAGTCCTTCCAAAGAACACCCAGGACTGATCCCCTTTAGGTTGGACTGGTTGGATCTCTTTGCAATCTAAGGGACTCTCAAGAGTCTTCTCTAACACCACAGTTCAAAAGCATCAGTTCTTCGGCACTCTGCTTTCTTCACAGTCCAACTCTCACCTCCATACATGACCACTGGAAAAACCATAGCCTTGACTAGACGGACCTTTGTTGGCAAAGTAATGTCTCTGCTTTTGAATATGCTATCTAGATTGGTCATAACTTTCCTTCCAAGGAGTAAGTGTCTTTTAATTTCATGGCTGCAATCACCATCTGCAGTGATTTTGAAGCCCCCAAAATAAAGTCAGCCACTGTTTCCACTGTTTCCCCATCTATTTCCCATCAAGTGATGGGACCAGATGCCATGATCTTAGTTTTCTGAATGTTGAGCTTTAAGCCAACTTTTTCACTCTCCACTTTCACTTTCATCAAGAGGCTTTTCAGATCTTCTTCACTTTCTTCCATAAGTGTGGTGTCATCTGCTTATCTGAGGTTATTGATATTTCTCCCGGCAATCTTGATTCCAGCTTATGCTTCTTCCAGCCCAGCGTTTCTCATGATGTACTCTGCATATAAGTTAAATAAGCAGGGTGACAATATACATCCTTGACGTACTCCTTTTCCTATTTGGAATCAGTCTGCTGTTCCATGTCCAGTTCTAACTGTTGCTTCCTGACCTGCATATAGGTTTCTCAAGAGGCAGGTCAGGTGGTCTGGTATTCCCATCTCTTTGAGAATTTTCCACAGTTTATTGTGATCCATACAGTCAAAGGCTTTGGCATAACTTAGTGATAAAACACTGCTTTCGTAGTAAGTTCAGTCCCAAGGCAAAAGTGGCTAAATCTTAATACAGTGCACGAAGAGAAGAATCAGAAACAAAAGTCATGTAAATTGAAAAGAAATAAATAACACTTTCCTTATTTGTAGATAGTATATTTGTCTAAACAGAAAAAGCCCTCAAAATCTATTAAAACAAAGTCTTTCAGTTAATGAATGAATTCAGCCAAGTTATCGGATGCAAGGTAAACCTAGAACAATTAATTTCATTCAATATGCTAGAAACAAACATTTGGGCCCTGAAATGAAAAATTAAATATCTGTGTAATCCCTTAAAAGTAAAATGGTAAGATGGCTGTCTAAAAAGACTGGTACTGGACTTGTGGAAATTACATATTATGACAAAAGAATTAAAAGTACATCTAACTAAATTCAGAGATACGTATACAATGTTCATAGATTAGAAAACAACACAGTAAAGAAGTCAATTTACCCATCATTTTATATGTATAGCAGAATTCCTATAAATATTTCAGCAAGACTTTTTGGAGCTATAAACAAACTTATTCTAAAATTGTATGAAAAGTCAAACTAAAATATTTAAATCAATTTTGCAAAAGAACTATGAAAGAGAAAACAGTGTAACCAATTTAAAGGATTATTATAATATATAATATAGCTAAAGCAATCAAAATGTGTGGTGTTAGGGTTATAGAAACATAGATCAATAGTACAAAATAGAAAACCCAGAAATACATACCCACCAATATCCCCAACTTCTTTTTTTGGACACAGAATAAAAGACCATTTAATGGAGGAAACAGCTTTTTCAATAAATGTTTTGGGAGCATCTGGACATCCATTGGCAAAAAAATGACCCTAAGCCCAAGAGTCACACATTATACAGCACTTAAAATAGCCTTGTGCTTAAATGTTACATAGTTTTATATTTTGGAAAAAAAAAAAAAAACAAACACTTGGGGCCTAGAACCAAGCAGAGAGTAATTAGAATTGACCCCTAAAGTAAAGTCCATAAAAGGAAAATTTATATATTGGACTTCATCAAAATTAAAAACTTTTATTCTGTTGTAAAAGAAGCTGGTAAGTTAATGAAAAATCTGTCTACAGGCTTGGAGGAACCATATGCAAACCACATATCTAACAAAGGAGTAGATCTACAATACACAAAGTTCTTAGATCTAGTCCTAGAGTTTCTCAAATATAACATTCACAAATAAATAGAACATAGGCAAAGGACACAAACAAACATTTTACCACAGGAGACATGCAGATGGCAAGTATGAACTTGAAAGATTTTCAAAATCTTTAGCCATCAGTGAAATCAAATTAAAACCACAATAAGACATATACCTATCATAACAACTTACTACAAGCAGTGATAACAGCAACTTCTGATGAAGGAACTGGATCACTCATACATGGGTATTAAGGATGTAAAATTGGATAGCCACCTAGAAATCAGCTTGGAAGTTTCTTACAACACTAAATATGTAACCAGTATTACATATTTTTATGTGTTACATGAATTTTTAGTATTACATATACATACTATTACATATTACACAATCAGAAATTGCACTCAGAGAAATGAAAAGGCATGTTCACATAAATACATAAATATGAATGTTTATATCTGCTTTATTCATGACAGTTAAAAACAATGATTAATCCCATTATCTTTCAATAATGAGTAGTGACACAAACTGGTGCATCTTTCCCATGGAATATTATTCAGTAATGAAAGAAACAAACTGAAACATGCACTAAGCTAAGGAAAGTTTCAGAAAATTCTACTGAGTGAAATCCCAGTAGCTTATCTTCTATATGATTTAATTTATATAACATCTTAATAAGACAACATTATGGAAATAGGGAGCGGATTAGTGGTCGGCTGGGTTGGGTTACATGAAACTTGGGACCTGGAATGAAGTATGTGTGATTATAAAAGTGAAACCTAATTGATCCTTGTAGTGATGCAAATCTGTATCTTCACTCTGTCAAGATTCATATCCTGGTTATGATACTGTCTTTTAGTTTTATAGGTCTTCCCTGGTGGCACAGATGGTAAAGAATCTGCCTGCAATGCAGGAGACTCAGGTTTGATCCCTGAATCAAACCCAGGGTTTGGAGCCTAAGCCTGGGTGGGGAAGATCCCCTGGAGAAGGAAATGGCTACTCACTCCAGTACTCTTGCCTAGGAAATCTCATGGACATAGGTGCCTGGCAGGCTACAGTCCATGTTGTTGCAAGAACTGGACAAGACTTAGCGACTAAACTATATATGACCTCTCAGTATTATTTCTTTGTTTTAATTTTATTGGAGTGTAGTTAATTTCCATGGTTGTGTTAGTTTCAGCTGTACAGTTTCAGGTGTACAGCTGTGCTGTAAAGTGTTTAAGTTATACATATACAATAATCATTCTTTCTTAAGATTCTTTTCTTATAAATGTTAGCACAGAGTATTGAGGAGAGTTCTTTGTGTTACACAGTATGTCCTTTTTGGTTACCTATCTTATATATAATAATGGATGTATTTCATCTGAAGCTCTTGATTTACTCTCCCTCACCTCCCACATTTCCATTTTGGTGATCATAGTTTATTTTTGATACCTATAAGTCTGTTTCTGTTTTGTAAATAAGTTCACTTGTATCATTCTTTAAAATTATTTACATTATGAATGATATCGTCTTCCCTCATAGCTCAGTTGGTAAAGAATCCACCTGCAAGGCAGGAGACCCCGGTTCGATTCTTGGATCAGGAAGATCCACTGGAGAAGGCATAGGCTACCCACTCCAGTATTCTTGGACTTCCTTTGTGGCTCAGCTGGTAAAGAGCCCACCTTCAATGCGGGAGACCTGGGTTCGATCTCTGGATTGGGAAGATCCCCTGGAGAATGGAAAGGCTACCCACTTCAGTATTCTGGCCTGGAGAATTCCATGGACTCTAAAGTTTGCTGTGTTTTTGACCAAGGTGCTAAGTCACTTCAGTCATGTCCGACTCTTAGCCACCCCATGGACTGTAGCCCACCAGGATCCTCTGCCTGTAGGATTTTTCAGGCAAAAATACTGGAGTGGGTTGACTCAGGAGTCTTATGTATTTTATCAGCATCCATGAAATGATGACATGTTAATTGGTAAGATTGCAAATACAGACCCCAAGAATAATATGGTGATGAGTTCCCTGGGTTTTATTTTTGCTCTATTATCACAGACAAGGTGTTAGAGAGGCTGTATATTGTCACCCCGCTTATTTAACTTCTATGCAGAGTACATCATGAGAAGTGCTGGACTGGATGAAGCACAAGCTGGAATCAAGATTGCCGGGAGAAATATCAATAATCTCAGATATGCAGATGACACCACCCTTATGGCAGAAAGTGAAGAGAAACTAAACAGCCTCTTGATGAAAGTGAAAGAGGAGAGTGAAAAAGTTGGCTTAAAGCTCAACATTCAGAAAACAAAGATCATGGCATCCAGCCCCATCACTTCATGGCAAATAGATGGGGAAACAGTTGAGACAGTGGCTGACTTTATTTTTTTGTGCTCCAAAATCACTGCAGATGGAGACTGAAGCCATGAAATTAAAAGGCCCTTACTCCTTGGAAGGAAAGTTATGATCAAACTAGATAGCATATTCAAAAGCAGAGACATTACTTTGCCAACAAAGGTCCATCTAGTCAAAGCTATGGTTTTTCCAGTGGCTATGTATGGATGTGAGAGTTGAACTATAAAGAAAGCTGAGTGCAGAAGAATTGATGCTTTTGAACTGTGGTTGTTGGAGAAGACTCTTTTGAGAGTCCCTTGGACTGCAAGGAGATCCAACCAGTCCAACCTAAAGGAGATCAGTCCTGAGTGTTCATTGGAAGGACTGATATTGAAACTGAAACTCCAGTACTTTGGCTACCTGATGCAAAGAGCTGTCTCATTTGAAAAGACCCTGATGCTGGGAAAGATTGAAGGCAGGAGGAGAAGGGGACTACAGAGGATGAGATGGTTGGATGGCATCACCAACTCAGTGGATATGAGTTTGGATAAACCCCAGGAGTTGGTGATGGACAAGGAGGCCTGGCATGCTACAGTTTATGGGGTCACAAAGAGTTGGACACGACTGAGCGACTGAACTGAACTGATGGATGGATGCTTGTACCTGCAGCAGTTAGCATTACAGAAAAGGAAGCATAAGCTTACGGATCCAGACAATTTGCATGCTTGCCCTTTGCTCTAGAATGACATACTGCATATATTATCTTCCAAGGAAATTAAAAATAGACATACTGTAAAGGTTTATCTGGAGTAAAGGGCAGTCAGTGCCACTGAATGGTATCTGTGGTGCAAGATTATATTATTACTGTATTTTTATTCTTTTTTCATCAAATTTCTATGGCTAAACTATTGGGACCAAAGCACAAAATGAGTTTTCTCTTTTTATTTAATTAAAATCAGTTTTTTCATTGTTTGTTTTTTGCTAATGGGAGTTTCTACTCTAACAATCTTTAGTATGTTGGAAATCCAGTCTCAGACCTATGGATTTCTCTGTTGATTTCTACCATTTTAAGTATTCAACTTTATAAATGGGATCACCTTTGTTAGTATACCTTTTGTTATCCAGGTATCCTCTAGCTCCTAGCTTTTATTGACTGATATATACTATGGTCAACGACCATAGTATATGCCATTGCTGCGTTGCTGAGTTGTTTCAGTCCTGTCCGACTCTGTGCAACCCCATGGACTGCAGCCTACCAGGCTTCTCCGTCCATGGGATTCTCCAGGCAAGAACACTGGAGTGGGTTGCCATTTCCTTCTCCATATATGCCATAGTCTATGCCAACTTAGCTTCCATTAACTGATATGACTCAAACTCCCTTAAAGTGAAAGTCACTCACTTGTGTCCAGCTCTTTTCAACCCCATGGACTGTAGTCTACCAGGCTCCTCTGTCCTTGGGATTCTCCAGTCAAGAATACTGGAGTGGGTTGCTGTGCCCTCCTCCAGGGGATCTTCCTGACCCAGAGACTGAACCAGGGTCTCCTGCATTGCAGGCAGATTCTTTACCATTTGAGCCACCAGGAAAGCCCAAACTCCCTGAGGCCTATGACTTATCATCTTGGAACCTTATAGTTCCTTTATTCAGTCCCTGATTTCCTCCCTGTTTCTGCTGGTTTTGTATTTGTTTCATTTTTCATCGTGGCTATGCCTTTAATGATTAAAGTGTACCTCACAGATGTCTTATTTGTGATGTTGATGTAATGTTTTGGTAAAACAGAATTTAAGACCAGTGCTGATGTTTCTTTTTGACTAGAATTTTGTTTTACTACTTTAGGAAAAAAGCATAGATTTCCACTTTGGGTAGAAAAATTTTAAATCATCATCTCATTAGTCATGATGATGTAATTATTATAAATTGGACATAAAACTGTACATAAATAAATATGCTAACTAATCTCCTTCAGTAATACACTATTGAAAGCACTATTTAATGAAATCCTTTCAAATGTTAAATATCAGACTTGCATTTCTTTTTATATTATTTGTGATTTTCCTTTGTTTAAAACAGAAACTCCATTGATTTAGGATTATCTATTCAAATGTTAATCCATAAGCAGATATATAGTGATAAATTTGCACATGGCTAGCAGCATACTAAATGTATGCAATTAACACATGCACAAAACACACACTCAGATTACTTGAGAAACTTAAGAACTGCTTACATTAAAGCAATGTAAATTTCCTGGTTGTTGCATAATAGGCAGATCAGGAATATCATAGTCGTACATCAATTTTACAGATATCAATGGGTTCAATTTTCCCTTTGTCAAGTTATCAACCGTGGTTATAAGATCCAAACTTTGAGGCTAAAATATTTCTATCTCTAGACAATATAAAAGACAAGCAGAGATAGGGCCATATAATTTCTGTATCATTTTTCAAAAAAAAAAAAAAAAAATACTACAGCAATCCGCCCTTCCTTTTGAATCATTGGTCTCTATATCCTTCACTATTTCCTTTTTCTCTTAAACCCATCAAATTTACTAAGTGTCAGCAATCCCCCCACAATATTGCCTTGAAAATGATTTTCAATCATTTAAACAAGTGGCTTTTTCAATGAGTGTAAATTTTACTTCAAATCTTGTCCCCTAAGGACTTGTTTCCTTTACTACTTTATGGGAATATTTAATTTGTCTAATAGGAAAATAAATGATGTGTCTCTTCTATTGAAATTTACATAGAAATACTTATAGTATGTTTTGATGTTCATTATCTCTGATGTGAGGCTATTATCAATGCAGAAAATCAGAGAAATATGCCAAATATAATTTTTCAAGCTTTTAGCTTGCTTTCCTTTGTTAGTATCTATTCATGAACAATCTCAGGCAACAAAAGACAGTATGTTCCAGAGACAATAAAAGATAATTCAACAGATTAGCCGAACTTTATGTAGATGTGGGTACATCATGAAAAATTCTGCATCATGTCAAAGACTGCTGTCTATTTGCAAACATTACACCTGAAAACTTGAAAGTCCTCCATTTAAGTATGATTTCCTCAATCAAGCAAAATTGAGGTCTTTTAGGGGGAAAACAAATGAAAGAAAAGGTTTAGATGAGATTGGCATCACTTTTACCTGGAATGATTTGATTACATATGCTCACATATTCTGACAGGCTTTATCTAGAGGTACATCAGCATCATCTGACAGTTTAACATTATGAAGCAAAGAAAGTACAGGCCTGCTATTTATCTTCAGTACACACACATGCAGATCTTGTTGGTGTGACACTTTAGGAATCTGAAATCATCAAGATATTGTTTTGCTGTCTTATTTCCTTGTAAGCAAGAATTCGAATTATGTGAAATAGCACTATCTATATAGCCCATGAATAATTTTAGACCTCTTTGTTAGGCCTGTTGGACTTGAATCCGCTTTTTGTTGGTGTCTTACACAATCAAATACAATAAATGCTTGTTTCCACACTAATCAATAAACGCTACATAGCATCATCTGGATACAAATGAGACCTCCCATTGTTGGCATGTGCTTTTAGATACTTAAGAGTAGTAGATAATTGCTGAAATTAAAAAACAAAAACAACTATATATGATCTACCTGTAGATGCAAACTATATAAATATAATGTTTAATAATGCAAAAAGAAGAAATCAGAATTGGTCAGAACTGTGGTGGCCAGTTCATTTTATTATTTAGATGGACTACAGCCAAATTAGTTAAGTAAAATTCCAGACTAATCATAAAAGTAGTAAGCGACTAATCATAAAAATAGCAATACATAATGATCTCTCCATGCAGGGTTTGATATAGCACAGGCTGGAGAATAATGAAATGAAAGCAGAATCTATTAACTAATCAAATTGGGACAAATTCAGTTGGATTTCACAATATATGGTTTATAACTATGGCTCTACATATATATTGGAAGCCAATTCTATGTGCAAGCTTTTAATAATTAAGAAAATTTAAAGACATCAATTCAATATATTTCTGAAGCAAATGTAAATTAATTTCTAGGTATCATCAAATGAGTATTACAAGATAAAAAAGCAGTGTAACTGAGATAGATAATTTTATATGTCAACATGACTGAGTAATGTTGCCCAAATATGTGGTCAAACATCATTGGAGATGGATGTTTCTATAAGGGTGATTTAGGGGGATGAGAGTACCTTTTAAATAGGTAAAGTAGATTACCCTCCATGTTGTAGGTGGGCCTCATCCAACCAATTGAAGGCCTTAATAGAACAAAGACTGACTTACCTTGAGAAAGAAGGAATTCTGCCAGGAGACTATTTTTAGACTTAAGCTGCGACTATTCCTTTGGTCTCCAGCTTGCCAATCTACCCCACAGATTTTGGATTTCTTAAACTTACACAATCTTATGAGCCAATTCCTCAAAACAAATGTCTTTCACACACACACACACCCTATTAGTTCTGTTTCCTGGAAGAATAATAATGACTTTGTTTGACTGATACAGGTCTGGACAGATTAGGACTAATACAGAGGAGAAGGAAGGGCACTGTTATAATGAATACCAAAATATGTCGAACTGGAGAATGGGTAGGAGGCGGGAAATGTTTTGAGGTGCATATTAGAAAAAAAAAAGCCTAGACTTGGAAAAGTTGTTAGTAGAAATGTGGATATTAAAAGTTCTTGTAGTAAGGTCTCAGATGGAAAGGAGGAATATGTTATTTCACACTGGATGAAAGGTGAGCTTTGTTATAAACTGACAAAAAACTGAATCATGTTCTAGTGTTTTGTGAAAGGCAAAATTTGTAGGAGATGAACTTGGATAGTTAGCAATGTGAAACTTTAACAATGAGAAGAATTTAGAATCTGTTGAAAGTTCTGTCTGATTTCTCCTTACCACTTATATTAATAGTAAAATGTGAGAGGAGAATTATAAATTCAAGGGAAAAAAAATAAACTTAAATGAAAGGGAATCAGAACTGAAAACTTTGGGAAATTCTCAACCTATCCATATTGCAAAAAAAGAGAAACTGTGTTCTGGCAAGAATACCAAGGGGGTGGCTGCACAATCATTTAATACAGAAATCATGGATTTAATTAGTTATCTTAGCAGAAATCAAGAACAGATATGGGGTTATACCAGAACTAGAGGAAACACTGCTGGCTCGGATGAAAGGGGACAAAGATAAGGCAAAACGAAGGGAGGCTGCTGGACTTCTGAGATTCTACGTTATGAGACCACAGAGCTATCCAAGAAAATGAAGAATGACCCTTAAAGTGATTTGCATTAGCAAGCCTGCTCTTGCCACCACAGAACCGGAAGGCGTAGGCCCAACTCAAGGCTGAACCCCCGAGTTCCTGAGGGCAGGGCCACCTCCTTTGTTTCAGCAGGCTGCTGCTCCAGTGGGCCTAGAAGTGGGCGCACCATTCTGGTGGCCGATAATTCTCCATCATCAAAACTGTATGGAACTCGCCTTACTAGGGTTTATGCTTGTTTGGTTCCCATGACCCTTTTACTCCTTCCAGTTTATCCTTTTTGGAAAGGGAATGTCTGTCTTAAGGCCTTTCTACCACTTATTTTGGAAGCAGGTAACTTGCCTGGTTTTACAGGTTCACAACTGAGAGAGGAATTAGTGCAGAATCAACGCTTTCAAACAGTGGTGCTGAGAAGACTCTTTACAGTCCCTTGGACAGTGAAGAGATCACACCAGTCCATCCTAAAGGAAATCAACCCCGAATCCTCTTTGGAAGGACTGAGGCTAAGCTCCAATACTTTGGCCACCTGATGTGAAGAGTCGATTCACTAGAAAAGACACTGATGCTGGAAAAGATTGAAGGCAGAAGGAGAAGGGGATGACAGAGGGCGAGACGGTGCGATGGTATTACCGATGCAATGGACACAAACATGGGCAAACTCCAGGAGATGGTGGGGGACGGGGATGCCTGGCGTGCTGCAGTCTATGGGGTTGTGAAGGGTTGGACATCACTAGGTGACGGAACAACAATGAGAGAGACATTTTCCTCAGGGTGAAAGCAGTGAATGCTCAGTCATGTCCGACTCTTTGCGACCCCATGGACTATAGCGTCCATGGAAATCTCCAGGCCAGTGGGAGTGGGTAGCTGTTCACTTTTCCAGGGGATCTTCCTGACCCAGGAATTGGACCAGGGTCTCCTGTATTGCAGGCAGACTCTACCCGCTGAGCTACGAGGGAAGCCTCAGAGTGAATCACATCTCAAATCTCAACTACACTTTGATTTAGATGAGATTTAGAACTTGGAGCTGATGCTGAATTAAGACTTTTGAGTTGTTAGAGTAGGGGTAGATATAACTGGCATGTGAGGAGGCTACAAATTCTGGGGGTCAAGACTCCAGAGTACTGTGGGCTAAATATATCCCTCCCAGATCCAAGTACTAACAACCCCCCTCCAAAGGTATTAAGTTGATACCTTAATCCCCAGTACCTCAGAATGTAACCGTTTTGGAGAATTGTCCTTTAAAGAAACGGTTAATAAATAAGGCTACTAACATGAGCTCTATTTCAATCTGGTGTTCTTCTAAGAGGAAATGTTGACATACATAAACAGAGGCACCAGGGATATGAACCCAAAGAGGAAAGATCGTGTGAGGACTCCACAAGGACATAGTCATCTGCAAGCTGAGCAGGGAGGGGAACCTTAGCAGAAGCCAGATCTGCCAGCTCCTTAATCTTGGACTTTTCTAGGCATTGAAACAGTACATAATGTCTTTTAAACTACCAGTCTGTTATGTTTTGGGATAGCAACCCTAGAAAGCTAAAATAATCACCATAACATTATCTGATGGTCAATATAAACTTAATAACTTTCAAAAATGTCTTGATATCAGGATTTACTTGCTGAAAACAGTCAATGAGAAAGACTTAAAACTACACACATGATTATACTAAAATTCTTCCGGTTGAATCTCTGACCATGCTCATATACTTAAATCAGAAAATTCTAAAATTAGCTTATACTCTCTAGGAATTTGAAGTAATGTAAGAAAGCATCCATTTACACAAATGATTGCAAGCTAAATAAAGTCATAGCCTTGAGTAGTAGCATTCACTGTGGGAGAGTGTAGGAGATTATTGTAGAGGCATTGGCTTAACTGCAGTATACCCCTAACCTGTGAGACGGGCATTGCTGAGGAAAACAATGCTGTCTTAATAAAGCATCGCTTGAGAAGTGTACAAAGATGTTAAAAAGGAATGCATTACCCATTCACTCACACAGCATAGAATTTCTAAGTTTCCTTAGAATAAGTTTTTCGTTAGAGGAAAGTATTTCCTCTTCCCTCACACTGTGAGTCATGTAATTGGACAAGCTCTCTATGTAAGTCTTCTAGTGAATACTCAAAAAGAATTATCTTCCTGTGGAATTTGCCACAGGGATTTTATATATCTCATCAAACTTTAAAATTATTTTGGCAGCTGATGGGGAGAGAGTGTAAATGAGAGCACAAAAGTCAAATATTTCAAAAGATCAGGTCATTCTAGTCAGAAAGTAAGAAAACTGCAGATACTTAACTTATGAGGCACTTAGATAAATTCAGTTAAATAACTCTCCTAATGCAGTCTTCTTAATGTTCTTTAAATGCATTTCTTCTTTCTTATGTTGTTATTCACCTAGTTCATGCTTTTATATCATAATCTTACTATTTCCATAGTCCCATAATTTTATAATATTTACACAGATGTATTTAAGACATCTTAATACTTACCTTATCAAATTTGACATTTATCACTGATAATATATATAATATATTAGAAACTAAATATAGTAATTTTAAATGAGCTTTATCTTTCTTAAGCTCAGTTTCCTCACTGGAGAAAATGTGGAAGAAAAGACTAGAAGGTGTGAGGTGGAACTAATACTTGTCAAATAGGACTAATATTCGAAAGGGGGTATGTGACATTTTATTGATGAGATTTATTTTAAGTGACTAAAACATATTGGGGCTCAGAAATTGAGATAAATCATATTTCACGGATGATTAATAGAATCATGGATTTGTTTTGAAAGGGAAAATAGGAAGTTATTTTTGTAGACTACTTGTGAAAATAAAAATGCTGTGGAGTTTTTTCTAGGGTTTTTCAGTAGGCAATTGAAATAGAACTCAGGAGGCCTGTGGTGTAAAAGGAGACTCATTGCTTTAAGGTAATAGTTGAAACACAAAGCCAATAAGCTCCCCAAAAGGAAAGACAAAACAAACAAACAAACAAAAAAAAACTATCTGGACTTAAGGGTACACATGCATTAGTGACAGATTTTATTCTCTTGGGCTCCAAACTCAGTGCAGATGTAATTGCAGCCATGAAGTTAAAATACACTTGCTCCTTGGAAGAAAAACTATGACCAACCTAGACAGTGTATTAAAAAGCAGAGACATCACTTTGCCTACAAAAGTCCAGAGTGTCAAAGTTATGGTTTTTTCAGTAGTCATGTACAGATGTGAGAATTGGACAATAAAGAAGGCTGTGTGTCAAAGAATTGATCCTTTTGAACTGTGGTGTTGGAGAAGACTCCTGAGAGTCCCTTGGACTGCAAGGAGATCCAACTAGTCCATCTTAAAAGAAAGCAGCCCTGAATATTCATTGGAAGTACTGATGCTGAGGTCGAAGCTACAATACTTTGGCCACCTGATGAGAAGAGCCAACTCATCGGAAAAGACTCCAATGCTAGGAAAGATTGAAGGCAAAAGGAGTAGGGGACAGTAGAGGATGAGATGGTTAGATAGCATCACCAACTCAATGGACATGAATTTGAGCAAACTCCGGGAGATAGTGAAGGACAGGGAAGTATGGTGTGCTGCAGTCCATAGGGTCACAAGGGGCCTGACACAACTGTGTGACTGAACAACATCAATTCATTAGTGACTATCAGGGAAGAAGTGAAAGCGTAGCCTATACCTTCTGTGATTCTTTATTGTGTTTACAATAAAGAAAAGCCCACTGAAACTGGGTAACAATATGATTATTTCCAACTTCCAGAAGAGGATAAACTACCAAAATTGTATGATCGGTAGTATAATGTGCTGTAAAATTGTCTTAGGGTGGTAAAATTTCCAATGGATTGTACAGTTAACAGGAAAATGACAAAGCTCAAGGAAGCAGAAAGTCTGTGTCATTGTAGTGATCTATTTTTAAAAGAATAAAGCAAAGGGCATGTTTTATTGGATGTAGATTTTTTAGTCTAATTTGCCAAAGTAGAAAGGAAAATAAGTTCATAGATGATAAAATATTCAGTTTTCTGTTTTTCTTGGGATATGAATTATACCCTCAGGGTTTAGAGAAGGAACATCCAATTAGCTACAAAATACAGTGTTTTATCTACAATTTTAAGGATTCATAAAATCACCAGGCATATTAAAAAGCTGCACCTTTTTCTAAAATTTTGTCCACAGTTACATACATTTAAAAAATGTTTTGTTGTTAATAAAGCAACATATTCTTATTCAAAAATTGTTAAAAATAAAAGATATCAAAACAAATGTTATAATTTCTTATTATCCATTCCACTTAAAATAATTAGCAAAAGTATGAATTAATGTGTACCTTTGAGTGATTTTGTAGCAGTACTCTAATGATTTGGATACTCTCTCAATTTATGAAAATAGTAACAGATCTTTGCTAAATGACTAACAGATAATAAAACAATAGCTATAAATTATTAAATATATATTATGCTTAGTGAGGGACTATGTTAGCCATAATATGTTTAGATATAAATATATTAATATAAATTAAATAATATAAAGCAATGACATGCATGGTAATTTTTGTATTTTAAAATTAGTTTATATAGATAATTTTAAAATTTACCTTAAATTATTTTTGGACAAAAATATACAATCTTTAATAATTTATAAGACCTTCTGTTTAAAAAAAAATCCATGATTATTTGACTTAGATTATCAGTGCTGTGTATTTCATGGATTATTTTTGTTACCGACTTCTGAAAATACTAATACACCCTCTTAGTCTTATTCACATGAAATAACCTTGTGTTGACAGCCTAATAATACTGGGGAAAAAAGCTTTTAAAATAATATCAATTTTCCATAATACATCATGCATGGTGCAAGATAATCAGTTGCTCTACAAAACAATTTTTGATGTAATCTTTTCCCTCTCATACCTTTTTCAAGTTGATGCATCATCAAAACTTTTTTTTTTTTCTTGTAAGTTTCAAAAAGAAGAATTAAAAAAATCTTGTGACCTTCTCTGCAATTGGCTGAAACTTTCAGGGCTTTCATTCAGGTCTCCATTAGTGGAAAGTGGTTTTAGCTAGCTGTTCTCCAGTATTTCAGTCAATTACCAGCTTTTATCTTGTTGTTATCATAAAGGGCCATTTCTTTCCTAAAATGGTCAATTAAGTTCATGAAAGTAAATGGTGAGGAATATGCAATTTGTTAGCCGTACTGTCAGGAGTACCTGGTCTTGGGGAAAAACATTTCAGAGGATTTCTTAATGAATAGAAATAGCTTTCATCAGACTAGATGTTTGTTCACATTCCTGTTTTCTCTGGCCACAATTCACAGTTAACAACGCAGTAATTGAGTATTTGAAAGCTCCTAAAATATCTACCATATACTTAAAGAAGAGTCCCATGTTTTTGCTTAACTACTCCACTTGTTGCCGTTTGTATAAAGTGCATTTTAGAATCAATGGAGGCAGTAGGTTTTACTTGAAAAGCATCAGGAAAGGTTCATTTTTCTTACCTGGGAAAATAGAATAAAAGGAACAAGGATTTGGAGAAAATTAATCAAGTAGGATATACTTTAAGTAGACAGAAATGGTACAGCAATGAATATAAAACTCGAAAATATAAAGTGATGGACAGCAGACTGAATTTCCATAATTATATAGCATTGTTAGAACTCAGAACAAGAATGCAGGCTTGAACAGTGCTGCATTCATTTCCTTATTCTTTGATTAATTCCTACTTTGGTTCTTAAAGTAAAAGTTCTTACCATTTGCCACACAATTCTAGGCCCAATGGATATTTTAGTATTAATAATTAGGCAAAGCCATGTAAGTTATGTCTGGTTATGTGGCATTTTCCAGAATAGACTGGGAAATACATCTTCCAGAATAGACTGGGAAATTCTATAAATGGGAATTTTGACTAGCATCTTTCTGGGTTATGAGTAAATGCTGAATGGTTGGTAATAAATCCATGAAGAAAAAATGAACTGTGTATTTTTGTGTTTGTTTCATTATGGCAAATATTTTCCTACAAATATTCTAACTAAAGAAACTTGTGACTCATTCTCTCTCCTAGCAAATGTATTCAACGCGGTGTCAAAGAAAATTTATGGGATGAATAAAATCACTTCATCAAAATGGTTTTTCATTCCTGCCTTTGCATTTGAAAACCAGAAGTTAGGAGATTGCTCAGCACCTGTGAGTGTGTCTGTGTGCCAACTTGGCCAGTCTAAATGTCACTCTGAAGATACTTTTTAGATGATATTAACATTTAAATCAGTACTTTGAGTAAAGCAGATCATCTTCCATATGGGTGGACCTCCTTCAATCAGTTGATGACTTTAACAGAACAAAAAGACTGACCTGTCTGAGAAAGAAAGAATTCTGCCTTTGAGACTGAGCTACAATATCAACTCTCCCCTGGATCTCTAGCCCACCAGCTGGCTCTGAAAATTCTGGACTTGCCAACCCCCACAACATATAAGCCAACTGCATACATGTGTGTATACACATACATATAAACATACACACATTCCCACAGTTCTCCTTGTCTCTATTTCTCTGGAGAGCCCTGACAGGTTTTTACAAACGTGGTGGTATAACAACCAACAGAAAAACATCACTTGGGGTGTGTGTGTATGTTAGTTGCTTAGTCATGTCCAACTCTTTACGAACCCATGAACTATACCCCACCAGGTTCCTCTTCCATGGGATTTCCCAGGCAAGAATACTGGAGTGGGTTGCCATTTTCTTTTCCAGGGGATCTTCCTGACTCAGGGATTGAACCCGCGTCTCCTGCATTGCAGGCAGATTCTTTACCATCTCAGCCACTAGGGAAGTCCCCATTTCCTTCTCCAGGGGATCTTCCTGACCCAGGGATCAAACGCATGTTGCTCATGTCTCCTGCATTGGCAGGTGGACTCTTTACCACTATCACCATTTGGGAAGTCCTCTGAAACCACAGAGCTCTTTCCTAAGCAGACTCCTGCTCATGACACTCTTGGCTACAGAAGCAGACACATACCTGGGCCAGCCAGCTCTGCACATGGCTCCAAGGCCACCCAGGAGTAGGCACTCGATCCCTGCTCTGTGGGGGACCAGCCTGAAGGCTCCCATGGGCAGACCTGGAGAGCATTGCAGGAGGAGGTTCTCCTGGGGAGAGAGCATGTGTCTTGATAAAGCAGGCCCAAGTTCAAGGCTTCCTGGCCGAGAGCTACACACCTAGGCTTCCAGAGCCGCCTCCCCAAAGCTGAGTGTCCCTCTGAGGGCCCCACCTGGTGCATCCACCTGACGCCTTCCTCAGTAGACACAGGAGCCGGCTCTTCAGGGAGTCTTGAGGCAAACAGACACTCGAGGTTGTGAGACTTTATTTGCAATTTATGGTTTCTACCATTTGCAATGGTAGAAAAGCATCTAACTCATATAAGTGCAGTGAGTTCAAATACATATCAAGATATCTTTGATACCCTCACATCAAGAGTATACAGATACACATGAACACACATTACCAATTTTTGCCACAGTCTTGAAAAGTAGATAATCCCTGGATAATATCACTCAATGAGTTTGTGTAACTAATACATATATTTAGAAGCACGAACACAGTAACAGCAGAAGGTGGCTATTTTCTCCAAGGACATTAAGTTACTGCATCTTTCTTCTTTTAATTTTATTTTGGCTCTAATGACCTAGTCTTTGGAAGTATTCAGCTTTATACTTGATTTCTCATTTATACATTCTTCTCATCGTCTGCCAAATATTTCCCTGAGCAAAAAAATGTGAAAATTTGTTCTGCATTAACTTTTCTTAAATGTGTAAAATGATCATGATCACAACCACTGATACTTAGTCAACTGTAGGCAAAATGCCAAAAATTCAACTTCTTAAACTCATTAATGTTGCAGAGATTTTCTCTCTCAAAGATATAAGGTGCCAATAAACAGCAATTGGTTGAGTAATAATGGACCTGCATCAGTCCAGTTCAGTTCAGTTGCTCAGTCGGGTCCGACTCTTTGCGACCCCATGGATTGCAGCACACCAGGCCTCCCTGTCCATCACCAACTCCCGGAGTTCACTCAGACTCACATCCATCGAGTCAGTGATGCCATCCAGCCATCTCATCCTCTGTTGTCCCCTTCTCCTCCTGCCCCCAGTCCCTCCCAGCATAAGACTCGTTTCCAGTGAGTCAACTCTTCTCATGAGGTGGCCAAAGTACAGGAGTTTCAGCTTCAGCATCATTCCTTCCAAAGAAATCCCAGGGCTGATCTCCTTCAGAATGGACTGGTTGGATCTCCTTGCAGTCCAAGGCACTCTCAAGATTCTTCTCCAACACCACAGTTCAAAACCATCAATTCTTTGGTGCTCAGCCTTCTCTACAGTCCAACTCTAACATCCATACATGACCACAGGAAAAACCATAGCCTTGACTAGACGGACCTTTGTTGGCAAAATAATGTCTCTGCAACCAGCATAATCAATATAAATGGTTTCAGAGTTATGTAATTATACTTTTCATTGCAAATGTTGCCTACATTTCTTTTAAAATCTAGTTTCGTATTATTTTATGAAATTTTGCCAACTAGGATATTTGTGTGAATAAAACTGAGAGAGAGAAAGATAAAAATATGGCTCATAAGTGGAAGTTGACAAATATTATACATGAAGAAGGCAATGACTCAACCTTCACCAGCAATGATATTCCTCCAAGTTTGAAGATTGTGTCTTTAACTCTCCTTTTTATATTTAGGATCTAAAGGATTGCTTCAAATATCATGGAAAATAATTATTTGTTTAATAAATTCATAGGAAGAATAATTGGGAAAAATCAAATTTACTACCACAACCCAGAGTTTACTTTAAATTCAGAAGTTATTGAAATAATCTAAAAAACTTTTAGCTGGAAGTATAAGAGCCTTCCCATTTATTAAAGCATTTACTCTTACATACAGAAAATAAAATATCCTTCTACAATATCCTTCTATAATACCCTTAAATTATTCCCAGTCTGTTAAACACCTATCATGGCAAAATGTAGAAAATGCTACAGTTTAGATATATGACCAGAAAGGATAAAAGAAAAATAACAATACTTCATAAGTTGACTAGTCATCCAAAACTCAAAAATATAAAAATCTAAGTTTTAGAAGTAAACAACGACTTTCTTTGATTTATTATTCTTCTAATTTAGATGGACTTTTATTATTGGTTTCACTTTAGTAATTCAATGTTAGTAGTTCTCAATAAAGTAAGACTGAATCCTAAAAACAAATAGATTTTTTAAATAAAATTTTATAAATTTTGCCATAAAGCCTAATGATTTAAATGTGCAATAGGAACTAAGTTTCTATTTTCTATTTGCTATGCAGATTTAAAAAAAAAAGAGAATTAATTTAATGGAAGCCAAGAATTCATTTCTGATATTTTTAATTTGGTTGTCTTGATTCATTTTTTAAAAATTGATTTTCCTTGTTTCACATACCCACAGAAAGATTTGAAGATACATATCCATGACCTAACATGACCTATCCATGACCTAACATGACATATTTATGACCTAACAATATTAATTTAACTTTTGTACTACAATGTTTATATTTTTGGTTCCATTATATTTATTATTCTGCCAAAAAAAACTGAGGCTTTCATTTAGATACTTGTTGTATCCAGGTCAAATGATCTTGACAGTACTCTGAAGATGGGATTTTGTATTTTAAAATATTTACATAGAAGCTTCTCATTACAGGAGAAACACATGGTACATTTTACACACAACAAAGGCTCACTAAATCTACATTCATAAACAATTGTAAATTAAAAGTGGGAAAGAAACATTTTAATGAGTTTAGTTACAAAGTGGTAATCACTAAAATAATAAATGTTTCCTTGTTTCTACGCATTTTTCTTTTTAATAATTTTTAATTATAAGGATGTTGATTTTTAAAAAGTGACAAACTTTTCCATGTGTGCTTTCTGTTAAAAATCAGGAATATTTTTTATATATAAGGAATGTTTAATTATGTAAACGCAGAACCTAAAATGGGAGCTAAATATTTAATTAAAGACTATTTTCACCACATATTACACAAGTCTTCTGCTGTCTTTTTTCCAAGTCTCAATATATATCTATATATATATTCATTTATTTATCTGAGTAAAGTTAATCTAAGTATTTATAGAGTATATTTATCTGTAAATTGATAAATATTAATTGAGAGTTCCTAGAAAGCAAAAGATTGGAGAAAAGCATACGACTACAACAAAATGTGATTCGTAGATGCAGAGGAATTTTGAAAAGCTTCAGATTTATTAAGTGGAATTTAAAATCAAGGAACAGCAAAGAAGGTATCCAGTTTTCCCACTCCATCACTCTAATCTAATGTTTCATTAAGGGAAAAATAATCACACTGAAAACTAAGGAAGGAGTTGAGGGAAAAGGACATTAAGGAAAACATTGTATGTTCAATACCTGGCAATGCAAATTTATGGAATGAAAATTAGCAAAACTGTAATATATTTATGCATTCAAAACATTATTTTCCAATAAAATATACATATTTTAGCTTAAAAAAGTTACCTACCATAAAGCAAAATTAAAGATTTTTAAATGAGACCAAATAAAAATGATAGAAAAATATGATAAATCAATGAACAAACATTTGGTTATTGAAAAATTGGTACTACTAAATACTCGCTGGTTAAAAAATAAGGGTCCAATCTGGTTAGCAGCCAATGCTAACTGAACGTTCTATAGCCAATGCTATAGCACGCAATATGATCATTTATTACTAAAAGTGAAAGTGAAAGTGATTCAGTCATGTCTGACTCTTTGTGACCCCATGGACTATACGGTCCATGGAATTCTTCACACCAGAATACTGGAGTAGATAGCCTTTACCTTCTCCAGGGAATCTTCCTAACTCAGGGATGGAACCCAGGTCTCCCACACTGCAGGCTAATTCTGCAGCAGCTGAGACACAAGAGAAGCCCATTTACCACTAATGCACCTGTTAATTAACAATAGACAAGAATCTCTGTGTTCCAAGATCCTTAATATATGTGTATTCTTTGATCCATAGTAAAACACATCTAGAACCATATCTTAAGAACATAATGAGAGATGTGAAGTGATAGTAGCATTTTAAAACTCTTTATCAGTTTGTCCTTTATCATGGTAAAATATTGGATAAAATTTTACATTTCACAAACAGAAAAAGGGCTAAATGTACTTTGGCCTAGGCACATGATGGAAGGTAATGAAAATATATTGATACATAAAGTACCAAATGTTTAAAACAAAAAAAAGTGAAAAATATACTGTGTAGGACCCCATGACTCCCACTAGTTAAAGCGACTCACTTGAATGACTCAGACAACTGAACAGGTTATGAAACGTTCATTACAAAGGATACAGTGAAGCAGCAGCAAGAATAATATTGTATTACCTTGCTACGACTGCCATAACAAAATGCTGTAAACTAGGTGACTTAAACAATAGAATTTATTTTCTCACAGCTCTGGAAGTAGGAAGTTCAAGATCAAAGTGCAGCCAAAGTTTGTTTTCCCTAGTCTCTTTCATTGCCTTGCCAACAGCTATATTCTCCAGATGCCTTCGTGGAGCTATTTTTGCTGTGTGCACACACCCTAGTGTCTATTTTACTTCTTATGTCCTTATATTGGCCTTGCTGGTTTAGGATTCATTCCCATAACCTTAATTAATGTTAGTTACACCTTTAAAGGCTTGTCTGGAGCATTTCATGAACAGAGGAGCCTGGTGGGCTACAGTCTATGGGGTCACAAAGAATTGGACACGACTGAGCGACTCACACACACACACACACACATCTTCAAGCGCAGCCACAGTCTAGGGTACTGAGGGTTAGGATTTTAACATATAAATTGTGAGGGACATGATTCAGTTCATAATACATGCATATTAGTTGAAGGTTTGAGAGCGTAGGCACAAGCTTTTTCTTCACATGTTTCACATGGATTCACTTGTCCCTCCAGTTGTAAATCGTTCCACTGGGGAAGCCCCCTTGGCTCTTAAGGGGCAGAGTTTCTAAAAGAGGCCTGAGAACACAGCTACAGGTGAACACCAAACCAGGTACTGGTTGCCTATCATGAATCTTAATGTATATTTTCAACAATGCTCAGAGCCTGGTACATCCTGGTCCACTGCTTCATATATACAGGAAATGCATTTTCATCAGTGATTATGTGAACGTTCCAGAACTTTCTTTCTCAGAGTTCAGCCAAGGGTCTCTACCATGGCTTAGGCATTACCACTGATAGGCAGGAACTGGAAAAAGCAGACCTGCTCTTATAAAATGTACAGGGTTTACTTTTTTTTTAATATTAAATATAGAAAGCTTTAAAATAGAGGATTAGAGAGAAGATTTACATTTTATAAAATATCCACAAGGTTTTCTATGGATGGTAAGATGATTTTTATGCTCCTATAATGTACTATCTAAATTTTCCATACAGGAGACAAATGCTTATTTAGAAAATATTAACATTTAAAATATTAAGTAAATGTTCAAAAATGGTAAAATATTAACATCCAACACCAAACTTCATAGATATTCTTTTTCTAGTCTACCTGTGTCTGAGGAATCTAGTGTCTTTCTCCTCCTTACAAGTCCCTTCAACATTTTTTTTTTTCCTTGACCTTTATCTATATGGTTCCCAATGATGCCTGGTCCTACCTGTCTTCAACAATTCCCTTTCATGTAAATCACAATCATGAGTAGCAACTGGTCTTATTTCCTTGATTTACATGAAGAGTTTTGCCTTCCCTAAAATGACTATTCTCACTAACACATCAGTATGCCTGAATCAGATTTAAAGATTATTTTATGAGTGAGAAACATTATATGGGAACATGAGTGTAATCAAAAGAGATAATCATTTGCTGCCCTATAGAAATGTACATTGAAGCGTGCATATTTGAGGAGGTATGCAGACTCCAGGCTTGTTTCTGCCACTTACCCTGTCCTAGCTCGGTGTAAATCACTGAGAAAAATAGAGCTAGTTTTGCCTCCTCTATTTCCTATTATTCCAACAAGGACTGACTCTTAAAATGAGGAGACAGGGAGAAAAGTGAATCCGCTCTCATGACAGCATCTGTGAATTGATTTAGCGATCAGGAAAGCCTGCTGCTTTTACTGAACTGGGGCTAGGAAAGGGTGCCATTGCCAATGTTAAAGGACTTTCATAATCCCACATCGCCTGTGTGCTAAAGTGCTAAAGGGACCCTTCAGTACAACACAGAGGTCAATAGGACCCTTACCTTGTCTGTCCATTCCCCTTCACTCCCCAGTATACATGGAATGCTCCAGTCTTGACAGATTTCCGTTCTCTGTGTGTTTCATCCTTTTCTGCGTTCTCTGATGTGTACAATGTTGTCTATAATTCCTTAGCATTCACTGAGTGCATTTCCCAAGTAAGGCCAGATGTTCTTTTCTCCATACAGACTTCTGCAGTATCTCCTACCCCTCGTCACAGTTAAGGAGGTCATCTTTGTGCACGCTTAGAAGGCACTGTCCTACTGCAGCATGAACATAACGCATTGCAAACCTATGTATTTTAGCTCCTAATAAATACTTGAGGTCCAGGACCTTGTTTTAGTATTTCCCAATCTCCAATGCCCAACACAGAGGTGGCTGTATACACTACATGCTGTAAGTGGTTAGTTACTCCATGAATACATGGAAGCAGGTTTACTTATAAATGTTCCGTCATGACAACTAACAGATGTCAAGCAATAAGCAAATAAAGATTCTGATGTCAGGACCAGATGATACAAAGGAGGCTTCTGAACTCCCCTCTTCCCATGGATATACTGAATGTGGATATACTGAATGCATATACTGAATCTACTGAACTTCCCTCTTCCCGTGGATATACAGCTACAAACAGAGCAGTTCCTTCTGAGAGAAAGCCTGGAAAACAGCTGAGTGCCTCCCTGACACTGAGCAAAAGAGAAAATATCCACAATGAAATGGGTGGGAAAGGCTGAAACACTCTCTTGCCATAAACGTTAACCCTGGCACAACACCATTAAATCAGGAGGGGAGCTCCAACTCCCAGCTGACCTCAGAGGATTGAAGGGTTTGGGCCATACATCCAGCACCTGAAGTTTTAAGAATCCCACCCAAGAAATGGTCACCCAAACCATCAGGCTCTAAAAGCCAACAGGTCTTATATTCTGAGCCCCACAGAAGCAGCTCTTAATGGACACGTAAGTACTCACAATGGCAATTCCTACTTGTGCTTAGGCCAGAGTGAGCAGACACCAATGGCCACTCCCCTCACCTTTTTTTTTCCTGAAAGGGGTTTGACTGCACGCTTTATAAATTGTGGCTTGAGGGTCCAGCTTCCAAAGGCTGTCTGATCTTCTCCAGCATCCTAGAGAGCTGATGGGCACTTCCTCTGCCTTCTCTCTTTGGCTCATATGACAATAAAACCAAGCCACTAGTGTCTCCCTGGAAAAAGCTTGTCCACACATCTAGAACCCTAACCCCTTTTTCCCCCCTTTGGAATATTTTATTTGAAAGCTTTACACAAATTCATTAAAAAATATTTTAAATATTCCTCAATTTTACTTTTTAATATGCTATAATTTAGTAATAATTTCATAATATATTTTGTACTATGCCCTATATACATGGGCTCATATTTCCTCCAGTTTACTGAGTGTGCAACAAAAGTACTATTTTTCATGTTCCTGTGCTATAATGTAAAAGAGATTGGGAAGCACTGCTTCAGGAGTGAACTGGGAGGACATTGTGCGTAAGGGCCAAGTCACTTCAGTCGTGTCTGACTCTTCGCGACCCCATAGACTGTAGCCTACCAGGTTCCTCTGTCCGTGAGATTCTCCAGGCAAGAATACTGGAGTGGGTCGCCATGCCCTCCTCCAGGGGATCTTCTCAAAGGGATCAAACCCATGTCTCTTGTGTCTCCCGCATTGGCAGATGGGTTCTTTACCACTAACGCCATCTGGGAAGCCTGGGAGAACATTATGCTAGGTGAAATGTGTCAGACACAGAAAGACAAATACTGTACTATCTCACTCAATTGTGAAATCTAAATAAGTCAAACTCACAGAAGCACAGAATTGAATGGTAGTTGTTAGGGGTTAAGGGGTAGGAAAAATGGAGAGATACTGATCATAGAGCAAAAAATGTCATTATGCAAGACAAGTTTAGAAAATCGAATGCACAGTATGGTGACTATGCTGCAGAGAAGAACCAATTCTGACTCCATGCTGGAACTGTTTCTTTGATTTGCTTTTTGTTGCTGTTGTTACAATTATACATAATTGCCTGTCTCAGAGGACTCTGCTCCTCTGCCTGACTGTTAGACTAACATGTCTTTTTTCAGTTCACAGGGAGATAGTCTGACCCTGCTCATCTATGAAAAGAGATTAACGTCCCTTCTAAACACTGGCCACTCCCAGAGATGGAGATGTTTTGCAAGACTGATGGTCCCTTTTACTTTATTTCCTCACTGCCTCTCTCTCTGTATTCTACCTTTGACTTTAGTTCTTCGCCTCCCTCCACCTCTGCGTTCTATAAAAGAATCTGGCATCCAGACACTGACAAGATGGTTATTTAGAGACATCAGTCTGCCGTCTTCTCGGTCTGCTGGCTTTACCAATAAAGTCATATTCCTTGCCTCAGCATCTCATTTCTAGGATTCATTGACCTGTCCTGAGGTGAGCAGAGCAACTATAACCAAAGAATACTGTATGAGATACAGGGTCTCTGATATCTATGATGGATTGGTCCCAGGACCCTCTTAGAAACTAAACTTTGAGGATGCTCAAGTTCCTCATACAAAATGGCATAGTACTGCATATAATCAGTGCACATTTTCCTGTATATATATATACAGGAAAAAAAAATATATATATATAAAAGCTTTAAAGTTTTTATTTTGCCAACTTGAAAAATAATCACATGTTATTTGTATATGTGTGGAAGTGAACCACATATTTTGTTTTATAGTTTCCCCTCTTACTTAATACACATTGGCCAATGTTCAAATGGGCTTCCTTTACCCCCCGTTTACTTCTGTTATTGATCAACTTTCTCTGCATATGTGTTTTCCTGAAACAGTACCCCAGCCTTTACAGTTGGCAACCAAGGCTGCAACTTCAAAATCACTTAGCTCTGAAAGGCAAGGAGGCTCACATTCACAAGTCCTGTGGGACATTATCAAACAAAGAAGCAGTTGTTAGCAGATACAAAGCAACCCGCATAGGTATATACCAGGAATTAGCACTGAAGGAGCAGGCGAAACTCCCATATTCCAGTTTCTCCCTAGAAAGGGCTTATTTTCCAAGCTTAATGATAAAACTTCTGGTCTGTCTGCATCTAGGTGCTGACTACAGCATTCCCCTTTGGACCACTAGCAGATCTTGGCACAGTTCAACTACTAGGCATTACTACGAAAAAGGATGCTTGGAAAATCAAAAGATTTGAGAAACAACTAGGAGTTTGAACTGAGTCAACTAACAAGGACTATTTCCTGTAAGATCCCAGTGTCAAGACTGAGAATGGTGGCTGCTTTATCTAATGCACAGAAACAGAGAGTCATGGAAAATGAAGGAACTGGGGACTACAAGGCACGAAATAAATCTGCAGAAACTAACCTTAATGAATCGGGGATTAAGCGATTTACATTGTGAAATGGAATGCTCCTGCCATATAAGTAAACAAGGAGGTCACAATTATTAGTGACTGCAGCCCACCAATGGGAGCTGGTGATTTCTGAGGGAGCTCAGGAAGGAGAAGAATGCCTGCTTTTCAGCAGCCATCAGAGGGCATCCACTCTCCGGAGTCCTGAGGAAAGGAAGCCCAGGATGTGAAAACACAGGACACTAGCCCAGATAGCTGAGGTGCATATGAAAAGAAATATTTCAGTGAGCCAGACTCTTTCATCTCCCATACACAGAAAACCACTAAATGCCTTAACTTAGGTTATCTGGTTTCCTTTAATCAACAATAATCTTTGGGTGTTCAGACTACCTGTTTATACTGGTCTAAAGTGTCACCATACTTTGGACCAGATAAATATTCCATCCAAAAGCAGCAGAAAAAGAAAAAAATATTTAAGTATAGCTGGAGCAGGATGATATGTTAGGTCACAAAATAAGTCATAAAATTTAAAAACACTGAAATCATATCAGACACATTTCTGCCCACATGTTCATAGTATGAAACTAGAAATCAAATACAAGAAGGCAAACAGAAAATTCACAAAGTGTGTAACTTAAATGGCATGTTCCTGAACAACTAATAGGTCAAAGAAAACAAAAATCTAAAAATACCATTAGACAAATTAAATTGGAAACTCAACATACCAAAAAATATTTTATGCACCCAAGGTATACAATAGCTCTGAGAGGAAAGGAAAAGGAAAGATCACAATAAACAGCTTGTTTACAAAGCAAGAAAGATGGGCTCAGTGCAGGAGCCATGGGTTTGATCCCTGATCTAGGAAGATCCCACATGCTGTGGAGCAACTAAGCTGGTGTGCCCCAACTATTGATCCTGTGCTCTAGAGCCCAGGAGCCACAACCTCGGAAGCCTCAGCACCCTGGAGCCTGTGCTCGGCAACAAGATAAGTCACAGCAATGAGAGGCCCACCCACCATGGCTAGAGAGGGGCCCACATAGCAACCAAGACCCAGCCCAGCCAAAATAAATACATAAGTAAAATTAAAAAAAAAAAATTAGAAGGCATTCTAGACCCAAAATAAGTGAGAAGGGAATAACAAAGATCAAATGCAAAATGAAATGAAATGGAGACAAGAAAATCAACAGAAAAGGTTCACAAACCTAAGAGGTGTCTTCCCCCCCCCCCCTCTAAAAGATAATTCTAATAGGGAAAACTTTATCTAGATTTACCAGGGGGTGAGGGAAGAGAAGATTCAAATTAATAAAATTTTAAATGAAAGAGGACATTATAAGAAAACTACAAAATACCAAGGTTCCTAAAGAAAACTATGGACAATTACTTGCCTCAAGATTGGATAACCTAGAAGAACTGGATGAATTCTTTGAAATGTACAGCTAATGAGACTTAATGATAAAGAAATACAAAATTTGAAAAGAACAATGACAAGTAGAGAGATTGAATCAGTAAACAAAACTTCCCAACAAAGAAAACACAGGATCAGATGGACTCACTAGTGAATACTACTGAATATTTAAAAAAACTGATATCAATCCTCCTCACAGATTTCCAGAAAAGTAGAAGAAATAGAAGTGGGAACACTTCCAAACTTGTTTCATGAGGCCAACATTATACTAATGCTAAAGCCAGCCAAGGACCATACAAGACAAGATTACCGTCCATTATCCTAGATGGACACTGATGCAAAATTCTTCAACAAGATATTAGCAAGCAAAATAAACAAGGAATTAAAATGATCATACACCATGATCAAGTGGAGTTTGTTTCAGGGAAACAAAGATGGTTCACAACCCACAAATCAATAATGGTGACATACCACTTTAACAAAATGTAGGAAAATAATCATATAATCTAACTAAGTGCAGAAAAAAAAAAAAAACTTTTCCTTTTCAATATCCTTTTGTGATAAAAAAAAAATCTTTGAGTACAGAGGGAACAAAGTTCAATGTAGTAAAGAACATATATGATAAGCCTAGAGCTAACAGCACATACAACAGTGAAAAGATAAACACTTTTTTTTATAAACTCAAGACAAGACAAGGATGTCCACTCTTACAACTTTTAATCAGCATAGTACTGAAAGATCTAGTCAAGCATATAGGCAAGAAAAAAAAAAAGCCAAATAGGAATGAAAAGCAAATTTTTTTGCATATGACATGATTTATTATATTGAAAACTAGACTACACCAAAAGCCTGTTAGAACTAATAAATGAATTCAGTAAAGTTGCAGTATACAAAGTCACCTTATAAAAATCAGTTGTGTTTCTAGTCACTAACAATAAACCATCTAAAACTGAAATTGTAAAAGCAATCTCATTTATAATAATTTCAAAAAATAAATACTTAGCAATAAATTTAATCAAGGAGGTTAAAGATCTATGCACTGAAAGCTATAAAATACTGATGAGTGTAACTGAACAAAATACATACAAATGGAAATGTATCTTATGTTCAGGAGGTTGTAAGAATTAATACTGTTAAAAGTCCATACTACCCAAAATGATCTGCAGCTGAAATATAATTTCTGCCAAAATTCCAAACTCATTTTCCACAGAGTAAGTAATTCTAAAATTAATATGAACTACAGAGAACCTTGAATACCAAAAGCAATCCCGAGAAAGAAGAAAAAAGCTGGTGGCATCACATTTCTTGATTTCAAACAGTATTACAGAGCAGTAATAAGCAAAACAGTAAGGCACTGACATTAAATAGATATGTATAACAAAGCAGTGGCATAGAATAGAGAGCCTAGACATTCACCTATGAAAATATATTCAATTAGGTTTAGACAAAGGAGGCAAAAGCATATAATGGGGGAAAGATAGCCTCTTTATTAAATGGTGCTGGGAAAACTAGATAACCATATGCAAAGAACTAAGTTGGTTTCCTATCTTACGTGTGAAAATGAACTCAATATGGATTAAAGGCTTGATTGTAAGACATGAGTGCATGCCTGCTAAATTACTTCATTTGTGTCTGACTCTTAGCAACCCAATGGACGGTAGCCTGACAGGGTCCTCTGTCCATGGGATTCTCCAGGCAGGAATACTGGAGTGGGTTGCTATGCTCTCCTGCAGGGGATCTTCCCGACCCAGGGATTAAACCCATGTCTCCTGTAGTTTCTGCATTGCAGGAGGATTCTTTAACCATTGAGCCACTGGGAAGGCCCCTGAATGTAAGACATAAAGCCATAAATAGTGAAAGTCGCTCAGGCGTGTCCAACTCTTTGCAACCTATGGACTATACAGTCCATTGGAGTCTCAAGGCTAGAATACTGGAATGGGTAGCTTTTTTCCTCTCCAGGGGATCTTCCCACCCCAGGGATCAAAACCAGGTCTCCCACATTGCAGGCAGATTCTTTACCAGCTTAGCCACAAGGGAAGCCCAAAACCATAAATATAAAACCCCTCAAAAGAAATATGCAGAGTAAGTTCTGTGACCTTCTTGGCAATGATTTTTTGCATTTCCCATGAAGAAAACTCAACACGTGAAATTATAAACACATATATTATCAAATTAAAACGCTTCTACACAGTGAAGAAAATCATTAATAACATTAAAGACAACCTATGGAATGAAGGGAAATATTCAGTGGGATTTGCATTCAGTACAACCAGAGGTTGGAGACTCCGCTCTTAAAGGGTGCACCCAAATTCTCACACACTCTAATATGCAGGACAGAAGCAATAATTTGAAAGAGCCTGGGTCAGACACTCCTGCTGATCTTGAGAGCTTCCTAGAGAGGCAGGGGGAAATTAGAGTCACTCTGGGGACAAAGACGCTGGTGACAGCCATATGCGGGAGCTCAATGTATCATGAGGACACTGGTGCTGGCAAACGCCCTTTTGGAATCCTATTTCTACGGTATCAGTCCTGGACATGGCTTTCCCCTACTTGCACCCGGCAGTCTCTGCATTAGACAAGGCCTGGCAGTCAACTGGGTCAGGCAAAGTCACACCTCCAGCACTCCTTCAGTAGCTGTTCCCGCCAAAACAAAGGCTCACATAACTCATAAAAGGGAACCCCTCGAACAAACAACTCAGGTGAACAGCAGGAATCAGAATAGGAATAACTGACATGGAGGCTACAAAAATAGAAAATATCACTGAAATGAAAAGCCAACTCTTTAAAAACTCAACAACTGATAAACCATTAGCCAGACTCATCAAGTGAAAGACAGAGGGTTCAAATGAAATAAAAAGAAATCAAATCTGATGCCACAGAAGTGGCTTATAAGAGATTATTACAAGCAACCATATGTCAATACACTGGACAACCTAGAAGAATTGGACAAATTCCTAGAAATGTACAATCGCTTACAATGAATCAGGAAAAAATAGAAAATAGGAACAGGCCAATTACCTGTAATGAATTTAGATAATAAAGAAAAGAATCTCCCAACAAACAGAAGTTCAGAAGCAATTGTATCCCTGGTGAATTCTACAAAATGTCTAAAGAGTAGTTATGTCTATCATTCTCAAGTTATTCAAAAAACAGTACAGGAAGCATCACTTCCAAACTCATCCCATGAATCCAGCATCACCCAGATTCTCAACTGGAGAAAGTGGCCATGAAAGAAGAAAACTATGGGGCAAATTATTAATGAGCAGAGAAACAATTATCCATAACAAAATATTAGCAATTCAAATCCAGCAGTACATTAAAAGGACCATATACCATGATAAAATGTGATTTAATCTGAAAGATTCAGGTATTGTTCAGTGGAAAAACAAAGTCAATGTGACAAACCACATACATACGATCCTCTGAATAGTTGTAGTAAAAACTTTTGACAAAATTTATGATTAATGTATATTAAAAATTTTTTGCCCCACAAACTGAGTACAAAAGGAACATAACCAACATAACAAAGAACATACAGGACAAGCCCACCACAACACTACATTTAATAGTGAAAAACTGAAAGCATTTCTTCTAAAATAAGAACAAGACAACTGGGCTCACTTTCACCAGTCTTATTCAACATAGTAGTAGGAGTTGTAGCCACAGCAATCAGATAAGAAAAAAGGAATGCAAGTTAGAAAGGAAGAAGTAAAACTGCCATTATTTGTATATGATATTATATCATATCTAGCAAATTATAAAAAGGCCACTCAAAATTATTAGAACTCACCAATGAATTTGTAATATCACAGGATACAAAATTAATATACAAAATACCTTGCATTTCTATACACTAATGACATATTATTTAAAAGAAAATTTAAGAAGACAATCCTATTTAAAATCACATAATAAAGTAACTAAGTTGGTTAAAGATCTGCACTCAGAAAATTTTAAGACACTGATAAAAGAAATTGAAGACAACAAAAATAAATGGAAAGATGCATTGTGCTCATGGATTGGAAGAATTAATACTGTTAAAATGACCATACTATCCAAAACAATCTACAGATTCAACACCTATCAAAATACCAGTGAAGTTTTTTCACAGAACTAGAACTAACAATTCTAAAATTTGTATGGAGACACAAAAGACTCAAACTGCCAAATAACCTTGAGAAAAGAAAAGAACAAATCTGGATTTTTTATGTATCCTCATTTCAAAATATACTACAAAGCTACAATAGCCAAAGTAATATGGTACTGCCTCAAAAACAAACACAGATCAGGGAAACAGAAAAGAGAACCCAGAAATGAGCTTACACTTACATGGTCAATTGATTAATGGTGAAGAAGTGAACAACATACAATGGGGGAAATGTTAGCCTCTTGAACAAATGATGTTGGAGAAATTGGACAGGTGCATATAAAATATGGATAATTAAAAATCAGATCAAAATGAACCAATGACTTAAATGAAAGACCTGAAACCACAAAACTTCTTAGAAGAAAACATAGGTGCAATGTTACAGATCTCAGCAATATTTTTCTGGATATGTCTCCTCAGGCAAGGCAAGCAACTCTAAAAATAAGTAAATGAGATTACATCAAATTAAAAGCTTTTGCACAGTGAAGGAAATTATCAAAAAAATGAAAATGCTGCCTACTTACTGAAGAAAGATATTTGCAAATGGTTTATCCAGTCAAAGGTTAGTATCTAAAATATACAATGAACACATACAATGTAACATCAAAAAGAAAAACAACCCAATTATAAAATAGTCATAGGAGCTGAATAGAAATTTTTCCATAGAAGATATACAGCTGGCCAACAGACATGAAAAAATACTCAACATCACTAAGCATGAAGGAAATACACATCAAAGCCACAATAAGGTATTATTGCACACCTGTCAGAATTGCTATTGTCCAAAAGATAAGACATACCACGTGCTAGCACAGATGTGAGCAAAAGGGAACTCTCCTACATTGTTGGTGGTAATGGGTTCAACCACTACGGGAAACAGCATGGAGTTTCCTCAGAAAGTTAAAAATAGAACTACCATGCGACCCATCAATTCCACTCCTGGATATATATCTGAAAAAACAAAAACACTAATTTGGAAAGGTATATGCATCCCTTTGTAAATCACAACATTACTTACAGTAGTAAAGATATGTAAGCAATCTAAGAGTTCACTGATGACGGAAGGATAAAGATGTGGGGAGTGTGTATACACACACACTTAGTGATATTGCTTAGCCATATTACAAATATTACTTAGCCATGAAACCAATAGGGCTCTGCCATTTGCAACAGTGATGAACCCGGAGGCTGCAATGCCAAGTGAAATAAACCAGAGAGAAAGATACATATCATATGATTTCACTTATATTTTATGAGGAATATAAAAAAAATAAAAGAAATGAACAAACATAACCAAACAGAAACAGACCTAGATATAGAGAACAAGAAAGAAAAAGGGTAACAAGTAAGTGATGTAGATTAAGAGGTACAAACTTTGAGTTACAAAGTAAATGAGTCAGGGGGATAAGAATCAGAGTGCAGATAATATAGTCAACAGTAACATATCTCTGTATGGGGACAGATGGTAACTAGAGTTGTAGTGGTGGTCATTTTGAAATGAATAGAAATATTGAATCACTCTGCCATGTACCAGGGATAACATAGTATTTTGTGCCCATTATACTTCAAAAACAAGCTCAGAACAATAGATCAGATTTCTAGTTACTGCAGGCAATAGGTAGGGAGAGGGGAAATTGCATGAAAGGAGTGAAATGCACAGCTTCCACTTTTTAGATGAATAAGTACTAGGGACATAATGTACAACAAAATAAATATACTTCACAGTGCTATATGTTATATGTGAAAGTTGTTAGGAAAGTATTAATAAATCCTAAGAATTCTCATCACAAGGAAAATATTTTCTTTTTTTTTTTCCTTTTAAATCTATGTAAGAAGATTGATGTTCACTAAACTTCTGGCTAGAATGGTGGCTGCGTGCAAATTGGAAGTGGTCAAATAGGAGATGGCAAGAGTGAACATCGACATTTTAGGAATCAGTGAACTAAAATGGACTGGAATGGGATGACCATTATATCTACTACTGTGGGCAAGAATTCCTTAGAAGAAATGGAGTAGTCATCATAGTCAACAAGAGTCCAAAATGCAGTACTTGGATGCAATCTCAAAATGATTGAACAGAATGATCTCTGTTCATTTCCAAGGCAAACCATTCAATATCACAGCAATTCAAGTGTATGCCCCAACCAGTAATGCTGAAGAAGCTGAAGTTGAACAGTTCTATGAAGACCTACAAGACCTTCTAGAATTAACAGCCAAAAAAGATGTCCTTTTCATTGTAGGGGACTGGAATGCAAAACATGGATGAACCTGAAGGACATTATGCTAAGTGCAGAAAGGCAGCCAAGGAATGATAAATACTGCATGAAATCACTTATAAGTGGAATCTTAAAAAAAGAGAAGAAGAAAAACAAACCATAGAAACAGAGCATGGAATAGATGTTGCACTGGCTGGTAGGTGGTAGAAATAGGGAGAATTTGGGAAAACTACAGTTGATAATATTGTACTGTATAACAAAATTGCCAAGAGAGTAAAACTTAAGTATTTTCATCATAAAGAAATGTAAACATTTTAAATGAAAGACATGTAAATATTTTAGGGATTTTTTTTTTTTCTAATTGAATTCACTGGGGTAGCTGAAGTTCCTCAAAACATAGAATAACTATCTTCCTTCAACTTGCTAGGAGCTCAAATAAGCGAACAGAGCACCAAACTTTGCTCATTTCACAGAATGAGGCCTCTGTCCTTCTTCATTAACTACCTCTTTTTCTCCTGTGAAACTCAAGTGCTTTTTGTAAATCACACAAGAGAAGAGTGAAAATGAGAGTAAACATTGCTTTGGAGACCAGCTTCTGTGCCATTAACCTTTTAGTTTTGGTAAAATATGTTCATTAAACAGTACCTGCCTATCTTCCCTTCTCCCCTTCACTCACACCACCCAAAAATATTAAACAAAGGAATGAAAATAATTTATCTTCTCAAAAATCACTCCAGCTTTCACAACAATATAATAGACTGTCCATGGAAAATTTCAAGAAATAGCTAATATTATTCAATCAACAACATAAACAGATTGCTACTTCCAAAGAAAAATATGTCTAAAAATAAAATAGCTTAAGAAGGGGCAGAAATTATTAATATAAATATATTTTTAAGCAGACTATTCTACTGAAATAATTTTTCCATTATCACATTTTTAAATACATTTTTTTCAAAATCTTATTCAATCTAATAAAAATACCACATTTCATTAAAACAGATGCTCATGCAGGTTAGTAAATGAAACAATGAAAATTATTTTTCTTAAGAACTGAAAACAAAAACAAGAATCTACCTCTTACAAATAGAAAAAAGTTTAATTGGTAAAAGAATATTCTCCTGTATTTTACAGATGAAAATATCTGCTTTTAAATAAATCAAACCTCTCAGACCAAAAAGGAATAATCTTTACCAAATAAATATGTAAGCTGTAATTTATGTCTTAAATGCATAATGGAAACAACAGTAGAGATTCAAATTTAGGTGATTCCCGAAAAGTGTCAGACCCCAAATTTTGTCCCAGAAACTTGGAATTATTCCTTTCCTTTATCATATATTCTTCTAAATGTGATAAGATATGCAGGGGAAGAAAACTGTTCTCAAGCCAACATAGAATAACATTACACATTGTTTTACAGTATTACTTTTTTCTACTAAAATGATACAGTATGTAATGACCAGGAAACTGGGGATTAGAGTTTTTAGTATTTAATCAAACAAATAAATCTAATGGCTTATAGTGAAAATATAAAAATATCTTAAGGATAATTATCTCTGGGTACTCAACTACCTTTCAGGTTTCTTCTAAACGTAACTTATATTCTAGTCAACCAGTAATCAGAAAATATCTTTGTTATTAATTGTCTTATTATATTATTTTTTCTTAGATGCATAATATTCACCTATCTATATGTATTTATTTTCAAACCACTTAGTTGAGGTATTATATTTTATGTACCTAGGATTCACAGCCAGGTTTCTTTAATCAAAAACAGAAGTTATACATATGCCTGCTAAGGATTTTATTTTAGGTAGAATAAAATTGGGACAAAATAATTTAAAAGGAGTGCATCAAGGCTGTATATTGTCACCCTGTTCATTTATATGCTGACTGTATCATGAGAAACACTGAGCTGGAGGAAGCACAATCTGGAATCAAGATAGCTGGGAGAAATATAAATAACCTCAGACACACAGATGATACCACCTTTATGGCAAAAGCAAGGAAATAAAGAGCCTCTTTATGAAAGTGAAAGAGGAGAGTAAAAAAGTTGGCTTAAAACATAACACTCAGAAAACTAAGATCAGAGCATCTGGTCCCATCACTTCATGGTAAATAGATGGGGAAACAGTGGAAACAGTGATAGACTTTATTTTGGGGGGCTCCAATCACTGTAGATGGTGAGTGCAGCCATGAAATAAAAAGACGTTTGCTCCTTGGAAGAAAAGTTATGACCAACCTAGACAGCATATTAAAAAGCAGAGACATTACTTTGCCAACAAATGTCTGTCTAGTCAAGGCTATGGTTTTTCCAGTAGTCATGTATGGATGTGAGAGTTGGACTATAAAGGAGGCTGAGCACTGAATAATTGGTGCCTTTGAACTGTGGTGTTGGAGAAGACTCTTGAGAGTCCCTTGGACTGCAAGGAGATCCAGTCAGACCATCCTAAAGGAGATCAGTCCTGGGTGTTCATTGGAAGGACTGATGCTGAAGCTGAAACTCCAATATTTTGGCTACCTGATGTGAAGAACTGACTCACTAGAAAAGACCCTGATGCTGGGAAAGATTGAGGGCAGGAGGAGAAGGGGACGACAGAGGATGAGATGGTTAGATGGCATCACCGATGCAATAGACATGAGTTTGAGTAACCTCTGGGAGTTGGTGATGGACAGGGAAGCCTGGCGTGCTGCAGTACAAGGGGTTGCAAAGAGTCGGACACGACTGAGTGACTGAACTGAACTGAACTGAGAGTAGTCTCTTCATTTATCTAATATTTCAAAATACTAGTTGTCTCTTACATTGAGATAATCCTTCTAGGCATTTTTACTTTAATTCTAGATTCAATATGACAACCTTAAATAGTTAAAAATGAACTATGGAAATAAAACACAGAGAATCTAAATTTAATTAACAACATAAGCTAGAGATAGATAAGCTACAAATTTTAATTGAGATTCTACAAACTGTGGAAAAAACATTAGAAGAACAGATCTCAGGTCACAAAATGAATATATGAAGAATTTATAAATATGTGACTTCTAAACTAATAGAGACAAAATATGGTCATACTTCATATATTAAAAAAAGAAAGAAAGAAAAAAAATTAAAAAAAGACAAAAAATGGTGAATTTTATATATTTATTCAGCTTATACATAATTCAAAGAGATCCAGTTTCTACTCTTTTTAGAGAATTAGATACACTAATTTTCAAATTAAAGATGCATATTTACATTTTGTAACCAGATAAATATATAGACCAGAAAGCTGGACAAAGTTTTGTGTGTGTGTTTGTGTATGTGTGTGTGCATATAAATACACACATATACATATAAGATGTATTACATATATATTAAAGATTGTATATATTATAAAGATTATGTCTATATCTATCTATACGGTAGTCTGCCAGGCTCCTCTTGCCCATGGAATTCTCAAGGCAGAATACTAGATGGGTAGCCACTCCCTACTGCAGGGAATCTTCCCAAACCAGGGATCCAGCGCAGGTCCCCCCAATTCGTTAACATCTGAGCGGCCATGGGAGCCCAAGAATACTGGGGTGGGTCGCCTATCTCTCCTCCAGGGGTCTTCCCAACCCTGGAATCAAAAAGGGCTTCTTGCGTGGCAGATGGATTTTTTGCCAGCTGAGCTACCAGGGAACCTTTATACACACAGACAGAGACTCACATGAAGAGAGAAAGCTCACTTACAAACAATGCAAGCCTCTTTTCCATCTCAAACAATGATAAAATCTGGAACATCAATGTTTCTCAAGAATGATGCCAGGTTCATAAAGAATAGAGGCAAGCTTAGGCAAGCAAGTTTTAGCAAATGAATTCTGGAGATTATAGAAATCCGATAACAATTCAAGCCATGTGTGATTTCTTACAACAGAAGAGGGAAGACCAAATGGGAAATTGTTTTAGTTGTACTAAGCACTCTCATTATTAGTAGGCTTTCTCAAAATTAGTAAGTTCATATGCTAGTTTTACCTTTCAGGCCTTAAATTAGCTTTTCTTTCATAAAGAACAAGTGATTCCAGAATATTTGCATTGCCTTATCAATTATCATTAATACCTGTATACATATCTGAATGTTTCAATATTTTAAAATAATGTAAAATATACTATATAAAAATATACTGTACTATATATTATACAAAGGAAAAGAAAATTAAGCTTCTCCCTTATCTTGCCATCCCCTAATTTAGTGCATATTAGAAATAACAATGCATGAAACATCCTATCTGGTCCAAAAAAAGGCGAAGCTGGGTAATTTTTCCCCCATGGCCCTTCATTATTATTTGACAAAGCAGGATACTTATGAAGTCTTTCAATCAAAACCCTGTGGAGTAAACACTGCAAAGCTAGTTGTGATTTAACATTTTCCTCTGGGTTCTTTTGCAATGATCTTACTCCTAAATTTGGATCTTCCCTTTCTACTTTGTAAAGGTATTCTCACATATATATTTTGGAAGCAATTTTATGAAACGAGTTGCCAGTCCAGGTTCGATGCACGATACTGGATGCCTGGGGCTGGTGCACTGGGACGACCCAGAGGGATGGTATGGGGAGGAAGGAGGGAGGAGGGTTCAGGATGGGGAACACATGTATACCTGTGGCGGGTCCATTTCGATATTTGGCAAAACTAATATAATATTGTAAAGTTTAAAAATAAAATTAAAAAAAAGGAAGCAATTTTATAAACTAATATTTTATTAGTGTTTTAAAATTTTATATTCTTTGTTAAATTGAAAGATTTAAGATAAACTGATTGGGTCATTAACTTAAAAATTGATCTCTTTTTTAAAATACCATACATGTCATGTAAATATACTTGCAGTCCAATGCTCAACATACAGTTGGTGAATTAGTCACTAAATCATGTCTGACTCTTGCAACCCTATAGATTGTAGCCCACCAGGCTCCTCTGTCCATGATATTCTCCAGGCGAGAATACTGGAGTGGGCTGCCATTCCCTTCTCCACAACATACAGCTGATGTCCAATAAATATCCATTAAATGAATGAAGACTCATTCTGCTAACACTGTTTGGCTTGCTTTTGTATCAATGTGTGTTGCTCTTTAGTTTATTTGTTTGGATCCAGAGCACTTCTGTGCTTCACAAGATGTGGATTGTTAGGCTTCAGTGGCCCTAATCTTTGGCAATAGCCTCAGAGACTCAAGATGAAAAGTAACTATAAAGTCACATATTTCTCAAAAGTCCTTATTTACTTTTTAATTGCCCATTGTTCTCAGTATTTATTCACATTTAAGGGAGTTGGAGGAAAAAAAAAAGTGTTGTAGATCAGATTTTTGTTTCAAACTGTCATAACTGTTTATCCTTAAAAATCCATGTGTGCTAAATAGCTTCACTCATGTCCGACTCTTTGTGATCCCATAGACTGTCGCCCACCAGGCTCCTCTGTCCATGGTATTCTCCAGGCAAGACTATTGGAGTGGGTTGTCATTTCCCACTCCAGGGGATCTTCCCTACCCAGGGATCAAACTTGCATCTCTTAATTCTTCTGCATTGGTAGGCAGGTTCTTTACCACTAGCACCGCCTGGACTAGGACATATATTCAATATTTTATGAAGAAACTAAAGAATAGCAAATAAATATCTGTCAAAAGCATGCAAGTCTCTAAATCATGTAGGAAGTTCTTATAATAACTTATCTTCCATATGGATATTATATTCCATGTTAAGATTATTGATGTTTCATAAACAGGCCTTTAAAAAAATAAGCACTAGAGAATATAAGCAGATATGTCTCTATTTCCCTTTTCCTAAATTTTGTTTCCATCCCTGTCTCTGTTAGCTTGTCTTCTGAAACAGTTCCAAGATCAACTCAGTTGTAAATCAAGGGATTTCTTTCCCTTCAGAAATAATGGGTGATTGATAATTTATTAAGTAACTATTTTAAAGTGTTTTGAAAATCTGAAAGTATTAAGAAGATGCTGAGTCACCGGCTCTTTTATTATGTATTCTCTTTCTTTTTAAACACAAAAGTACTGAGTAACAACAGTTCATACTCTTGAAGTAAAAATAATTAGACACCCACCTAGGACTACTACCCATTATTTGACTTTGCTTTTGAAATGCAATGTGACACAAAAGTTTAATGTGTTCCTTTCTGAAAACATTGTTTTTTCCCACTGAAGTGTCTTCCCAGAGTCCTTACAGGCTACCTAAGATTGCATTAAAGTCCTGTGACAAAGATAAATGACGTTCCTGCACAAGGTAATACAAGACCAATTAGCAACATATAAAATATAAATATGATCATAAAGACATTAAAATAGAGCCTTTAGGAGAAGTAGGTCAATGGCAAATTTTGAAAATAAATGAGATTTACAAGGTTAAATATCCCAGAGGGCTATGAAATAATAATTTAGAAGAAAGTACCATATATTATATTTTTAAAGTTGTATTTTATAACAGAATTTGATCAACTACAAACAGATGCCCTCCAAATCCTAAAGTTCTAAATTAGGCTTATCATTTTTAATTTTTTCATACCTCTCCACTAAAACCCAACACAACTCTCAACACTCTTCAGTTTCAGAAATTTAACTTGCTAAAAAAAAAATGAGTAATGCACTTCATTCTCTCCCTCTTAACGATACTTACTGTTTTCACAAGTCTATTTTTCCTCCTCAGGAAAAAAATGTGCATTTGTACACTGTTTCCCAAGTTGTGCTCCTTTATGTACATTTATTATCATCTAAGAGATGTTGTCCCAGCTCTTAGAAGAATTAATCTTTTCCACTTTCTCTTCCTTTCCCACTCTCCGTCTCACGCTTGTTTAAAATTTTTATTTCTTCCCATTATAAATACAAAAGGATGGTCCATACTTAATCTTCCCCATTCCTCGTGTTATTAGCACCTCTGCAAGAACTATCACAGAACTTAAGCTATCACCTCTGCATTAAAAGTGAGAATTAAAAGTACTCACCTTCTTTAAAAAAAAAAAAAAAATCCACTGTCAGCTTTGAAACAATGGACACACTTCTTTCTACCTTCAAGATTCAACCAATTCCTTTCAGGGATACTCCTGCATTGAAAGTGTTTTAATTGCTAAACTCAAAGGCTCCTAAAATCTTACATAAGAAGAGATCTTTGCTTTGCACAGTAAAACTGTACCAGAAAATTATGAGTCTTTCTTGATTCAGCAAGCAATACTCTCAGCTTTTATATTCAGAACTTTGCACATTTTTACTTTTCTTGAATAAATATCTAGAATTTCAGTGTCTGGGTCACATGAAGAATGTATGGTTATATAAGGAACATCTACTGGTTACAGCCTCCATCATTAGTAACATTTTTCCATGCAGATCTCGACTGGAATATTTCCATAGCCTTCCATCCTTGTCTCCCTGCTCATTGTGCTCAGTTGTTCAGTTGTGTGCAACACATTGCAAGCCCCTGGTCTGTAACCTGCCAGGCTTCTCTGCCCATGGAATTTTCCAGGCCTGAATACTGGAGTGGGTTGCCATTTCCTCTTCCAGGAGATCTTCCTGATTCAGGAGTTGAACTCAAGTCTTGTGCATCTCCTGCACTGGCAAACTGATGCTTTGCCACTCGGCCACATGGGAAGACCCCTTGTCTCCCTATTGACCACCAAAAACACAGTAGTGTGTTTTTTTGTTGTTGTTGTTGTTTTTTTAATCAGAATCAGATTATGCCATCCCCCTGTTCAGGACACTTCAATAAGTTTCCATCATTCTTATAATAAAATCTGAAGTTCCCATCATAGGTCCTTGGTTATCTCTAAAAACTAGCAATATTCTCCAGTCACAATTGCTTGCTCTTTCTCAAACCTGTCAAGTACGTCACAAATTCAGGACCTTTAACCTGCCGTTCCCTCTGCCTAAGTATACTTCCTCAAGTATTCTTACAGCTTCTTTTTGTCCTCCTCAAATTGCTTTTTAAATTAAACCTGTCAGATAGTTTGATCTAAACAAACCAACTTTAAGAACATACAGTTTAGTCTTTAGCTGTGTTTCTTTTATTTATAGCATTTCCTGCTTGCTAACATATTATACATGAGTTTGTTGGTTTACTATCTGCCATTACCACTAGGATTTGAGTTCCAGGAGGTGAAGGATATTTCCTTTATTCATTTTTTACACTGTGTTTCTCTACTACCTAGACTAATACTTTGCAAACAGTAGGAATCACATTTGTTGTGATAACCTATCCTATCTTTTCTCTCACTTGTTTCTGAATCACCACAGGCTTCACCGAAGGAGGCAGGAAATAGAAAACGTATAAAATGCTATTATAAAACTCAATCCAGTACCTCAAAATATGTTTCCATCTTTTTCTTATCACATTCTCATTTTCTCTATATTCAATTAATAGCATTTATAAATCAGCTTTGCAACTGGCTCAAGTCCTTAGTCTTTGTTCCTTTCAGTTAAATTACCTAATAAGTCCCAAATTGTGATGAGCTCAATATATTGCATCTTCCATACTGACCTCTGATCGGGTGAGCCCTGTCTCTGAGAATCATACATTCATATTAGTGTCCAGAAAAAAAAAAAAAAACAAAAACAAAACTTCAAGAACTTTAAGGTCAAACTGATACTTGCAAAATATCCATGCAAATCAATCATATTTGTCTTTTATTTCATATTTGTTTGGTAAAAGCTATTCTCATACAAGTTATAATATCATTGATTAATTTGTTGATCAAACAGAATCTATCAGAATGGAGGGATTTCCCTTCACTTCACTATTTGTTAAGATCTACCTGTTCAGTAAGCACATCTTCCTTTCATCCTTATTTCAAAAGAAGAAATGTTCCTATTTCTCTCAATATCTCTAACCACCCACTGAAAGAAAAATTGTCGGTCGCTCAGTTGTGTCTGACTCTTTGTGACCCCATGTACTATACAGCCTGTGAGTCTCCTCTGTCCATGGAATTCTCTGGACAAGAATACTAGAGTGAGTTGTCATTTCCTTTTCCGGGGAATTTTCCTGACCCAGGGATTGAACCCAGGTCTCCTTCATTGCAGGCAGATTCTTTACCATCTGAGCCACCAATCCCATCTATTTCATTAAATATTTACCTCTCTTTGCATCTGTGATAGGAGTACCAAATCCTAATTTTCCTCCTGATATTTGATTATCTTGTCTCCATAGCCAATTGGGCTTCCCTTGTGGCTCAGCTGGTAAAGAATCTGCCTGAAATGTGGGAGACCTGGGTTCGATCCCTGAGTTGGGAAGATCCCCTGGAGAAGGGAAAGGCTACGCGCTCCAGTATTCTGGTCTGGAGAATTCCATGGACTGTATAGTTCATGGGGTTGTAAAGAATCGGACATGACTGAGCGACTTTCCCTTTCACTTTCATTTCAATGTGCCACACTCCCAGAAAGGGAGTAAATATTCCTACAGAAGACACACAGATAAACACGTTCTCAAATAGATACGTGAATTCACCTACCAACACAGATGTGCACATCTCAATACACATTCCTGTACACATATGCACTTCCCCACACAAACATACACCTTGATTACAAGCATGTGAATATCTCTGTAGATACATATTCACGAACACTACCAAAATATACTCTATAAATTTATGCACACTGCTCCCCAATATATGCATTCTCCCACCCAAAAGGGCACACATGCATTTGTCATACACATATACTCACATGCATGTACACATACACACACTCACTCATACATACACATACATACATACGCACACCTGTATACCCTACCTCAACAACTTTCTATTTACACACATACCCCACACATAGACAAATTCACCTCAGGTACACATTCACATACACACACATGCAAATCCCTCACGTAGACACTCACGTGTACCTTCAAGCGTACACACCACATTTACACTTCTTTCAGACTTGGAGTATGTGCACATGTACCACAAATGAAATTGTGAGGATACAAAACATATCTTCAGTTTCTGATTCATTTTCTAAAAGTAAATTTTAAGTTTGTTGTTTCCTCACGATTCCATTCTAACTTTCTCACATAATATTACCAATTCCTTCTCAAAAATGTACCTATATATTTCCATTCTTTTTACCACCTACTGAGAAAAACCATCATTTAGCTACCTCCTTACATTTTTCAAGCTGCCTATTTTGCTCTATCCAATCTATTACGTATAACTTAAAACTGTGTAACTATTTCAGAACATGTACAGATTATGCAACCATTAACATTTAAATTCATTCACTGACTGTCCATCAGCTTCAATTTTCATTATTAAAATTAGCCTATATTAAATATATAATGCTGGCAAAGACATGATAAAATAGGTACCATCTATTTTAGGTAGCACTTTAAATGATTTAACAATATATTTGCTAAAACTTTTGTAATATATTTCAAGATAAAAAAATGGCAGTATACCATTTCACTGATAGTTCCATTTCAAAGACACAATAACAAAATTGTATTTATTCATGTAGATGTATGGCAAAACCAATACAATATTGTAAAGTAATTAGCCTCTAATTAAAATAAATACATTTAAATTAAAAACAAACAAACAAACAAAAATTGTATTAAATGCTATGAAAGCATCATGTACAAAAACAAATATTATAGGACTTCCATAATATGAAATATTCAAACAATATAAAAAGACATTTAGGAAAATAAACTATGAAGCATACCCTCAATGGAATATTATATCTTCATTAAAACATTTATCAAAATAATTCTTACTTCCATAATCATTGTTTATCCTAGGTTTATGGTATATAAAAGTGTTGGATTATTAAGTATAGAAGTATGTTGACTAATGTCTATAATATAATCATAGTTCAGTCAAAACTAAACCAAATACAAAAGAGATACATAAAAATATTAAAAGGGCAATATTTCAGTGATTCAGTGACTTTAGCTTCCCTCCTCTGTTGTACTGTATGGAGCACATTAGTTCACTCCCTTTATTTCTAGCCCAGGATGTCGGGAAGCACGTGTAACAATATCAGTATATCGGTCATTCTGTTAGTTCGGTACTAAGGCTAAATTTGTTGGACTTCTGAACAAATTGGTCTCATATGCACATTCTTGGGATGCGGTTAGGGTTAAAATTAGGGTTAAGGTTAGGGTTTAGGGTTAGGTTTAGGTTTAGGGTTAGGGTTTTTATATATATTAGCCATTATGAAAATGTGTAAAAGAAAAAAACAATTAACAAAAGAATTATCTTCGTCTTTTCTCTAACCTATGACAAATGGAATAAAAATACTTAATGATAATCTCTAGGATTTATATTTTTTGTAGTCTTTTTGTAAACTTCAGTTTTGCTTTCTTTTTTTTAATTCAGGAAAGTTCATTTCAGATGCATTATTTATTTACTTGAAAGCACCTTTTAAATATTTAAAGTATTATTTATTTATTTAAAAGCACCTTAATCAAAAGCCTGACTAGAATCAAAGGTCATAACAGATACAATTTGAATGATGGCATAATTAGGATGGATGTCAATTTAAAAAGATAACTTTAAGATGTTATTGGGAGTATTAATAGCAAAATGTAAGTATATATGCCAGACAAAATTAAATGCATGACAAAACTTTTAAGATACTCTGTTATTCTTCCATTATTTTATCACATAATGTATTATAAGAACATGATATTGTCAGAGGTGGTTCTGTGAACAAAGACTCAAGTTCTGAGATTTAGGTGCAGGAGATTTATTGGGATGTACTCTAAAAAATACCACCAGTCAGGTATGAAAAAAGTGGGACCGGGCAGAGGAAAACTTTGAACTACAGAATGTTTGCAACAGCAGATGAGGTTATCCTCTAGAACTGGCATAGCCCCTTAAAGTTATCCCAGCTGAGGCAAGGGCAGAGGCTTTCGAGGATGACGAATCGTTATTTACAGATTACTCCTGAAAATGGGGGAGGTAACCTTGGTATACGTAGCTCCTTTCAACAAGGGCATTTACCAAAGAGTACAGACTCAGCTACCAACACCTGTAGCAGGTAGGGGGAAAAAAAAAAATGCTTCCACCTTGAAAGGGTATTTGGGATGATATAGAGAAGTACAGCACAGAATCTCCTAAAATTCATGTTTTCCTAAAAATCATGTTCACCTATGCTAAAAATGGTGATTATTGTCTTAGATTTCCTAATATTTCACAAGGTCATGTTCCTACTTCACACATACCATCCCTGTAATAAAAATCAAAACATAATATTCTCCTTCTCTAAATTAGTGTGGAGATTGATTTTTTCTAGAACATTTTTTTTAAATTTTACTTTTGAAGCCATATAAATATCTTATAGAGTATGTGAACAGTAGATATTTCTTTTCTATGTCTAGATACTTTGATTTAACCTTTCACAGGCAATAGAGAATATAATAATTTAAGTAGTATTGTTCTCATTTTGTGTACTTTTCCTGGACTCAAAAAACACAGATAATGTTTGCAGGAAAAATAAATGTGCGGTAGTGAAAAATTTCATGAAGGCATAGTAGAAAATTTCTAGAACTACAATAGAAACAAGTAAACCCAGTGACCATTGGTAGTTTTTATGTGTCATTTTCCTATAAAAAGAACCAGTAATCCTTGGAGAAATGGCTGTTTCTATGTAGGCGCAGAAAGTAAGTAAATGCTAAATAATAATAACATTAGCAACAACGCTTGAAGAAAATGGCGGTCTTTCTGAAAGATTTCTCAGTGTCTAAAATTAGGACAATTTATCAAAAAACTAATGCTAATTTCCAGTTTTAGCACAAGATATAGAGAGCTTAGACACTGACATTCTCAATCTTGCATGGAGAAAAAGCTGAACAGACTGGAAATAAATAATTTTTCTTGTAATTGTAAGTGAACTGAGTTTGCAAAACAAATACTCACCCCCAAATCTATAGAGACAGCTTAATAGAGAGTCACAGCTGAGATCAGCTTACAGGGCAAGAAGGTACAGGAGCCAGGAACCGGTAGTAGCACTTAATGGTAACTTTTGTGAATTGCTGGATGCTGAGGGTGGAAGATGAAGTGGAGAGTGATAAATTGTGGATGCTCAAGTCAGGGGGAAGAGGCCACATTTATAAAACAGAGTAAACTCTAGGAAACCTAGGTTCCATGGTGCAGTTCCAAGGAAGATCCCACAACTCTGGCAGAGGTAAGGGAAGAATAACCATTGGGAAATATACCTAGAATGTTCTCCATTCCAAAGTCCTGCTCTCCATGCTAAAATATTATGCCTGTGGCTGATTCAGGTCGATGTATGGCAAAAACCATCACAAAATTGTAAGTAATTATCCAATTAAAATTAATTAATATATTAAAAAAATATTTAACTAGAAACTCAGTCCTGGTGTAGAAGGGCATACGTTTCACACCAGCAGCATCCTACATTATCTAACAGGGAAAAACAGAAATTCTGCCACTGAAATAACACTTGTGGTGAACAATACCCAGACACTAATTGCTTGAGGCTTAAATATTAGATTATAAAATGCTCCCCTTACCTAATGACTAAAAAACAAATGAAATGAGTTTCAGGATAACAGTGGATTACAGTTGAATAAACAGTCAGATACTGACTCTCTTTTAGGAAGGAAGACATGTCAAGAGAAGAAACAAGGAAGCCTAAAAGAGGGGTGGTTTGCTTGTTTTAGTCACTAAGTCATGTCCAACTCTTTGCAACCCAAAGGGCTGTAGCCAGTCAGGCTCCTCTCTCCATGGGATTTCCCAGGCAAAAATACTGGAGTGGGTTGCTATTTCCTTCTCCAAAAAAGAGGGGTTAAATGGCTCCAATAAGGATAATAGATTTCTCTATTTCTCCTTTCAGCTCTACCCATTTATTCAATTCAGTTCAGTCACTCAGTCAGGTCTGACTCTGTGACCCCATGGACTGCAGCACACCAGGCTTCTCTGTCCATCACCAACTCCAAGAGGTTACTCAAACTCATGCCCATCGAGTCGATGATTCCATCCAACCATCTCATCCTCTGTCATCCCCTTCTCCTCCAACTTTCAATCTTTCCCAGCATCAAGGTATGTTCAAATGAGCCCGTTCTTTGCATTAGGTGGGCAAAGTATTGGAGTTTCAGCTTCAGCATCAGTTCTTCCAGTGAATATTCAGGACTGATTTCCTTTAGAATGGACTGGTTGGATCTCCTTGCAGTCCAACACCACAGTTCAAAAGCATCAGCTTTTTGGTGCTCAGTTTTTTGTCCAACTCTCACATCCATACATGATTACTGGAAAAGCCATAGCTTTGACTGGACAGACCTTTGTTGGCCAAGTAATGTCTCTGCTTTTTAATATGCTGTCTAGGTTGGTCTTTCTTCCAAAGAGCAAGAATCTTTTAATTTCATGGCTACAATCACCATCTGCAGTGATTTTGGAGCCCCAAAATATAAAGTCAGCCACTGTTTCCATTGTTTCCCCATCTATTTGTCATGAAGTGATGGGACCGGATGCCATGATCTTCGTTTTCTGAATGTTGAGCTTTAAGCCAACTTTTTCACTCTCCTTTTTCACTTTCATTAAGAGGTTCTTTAGTTCCTCTTTGCTTTCTGCCATAAGGGTGGTGTCATCTGTATATCTGAGGTTATTGGTATTTCTCCCGGCAATCTTGATTTCGGCTTGTGCTTCATCCAGCCCAGCATTTCACATGATGTAGTCTTCATATAAGTTAAAAAGCAGGTGACAGTATACAGCCTTGATGTACTCCTTTCCCAGTCTGAAGCCAGTCTGTTGTTCCATGTCCAGTAGTAATTGTTGCTTCTTAACCTGCATACAGGTCGAGGCTCCTTTGTCTTTGCAATTCTCCTGGCAAGAATACCGGAGTGTGTAGTCATTCCCTTTTCCAGGGGATCTTCTTGACCCAGGGGTTGAACCCAGGTCTCCCACATTGCAGGCAGATTCTTCACCATCTGAGTCACCAGGGAAGCCTATCCATTTCTTATTATGTAATTTTTATTTCTGATAATTTTCCTTGTTCTGAAGCCTTTTTATTGAATTATTGCAAAGTAGACTCAACTATATGCTGTCTACAAGAAACCCCTTTTAAATATAAAGAATCAGATAAGCTAAAAGGAAAGTAAAATATACATTTTGTGGTTCAGCTGCAAAATCATGTCCAACTCTTTTGGACCCCATGGCCTGTGACCTGCTGGGCTCTTCTGTCCATGGGGTTTCCCTTGGACTGGGTTGCCATTTCCTTTTCCAGGGGATCTTCTCAACCCAGGGATCAAAACTGGGGCTCCTGCCACATCTCCTACATTGCAGGTGGATTCTTTACTGCTGACCCACTGGGGAAGCCATAAAATATACATTATGCTAACACCAATCAAAAGTAAGCTGGAGTAGCTGTATTTGAGTTTTACACAAAGACCTCAAAACAAGGAAAATTATCTAGAATAAAGGGTAGCATTAAATAATGAGAGTCAAAAGCTGATAGAACTGAAAGGAGAAAGAGAAACCCACTATCATTATAAAAGACTTCAGTATCTCTTCATTATTTAGATAAAAAGGGAAGAAACCATGAAAAGATAATGTTAACCCAAATAAAATTATCAGTCAACTTAATGTAAGTGACATTCATATAATCCTCCACAACCAGTGAATAGGCATTTTTCTCAAGCCCTAATGGAATATTCACCAGCGTGGAACACACTTTGTGCAACAAAAGAATATCTTCAGAAACTTAAAGAACATGAATCATTTTTAAAAATTGTTCTCAGATATGAGAACTAAACTAGTGCAATGGTCTAAAAACATTCAATGTGATGACGTTAGGAGTTAGGGGTTTGGGGAGGACCTTAGTTCAATAAGGGTGGAACCTTCAAGAAGGGGATCAATGGTCTTATAGAAGAGATCCCACAACAATGTCTAGCCACTTGCACTGTGTAAGGACAGAATTTGCAGGTACAGTCTATGAGCTGGCAAGTAAGACGTCACCAGTCACCAACGCGGCTGGCATCATGATCTCAGACTTCCCATCCTCCAGATTTGTGAGAAGTAAATTTCTAGAAAAGGTCAGTTTTCATTCCAGTCCCAAAGAAAGGCAATACCAAAGAAAGACCAAACTGCTGCACAAATGCACTCATCTCACACACTAGCAAAGTACTACTGAAAATTCTCCAAGCCAGGCTTCAACCGTACATTAACTGAGAACTTTCAGATATTCAAGCTGGATTTAGAAAAGGCAAAGAAACCAGAGATCAAATTGGCAACATCAAGTGGATCCAAATTGCCAAACAGCAAGAGAATTTCAGAAAAAAAAAAATCTACTTCTGCTTCATTGACTTTGCTAAAGCCTTTGACTCTGTGGATCACAATAAACTGTGGAAAATTCTTAAAGAGATGGGAATATCAGACCACCTGACCTGCCTCCTGCAAAACCTATAGGCAGGTCAAGAAGCAACAGTTAATACTGAATATGGAAAAAAAGAACTGGTTCCAAATTGGGAAAAGAGCACATCAAGGGTGTACATTGTCACCCTGCTTATTTAACTTCTATGTCAAGTATATCATGAGAAATGCCAGTCTATATGAAACACAAGCTGGAATCTAGATTGCTGGGAGACATATCAATAACCTCAGATAGGCAGATGACACCACCCTTATGGCAGAAAGTGAAGAGGAACTAAAGAGCCTCTTGATGAAGGTAAAAGAGGAGAGTGAAAAAGTTGGCTTAAAACTCAACATTCAAAAACTAAGATCATGGCATCTGGTCCCATCTCTTCATGGAAAATAGATGGAGAAACAATGAAAACAGTGACAGACTTTATTTTGGGGAGCTCCAAAATCACTGCAGTTGGTGACCGCAGCCATGAAATTAAAAGACATTTGCTCCTTGGAAGGAAAGTTATGACCAACCTACAGAGCATATTAAAAAGCAGAGACATAACTTAGCCAACTAAGATCCATCTAGTCAAAGTCTAGTCTCATCAAAATCTACTGGTTTTTCCAGTAGCCATGTATGGATGTGAGAGCTGAACCATAAAGAAGGCTGAGCACCAAAGAATTGATGCTTTTGAACTGTGGAGTTGGAGAAGACTTTTGAGAGTCGCTTGGACTGCAAGGAGATCAAACCAGTGAATCCTAAAGGAAATCAGTCCTGAATATTCATTGGAAGGACTGATGCTGAAACTGAAGCTCCAATCTTTGGCTACCTGAGGCAAAGAGCAGACTCACTGAAATGATCCTGATTCTGGGAAAGAGTGAGGGCAAGAGGAGAACTGAATGACAGAGGATGAGATGGGTGGATGGCATCACTGACTCAATGGACATGAGTCTGAGTAAACTCCGGGAATTGATGATGGACAGGGAGGCCTGGCATGCTGCAGTCCATGGGGTCACAAAGAGTAGGACACAACTTAACAACAACAAAATTTCTGTTGTTTATAAACTATCCATACTCAGGTACTTTGTTATAGCAGCCCAAATAGATTAAGGCAACTAGAAATTAATAATGGAAAGATATCAGGAAATTTTCTAAACATTTCCTAAATTTCAAAGTTTCCAAATCTGAATATTAAACAATACACTCTTAAATAACAGTAGGTTAAAGATGAAATTTCAAAGAAAAAGTAAAATTATTTTAAACTAAATGAAATTGAGAATATAAACTCAAAATTTGTATGGAGCTCAATAAAATTTACAACATAAATATATATATATATATATATATATATATATATATATATATACACACACACACACACACAGAAATATTTTACATCACAAAATTAAACCTCTATCTTAGGAAAGTAGAAAAAGAAGAGCAATATAAATCTAGAGCAAGTGGAAGAAAACAAATTAATTAAAACAAATTTAATTAAAAATTAAATCAGAAGTTAGTGAAAATGAAAACAGAAAAATGACAGAAAAATCAACAAAACCAAAAATAAAAAGATTGTCTGAAAAGAACAATGAAGTTAAAACTTTCTAACCATGTTAAGAAAAATGAGAGATGACACAAATTATCAATATTAGAAATGAAATTGCCACTACTGATCCCACAGACATTAGAAGAATAATAAAGAAAACTTATGAACAATTCCATGTTCCAAAATGACAACATAAAAAAATGGGCTGAGCTCTTAAAGACGAAAAAAACAAAATAACACAATAATGGATAATTTAAATGGGACTATTTTTGTTTAACTTGTATCAGTAGAATCAATAATTAATTGCCTTCCAAAACAAAAGCTTTAGGCCCAGAAGTTTAACGGCGAGTTCTAATAAACTTTTAAAAGAAAAATGTTAATAATTCTCTACAATCTTTTCTCAAAAATTTGAACACATGGAAACATATTGTGAGGTTAAAATTCTAATACCAAAACAAGACAGATACATTACAAAATAAGGGAAAAAAAAAACTACACAATCTCTCTCAGACAGAAATTCCCTACTAACTATAGTTAATAAATCCAACAATGTATAATAAAAAATAATACACCTTGACAAATGAGATTTATGTCAAGTATGTAAGGCTGGCTGAACATTCAGCAGACTTTACTAGAACAATTCAAAGTCAAATGCAAAAAAAATTTTTTTTTAATTTCAAAACCAACTCTCACGAATTTAGATACATGTTTTGTACTTTTCATAAAGATTAATTCAAACCAGATCACATGTATAAATGTAAATAAAAGACTGCAAAATCTTCTAGAAGAAAACACAGGTGAAAATCTATGTGTCCTTGGGTTTGATGAGTTTAGATAGAAAATAAAATATGATCCATGAAAGAAAAGAATAATATACTGGATTCACTGCAGTAAAGAGGGTTTGTTTTGCAGAAGTTAGCAGGAAATGGAAGGACAAGCCAAGATTGACATAAAGTATTTGTAAGATACAGATTTGATAAAGGAATTTTATCCAACATGTACAAATACTCTGTAAATAAGACAGCTGCTCAATTAAAAATGGGCAAAATATAGAAGCTGATATTTGAGTTATTTGACCAATGCTATGCTATGCTAAGTCACTTCAGTCGTGTCCGACTCTGTGCGACCCCAGAGACGGCAGCCCACCAGGCTCCCCCGTCCCTGGGATTCTCCAGGCAAGAACACTGGAGTGGGTTGCCATTTCCTTCTCCAATGCATGAAAGTGAAAAGTGAAAGGGAAGTCACTTAGTCGTGTCCAACTCTTATCGACCCCATGGACTGCAGCCTATCAGACTCCTCCATCCATGGGATTTTCCAGGCAAGAGTACTGGAGTGGGGTGCCATTGCTTTCTCCGACTTTGTAACCTACATTTAAGCAATCACATTCCTGATTTTACACAACTGATCTGAAAACACAGCAAATGCTTATACCAGTTTTAAGAGTTTGTAAAAGTTTTGTAAGTTTTGTAAAAGCAATTAAAATGTTTTTTCATAGTAGGTGAAGGGATAAATTGCAGTATGTACATATCATGGAACAATTTTTAATGACGAAAAATGTTCTATCATGTCATGAAAAGACATAGGTAGATTATAAATGCATATTAATAAGTGAAAAGAATATATATTCAAAAGCTTCTATACTATGTGATTCCAACTATATTACATTTTGAAAAAAAAAAACAAAAATGAATAGATAAACATCAGAGGAGGAGAAGCGGAAGACAGAGGATGAGACGGTTGGATGGCATCATCAACTCAATGAACATGAGTTTGAGGAAATTCCAGGGGTTGGCAATGGACAGGGAAGCCTGGTGTGCTGCAGTCCATGGGGTTGAAAAGAGTCACACACAACTGAGTGACTGAACTGAACTGAAACATCAGACTAATCCTAATTGAGGGATAGTCTACAAAATATTTGAACTTTACTGCTTAAAATTGTGAAGGCCAATAAAAACAAAGTCTGAGAAATCAATCATAGCCAACAAGTGCCAAAAGAGACGTGTCTACAACCTCAGTGAAAGAAGTATGAAAAATTGTGCTGATCTAAGAAACCTTAGAAATATGTGGAGTATGTAAGACTTATTATAAAGGCAAAAACAAACTATAGGTGACCTTGAACAACATGGGTTGTTCAAGTGCAAGTCCACTTATGTGGGGATTTTTTTCAATACACATGTATTCCAGTACTGCACGATCTGTAGATACAGAATTGCACATATGGAGGGCTGACTGTAAATTATAGACATATTGTCCCACGTATGGGATCAGCATCCCTAACCCCAAGTTGTTCAAGGGTCAACTGTACAGATAAGTCACACAGTACACATTAATTGTAGGTTTCTTCATGCTGGTCCTAGTTAATAATTCTGATTGTGTTAAGGTATGTATACTAGCATTATACAATTAAATGAATGAACAGTTAAAGGTGGTAGCCAGGTTTCTCAATGTTGGAGCCGGAAGTTACAGATAAACAAGTGTATGTATATATGTGTATATATACATATATATACACACACACACATATATATATATGTGGTTGTGTGTGTGTGTGTGTAGTATGCATGTATATTATGGATTAGTATACATACATACATACAAAATGATGCTGTGTCAGCCGAGAGGGCCTAGAAGCAACAACATGTCAGTAGCTATAAGCATACTTGTCACTTTGATCTTAGTTCTAATACCATTTTCTAATGAGAGAACATGGGGCTTCATGAATAAACAGCTGATTCTAGTATCAGGGAAAATGATATACAAGATGAACTTGAGAATCTTATAGGCCAGAAGGGAAGGGCTGTTTGTGTCTCTCACAAAAGCACACTTAATAATAAGGATGTGCAAAGGAGCCAGTTGAAATCACTGTGGCCGAAGCTAGAATAATTTGAGGAAAATATGTCAAATGCGACTGCATTATGCCATACATAGTGACATGTGTGCATGAACATATGTGCATACATAATAAGCATGAGTCTATGCCAATACATATCAACACCTGAGTAAAGGAAAACATATACAAATGGTTCACGTAGAAAAGTCCCAAATAATTGATGTGCATATTCTTTCCTTCAGTGGGTGGAGTGCAGCTCATCGCCCTTAAGTGTGAGTGCATCTGAGTACAGTATTAAAGGACACCAAGAAGAGTAACTTAGGCCCCTGCATTAGTAATACCTCAAGGGCTACATCAACCTCGATAAGTCAAGATGCTACCCTTGATATGCCACTTGTCAGGTCTTCCTTCAAAAACCTCATGACAGTCTGTGTTCAGTTATAAGGTAAACATCAGATGACCCTAACTGAGGTGTCGTCTGTGCAATACTTGAGCTGTACTGTTTAAAACCTGGAGGGCCAATGAAAACAAAGAAAGTCTGAGAAATCAATCATAGCTAACAAGTGCCAAGAGAGACTTGCCTACAAGATTTAACACCATATACTCTTGGGATACTGGAATAGAGAAATGACCTTATGTAAAAGGTAGGAAAACTTGAATAAAGTATGTATTTTAGTTAATAATTTATGAATATTTATTCCTTAATAGTAACAAATATACCAAACAAGTATAAGTTTTTAATAACAATGGAAACTGGTACAGCATATTAAAATTCTGTGTACTAATTGGCAAACATTCTGTAAGAAAAATACACTTTCTGTAAGAAAAATATACTTCCAATTTTTTTTTTTCTGCTTTCACCACTTCCATTTATAATTGTGTCAGAAGTTCTATACAGAACTTTTCTTTAGTCAAGGAAAAAAGAGAAAGTCATTTTTACTGGAAATGAATTAAAAATATTTCTATTCCTAGATGGCATGATTCTGTATTTAAAAAATCTGGAGAATTAACAAGAAAAAAATAGTATAGATAATAAATTCAGCAAAGTTGAAAAATTCAACATTATGAAATAAAAATATTCTGTGTTTACATACATTTAGCAAAGAACAATCTGAAAAGGAAATAAGTCTGATAAGGTTTGAACACATAAAAATGAAAAAAAAAAAAAAACACCCAAATCCATATAGCTCAACAAAATGATACAATCCAATTAAGTAGCAGGCAAAGGACCAATCAGATATTTCCATAGATGATATACAAGCACACGAAAAGATGCTCCCAAGCATCAGGAAATGCAAATCAAGCCACAATGAAATAATGTTTAAAGTCCTAAAATTAAGAAATTTAAAAATAATGAAGTTATTAGAATATAAATAATGAGTTAAGCATACATTTTTAATACTGCTATAAATAATTAAATAAATAAAGGAGAAAGTACATGTCATCATTGCTGAAGAATTCCAAATAATAAATGTAGATACTGCTTGCTTCAGGAGCTATAGTTTTTTATTCCCCATCACCCCTTTGGAAATGAGCAAGGCTCACTGACTCATTACCAAAGTATAGAAAATGCAAAGGGGAAAAAAAAGTCCTAACAATCATAGCAGAGAAGCCAGGCATGCGATACTTTAACCAAGAGATCCAACTTAACATTATCAAAAGAAATCATGAAATTAGCAAAACACTAGAGATTAACAAAACATTGTAAATCAACTATGTGCTGTGTGTAGTTAGTCGTTTAGTTGTGTCTGACAATTTATGGACCCCACCAGACTCCTCTGTCCATGGGATTCTCCAGGCAAGAATGCTGGAGTGGGTTGCCACACTCTCTTCCAGGGGATCTTCCCAAATCAGGGATAGAACCCAGGTCTCCAGTATTTCAGGCGGATTCTTTACCATCAATCAACAATACTTCAATAAAATAAAATTTTTGTAAAGTGTCATATTCTGGAAATATACATGGAAAATAATTTCTATAATGTTTATTATATTGAAGGAGTATGGCAGAAATTTTTGGAAAAGTATTATCAGTATCATAGGGTTTTAATATTAATTCAGTGAGGAAATATAGTATTTCTTAATACCTTGGAAGCAATTCGGTTGAGGAAGAGAGAGTGGGGAGGGAAAAAGATGTCAAAATAAAATAATGTAATATTCATTTTCATAATTATATATTTTACATACATTGTAAGAATTTATATTTTGGCATACATACACAATCTTAGCAGTAAATAGCAGTTTTCCTGTAATGACTAAGATAAATACAAAATCAAGTATAGTAAAGGATAGAAAAAATCTCATAAAGTAGATAAAAGTCATTTCCCATGGTACAATAATCACAGAAAAGTCGTTGCATACAGCATAAACTCAATATTTCTTAAATTGAGCTGAGATTTGATTTAAATTCTAAATATCAGTTTAGTTCAGTTCAGCTGCACAGTCGTGTCTGACTCTGCGACCCCATAAATCGCCAGGCCTCCCTGTCCATCACCAACTCCGGGAATCCACCAAAACCCATGTCCATTGAGTTACTGATGCCATCCAACCATCTCATCCTCTGTTGTCCACTTCTCCTCCTGCCTTCAATCTTTCCCAGCATCAGGGTCTTTTCCAATGAGTCAGCTCTCCACATCAGGCGGCCATACTACTGGCATTTCAGCTTCATCAGTCCTTCCAATGAACACCCAGGACTGATCTCCTTTAGGATGGACTGGTGGATCTCCTTGCAGTCCAAGGGACTCTCAAGAGTCTTCTCCAACACTAGAGTTCAAAAGCATCAATTCTTCTGCGCTCAGCTTTCTTTATAGTCCAACTCTCACATCCATACATGACCACTGGAAAAACCATAGCCTTGATTAGACAGACCTTTGTTGGCAAGGTAATGTCTGTGTTTTTTAATCTGCTATCTAGGTTGGTCATAGTAATGTCTCTGCTTTTGAATATGCTATCTAGGTTGATCATAACTTTCCTTCCAAGGAGTAAGCGTCTTTTAATTTCATGGCTGCAATCATCATCTACAGTGATTTTGGAACCCCAAAAAATAAAGTCTGACACTGTTTCCACTGTTTCCCCATCTATTTCCCATGAAGTGATGGGACCAGATGCCATGATCTTCGTTTTCTGAATGTTGAGCTTTAAGCCAACATTTTGACTCTCCTCTTTTACTTTCATCAAGAGGCTCTTTAGTTCCTCTTCACTTTCTGCCATAAGGGTGGTGTCATCTGCATATCTGAGGTTATTGGTATTTCTCCCAGCAACCTTGATTCCAGCTTGTGCTTCTTTCAGCCCAGCGTTTCTCATGCTGTATTCTGCATATAAGTTAAATAAGCAGGGAGACAATATACAGCCTTGATGTACTCCTTTTCCTATTTGGAACCAGTCTGTTGTTCCATGTCCAGTTCTAACTGTTGCTTTCTGACCTGCACATAGGTTTCTCAAGAGGCAGGTCAGGTGGTCTGGTATTCCCATCTCTTTCAGAATTTTCCAAAGTTTATTGTGATCCACACAGACAAAGGCTTTGGCATAGTCAATAAAGCATATTCAAAAGCAGAGACATTACTTTGCCAACAAAGGTTTGTCTAGTCAAGGCTATGGTTTTTCCAGTAGTCATGTATGGATGTGAGAGTTGGACTGTGAAGAAAGCTGAGTGCTAAAGAATTGGTGCTTTTGGACTGTGGTGTTGGAGAAGACTCTTGAGAGTCCCATGGACTGCAAGGAGATCCAACCAGTCCATTCTGAAGGAGATCAGCCCTGGGATTTCTTTGGAAGGAATGATGCTAAAGCTGAAACTCCAGTACTTTGGCCACCTCATGCGAAGAGTTGACTCACTGGAAAAGACTCTGATGCTGGGAGGGATTGGGGGCAGGATGAAAAGGGGATGACAGAGGATGACATGGCTGGATGGCATCACCAACTTGATAGACAAGAGTTTGAGTGAACTCTGGGGGTTGGTGATGGACAGGGAGGCCTGGTATGCTGCAATTCATGGGGTCACAAAGAGTCAGACACAACTGAGCGACTGTACTCAACTGAACTAGGTTGGTCATAACTTTCCTTCCAAGGAGTAAGCGTCTTTTAATTTCATGGCTGCAATCACCATCTGCAGTGATTTTGGAGCCCAGAAAAATAAAGTCAGACAGTGTTTCTACTGTTTCCTCATCTCTTTGCCATGAAGTGATGGGACCAGATGCCATGATCTTAGTTTTCTGAATGTTGAGCTTTAAGCCAACTTTTTCACTCTCCTCTTTCACTTTCATCAAGAGGCTCTTTAGTCCTCTTCACTTTCTGCCATAATGTTTGTGTCATCTGCATATCTGAGGTTATTGATATTTCTCCCACCAATCTTGATTCCAGCTTGTGCTTCCTCCAGCCCAGTGTTTCTCATGATTTAAATTATTACTTGGCCATTTTTACTTATACTGCATCATAATATCCATGCATGTCATTAAATGTTAGTCAGATTTACTATTGATTTGATTATGACTTTAAGATCTATTGAGATATGTCTAGGCTGTAGTCAACCTTTGTTAGGAGCCACAATGGTAAGCAGGTAGGACAATGTGAAAAATGCCAGTGGTGTGGTCAAGATGCTGTAACAACTCAAGAAAGAGAAAAAAGCCACACTAAAACAACAAAATCTTTTTGATTCATCATTATTTATATGCACAATTTTTTAAGAGAAAAATCTAAAAGTGAAGTTGCTACATCACAAGATAGCTATTTTACAGATTTTTTTGACAGTCATTGACAAATGTCCTTCAAGTGTCTCATATCCTCACATACCTAGTAACAGTAGACATGATCAATTTTTTAATGTTTATAAACTTGAAAAACAAAAATATATCCCCAACTTTAAGTTTTTTATTTTAAAGAAAATGCATTTCTGCATATTTATTGCTTATTTGTCTTTATTTTTTCTGTGATTCCTATATACTTCCCTGTAGGTCCTATTGTTTTAAATCAGTCACATGAATGAGTAAAATATGCACTAATATGATAATGGGATTAACCTGCACTGTTTATGTGCACCAATAATATTTTTTAAATGAATATGCTTTTGAAATTTAGTGTAGAAATATTCCACACAGATATTTTAAATAATGCAATGAAATCACAACCTTTACTTTTATGGAGTTTGCCCAAGTTGTAGCTCCTGAAAAGTATTCTTTAGCACAAATATTCACCTAATTAAGGATAAAGGGGTTAATCTAAATGTATCCTTTTCTAATTTTGTATTTGTACTACTATAAAACATTATATAGCTTATATACATAGCAGAAATAATATCTGAATAAGTAATAATGTTACTTTATATTATCTTGATACTTTTATATAATATATAAAGCCTGACTCATTAACATTATATATGAAGTAGAAAAACATTAATAATGTTGAAGATTAATATTGGTAAGTGCCACCTTTAGACACATGATGATTATTTCGAATGTAAAAATGTAATAGTATTTTATGTGGAAAAACACACTGGGCTTTTGAAATTTTCAAACTGTATTCATCCCTAACAGATGACAGGTCTAAATTACAGTAGTCAACTAGTCCGATGCTTTCACTTAATGATGGGGAAAGTGTGTTCAGGAGGGTCCCTGATACACAGAAGACCTCCCAGCAACAGTGGCAGAGCAAGAACAGTGTTTAGACGTCCTCTCTTCTTTATTTTAGCTCAAGTTTGGTAATATGCTCTCAGTAGAAAGAAAATCTGAAGTAATATTGGTATAAGTATTAGGATACCAAGAAAATCAAGACTTAATTAAATGGACTCAATGGAATGTTTTTTTTCCCCTCCTCCCCCCACAAATGCCTCTTTAGAATTCCCGACCAACGCCTTTGTTGGTATCTTGGCAATACGTAAGAATTTCATTTTGAAATAAAGTGACAAAGTTTTTATTTAACTATTCAACATGTTTTCTTCAATTGGTTTACATGTATCTAGAGATCTGATGAAACTGAACACAACATTTTAAGATCTTTCAGAGGTAAAGAATTATGTAAATGAAAGAATCGGGTTAAAAAATTCATAAAAAATGACATATGCTAGTGAAAATGAAGATCATCAAGCTTATCTCCTGCAGGCTTTTACATTTTATACTTAATCCTATATGAGCTCATGAAAAATTTTCAAGAAAACTCATTTTAACATGTGAGATTAAATGCACCTTTCATACATTCATAGTTCATGGTTTATAGGTGTTATTATCCAAGGTTGTCATAATAGGCATCTTTTTATTGAAATCTATAAGAATCTAATAAACATAGAAGGAATTTTCATACAAACATTTCTGTATTAAATGACCCTTAATAAACAAGAAACTCTGGAAGGAGACTATGCAAGTTGGATATAAGATAATCCATGCCCACATATATAAGACATAAAGGCATATGTGTCTACAGTAAATGTAATTACTGACATTTATATTATATACATTCAATAGTATATAAAGAAATATAGTGTGTATGTATGTGCATGTGTGTGTGAGACAAAGTATAGAATTCAGGCCTTTTTTGATCAATTCCCAGACTATCCCTGAAAATAATTTGTAATTCATAAATTATTGCTCAGGAATAGCTTACAGTATCTGATTAAGCATGTAACATATCATTCAGAGAGAAATGTGTGTTTTATTTATATAGAAAGCTTTACAACATTACATCATTAGCTACATGAGTTGAATATCATTGAAATATACTTCAATCAATGTGGTCAAACTATATTCACAGTATGTCAAGACAATATCTTCCTCATCTTAAGTCTTCCTCTTTCTTCTTCCAAATGTCCTAATTATACCAACTTTCCAAATTTTAATCTTTATTGTCTCTACAACTGTTTTAAAAACCGGAAAAAACTGGTAATTGGAAAAATGAGTATTTCTCTGGATATAAACCGTAGTTCCATTTTCAATCTAGAAATCATTTCTCTGCTATCTCTAGCCTACCTCCTGAGTACGATGTAACACTTTCTCCCTTCCAACAGATGTCAATATCCCTAATTTATGAATACAGAGAATTTAGAAGAGTAAGGAAGGGTTGAGAAGAGGCCCACACAACTAGTATTTCTATTTCATTCATTTATTTTCCTTTATGAGAACTGTTTTTACTTATATACTTTGGTGGAACTTATATATACTATAATCATAATTTATGTTTTACATATAAAATTTATTAAAACAGTTTATAGATAAATATTCAAATTTGTTTATATATTTCAATAGCAACAATCCTTAATAACAGAATGATCTTTGTGCTTATTTGATTAAGGTTTTTATGCCATAATTAAGCAAATTTAAGAGGACACTGTTAAAAAAGTATAAGAAACAAAGCAAAAACTAGCAGTAAGTAATAAAAAGAAAATACTCTCAGAGGATCAACAATAGTTTGTTTCTAAAGGGTCTTTCGATGCCAAGGGGAGTTTTATTGAAAGAAGCCTGTTCTTTACTTTTTAATAACATATTTACTGTAGTGTACAGTTTAATAAAAGTTTTTGGAGTTTCAAATCCTTTAAGCATACTTCACAGTGTCTCAAGAAAAAGGTGCACTGTGGCTAAGATAACGTTTGGTACAAAAATAACACTCTATAGATCTTTTATTTAGTTATTGACCCACTCCACACCTGCACATTTTTTTTTTGCTGCCACAAAGCTAAACGCAAAACTATTCAGTATATACAATTGAAATGAACAATTTTTGTACCTGCTGAATAAGGGTATTTTCAAAATAAAAAATTTCTAACCTATTTCATAGATCATGGTTTCTTCAACTATGTTGTTCCAAATCATATTCGGCTTTGTGTTAATTTCATAGGCTGATGAAACTTTTCCAATAAGCAGTTAGGTCAAGCTGTCAAAGTCTCTGGATAGTTATCCAGTATTTGAGTCTCTTGCTGATAAAATATTACAGATATTAACATTCATTTTCAAGGCTAGCATTTTCCCTAATGTTTCAGTTTTGTTGCACATTTAATTGTTCATATTCACCTGAAGTTCAGTTCCACTCTGTGATACGATAGTAGCAATTTATTAAGAACTGGCACTTTAAAGGTTCAGTATTAAAAGAGTAACGGTGAATTATAGTACTCATTGCACATTAAACTACCATCTTGTGCAACAAATGTTACAGATAATCAGCAACCTGAAATATCAATATTTTACTGCTTTGGAGATTACATTAATTACAGTCACTTTAAGAATGCAATAATTAGACTGCTTTATGGTAGCCACTAAGGTTAGTTTATGTAAGTAATTATTCATCTGCTATAAACCTTCATGAAAGTATTAAGTAATCATATATATATATATACATGTATATTCTGCATATCTTAAAAATTGTGAAGTTTATAAAGTATAACACTAGCGAATAATGTTCCTGTAACAAAAAAAAAAGAAAAGCATTTGAGATAAAAATGAGTAATCTCTGGCATCAAATTTAAAAAATAAAACTTAATGTCTATACATGGATGACATAGGCTTGAATGTGCATAATCTACTCAACTCATAAATGAGATTTTTACTGTGTATTAAAAGACTATGATGAATGGAAACCTTTTTCTGAAATATTCCTGGAAAATAACCCATTTCCATGGACAAGCAAGGTTAAGTTGTTGTAGTACTTATCTGAAAAATTAGCTCATCAGTTGTGCATAAAAATATCAATGCTACTTGTTTATTAATGTATATTACATTGTTAATATAATGATGATTGAATTACCTAACATGTGGTATATGGAAACACCACTTATTAAAAAAAGAATCATACACTGAATGAATATAAGAGTTACAGATAGGAAGTTAACAGATGATAAATATAAAAGGGAAACTATTTCTATTAATATGGGCTATAAAGGGCATTGTAAAGCTCAGGCTGAAATAACCATTAAGAAAATGGCCCAGATGAGCAATGAGCCAGGCTAAATTCTGAAAGAATTATGAAATAGCCCTGTGTATGTACTGCGTATGCTAAGCTGCTTCAGTTGTGTCTGACCCTTTGCAACCTTATGGGCCGTAGCCCACCAGACACCTCTGTCCATGAGATTCCCCAGGCAAGAATACTGGAGTGTGTCGCCATGCCCTCCTCCAGGGGATCTACCCAAGCCAGGGAATGAACGCGCATCTCTTATGTCTCCTGCACTGGCAGGCAGGCTTTTACCACTGCCACCACCTGGGAATCCCAGCTCCTACTGTATTTTATGTTGTCTGACTACAGCTTTCAGGCAGTTACCACTAGGGGACGTTATAGAAAATACAGATTTCAGAATTTTACCCATTGACTTGAGAAATAATAGGTAAGAACCTGGTTACTCAATGGTAAAAATTTGCCTGCCAGTGAAGCAGATGTAGGCTCAATCCCTGGGTCAGGAAGACCCCCTGGAGAAGGAAATGGCAACCACTTCAGTATTCTTGCCTGGGAAACCCCATGGACAGAGGAGCCTGTCGGGCTATACAGTTCATGGGCCTGCAAAGAGTCAGACATGACTTAGCAACTAAACAACAATTTTCTGACAGGTTGAAGCATACTACCATGGAAAGACTTCTAAACAACAATTTATATCCCAGAATCTAAGCAAAGTGCTTCATATGCACATAAAAGAATTGTTGAGATAAATTTCCACATGAACTTGTGTTCTCCACTTCCTACTTTCTACCCTGCAAGAACATATTCCTATATTTAATGCTTCAACATAGAAGTCTATTATTAGAATATACTATATGTTTATATGACAAAAACTCCTCCTCAGAAACATGTGCAGTTATACCTTTTTTGTGTGTGCATGCTCAGTCACGTCCAGCTCTTTGTGACCCCATCCATGGAATTCTCCAGGCAAGAATACTGGAGTGGGTTGCCACTTCCTACTCTGGTAGATCTTCCCAGCCCAGGGACAAACCTGCATCTCTTGCCTCTCCTGCATCAGCAGGCAGATTCTTTACCGCTGTGCCACCTGGAAAACCCACACCATTAGGCTTAAAAATCAAAAGTGGAAAAGGAATTACCCGAACTTACTGTTTCCTGGTAATTTACCTTCTCTGATACAGTGCTCTAAATTTTACAATCTAAGGTGTGTTTTTTTTTTTTTTTCAATTCATGGACTGCATTCTTTGATTAGTTATCTTGCCTGTAAATGTATAGATATTATGCATTTGTTTACTTCCTCATTTTATTTACCTGTTTTCCTCATAAGCAAATATACTATATTTGATGCAGTCTGAAACATTTGATAAATGTATACATTAGAACTATCAGGAAAGATTGATGATACCACAATTCAGGTATTTTTTCCTGAGATCTTATTGTGTCCTTTTTCAGGATATCATAGCCCCTTATGCCCATTGTGAACTCTCAAAGGTCAATTTTCTATTTCAAAATTTTTGGCAATATGCACTTCAAGTTAGTCTTCCTTCCAACAATTTATGCTAACACCAAATATGTGTCATTCTTTGTGGACAGAGAATCCATGATAAGACTACACTATTTAACAGATAAAACTGAGAAATACTGAGAGCTGTGATAGCAAGGAACACTGACAGAAAACAAATTAGATGGTTGTCACTTACTCTGGCATAAACCAAATACCTCCTCCTGTTCTAAAAGAAGTAACTCCAAAGTATCTGTAATCAAACGCCATATTAATAAAAGAATGGGCAGAAGTATGAAACTGAGGCTCTTCCTATTTCCATAAAAGGTATCTGACCAGGGGGATAACATGACTGCTGTGTGAAAAGAAAAATACCAAACCATGAACGACCAAGGATATTTTCTGACAGACTGAAAGAAGCACACTACCATGGAAAGATTTCTGATTAAAATAGGAGTTTGTTGATTTTGACTTAAGTTCTGTGTACAAATAATCCGTCCACTATATTCAACTGCTTCGTAACTGAATTTCTGAATTCAGTCAAGCTAAAATAATTAATTTTTTATCCATAACATAGAGATAACTAGCTATAGATTCCCCATATTATTTTGTGAGCATTCACAAAATCTTACAAGGGAAGAAAGGTTTTTTCATATCCATGAATACTCTGATCAGTTAAATGTTTTATTTACTGAGTCAAAAATTGTTCCTAAACTCATTCAAGTTAGCAACCATTCCATTATATGGTTGCTTTCAGAAATGATTGTGGAGAATTTCAGATGAAAAGAGAAAATATTTTTCGATCAAAACTGTAACATTCTCATAAGTTAAAGAAAATAGGATTTCAGTTTTAAAAGAAATGCTCAACGGGCACAATCATTATCATAACAGATTATTATAAATACCTTAAATTAAAAATGTTTCAATGAAATAATTATCACGGCAAGATTTTTCACAGATGTAATAATCAGAGGAAGGCCAATGGACTGAGATGATAAGAAACACAGGTAGGATTATCGGTAGAAAACTGCCTTAAGTAAATTGATCATGTGTCATTGGATATATATTTATGTATGATCTGGTTGAAATGCATTTCATCTAAATTTAACTTGTATTTTGTAATTTCTGTTTACATATAGCTACTTCTCATTAGAGCTGAACATTTTGTACTTAAGCATACACAAAACAACTGCTTAGCTTTCAGTCACTATTCTCTAATCAATTCTATAGTTCTTCCTAAGCCTTCTTCCTGAAGTACAATTAGATCACATTAATCCCTGGTTCAGAAAAAGAAAAAAAAAAAAAACCAATGATGCCCCATTGTCTAAGGAATTAAACTCTTACTTGTTAGGCTCAGATCGTCTTAAAGTCTGGTCTCAGCCTCAACTGGCAAAAAAACATGCTCCGTCTCTAACCATGCTGTGCTCTATAGCAGCAAAATAAAATAGAAGAATGTTCCCACGTAGTAAATGATAAACTATTCGGCTTAGTAAAGCCATGCTTTTTTCAACCTATGATGTAAGGTGATTAATGATCATTTCATACTACACAGGGGTAGGTGTGGGAGGCACACTGAACATTAGGAATAATAAAGAGGACGCAGCAGCAGTGATCCACATCTCTCACCTGATCTGCTCAGTGCTAACAGTCTTCATACACCACTAAGTTCAATGTTGTCCAGCTTTTTACATTTTACTTAGTGCACAGACTCCTGACTTGTGTGCATGGCTGTTTATACACAAGCATGTATATATTCACATCTACACACACAAAGTGACTCTGTACACACAACATGTGTCTCTTTAACAGAAAGTAAGTTTACAGAAAGATATGTGGATTTTCTGCATGTTTCTTTAAGTCTTCAGCATATTTTATATACATGGATGAGAGTTGGAGATCCGTCGCCTAGTTTAACCAATGTGAGGACACAAGAATTTTTCCTCTCTATGAAACTTTGAGCTGAAAAATATCTTCCTGCTTAAGAAAAGAAAGAGTTTTCTCTCTGCTGAGCTGTAGCTGTATCATGGATAATAAGTAGCTAATAATAAATAATTATTATTTATTATTAACAATAATAAATTATTATTATTATTTATTATAAATAATAAAAAGTAGCTAATACTTTATAAAAAAACAAGCTGGGTCTGAACTGCTTCCCATGTAGAAGGCTTGGAAGTTGCCACTCCATCCTAACAACAACTAAAAAACTGAACAAACTGAAAAAATAAACAACTTTTCTTGGATTCATAAGAGAGGGGAGGAAACATGGCAAACTGCTTCCCCCAAGACTGGAGACACAGGTGAACATGGCAAGTCAGGACTTATCAAAACAGAAACTCATAAACAGACATCAGTGCTGGGGAAGGAAAACCTCCACTGCAATTGTTGAGTTAATGGAGCTTCTGCACGAACAAGTCTGAGAGTTAAAAACTCCGCTGGGATCTAGTCATGGAGGAGGTGAGGTACCCACACTTTTTATACTTTCGTGACTTACCACCAAGGGCCAGAGTAGGTTTTCACAGTAAACATTGAATGAAAATCTCTTTATGCTTCCAGGATGGGGAGAGGAAAAGAAGTAATTTTGAAATATTCCAGAGCACCTTTTCTTCCTAACAAGGTATGTACTCAGGAGAAACGATTTAATCAGAGCCTAACTTGTTGGGGTTTTTATAAAAGACCAACTGATCTAGGCAAAGGGAAATATCCAACTCCAGCCAGCTCTTAACATCCCATGTGAGAAAAGAAAAATGCTCAATTCTAGTCCCTCAAGTCATTTTGTCCAATTAAAGGAAGAGGAGGGAAAACTGAGGTGCATGTATGAAGTTCACAGCCCAGGGGTAGAGGCCCACTGAAGACTAAGTCCTAACCACAGGACTACAGAGCACTTCCCCTCCCTCTGTCTCCTTGCCACCACATTGCTGTAGGTCTGTTTAGAACAGATATTTTGACCTATTGCATCGCATCTACCTATCAAGGAAAAAAAAAAAAAAGCTTTAAGGCAAAAGGCAACAAGCGCAATCTGAAGGGACAGGACAAACTTAAGAACCAGGCATGACAACAATGTTGAATTATCTGGCTGGAAATTTAAAACAACCATGAACAAAATGCTAAGAGCTCTAATGGATAAAGTAGTTGTTCAGTCACTAAGTTGCGTCTGACTTTCTCTGTGACCCCATGGATTGCAGTACATCAGGCTTCCCAGTCCTTCACTATCTCCCAGAGTTTGCTCAAACTCATGTCTATTGAGTTGGTGATGCCATCCAACCATCTCGTCCTCTTTTGCCCACTTCTCCTGCCCTCAAATTTTCCCAGCAACAGGACATTTTCCAGTGAATTGGCTCCTCGCATCAGGTGACCAAAATATTGGAACTTTATCCAAAGTACTGGCTAAATTAGACAACATGCAAAAACAGAGGATCAATGTAAGTAGGAAATGAAAATCATAAGAAAGAACCAAAAAGAAATACTAGAGATAAAAAACACTGTAACATAAATTAGAGATGTCTTTGATGAGCTTTGGCATCCCTTGTAGCTCAGAGGGTAAAGCGTCTGGCTGCAATGCGGGAGACCTGGGTTGGGAAGATCCCCTGGAGAAGGAAATGACAACCCACTCCAGTATTCTTGCCTGGAGAATCATATGGACAGGAGAGCATGGTAGGCTACAGTCCATGGGGTCACAAAGAGTAGGACACTACTGAGTGACTTCACTTCACTTTTGATGAACTTATTATAAGGATGGACATAGTTGAATAAATAATCCCCGAGAATATATCAACAGAGGCCTTCAATACTGAAAAGCAAAGAGAACAAGATTGGCAAAGCAATACAAAAATAGAGTATGCAAGAATGCGGGGGCAACTCTAAAAGCTACAACATACACATTGGAGGAGAGAGGGAGGAACAGAAGAGATATTTCAAACAATAATGACTGAGAATTTATCCAAATTAATGTCAGAGACCTAGCCACAGATCCAGGAACACCCAGTGGGATAGGTGCTAAAACAAATCTACCCCTTGGCATATGCGCTTCCCAGGTGGAGCCTGTGGGAGAACCCATCTGCCAATGCAGCAGATGGAAGAGATTTGGGTTTGATCCCTGGGTCAGAAAGATCCCCTGGAGGAGGGCATGGCAACTCACTCCAGTATTCTTGCCTGGAGGATCCCATGGACAGAGGAGCCTGGTGGGCTACAGCCCATAGGGTTGCAAAGAGAGAGACACGACTGAAGAGACTTAGCACAAACAGCACACTTTGGCATACCATTGTCAAACTACAGAAAATCAAAGTTTAAAAACTACTGAAAGAAGTCAGAAAAAACAATAGCAACAACAACTTACTTTAAAAAGCAAAGGTAAGTATTACATCTGACTTCTCAAAACCTGTGTAGACTAGAGAGAGTGGGCTGAAATAATAAAAGTGGAAACAAACACCAACCTACAATTTTTTTACCCTGCAAAATTATTCCTCAAAATTGAAAGAGATATAAGGGATATTCTCAGATAAACAAAAATAGAGGGAATTTATTGCCACCTGCCTTGCAAGAAATGTTGAAAGAACTTTATTAGGGACAAGACATAATATTGACTAGAAACTCAGATCTACATAAATATGAAAGGTATTGAAGATTAAATGAAGATAAAATAAAAACTTTTATTTTTCTTATTCATTATAATGTAGGTTTTTCAACATAATATAGAAATGTATTAAACTATGTATGTTTATAGACACATCACACACACACACACACACACACACACACACACACACAAGGCTTCCCCAATGGCTTTGTGGGTAAAGAATCTGCCTACAAAGTATGAGATACAGGAGACAAGGGTTCAATCCCTGGGTTAGGAAATCCCCTGGAGGAGGAAATGGTGCCCCACTCCAGTATTCTTGCCTGAAAAATCCCATGGATAGAGGAGCCTGGCAGGCTACAGTCCAAAGGGTCAAAAAGAATCAGACATGACTGAGAAGCTAAGCACGTCACATCACGTATACACACACACACACACATATACTCATATGCTTATATGAAAGTGAAATAAATGGCAGCAATGATACAAGGGTTGGAAAGGATTAAGATTATTTTGTTGTTATAAGGTACTCACATTACCTTTGAAGGTTGTTTTTCATAGCTTAAAAAAAATACTCATGGCTAGAGTTTTAAAACCTCATGAGTTGATAAGAGAGTTTAGAAGATGGAATAAAGTACAGAATTTATATTCTTATACTTAAAAATAATGTAATATGAAATCAACACAAAATAAGTATGCTGTGATATTTCAGAACATAAAGAGTGAAATCAGTGGTTTAACAAATTGTGTCATACCACCAGCACCATGGAATGCCATCCAGCAGAAAAAGGAACCACTATCAATATCTAATGACAGTTCTGATGGATCACGATTTAATTATGCCTAGCGATAAAAGCCAGTCTAAAGATGAAATGCTGTATGATTCCATTCATGTAACAATCACAAAATTACAAATGATAGAGATAGATAACAGATTAGCTGGTTCTGGGGCTAGGGAGGGGGATGAAAGGAGGTGACTATGGCAAGTTCAGTAGCACAAGGGGCTTGATTGAAGTGTGGCAGTTGTGACAGAAGTCTACATGCCTTGAAGTCAGATAGAATTAAATACGCATGCACAGTATATAAAGCTAATCAGTCTCAATAAGACTGATGGATTTTTACTGTCCCTTTGTAGTACTATGGGTTGTAATACTAGTAGGACTATAGCTACGGAAGATGTTGCCACTGTTGGGAACTGAAGCAAGTGAACATTGAACTGAATGGAGTTTCTCTATGTTATTTCATGCAAGTGTACGTGAATCTACAATTATCTCAGGAAAAAAAAATTAAACTAAGGGGCAAGATAAAGAGCATCTGAACAAATGCTAAAAACATTAAATACCAATTCCTAAAATGAAACATAAATTCATTAAATAAATTACAATATCTTTTGGATTGATGACCAGTTCTGGATCTGAATCCGACTATTTCAATTCATATAAGCCATATTAAAAAACAAGTAGAATAGAAAAAAAAAAAACAAAAAAAAAAGCCCAGAAAAAACATAACTTATATTAATTGAAACTAGCTGGCAGGAAATATGTGATTTCTCTACTAATAACTGGTGCAAAAAATACAACTTCAAGTATTAATAATCCAAAATAAAATTGTAGGTTGCATATAAAAAATGAGAAAACAAGCATCAGTTCAGTTCAGTTCAGTCATTCAGTCATGTCCGACTCTTTGCGACCCCATGAATGGCAGCACGCCAGGCCTCCCTGTCCATCACCAACTCCCGGAGTTCACCCAGACTCACATCCATCGAGTCAGTGATGCCATCCAGCCATCTCATCCTCTGTCGTCCCCTTCTCCTCCTGCCCCCAATCCCTCCCAGCATCAGAGTCTTTTCCAATGAGTCAACTCTTCACATGAGGTGGCCAAAGTACTGGAGTTTCAGCTTCAGCATCATTCCCTCAAAAAAAATCCCAGGGCTGATCTCCTTCAGAATGGACTGGTTGGATCTCCTTGCAGTCCAAGGGACTCTCAAGAGTCTTCTCCAACACCACAGTTCAAAAGCATCAATTCTTCGGCGCTCAGCCTTCTTCACAGTCCAACTCTCACTGGAAAAACCATTGCCTTGACTAGATGGACCTTTGTTGACAAAGTAATGTCTCTGCTTTTTAATATGCTATCTAGGTTGGTCATAACTCTTCTTCCAAGGAGTAAGCGTCTTTTAATTTCATGGCTGCAGTCACCATCTGCAGTGATTTTGGAGCCCAAAAAAATAAAGTCAGCCACTGTTTCCCCATCTATTTCCCATGAAGTGATAGGACCGGATGCCATGATCTTTGTTTTCTGAATGTTGAGCTTTAAGCCAACTTTTTCACTCTCCACTTTCACTTTCATCAAGAGGCTTCAGATCCTCTCAAAAGAATAAACAAAAACAGCCAAAATTCATCCTGAAATACAGGAATATTTTGCCACAAAAATCCTACATGAATTTGAAAAATTAATCAAGCAACTACATTTAGGATGATACAACTCAGAGCAAATCCAGGAATTCAGATAGGCAAACAACAAGAGGTGGTGTGTAACACATAGAGGATGTGAAACATGCATTGTAAGATTTTAGGAAAGAGATTGAAGGGAAACTTCTTCGGAAATAAAAATTAAATTACAGGAACATGAGAAAGAACAGACCCCATAAAAGCTCAACAGTTAATATGGAGTATAATGAGAAGACAAATAAAATGAAAAAGAAATAAAGGAATACCTGAAAAAAATTCAGATAGGATATAACTGTAGCAGACACTTATTGTGTCCTCCCTACTCTCGTGCCTTGCCATTTCAGACCATTAGCCACATTTTCACTACCAGCATCTCTCTTTTCCTGAAAACTTTTTCAATTTCTGGAGCCCTCTCTGCCTGTGCACATGTAAGCTGGATGTGTGATAAAAATATAAGTTCTGAAGAGCAGGCTTTGATCCATGCCTGATAGAACTTTCTTACCCCTCCACTGAGTTTATCCTGAAGCTCCTTTTTTTTTTTTTTTTTTAACTATCTTTGAGTTCTTCAGTGGGTTGAGTTCATGCTGCCCATGATGGCAGTTGATAATAAGATACCCTTTATTACCTGCCTTTCTTTTCCTGTTTTCCTTCCTCTTTCCCATAGCAGTTTTAATTCCCATTAAAACTACTTGGGTTAACTACAACTTGCCCAAGTGTTTCCTTCTAGCAAAATCCAAATTAGGACAGGTACTAACAGCCATGAACTTTTGAAGCAGTTTTTCATGATATAATTTGGAAGTGGAATCTTTATTGTCCAAATGACAAGGATTACATTTCTGGTGCTAAGTGGATAGTGATAATCCATGGTGGCTGAATCATCACAACTACCATAATTCTCACATGTGATAAAGTGGGATATATCAGATCTGGAGAGAGCTCTGTGGCTCAGGCAATACACCAGTGGAGAGATAGCGGGGCAGTGGTGATGATAAGGAATGTGGAGTTGGTTAAGTACCACTGAAGCTGTGCTGCATGATTAGCTGCTCAGCTGTGTCTGACTCTTTGTGAACCCATGGACTACAGCCTTCCAGACTGCTAGGATGGGGGAAATAAATAAACAAGCTCAGATTGGTCAGCTACTGACTCAAATGTGGTATAAAATTTACAAAAGAACCTTTATCACATTGTAAAGAGAGCCTGATCTCTTGCATCAAAAGGCAAGCCTGTGCTCAAATTCAAGCCCAAGTCCTAATTTTAAGGAGAGAAATGCGATAAATAAGGCTGAGTATAGAGCACTGGCAGGCCTCTGAGACTAAATTAAGGACAAGGATGCGGATGGAGCAGGACCCTGAGACCTGAGACAAGACTGTCACACTTGAGCACTCAAATCCCCCAGGGTCTCTGGAACCTCTGTTCTTACAGAAGTCATCAAGAAACCTACTCTTGACTATGATCATGTGAAGACATTACATGATGTCTTGCAAGGCAATCATTCATCATATTCAAGGTCTGAAATCACTACCCCTGATTGTTGCTAGATAAATGACTATGGCCAAATTTCAACATGGCATAACTGGAGAAGTATTGTGTCTGACCCAGAAAGTAAGAGATTAACCATGAAAGGAACTGAAATGGTTAATAAATCCTGGAAGGTAGCTGCAAATATGCATGGGAAATTCCTTTGAATGTAGTAGACCACAAGGATGGAATATAAGGCTGCAGAAACAACAGTTTAATGACAGTGGAGCCTTTTCTCCTTGTTCATTATTTAAAATTCTGGTAGGAATATGGCACAGTGATGTCCCATAGTTAATAAAGTGGTATTCTGCCACTGCCTTGACAAAGTACTGAGGAATGTATTCTGAGATACAGGTACGCTAGAGCAGAGTAAGACTGAAAAACTCAACTCTCCATGCGAATTTCATTAAAACAATAAAAAATGCACTAGAGAAGGGGGCACAAATATCACTAAGAAGCTCAACAGTGGTGCTCCTCTGTAGGGGAGTACTGCTTATACAGATAATTGCTGTTCAACTTGATGTGAAAGTGTCACTGGCAACGGCAGAGTTCTGGAACAGCTGAGACCTATTGTCAGCAGATTTGGAAAACTCAGCAGTGGCCACAGGACTGGAAAAGGTCAGTTTTCATTCCAATCCCAAAGAACAGCAATGCCAAAAATGTTCAGACTAATACAACTGGGCTCATTTAACATGCTAGTAAGGTAATGCACAAAATCCTTCAATGTAGGCTTCAGCAGTACATGAAATGTGAACTTCCAGATGTACAAGCTGAGTTTACAAAAGGTAGAGAAACTAGACATGAAATTGCCAATATTCATTAGATCATCAGTTCAGTTCAGTTCAGTCATTCAGTCGTGTCTGACTCTTTGTGACCCCATGAATCGCAGCATGCCAGGCCTCCCTGTCCATCACTGACTCCTGGAATCTACTCAAACTCATGTTCATCAAGTCAGTGATACCATCCAGCCATCTCATCCTCTGTCATCCCCTTCTCCTCCTGCCCCCAACCCCTCCCAGTATCAGGGTCTTTTCCAATGAATCAACTCTTTGCATGAGGTGGCCAAAGTATTGGAGTTTCAACTTTAGCATTAGTCCTTCCAATGAACACCCAGGACTGATCTCCTTTAGAAAGGACTGGTTGGATCTCCTTATAATCCAAGAGACTTTCAATAGTCTTCTCCAAAACCACAGTTCACAAGCATCAATTCTACGGACCATCCATAGAATGGACATCCATACATGACCACTGGAAAAACCATAGTCTTGACTAGACGGACCTTTGTTGACAAAGTAATGTCTCTGTTTTGTAATATGCTTTCTAGGTTGGTCATAATTTTCCTTCCAAGAAGTAAGTGATTTTGGAGCCCCCAAAAATAAAGTCAGCCACTGTTTCCACTGTTTCCACTGTTTCCCCATCTATTTCCTATGAAGTAATGGGACCAGACAGGCAATGCCAAAGAATGCTCAAACTACCACACAATTGCACTCATCTCACACGCTAGTAAAGTAATGCTCAAAATTCTCCAAGCCAGGCTTCAACAATACGTGAACTGAACTTCCAGATGTTCAAGCTGGCTTTAGAAAAGGCAGAGGAACCAGAGATCAAATTCCCAACATCCGCTGGTTCATCAAAAAAACAAAAGAATTTCATAAAAATATCTATCTCTGCTTTATTGACTATGCCAAAGTCTTTGACTGTGTGGATCACAATAAACGGTGGAAAATTCTTCAAGAGATGGAAGTACTAGACTACCTGACCTGCCTCTTGAGAAACCTATGTGCAGGTCAGGAAGCAACAGTTAGAACTGGACATGGAACAACAGACTGGTTCCAAATAGAAAAAGGAGTATGTCAAGGGTGTATATTGTCACCCTGCTTATTTAACTTCTATGCAGAGTACAGCATGAGAAACGCTGGGCTGGAAGAAGCACAAGCTGGAATCAAGATTGCTGGGAGAAATATCAATAACCTCAGATAAGCAGATGACACAACCCTTATGGCAGAAAGTGAAGAGGAACTAAAAAGCCTCTTGATGAAAGTGAAGAGGCTGCTGCTGCTGCTAAGTTACTTCAGTCGTGTCCGACTCTGTGTGACACCATAGACGGCAGCCCACCAGGCTGCCCCATTCCTGGGATTCTCCAGGCAAGAACACTGGAGTGGGTTGCCATTTCCTTCTCCAAAGCATGAAAGGGAAAAGTGAAAGTGAAGTCCCTCAGTCGTATCCGACTCTTAGCGACCCCATGGACCACAGCTTACCAGGCTCCTCCGACCATGGGATTTTCCAGGCAAAAGTACTGGAGTGGGGTGCCATTGCCTTCTCCAAAAAGTGAAAGAGGAGAGTGAAAAAGTTGGCATAAAGGTCAACATTCAGAAAACGAAGATCATGGTATCTGGTCCCATAACTTCATGGGAAATAGATGGGGAAACAGTGGAAACAGTGTCAGACTTTATTTTTCTGGGCTCCAAAATCACTGCAGATGGTGACTGCAGCCATGAAATTAAAAGACGCTTACTCCTTGGAAGGAAAGTTATGACCAACCTACACAGCATATTGAAAAGCAGAGACGTTACTTTGCCAACAAAGGTCCGTCTAGTCAAGGCTATGGTTTTCCCAGTGGTCATGTATGGATGTGAGAGTTGGACTGTGAAGAAAGCTGAGCGCCGAAGAATTGATGCTTTTGAACTGTGGTGTTGGAGAAGACGCTTGAGAGTCCCTGCAAGGAGATCCAACCAGTCCATTCTAAAGGAGATCAGTTCTGGGTGTTCTTTGGAAGGAATGATGCTAAAGCTGAAACTCTAATACTTTGGCCACCTCATGCCAATGAGTTGACTCATTGGAAAAGACTTTGATGCTGGGAGGGATTGGGGACAGGAGGAGAAGGGGACGACAGAGGATGAGATGGCTGGATGGCATCACTGACTCAATGGATGTGAGTTTGAGTGAATTCCAGGAGATGGTGATGGACAGGGTGGCCTGGCGTGCTCCAATTCATGGGGTCACAAAGAGTTGGACATGACTGAGTGACTGAACTGAACTGAACTGATGGGACCAGATGCCATGATCTTAGTTTTCTGAATGTTTGGAGACAGAAAAGGAATTCCAGGAAAACATCTGCTTATGCTTCACTGACTACACTAAAACCTTTGACTGAGTGGATCACAGCAAACTGTGGAAAATTCTTAAAGAGTTGGGAATACCAGACCACCTGACCTGCCTCCTGAGAAACCTGCATGCCGGTCAAGAAGCAACAGTTAGAATCAGGTATGGAATGGACTGGTTCCAAATTGGGAAAGGAGTACATGAAGGTTGTATACTGTCACCATGCTTATTTAATTACCACGTAGAGCACATCATGCCAAATGCCAAGCTGGGTGAAGCACAAGCTGGAAGCAAGATTGCTGGGAGAAATATAAACAACCTCCGATATGCAGATGACACCACTCTAACAGCAGAAGTAAAGAGGCACTAAAGAACCTCTTAACGAAAACAAAAGAAGACAGTGAAAAAGATGGTTTGGGACTCGGCATTCAAAAATCAAAGATCCTGACATCGAGTCCCAACACTTCATGGCAAACAGAAGGGGAAAAATGGAAACAGTTACTGATTTTGTTTTCTTTTGCTGCAAAATCACTGCAGGCAGATGGTGACTGCAGTCATGAAATTTAAAGATGTTTGCTCCTCGGAAGGAAAGCTATGATGAACCTAGACAGCATATTAAAAAAGAGACATCACTTTGCCAAGAAAGGTCCATCTAGTCAAAGCTATGGTTTTTCCAGTAGTCATGTACAATGTGAGAGTTGGACTATAAAGAAGGCTGAGTGCTAAAGAATTGATGCTTTCAAATTGTAGTACTGGAGAAAACACTTGAGAGTCCTTCGGACAGCAAGAAGATCAAACCAGTCCACCCTAAAAGAAATGAATCCTGAATATTCATTGGAAGGACTGATTCTGAAGCTCTAATACTTTGGCCACCTGATGAGAAGAGCCAACTCATTGGGAAAGACCCTGATTCTGGGAAAGATTATGGGTAGGGGGAGAAGGGGGCAACAGAAGATGAGATGTTTGGATGGCATCATCGACTCAATGGATGTGAATTTGAGGAAACTCTGGGAAACAGTGTTGGACAGGGAAGCCTGGCATGATGCAGTCCATGGGGGCAAAGAGTTGAACATGACTTAGTGACTGAACAACAACAATTGACCAGACTTCAGTGTCAGAGATTACATATAAATATTATTACTGTAAAGGATTTGGCAGAAGCTCCACACAATGCAATTTCCACCGTTGAGTCTTCTAACAACATAAACTTGTTTCAATCATTCAGCCTAAACACCATGCTAGTTACATAAGTGCATACTTTTTCAATGCCATCTTTTGATCTTAGTGTCACTCAAGTGTCACAGTCTTCCAAATTCTCCAATGCAAAAGCTGAAGCAGTGTTTCCCTTTGTGGTGAACAGCATCGCCGAAACTCAAGCTGACATACAAGCCATGTGCCCCTTTCTTGGTGCTAGGAGTTGGGAAGAACAACAGCTAGCTCTTTGAGAGGGTGACCCAGTGGATAGTCCCACTGGAAGCACTGTGGGTTTGAACTGCTATCCTTATAGACATGGTCTATCTTGAGAGAATTGATATCATGCCCCTGGGCCGTGTGATGGTGTATCTTCGACCAGGGAGTGAAAAGAGAAGATTCCCTGCTCATCATCCTTCCCTGTGACTCCCCTGAGAAATGTTAGCTTCTCTTCTCCACAATTTTTGTCTCTGATGACCAAGAGTTCCTAGTTCCCAGAGAAGAATAATGCTCTTTGAGAAGCTATGGTAGGGGATGCCACTTAAATTAACTCTAATGCCATCTCCCATTTTGTTCTCCTCATACCAGTAGTCCAGGAGTCAAAGAAAGCAGTTATTGAAGCTCTCAAGTGTTAGTGATCATAGTTATCTGGAGGAAAATAGGAATTTTTTTGCCTAATGAGGGCATAAAAAATTATCAAGGTATCCAGAATACTCAACGGTATGCCTATTGGTGCTTTTGTGTCTAACAATGACTATGTGAAACTTCATAAAGTCTTCCCAAGAGCTAATTATTAAAGGAGAACATAAAAACTAGTGTGAGTAGCTATGCATATATTACCAAAAAGTATTAGGTATCAATTAGGAGGCATCAGCTGCAAAAAATAGAATCACCACACTGGCTTAAGCAATGAAGTGACTATGTATTTTTTGTATGAAAACCAGAGTTAGATAGTTTCAGGTTGTTTTAATAACTCAATAATATTGTCACTATAATTATATCTACATTTTTATCATCATCTTCCCCCCCCCCCCCCAGTGGTTACAATATAGCCACTTTGGATCCAGATACCACAATCTTTATTCTAGCACACCACGCAATAGAGGAAGAGTCACAGTTTAATGTCTTTCTCAATGTAAGGTATCCTCTTTACTTTCCTATCTTATTTACCAGAAAGGCTCCAATAAGTTACACTGCACAAGGACTCTATTTTGAAATTTGATAACATACTAAGATTGAGTAAACCCCCCCACCCGGGAACCCCTGGCTTTGAGTTGGAATACCTAAAGAAATATCTCTTTGGCACTTTGAATAAAGATGGCCAAAACTAAGAAAAGTAAAAAAGAAATTAGTCTCTCATGCAATCCAAATATTTTAGAATATGATCATACTGATGGAAAAATTGTGAGGCTGATGGGAATTGTCAACAAATCACCAATATAAATCCTAAATGTAATGAAGCTAAAAAAGATATATGCAGGCAAAAGAAGCCAGAGAATAGCTTTGCTAATGGATCTCTTTGGTTTATTTATAAATCAGGCAATGAAACAGTCACTTTATTAGCTAAACATCATAACTTGTAGTGCATGGTGGTGTGCCCTGATTATCAAATGTTATTAGATGTTTAAGGATAAAATTATGCATATATCTGTAATTTATGCAGAACAAATATCAAAATAAATCTATAATGAATGTTTACAACACCATCATATTTGATTTATTTAATATACACTTAAAATGAAATCATTTTAATTGCTTCTTCAGGCAGATTAGCTCTTCAAACAAACTAATAGAAGTCTTACGATTATATTTATACATACATTTTTTGTATAATTAAGACATCTCTTTTATGAAATTCCTTATGTAATAGCTTAAGCAATGCCAAAGCAACAAATTCATTTGTTGCTAAATGTAAAGTTTCTAACATAAATACCTATACAGTGTTACTCTACAACTTAGAAAAATAGCTATCAGCAGTTCTTTGAATCCGTATCTGCTGTATTTTATGATATATGTATTTCTCTTTGCACTACAATTCACAGAACAGTATCAACTATCATCAAGTAAAAACAAATCCTAAGTACTGAGGTAAGGACTATTAATATTACTTCAGAGTTTATAAGATATTATGAGATTCAGTCAGTTTATTCATTTAATGAATATGTGTGTAGTGTGGTGTATATGAATGTGAATAATGCATCTTTTAAAATACAAAATTTTAGTATAACAAATAGTTACAGATGCAGTTGCATCATTTCTGATGGAAACTATAGGGACACTCTGCCCTACTGAAAATGTATGTCTTTTCAGTGCACTGGACAAATGTTTATGATAAATCATAGCATTTTAAAATCACTGGTAGAAAATTAAAAAAAGAAAAAACTTCAAAATGTGATTTTGAAGCCAACTTAAATCCTGATTAAAGATAGCTGAAGTAGTTTTCTGTAGCCTGTGGACTTCATTTTCCATGCTGTCTCTGCCTAAATAAAAATTATAAGAGGAAACTCATACATTGGTTATCTATTTTAAAAAATTGCAGATTTAGATGATCAAAATGTTCCCCAGATTTTGTGAAACTAGAATACTGGTGACATTGCTTTTTTCAAATTTTCAGCTTCTGCTAAAGTTGATGTAATGTAATAAAGTCACTCAGTCGTGTCCGACTCTGTGTCCCCATAGACTGTAGCCCGCCAGGCTGCTCTGCCCATGGAATTCTCCAGGCAAAAGTACTGGAGTGGGTTGCCATTTCCTTCTCCAGAGGGTCTTCCCGACCCAGGGATCGAACCCAAGTCTCCTATATTGCAGGCAGATTCTTAACCATCCAAGCCACCAGGAAAGCCTAATTCCCTCAAAAGCTATCTTTGCATATCTTCTATTTTCCTCTGCCCATCAAAATGTTAACCACTCTAATAGGCCCAATTCCACCACTGGCGGAGCAGCCTATACTGACATATCACTGTTTTACAATTTCTACACGATCTATTTTTCCTTTAACTTCTCTTATTCACATCACCCAAGGGAGTGTTTCATGGCATAAAGACCCTGAGCGAAAACAGCGATAGAACAGAACTGACTTTTGTCATTACTGGGATTCATCCAACCTTATGGGACAGATGAAGAAACCCCAAAATAGGATAAGAGAAAGATCTGGAAAAAGGATGAAAGATGTCACACTGTGAATTTCCTTAATTTTGACCAAGTCAAACTTTTGTCATTCAGATTTATATTAGTAGCAAATGATCACCCCACCCAATGAAGATGTTCATGTTTAAATTATTTCTGAATTTTATTTCTGGATGGTCCACAGCATAATTTTAAAAGAAGGCAAATTTGGATACACAATGGTGACATAATTAGAGAGCATACAATTAAATCCTTTGAACCATACAGAAAAAAATACATCTTTTAAATTACATCATTCACCCAAATACTTAAAAATCTAAAGTACTGTGTAAGAACTTCAGGTTACAAGGTGAGAAATTAAATATATCTCTTTACTGTTAATAAAATGCAATACACAAGTTTCCCTGTCTTTGGCCAGGGAAAGACCCCAGTCTTTGGCCAGGAATATCATAAATTAGTATAGTAGGAGACAAGCCCACAGAAATAAAGCTGTTCCTCAACCCTGCCTAACTGGTATTTGCTACTGTTACAATCAATTTTAGTTGGACTTTCAAACGCTTGTATCTCTTTCAGTATATAAATGGATTTTTTACTGATTTTTATTTGTTCAAATTCCACCCCCCCACACACAACTAGTGCAAATTATGCAGTTCAGGCTTCCACATTTGGGGAAATCACAAGGATTTTGGATCTACATCTGGAATGCAATGGATGAATCTCGCCCTGGAAAAACCACCTTCCTTATCATGGTATCTCCACTGTTGAGTATTCAATATAATAAATACATTTTTTAAGATTCTTTCTGATGTGGACCATTTCATAGTCTTAATGGGATTTGTTACAATATGGCTTCTGTTTTATATTTTGTTTTTTTTTTTTGGCCACAAGGCACATGGAATCTTAGCCCCTTGACCAGGGATCAAACCCACAACCCCTACACTGGAATCAGAAGTCTTAACCACTGGACTGCCGGGGAAATGTCAATAAATGAATTTGTTAAAGTAAATTATTTTTTGAATAAAATACATACTCATAAAATTGCACAAATCATGAATGCACAGTTTAATGAATTTTTGCTAACTACACATATTCATCCACCCAGTAAGCTGACCAGGAAATTGACTAAATTGAATATAAGCACCACATCTGAAGCTCCGCACACATGCACCTTCAGGTGCTAAACCCAATAATCTGAAATATGAGACAGAAACACTTAACTGAAAATAAAATGATCATAAATTTAAAACAAATATTTTTTTAAATTAAATAGTTATTTTGTTTAGAACTAGGTTAGTTGCTCAGTCATGTCCAGCTCTTTACAACCATATGGACTGGGAGCCACCAGGCTCCTCTGTCCATGGGATTCTCCAGGCTACAATACTCCAGGTAAGGGAATGGAGTGGGTTGCCATTCCCTTCTCCAGGGGATCTTCCTGGCCCTGGGATTGAACCCAGGTCTCCAGCATTGCAGGCAGAGTCTTTACCATCTTAGCCACAAGGGAAGCCTTTTATTTGTTTATTTGTTTTATTATATGTACAACAAAAATACAATCTAAAATTTTATACCATATATATCATAAAACATAACACATGTTACACAGCACATACTATATAACATATATAATATATATTTTAAGTTGTGATAATTTTATCAATAAGTTTTCTGTCACATTTGGTTTTAAATCATTGATGGAAAGAAATTATATTTTATTCACTGTATATTTCCTGAGAATAAGTAAAATACTTTGTATAAAATAAATAATAAAATATTGATTGAATTTCTATTTTTTTCAATTTCATCTCTATAGTATTTTTATTTTTTGAATTTGCTAAGCTGTCACATGCTTTATACTGCATTTAATGTGCTGCTACTGAAAACTGGTGAGTGAATATGTTAATTTTATTCACCTACAAATTATGTAAAATTGTATAATTATCTATCTGATATAATTTTAAGATAAGATTTTTCTTTATTATCATTTATACCTGCATATTAAGTTTTGGTGAGCTTGCTCATTTTTTTAATTATTAAACTTCAGCCCTACTATATTTTATAGTGCTATAACTCAACATCAAAATATTAATTTTTATCTTTTCTATCAAGATCTATATTAAGTTCCTCAAATAATGCAATTCAGAAGTAATGCAATCAAGTGAGTGCATTCCTGATAAATTTTTCATGGTCAAACAAGATTTTTAAAATTACCTAAAAGGAGATTTTTAAAAATAAATGATCAAAACAACCACTTTAGTGGGAACCTAATTAAAAAGATCATTAAAAGTGAAATAGTCACACTCAAATTTAATTATAAATCTGCTCTTTTTCCTTCCTCAACATATTGTGCTATAAATGTTTACAATTGGTCAACCTATAATTAACAATGTTTATTACTTGAACTGCTCATCAAATAATTACCATGGCAACATTTTAATCAAACATGGTTGAATTTAGAAGACTACAAATTAAAATAGAGTAAACTACAAAACACGGTACATTCTATCTCCAAAGAAGATATTTTCACCCAATTTTTATGTTAAACATTTTCTTCCAAACTTAGTCATATTTTGCATATTTTATATTTGCTCTTTGTGATGTATGATTTAATGATCAACTGTTATTCTCATTCTACCATAAGACTGTCAAAGTTTTAAAGCATAATGAAAGGATCCTAGGAATAACAGTACCTTATGATCCAACAATCCCACTATTGGGCATATACCCTGAGGAAACCATAGTTGAAAAAGACACAAGCACCCCAGTGTTTATTGCAGCAGTATTTTCAACAGCTAGGACACAGAAGCAACCTAGATGTCCACTGACAAATGAATGGATAAAGAAGTTGTAGTACATACACACAATGGAATATTCAGTTCAGTTCAGTTCAGTCCCTCAGTCGTGTCCAACTCCTTGTGACCCAAGGAATCGCAGCACCCCAGGCCTCCCTGTCCATCACCAACTCTCAGAGTTCACTCAAACTCATGTCCATCGAGTCAGTGATGCCATCCAACTATTTCATCCTCTGTTGCCCCCTTCTCCTCCTGTCCCCAATCCCTCCCAGCATCAGGGTCTTTTCCAACGAGTCAACTCTTCGTATGAGGTGGCCAAAGTACTGGAGTTTCAGCCTCAGCATCAGTCCTTCCAATGAACACCCAGGACTGATCTCCTTTAGGATGGACTGGTTGGATCTCCTTGCAGCCCAAGAGACTCTCAAGAGTCTTCTCTAACACCACAGTTTAAAAGCATCAATTCTTTGGTGCTCAGCTTTCTTTATAGTACAACTCTCACATCCATACATGACTACTGGAAAAACCATAGCTTTGACCAAGTGGACCTTTGTTGGTCTCTGCTTTTTATATGCTGTCTAGGTTGGTCATAACTTTCCTTCCAAGGAGCAAGCGTCTCTTAATTTCATGGCTGCAGTCACCATCTGCAGTGATTTTGGAGCCCAGAAAAATAAAGTCAGCCACTGTTTCCACTCTTTCCCCATCTATTTGCCATGAAGTGATGGGACTGGATGCCATGATCTTAGTTTCCTGAATGTTGAGCTTTAAGACAACTTTTTCCACTCTCTTCTTTCACTTTCATCAAAAGGCTTTTATAGGTGAAGACATAAGTCTAAACACTGTTATAGAAAAAAATCATACACTAATATATGAAATAAAGGGATGACAAAGCAACAGTTATCATATATCAACATGAAGTGAAATATATAGCAAAGTTTCTACTCTGTTATTCCAGATGATGGAGACAGAACTCAGGCACATCACTGATTACACACTTATGTGCTCAAGAGAGGGAAGCTATCCAGGTATCACATTACAAACTTTCATCCAAGTTAGGAAGTGGACAGATGCCTACCAATATAACCATGGGAACTTGTTATGGTAGGACCAGAAACTGGCTTAGTGGGTGGTTACCTTAAGGACAAGAACACCAGGCAATCAAGTCAGTCATACAAAGGAATCAGTATACTCTTACCACCCACTTCTGCTTACACTCAGGAAGTTGGTACTTTCTTCTGAACAGTTTCAGCCTGCTGAGTTAACACACTGTTAAGTTACCAGGGCAGTCATAGGGCAAGGAAGGCCATAGGAAACAAACGGCTTATGTCCATCCTCTTATACCTTGTAGGAATTCATTTTTTAAACAATACATAAAGTTACTGAAGATAAAAGATCCATGGATCACGGTCAAGAAATGTGCCATAAATAAACATAAAGTAAGTAGGAGAAAGGATCAACAAAACCAAATATGTCTAAAAAAAAAGAAACTTTAGAATAGTGATGAAATAAAAATTCGTATTCTAAGCCAAGTCAAGGAAAATTTGAACACAGGCACTTGTGCATTGTAAAGCTGCATTAGGCGTCAACCAAACCTCCCCAAGGGCAGCAATATCTGCTCAACGATAGAGAGCAACATTCTCCTAGCCTCAGCAAGATAACTCCTTAGGAGATAACCTTTTCTTTCATAACCTTTTTAGGGGCTATGATGACCCACGACCCACTACTCTGTTCATGTAGCCCTAGATTGTGTAAACTGTCAACAATATGTCATTTAAAGCACAATTCTCTGTCTTATAGACTTAGGTAACTGTGCTTTGACCTCTAATGGGTAGAACAGTTTCAGAGCTTTCTGTGAAGCTGATCCCAGGTTATAGTCCTCAATTTGGCTCAAATAAAGTTTTCCATATCCTTCTTAGATGACTGATTAAGTCTGTTGTCATCATAGTACAGTAGTTGGAAATATTCTGTGGGAAAATATTCTGCTACTAACACCTAGAAATTACAGAGAAACCATAAAAAGCATCATTTAACTCGTGTGTCTGAACTCTCTTTCACACACACACACACTGTCTCTGTGTGTATATATATATATAGTTTACTGGCACTGCTTCCCCACTTTTTGAACAATGGAACCCACATTTTGTTTTGTACTGGGTCTCATATATTACACAGTCAGCTATGATGCCCAAAAAGAAATAAACCCAGTGTTGCTTCCTCTTGGTTGTGCACTAAGTCGTCAAACAGCAACAAAAGCAAGTATATTCTGGAAGGAAAATCCTCAATAATATTTGTCAGAATTAGAGCAGGGAGAGCCCATTCATGCCTAAAGTGAAATGGCCCTTACTAAGTCTCTGCGCCTCTGGATTTAAAATCCTTCACTGTCAAAGTGGCAAAATCATGAAGTTGCTGGCAATATATGTGCATATACCTGGTATGAACCTACTACATAAATATTACTTTAAAGACTTGGACTCATACACAGAGTTTTGTTTCATACATTTTTATTTTAACCAGGAAACAATGAATTTTACCCTTTCATGGCAATTACTTGAGTAATGGTTTTAACGACAGCACAATATGCCATCTAATACACATGTCATAATTTATTTGTCCATATGTATGAATGTGTAGTTTAAAAAATAAACAATCATATCTTTAAACTGCCTTCAATTCTGATTATTTCCTGTGAAAAATTCCTCAAATTAGAATTATCTCAACCTGTTTTCTTTTCATTTTAAAAGCTTTTCAAAGATTATGTTTACTCACTGTTCATTTAGACTTTTTATAATCACTACTATATTTTTCGTATTTTTAAGTTTTGAAGAATTTATTGTCTTGATCATGTATTTGGGAAAACAACTTGCCTTTTCATTTGAATACTTTGAAAACTCTTGCTAGTCATAAGACTATAAATATTTACAAGTTGTGATCTCTGAATCTCTGAGATTTGTGAGTTGCACTTGGTGTGAGTTTGGCAATGGCTAGGAGTCGAAGATTATCCATTTATTTCTTAGTTATTACTGGATTATTTACATTTATTATACATTATATAATTACTATTTGTTATGGATTATTTACATTTATTATGGATTATTACATTTACTATAGATATGTGGATAATCCGTATACATGGATTATTTACATTATTGTTGGATTATATACTTATTTCTTAGTTATGATTGGATTATCATATACTAAGGTGTTTCCACATATACAGTTCATTAAAGACTATTATGTTTCATAGATTTGACTGTAGCCAATAAACAGCTGCTAAAATTATAATTTTAACTATCTTTCCTCAGAGGGAGCTTGTACCCAATAACAACCATTTTACACTTGTTAAGACTACCAGCTTGCACTGGTTTGGAGAACCAGTTCACAGAGTTTGGCTGCTTGGTATCTGATCCCTAGAGCCACCACTTACAAGCTGTGAAGGGTTGGGTAGGTTTCCTAAGTATATCTGCCTCAGCCTCATCATATTCAAAAGGTGACAAGAACTAACTCTTAAGAAAGATATAAAACTTAAATGATATTATGTACACAATCACACACACGTGTGTGTTAGTCATTCAGTCATGTGCGACTCTTTGTGACTCCATAGCCTTCCAGGCTTCTCTGTCCATGGAGTTCTCCAGGCAATACTAGAGTGGGTTGCCATTCCTTTTTCCAGGGAGTCATGTATGGATGTGAGAATTGGACTATAAAGAAGCCTGAGAGCTGAAGAATTGATGCTTTTGAACTGTGGCGTTGGAGAAGACTCTTGAGAGTCCCTTGGACTGCAAGGAGATCCAACCAGTCCATCCTAAAGGAGATCAGTCCTGGGTGTTTATTGGAAGGACTGATGCTGAAACTCAAACTCCAATACTTTGGTCACCTGATGAGAAGAACCGACTCATTGGAAGAGACCCTGATGCTGGGGAAGATTGAAGGCAGGAGGAGAAGGGGATGACAGAGGATGAGATGGTTGGATGACATCACTGATAGATGGACATGAGTTTGAGCAAGCTCTGGAAGTTGGTGATGGACAAGGAGGCCTAGCGTGCTGCAGTCCATGGGGTTGCAAAGAGTCAGACACAACTGAGTGACTGAAGTGACTGACTTAAAGCCTTTAACTTTCATGTCAATAAGATTTCATTAAATTGTCTCCTATTTGTTTTTGTTCTTGATTAACTAGTTATTAAACTGTAACATAAGTTTCTCTCTCTTCCTCTACATTTTCTCACTTCACTTTACCAGTTGCTATTGAAAATTAGTCATATTTTTGTATTTTGGTATCTAAACAAGGGGGCTTCCCTTGTGGCTCAGCTGGTAGAGAATCCGCCAGCAATGCAGGAGACCTGGGTTCAATCCTGGGTTGGGAAGACTCTGGGAAGACTCTCCCTCAGGAGAAGGGAAAGGCTACTCACTCCAGTATTCTGACCTGGAGAATTCCATGGCCTGTACAGTCCATGGGGTCACAAAGAGTCTGACAGGACTAAGGACTTTCACTTTCACTTTCTAACTAAGGAAAAGTTTTATAAACTCATCCTTTCTTCCTTTGTTCTAAATTGCAGAGGCTGTTCTACTTAATTCTGTTTTACTTAATTGCAGAAAGTATTCTTTATTTTTGCACGTGCCTCCTAAGTAGATTCAGTTATATCTGAATATTTGCAACCCTAGGGACTTTAGGCTGTCTGGTCCCTCTGCCCATGTGGATTCTCCAGGAAAGAATACTAGAGTGGGTTGCCATGCCGTCCTCCAGAGGATCTTTCTGATCCAGGGATAGAACTCTAGTATCCTGCATTGTAGGCAGATTCTTTATCTTCTGACCCACCCCCACACCCTGACCCAAGGAAGCCCTTTATCTTTATATTGAGGTAAACTCACAATGTCATCACTTTGCATTTATTGTGTTCATATTTCTAGAGTCATATGTGATTCAGTAGATAGGATCACTCTTTGATTTAGTTGCTTCAGTTCAGTTCAGTTCAGTCGCTCAGTCGTGTCCGACTCTCTGCGACCCCATGAATTGCAGCACACCAGGCCTCCCTGTCCATCACCAACTCCCGGAGTTCACTCAGACTCACGTCCATTGAGTCAGTGATGCCATCCAGCCATCTAACCTTCTGTGGTCCCCTTCTCCTCCTGCCCCCAATCCCTCCCAGCATCAGAGTCTTTTCCAATGAGTCAACTCTTTGCATGAGGTGGCCAAAGTACTGGAGTTTCAGCTTCAGCATCATTCCTTCCAAAGAACACCCAGGGCTGATCTCCTTTAGAATGGACTGGTTGGATCTCCTTGCAGGGACTCTCAAGAGTCTTCTCCAACACCACAGTTCAAAAGCATCAATTTTTCAGCGCTCAGCCTTCTTCACAGTCCAACTCTCACATCCATACATGACCGCGGGAAAAACCATAGCCTTGACTAGACGGACCTTTGTTGGCAAAGTAATGTCTCTGCTTTTCAATATGCTATCTAGGTTGGACATAACTTTCATTCCAAGGAGTGTCTTTTAATTTCATGGCTGCAGTCACCATCTGCAGTGATTTTGGAGACCGAAAAAATAAAGTCTGCCACTTTTTCCACTGTTTCCCCATCTATTTCCCATGAAGTGATGGGACCAGATGCCATGATCTTCGTTTTCTGAATGTTGAGCCTTAAACCAACTTTTTCACTCTCCTCTTTCACTTTCATCAACAGGCTTTTTAGTTCCTCTTCACTTTCTGCCATAAGGGTGGTGTCATCTGCATATCTGAGGTTTAGTTGCTTCAGCCATGTCCAAATCTTTGTGACTCCATGGACTGTAACCTGCCAGGCTCCTCTGACCATGGAATTCTCCAGGCAAGAATACTGCAGTCGGTTGCCATTTCCTTCTCCTGGGGATCACCCTTATTATTTTCTTTCAAATTTTCTTGAATTATATATTTTAGTTTTTTAATAGCAGTTTTATTTTCAGAAATGCAAATTATGCAAGTGCTGGATCTACTTTTTCTGTCTTCTAACATCTTTTGTTTTCTCCAAGCAGTTTCCTTCTTCCTTCTTCATTTTGCCTAGTTTTCTGAAGTCTGCTCTGTGGGTTTATGGTTGCCTGTTGATGATGTCTTTTCTTTTCTATAGTCCATTTGGCTTTCATGTTTGTCTGTTCCCCATCTCCTTGAGCACTGACAGCTTATTTAATACTTTTTGCAATTTTTTAAATGATTTTTCCAACAATTCCTCTAAATTTTGGGGGAAAATTTTTGAAGAAAATTCTCATCTCTTCTTTAATGAAAGACTATGTACATATTTCTCACGTGTCTCCTGTTACCTATTCTTATTGCCATTTCTATTTCAGGACTTTTGGTTCGTACTATTCCCATATCCCCCTCTCTGCTCATACCCCATCTTCATATGTATCATAGTAACACTATCTTTATATTTCTTTTTCATCAAAAGGCTCCTCATTTCTCTGTTTCTAGTTTTTTTTTTTTTTTTCCTAGAGTAGAAGCAGAGGTTAGTTTTCTATAACCTATGAAGAAATTGAATGGTAACATCAATTTGAGAAAGACAACATCTCTGATGTGGGCAAGGAATTTGAAATAAAGAAAATTATTTTTGAGATACCATATCTATTTTCACTATTAGTGAATGGTGTGGACTAATATTACTAAGTTTATTAATCTAGAAATTCCAAGTAAAATATTTAAGAAACTCTTTTGCTTCTTGCTTTTTAATAGGTATATGTGACACTTTGCCTTCTTGTGCTAATATCTAAACTTACACTTTAATTTAAAAAAAAATGTCAATACTAAGCAGTTCATGGAAGTATACACTTATTCATTTAAATATTCACTCATTACTAAAAATGGCTATCTGAAAATATTCACATATTTTATCTTCTTTTATTACAAATAGTGAACAAATTTCAGAAGCTCACAGAAGCACTCAGAAACTTGATCCTTATAATATTTTATCCCATAATCCTATTTCTAGCTTCAATATGCATGTTCTGTATCATTCTGCAATATCTATTTTCCAAATACACTTTGTACATTCTCAGGACTTCCCTATAGCTCAGACAGCAAAGAATCTTTCTGCAGTACAGGAGACCTAGGCTCTGTCCCTAGGTCAGGAAGATCCTCTGGAGAGGCAAATGACAACCCACTCTAGTATTCTTGCCTGGAGAATCCCATGGACAGAGGACTCTAGCAGACTACAGTCCATGAAGTCACAAAGAGTGGGACATGACTGAGTGACTAATACTATTTCTACTAGAGACAGGCATTTCCGTGTTTTTTCCTTAACCTAGAACACTTCCCACACAATCTATTGAAGGCCTGTCTTCCTTCTTGGTCAGCCATTACATCATTTGAAGACCCTACCAACAGGTCCTGTTGTTGACAGAATTCTTAAAAAAAAAAAAAAAAAAAAAGACAGGTCCTTTTAGGATTCCATACCCTAATCCCAGATATGTATGCATAGATGAGCTGCTGCTGCTGCTGGTGCTAAGTCGCTTCAGTCGTGTGCGACCCCATAGACGGCAGCCGACCTATCACTCCCTTAATAACATGGTTTTATAATGTAGTTTAGGCTTCCCTGGTGGCTCAGATGGTAAAGTGTCTGCCTGCAATGCTGGAGACCCAGGTTGAATTGCTGGGTCAGGAAGACGCCCTTGAGAAGGAAATGGCAACCCACAACAGTATTCTTGCCTGGAGAATCCCACGGACAGAGGAGCCTGGTGGGCGACAGTCCATGGGGTCACAAAGTGTCAACACGACTGAGCGACTTCACTTTCACTTTTGACCTTAAGATAGAGTTGCTAAGTGAGACTGATCTAATCACAGAAGCCCCTTTAGAAGCACTGAGTTTTCTCCAGTTAGTACAGAGAAGAGGAAATCAGAAGGATTTTGAGGCAAGAGAAGCATCTTACCCACAGTTTATAGAAATACAGATGAAAGGGGACACATGCCAACGAAGGTAGGCAGTCACTATTTGCTGAGAGGTCTCTGGCTGACAGCAAGGAAACAGAGACCCCGGTCCTGCAATTATAAAGAAACATTTTGCTAACAATTTGGATCAGTTTGGAAGACACTTTCTCCCAAGTGCCTCCAAAAAAAGAACCCATCTAGGCCAACATCTTCAGTCTGATCTTTAAAGATTCTATGCAAAGGAACCAGCCAAGCCCACCCAGACTTCAGATCACAGACCTGTGATTATAAATAAATGGATGCTGGATATTATTTAAGCAGCTAAATTTGTGGTAAATTTGTTATACAGTAATAGAAAACTGAAGTGCCCTCCCCCAATTAAACTCTTTCAATCTTTCCGTTCAGTATGAAAAATTCCTTTCACTCATGTATCATCCAAGTCTCTTCCAAGTCTCTCCTCCTTGTAAGAAAATCTTAAGACTATAACGGATATACCTTTCTCATATTTATTTATATCTCATATGTAAGACACTGTCTAAATGTAGCTATTCTATTGCAGATATTTTAGTAAATATTATAAATACTGTTTTGTTTTGTTTTTTGCTATTCTTCTATATTTGGTGTTGCTTCTAAGAAAAAGTACCTCAGCATAGTATCCAAAGGACAGTTTGGATGGTCTTCTTCCATCTAATACATCTAATCTCATGATAGCAGGGAAAAGGTGACTCAAGTTCCTGTTTCCTAAACATGCACCTCACTTTGTAGTACTTGATGTTCTCAATTTATATGCCCATATAAATTTATAAATTTATATGCTCAGGTTTCACTGAGGGATCTTTTTTTTTCAAGTGCAAAAATATAAGTCTTATTCAGAAATTTGATGAAAGTAAAATGGTCTTTATACTTCAGGAAGGAAAACATTTTAGGATCCTTTTTGATACTGTGCATTTTTGATGCAAAGGATAGAGTCATCATTTCCTGTTATATTGTTTCTGCACTTTACATATCAAATACCTTATAACTAAATTGTAAAAACCATAAATAATCTTCAAGCCTTGCTACACTGTGATAAATTACTAACTGTGATAAACTATATATTTGTCAGGAAAAACTGCATTTAGATTATTATGGGTATGAAAAATTTGATTGAAATACCGTTCCTATGTAGTAGAATCCTCACACTGATAGTAATTGTTCAAAGTAAAAATCTTTTTATCCATTAACAACGTACTTCATATAATACCCAACTTTCAAGGCTACTTTGCTCATTTACCTTCTGGTTTCATAAAAGTAACTATGTTATTAACAACAGTCAGAGCTTTAATGACTCTACACACAAAATTTTTCTGAATTATTATTCAAGATTGAAGTAAATATTTAAATTATTTCAAAATACTTGTGAAGAACATAAACACACAAAACATCAGAAAATAAAGCTTTAGAATTGCCTACACACACATATATAATGGCCACAGTCTAAGAGCATAGCAGTATACCAACAGGACGCTTTCAATGATAGCAAATCTAGGGACATTACTTTGAATGCTTTCTAACTCTCATTTTCTATTTTCTTTTTTCAAAGGCCTAGAAATTTCCTAGTCTAAGATTCATTCCCTATTGCACTCACGACTTAGCAAGATGAAGAATTTGAGCACGTCTGAAGTAGGTGTTGCCAAAGCAGAGCGGCAGTAGAGCTTCTCAGTTGAGAGCACGGGCTCTATGGCTGCACATCTTGAGTGTCAACCCTGGCTCTGATAGCTCCCGCCTAAGTGGGCTAGGTCAAGTCACCAGGTATCCTTAGGCTTCAGTTCTGGCAAATTTTAATGGGAACAATAGTATCAATTATCTTACAGGTTTGTGAGAATTTAATAAGGATTACCATATACAAGCCTTTTGTATGTGACACAAATAAGCCATATATGATGAGCCTGGCAGGCTACGGCTCTTGGGGTGGCAAGAGTTGGACACGACTGAGGGGCTGAACAACAGCAGCACTATATAATGAAGAGCTTCCATTGCCCACAATTATAAAATTAATGAAAATTTTATGGAAAATGTCTGGTACAACATCTTCATTTTATAACAGGAAAAACCCATGGGCGGTACAAAAGGGTTAAGAATGGTTTCCGGTTCATAGTCTATCTTCTGAGGCCAGGATCAGCCATTCCCTTAAGGTGGCTCAGAGGGTAAAGCGTTTGCCTGCAATGCAGGAGACTAGGGTTCGATCACTGGGTCGGGAAGAACATCTGGAGAAGGACATGGCAACCCACTCCAGTACTCTTGCCTGGAAAATTCCATGGACAGAGGAGCCCAGTGCAGGCTACAGTCCATGGGGTTGCAAAGAGTCAGACACCACTGAGCGACTTCACTTTCACTTTAAGGTAAGTTATTCAAACTTTTCTAACTCTGAATTTCATCATCTTTACAATAATATATGTAGAATGGTGTCAAAATCTGATCACATATCTTAATTATTTCAGTATCTGGGCTATAAAAAGACTTAACAACTTAAGCCCTTTCCCCACACTTCTTTTTGCCACCCATTCTTTAAATATCTATATTCTCAGAGGATCCAACATATTAAAAAATCTCATTTATACATGTTATGAGAAATATCATAAATTCTAATATGATGTTTCCTAGTAAGTAAAGTAGTAAGTAAGTGAGTGCCAATTGATGCTTTTGAACTGTGGTGTTGGAGAAGACTCTTGAGAGTCCCTTGGACTGCAAGGAGATCCAACCAGCCCATTCTGAAGGAGATCCGCCCTGGGATTTCTTTGGAAGGAATGATGCTAAAGCTGAAACTCCAGTACTTTGGCCACCTGATGCAAAGAACTGACTCATTTGAAAAGACCCCGATGCTGGGAAAGGTTGAAGGTGAGAGAAGAGGACAACAGAGGATGAGATGGTTGGACGGCATCACTAATGCAATGGACATGAGTTTGAATAAACTCTGGGAGCTGGTGATGGACAGGGAGGCCTGGCGTGCTGCAGTCCATGGGGCTACAGAGAGTCAGACATGACTGAGAGACTCAAATGAGTAAGTAAATTGTATCCAAACTCGAATTGTTTTCTACCTCCAGACTAACGAATTGACATATATATACCCATAGTCATTTTCAGATTGACAGAAACCAAAACAAAACATTATCTTACTTTAAGGCACATTACCTCCAAGCCCCTTGAAGTCATTTATTTTAAGCCCTGCTTTAAAGTAATCATTAATTCTCCCTTTTACCACAACACATACAATATAATAATGCTATTTGAATCTTCTTCAAAAATGAATTATACATGAAGACTTTTGTCTCTACCTGAGTGTTATTTCTTACTAGGTGTTATTTCTTCTTAGGTGTTTTAAAACTTTCCCTTTGAGATGCTTGGCATCAATTGAAATATTTATTGATCACCTATTATGTGCTGGGTTTTGAGGATACAGCACTGAAAATGACCCAGTTCCTTTTCTTGAGTTTGTCGATAACTTCCATACGGTATGAAAAGTTTGATAGTAAAGATGAAGTAGTGCCTGAGGGAATAAGCCAGTCTCACAGTAAGAGATGTCCCAGACAAAGCAAACCCCACTTGATAACTGAGTAGAAGTTTATGTTTGTACTCTAACCTCTGACTACGTTTTACTTTTTTTCCTCTTTATCAGGCTTTAACAAATGTATGGTCTTTTTGCACATCATGCTATCGCTTGAAATGTTATTTTTGTTTTCACCTGAGCTCATATTCTTCTTTCAGGAACCTCTTGAAAACTCTATACCACATTCACAATTTTTTTATTGTGCTTCTTTTATCTGCTTATATTATAGCTTGCATCCTAATATGCTCTTCTTTATTTAGATTCTTTTTTGCTAACACAGTGAAGTGAGGTTTCTATATTTCCAGAGCTTAGATCCTCTCTCAGTAGGTGCTTGGTGATATTAATTACAGCAATACTAATGCAATAATAAAGAAATAATATATTTGGAGCTTAAGTTATACCAGTTAAAGTGCTAAGAGCCTTATCCTGTTAAACAATATCTGCTGGTTTCTTTCTTTTTTTTTTCTCTTTCCATACTTAAAAGAAGAGAAGAGAGTGGAAGAGTGAGAAATTTGCTCAAGGTCACAGAGCAGACAAGGATCAGATGGGATGGAACCAGGACACTTCTAACTCCTAAGCACTGGCTGAGAAACATGGTTATGTTGAATGATCAACAAAAGTTACATAAGATCAAAGTAGCCTTTACAGAAGGGGCACTTCCAAACTTACATGTCTGATTGATCCCTTTTCTCTTTTAAACTGCTGAAAACACAGTCTTTTAGAGAGACTCTTAGCCTTACTGCATCATTCTTTGTGTGTGCAGTATTTTTTTTTTCTGGGTTTATAGGAAGTAAGTCAATCTATAATATGGTAGATTGAATTTTGAGATAGAGGATGAACATTTTATAATTTTTTTAAATTATAGCATTGCCTTTGTGGGTTGTTGAGATCTAGCCTAGCAAACCATGGATTCTATTCATTCACTTGTTAATTCTATAAGCATGTGTAACAGTCCCACTGTGTGTCTAGAGTTGTCTTAGTTGTTGCGGAGCTTATAGAAGGAGGATATTACACAGGGGTCACTGCAATATGATCCTATGATCCTATGATGGAGGTATATACATGCATAAAGAGACATTATTATATTTTGAGCAGTACAAAACACAGGGTATTTTTTATATAAAAGCTTTGCAATATAATCAGTTTTGACTCTTGGCTTGCAAAGCCAGCTTACTACCTGGCACCTTAAAGAGTGTTTGCTGATGTTTTCTCTAAGGAGTAATTAAAATATTTAATTAAGAGATTATTAAGAAAGAAATGGGCATGATTAATGGGACGAGCAGGGAAAGTAAAGCACCCAGGGATTAGAGAGCACAGGAAAGCGTCATCATTTTGTGGACCTGAAGGGCACCGGAAAGGAGATTTTACCAGCATGCAGTTGGAGATACAGTCCCGGAAGTGATGCTGCCTCACAGGGGCCACGGAGTTAACAAATTCAGCTACTGGCGAATCTCTTCACAGCAGGGAGTAATAAGTCTCCGGACAAGTTTGCAGAAAGAATATCCCCCTCTCTTTCTCCTGTCTTTCTCAGTCTCTCACAATGCACCTTATTGGTCAAATCCATCAGAAAGTCAGGAGGCAAGGGAGCCCTGCTGCTGCTAAAGTCGTTTCAGTCGTATCCGACTCTGTGCGACCCCATAGACGGCAGCCCACCAGACTCCACCGTCCCTGGGATTCTCCAGGCAAGAACACTGGAGTGGGTTGCCATTTCCCAGTCCTCCACAAAACACAGGTTCCCAGGACCTAGAGTAGGTTGCCAGGGAATGGGGGATGGATTTGTAGGGACAGAAAGAGGATTGCCAGCACAAAATGCAAGATGTAAGTAGGTATTTGGATATAAGCCTATAGAATGAAGAAAAGAAAACTGGGCAGAACACACAGATTTTAGAGGCTTTGGGCAGTTGGTGGTTATGGAATTTATGGATCTACATAAGGCTTTTCAAGAAAATTACTTCCAGTTAGAAGAGGATGTGGGCTGAAAACAAAACCATAGGTAACAAAGGCATTTAATAAATAAAGAAAAATAGCTTGCAGAAAAGCTATAAAGGGAAAAAAATATTAAAAACGAAAAAGAATGCCTCCTGAATTATATAAATTTAATAAAGATACATGAATTAACTGCCATCCAAATGCTTGTGGCTTAAAAAGGAAGATGAATAATAGATGATTTCAACCACTTTGGCTCAAAATCTATATGTGTGTGAATACAGATCCAAATTTCAAAATAATTCTCAAAATCTATCATCCTTTACTACCATCATGACTAGCACCTTGCAGGATGCAACAATTCTTGCCTTATCGACTGCCATAGAGTCCAAGCTGACTCAATTTCCACATGTGTTCTACAGCGTATTTATTCATCACCCAACAGCATGGATGAACTTTTGACAAACGTCACTTTGTTCTTCTGTTTCAAACCCATTTGAATCATTTTCATCACATTTTAAACCCAGCCCAAACTTCTTCTTATGGCTGGTCCTCAGAGAGGAGGAATTTTCTGTATTAAAGACCTCACTCTGTTTCATGGATCTCGTCCTGTTTCACTCTTTTTCATAGACTCTATAATCACTTAAAATTGTGTTTATTCATGTGTTTTTTTCTTTATTTTCTGCATTTTATCATAAAGAAGGCTTATTGAAGATAATGCAATAATCTCCCTGTTTGTGTCTCTATCTCCAGTGTTTATGTATCAAGTGAGGGAAGTCAATTTCATCATAGACAAGTAACTTGATTGCAACATCCACAATTCCTGAATCTCAAAAAAAGTGCAACTACATAGATGGATTATCAGATGCATGGCTATACACATTTACTAGTAAGGATTAAAGACAAGCAACAGGTGAGAAGTGGTTGAGGTAAGCATGAGGAAGCCATAACTGGTTTGTGCCTGTGTATTTTATCAGCAGAAGATGCATTTGTTCTTTGAGGTTCATCTTGTTTCATAATTAATTTCTGGGAGTTCCTCTGATATGTTTCCATTAATTACAGACCCAAACTCATGTCACTATCACTTCTGATCAGTGTGGGGTTTTTACTATTTTTCATAAAATCTCAAACCACCTCATCAAGTTGTTTGGCCTTGTTTCTAGTTCAAGGGTAGACCCAAGCCACTTCCTTAATTTCCCAAAAGCCCAGCAGAGACCAAGACTGGAGTCATTAATGAACCGCAGCTAACGCTGTGTTCAGGGGCCCTTCTTGCTAACATGTCCTAATAAGTGAACCTCAGGACTTCTTCCTAAATCCACTTAGATTCTTATATAACAGAAAACCAATAAAAAAACTGTTGTATCTTTACTTTCAGAGACCAAGTTTCCAAATTATTCAGGCCTCAAAATCAAAAGCATCCTCTCTTTCTCACATAAAGTGTTCACATTCTACAGCGGAAGGGCCTTAAGAGAGGACACTCGTATTCTCCAGAAAAAATAATCCACATCCAAAAAGTGGTTGAGTTCAAGGGACCAGAATAAAATAGAGTAATCAATAGTGCAATTTCCCAAAGTCCAGATTTCGATACATTAAATAAATTATTTTACAACATTACATTTTAAGTAATATCTGACCTAGTGCATAGTTATGAAAAATATATCCCTAATTCTTCAAGGGCACAGACTGCCTAAGACAAATTTAATATATGTTTCTCAACAAAGCACATTAATATCTCTCAGTCTTTAGCTTCTGAATTCAGATTTATAGTGACGTCTCACTTTTCTCCAAGAATAATAGGCAGGCACTTGCTCTAAATTAGTCTAAAAAAAGGCCCACCATGGTAATTTTTTCCCAAAACCCAGGAATTCCCTTCCAGAAGTAATTTATTCTCTTCTCCCACATGCTGAAACTGCCAACCATCCATTAATGTCATTTCCCTCAATTTGAACATACCAAGAAGTTAATAAATCAGTGCATTTCTCACCAGCTACCCAGTTATATATCATAGAATCACTCCCACTACTTACCAGTCTTGCAAGTCCTGCTTGCCTATTCAGTGAGGTCTAAACCCTTAACTTAGGTCATAAGATGCTTTGTAACAGTTCTTCAACACCCTTATTTTCTTTTTCACATTTCCCTCATCACCCTACCAGTCTGTTTCTCTAATCTCTTGCCATCCAGGGTAGGGGAACTCATTTACCTCTGCATCTATTTAAGTAAGTATTTCTTAAGTGCAGAGTATGAAACATGCCATGCTGCTTAGGGGCTAGGGATCCAGTGAGCTTTAAGTTTAAATCTCATCCATGGCCTCAATGAGCTTAAGATCCAATACATGTCAAATGCTAAAACATACATAAACATGAAAGTTTTGAAAAAAAAAAGGAAAGGAAGAACATGATGTTTTAAAAATTTTAGCATGGGAATGTGAGCTAGTTTTGGACATCAGGGAAGCCACAATGTAGAAATATTCTTATCTCATCATGAGGATTAAAGATTGAGTAAAATATTCCCATATTCAGTGCTTAGGGAATGGGGGTAAACTGCTCAAAAAGAGAAGGGACATTTCATGCTTCTTTATTTTGCTAACTTTCTCACCAGTGAGTTCTCTCTTCACTGTCTTTGTGACCTTTTACCAAATGCAACCCCCATTTTAAAACCTTCGTAAAATCTCAGCCTGAATTTATCATTCATAAAAGCTTTTATTTCCACTGATATAATCATTGATTACATATTCTATATTGACCCCTAGATAGGAATGTCTTTAAGAGTGGAGAATCATGCCAGGTTTTAACCTCTCTACACTCTTCCAGGCCTTAGTAGAATCTAGTAGGTGACAGTAATAAGAGTTCAATCAGGAACATTTTGGTCTAAAGAGCATTTGGTCTAGGCCAAACAAGTTAATGTAAAGTCCAGATGAAACCTAAGCCTTCTAATTATGAATCCAGTATTTTCCATCAATATTTCATGAGGTTATTAGTTTCAATACTATTGCCCTGATTTTCAGAGTTTCTGATTCTGTGGAGGATATTTTTTTTGGGGTATACAGCAAACAGTCCCAGTCAGGAAGCTGAGATCATGAAAATTTGTCCTGAGGCAAGAAAACACTGGAGTGAAATGTTCATTTTCTCCACCCTCTGAAACCTTGTGTTAATAAAGCAATTGGATTGCCTTCCCAGATTTGTTCTACTGTCCTTTGGTTCTAAAACAAGAGTGTTAAAAAAAAATTCCAGCATGATATGTAGATAAAATACTATTGTGCATGTAAATTAAAATCTGCCAGTTAGATGCGCTTGTGTGAAGATCAGACAGTGGGGTGGCTAATAGCTTTTTCAGATGCGGCCTGAAGACAGAAGTGCTCTGAGAGAAGTGAGCGCTTGCGGCACTGGCCTGTACGGCCTGTTGCCAGTACCAGCTACGTGGCTGTGGTGTCCGCAGCCCTGACCCTCTCCTGCTTTTTGGCACTGGGGGTGGTGAGGTCCAAAAGCCACAGGGGGAGAGCTGTGCGCTAACTCGTACTTGCTGCCCCTTCCAAGCCCCTCGGTTCAGTTGTTTTCTGCTAGAAGTACTTGGACAAGCTTGTTTTCTGAGTCGTTCTGACTGCCCAGAGGGATCAATAATATTTGCCAGCAGATTCACCTTTAAAAAACAAAATGTGACCGTTTGTGTGTGTGTGCGTTTCCATTTCTTTGAGTGTTGTCCAGAATGTTATGGCTCTGTGTTAAAGTATATGAGATGATATAGATTGTTCAATATTTCACAGGAGCCGACACTAGGAAGCGAACTAAATCTGGACCTATTTTATGATTAAGAGGACTTCTGTGGATTTACCAGTAATCTTCCAATGCATAAATAACAGTGATTAATCAAAATCCATTCCAAAATTTCCCAAACTGCTTCTAATTGAATAAGCTCTTCACATAGTATTTTAGAATCTTAAATACGACTCTCAATTATTATGCACTTTTATTACCTCCAAATATAATACTTCAATAACATTGAACATCGTCAGAAAATAGTCTCCCACTGCTTCCTAAATGCTGAGTCAAAGGCAAGGAAGTTATAAAAGATAAATGAGGTAAAGCTGAGATGTTTACTCTCAAAGCAGGAGGCACTAATCTTGTAACAATGTCTGTTCCACTCGCATTGTTATTGCTGCCACAGGGAGTGATTGATGGGGATTTAATCATTTTATCTAATAGCTCCAGGTATCAGAGAGTGATATGTGCTACACTACAGCTTTTAGAACAGTTCAAAGTTTTCCAAAAGTAAAAAATCAGATACAAAGCTGCTGAATTCTTTCTTTCCTTCACCTGAAGTAATTTGGAGATCCTCTGATACTAATTACACAGAATTCAGGATTATATGTCATTCTTTTGGAGGATAAAAATAGTAATCAAGCCTGAAATTTAGATAAGTCCTACTGACATATGAAAGTAACATACTCCTATATTTCAAGTGATGAGCATTTCAAATAAACAAGATGATTTAGCACTCATCTGACCACACTACACATTTTAAAGCAAACTCTTGTAAACATAGGCAATATATAAATGACATTGGTCATATTTTTTTTATTATTTTTATTAGTTTAAGATAACTAGATAGTTTAACTTGTGCTTGGTCTACTTGATGTCAAACAAGCAAATCATGCCATATCTAACTGTTATGCTATTAATAATATCCAGTGTCCATTTATTTAATACATAGGAGAGAGAGAGATTGAACTCAACTCCAGTGATATAAGAGACAGGAGTTTTAAAGTGCTTTACTGGAAAGAGCTAGGGGACATTAAGGCAAGCTTGGTCACTGTGATCACCAGATCTGTATTTTTTAATCAACTTCTACTAAACTGGGGTCTTATCTTCCCACAGAGATTACAGAAGAGAGACTCTATATCTTTCTTAATGATTATATTTCAAAGGGATGGATTCCAGGTCTTGAGAAAGACATTCTTGAGTTTTAAAACTGGCAAGAGACTGGGAGATTTACATGTCAAAAGGGCAGAGAAAGAATTTACAACTGCAAATTCCCTCAAGTAAATGCTCAAAGAAAAGAAAGGTCAGGGACCTGGAGTCAAGAAGAAGCCTGCTTAACATTTAGCCCAGTTGAAGGGAAGAATAAGGCCAGACCCTCCTGGTCACTAACCTTAAGGAAAAATGTCAGTAATAGACTGGAAAACTTTTATTTGATTATAAAACCATAGCTCATTAAGTTAAAGAAAATAAGAACTTAAGAGTTTTGTGTAGAAAATATATTTTTGAAGTAATATGATTATAAATTGTTTCAAACACACCATTGCCAATTTGCTGAGATGTCCCTTTTCGGGTATCTGTGCCATTTAGGTCACTTTATATACTTACTCACTCCTCCATCCTTCCATCCACTCCTCCATCCTATATTATACCGACCTATTCAGAATTTAGGGCACATAGCAAATATCTTTAAATTCCTCCCCATATCCTGCAACCCACTAATTTAACAAAATTCCATTCAACGGATTTCATATTTTGACATTTAAACACAGAAAATATATATACTACATATTTACCCACGCTGGGCTTATTTTGTTTGCTCTAAATTTATGTTTCCACTTCAACAAATAATCCTCTTTTCCAGTATCCTGGTTATTTCTTGGTAATGAGACTCTTTTGCCTAAACAGTACATCTTAATCCATGTGCCCACTTAGTTTTCATCTTTTCTGGCTATATGGTTTTAATCTTGTGAGATTTTTTTTTCATTTGAAACTGTATCTTCATCACTTTTGCTTCTTTTGTGTACATTTTCCAGTTCCATTTCCTAGTTCTTAAAATGTTCTAGTAACAAGTTTTGGGTTGATCAAATGTTGAACAAGGATTGTTGTTGTTCAATTGCCCAGTCATATCCAGCTCTTTGCAACCCCATGGACTGCACCATGCCAGGCCTCCCTTCCCTCACCATCTCCCAAAGTTTGCCCAAGTTCATGTCCATTGCATCGGTGATGCCATCTAGCCATCTCATCCTCTGATACCCTCTTCTCCTTCTGCCCTTGATCTTTCCCAGGGACTTTTCCAGTGAGTCGGCTCTTAGCATCAGATGGGAGCTTCAGATTCAGCATCAGTACTTCCAATGAGTAATCAGGGTTGATTTACGATTGACTGGTTGATCTTGTTGCTGTCCAAGGGGCTTTCAGGAGTCTTCTCCAGCACCACAATTCAAATGCATCAACTCTTTTGCATTCTGCTTTATTTATGGTCCAGCTCTCACACCATATGTGAATACTGAGAAGACCATAATTTGACTATAAAGACCTTTGTTGGCAGAGTAATACCTCTGCTTTTCAATATGCTGTCTAGATTTGTCATAGCTTACCTACCAAGCTTACCTGTATGGATACCACAAAGTGTGGAAAATTCTGAAATAGGTGGGAATACCAGACCACTTGACCTGCATCCCGAGAAATCTGTATGCAGGTCAGGAAGCAACAGTTAGAACTGGACATGGAACAACAGACTGGTTCCAAATTGGGAAAGGAGTACGTCAAGGCTATATATAGTCACCCAGCTTATTTAATTTATATGCAGAGTACATCATGAGAAACGCTGGGCTGGATGAAGCACAAGCTGGAATCAAGATTGCTGGGAGAAATATCAATAACCTCAGATATGCAGATGATACCACACTTATGGCAGAAAGTGAAGAACTAAAGAGCCTCTTGAGAAAAGTAAAAGAGGAGAGTGAAAAAGTTGGCTTAAAACTCAACATTCAGAAAACTAAGATCATGTCATCCAGTCCAATCACTTCATAGCAAATAGATGGGGAAACAATGGAAACAGTGACAGACTTTATTTTCTGGGGCTCCAAAATCCCTGCAGATGGTGACTGCAGCCATGAAACTAAAAGATGTTTACTCCTTGGAAGAAAAGTTATGACCAACCTAGACAGCATATTAAAAAGCAGAGACATTACTTTGCCAACAAAGGTCCGTCTAGTCAAGGCTATGGTTTTTCCAGTGGTCATGTACGGATGTGAGCTTTGGACTATAAAGAAAGCTGAGCACCGAAGAATTGATGCTTTTGAACTGTGGTGTTGGAGAAGACTCTTGAGAGTCCCTTGGACTGCAAGGAGATCCAACCAGTCCATCCTAAAGGAAATCAATCCTGAATGTTCATTAGAAGGACTGATGTTGAAGCTGAAATTCCAATACTTTGGCCACCTGATGCGAAGAACTGTCTCATTGGAAAAAAATGCTGATGCTGGGAAAGATTGAAGTTGGAAGGAGAAGGGGGCGACAGAGGATGGCATGGTTGGATGGCATCACCGACTCAATGGACCAGAGTTTGAGTAAACTCCAGGAATTGGTGATGGACAGGGAGGCCTGGCATGCTGCAGTACATGGGGTTGCAAAGAGTCAGACATGACTAAGTGACAGAATTGAACTAAACTGAACCTGTCAAAAAGCAATTGCCTTCTGATTTCATGGTTGCAGTCACCATCTGCAGTGATTTTAGAGCCCAAGAAGAAGAATATCTGTCACTATATCCACCTTTTCCCCTTCTTTTTGTCATGAAGTTATAGGACTGGATGCCATGATCTTAGTTTTCTTTCTTTTTTAAAAAATTAATATTTAGTTTCAAACCAGCTTTTTCACTCTTCTCCTTCACCATCATCAAGAGGCTCTTTGGTTTCTCTTCACTTTCTGCCATTACAGTGGCATTATCCACATATCTGAGGTTGTTGATGTTTCTCCCACCTTTCCTGATTTCAACTTGTAACTCATCCAGCCTAGCATTTCTCATGATGTACTCAGCAAATAGGTTAAACAAACAGGGTGACAGCAGACAGTCCTGTCGAACTTCTTTCTCAATCTTGAACCAATCAGTTGTTCCATACAGGGTTCTAACTGTTGCTTCTTGACCCGCATACAGCTTTCTCAGGAGACAGATAAGGTGGTCTGGTATTTCCATTTCTTTAAGAGCTTTCCACAATTCGTTATGATCCACACAAAGGCTTTAGTGTAGTCGAGGAAACTGAGCTAGATATTTTTCCAGAATTCTCTTGTTTTATCTATGATCCAGTAAATGTTAACAATTTGATCTCTGGTTCTTCTCCTCTTTCTAAACCCAGCTTGGACATCTGGAAGTTCTTGGTTCGCATAATGCTGAAGCCTCCCATGGAAAATTTTAAGCATGACCTTACTAGCATGAGAGATGTGTTCACTTGTCTGATGGTTAGCACATTCTTTAGTACTACCCTTCTTGGGAACTGAGACGAGAATTGACCTTTGCCAGTCTTGTGGCCACTGCTGGGTCTTCTAGATTTGCTGACATATTGAATGCAACACCTTGATGGCATCATCTTTTAGGGTTTGGAATAGCTCTCCTGGAATTCCATCATATCCGCTAGCTTTATTAACAGCAGTGCTTCCTAAGGTCCTCTTGACTTCACACTCCAGAATGTCTTGCTCTGGGCTACTACACCATCATAGTAATAAGATGGTTTTTGTACGGTTTTTCTGTGTGGACTTCCACATCAGTTCTTCAGAGTGGCTGAAGGGCATGTCCCTGCTAGTCAGGGCCTGATAAAACATGGTCCACTGGAGAAGGGACTGGCAAACCACTTCTGTATTCTTGTCTTGAGAACCCCATCAATATGAAAAGGCGAAAAGAACATATACGGGAACACGTGTTTTAAGTACCCACTACTCACCAGATGCTGTGATAAGCAACTTATATGAATTACCTCATTCAGTTCTCAGGAATAGACTATTATATTGTTAGCTTGTAATATAATATTATCATATTTACCATTATTAAAGTCCATGAACCTCATGCTCTGTACTGCAAAAGGTAAAATCACATTTGAAGCTTGCTAAAACACAGGTTTTCCAAATCTAACAAGAGACACTTAATTCAATATATCTGGAACTTAGATATACACATTTATTACTTTATTACTTGTCCCCAAGTGATTGTGATGCAGATGAATTTCTAATCAGACCTTAAGGAAAATAGTTCTACAGGAAATGATTAAAAAAAATAGTTCATCAGCTTTGTATAGAATTTAAATCAAGTGTAACGAATAATATATATGTAATGCCATAATCTTTCGATATTTCTCAATATTCTATGTAGTACTTCTATTAATTAAAGTTAGAAATATTTTAATAAAAATTGTTTTAAAATTCATTTCAAATTAAGTACCCATGTGTAAATTTCACTATTATTCTCCAGTCATCTTTTTATCTCAAGATTACTTGGTTACAATTTTAAAAATTCACATTCATAAGTCAAAATAAAGATATTCAAGCTTTTATATTAAGTCACTGTTTATTCACACACATCCTAAAAGAGCTTTCTTGGATTACCTTCCTTGGTGGCTTAGATGGTAAAGAATCCACCTGCAATGCAGGAGACCCAGGTTCGATCCCTGAGTCAAGAAGATCTCTGGAGAAAGGAACGGCTACCCACTCAGTATTCTTGCCTGGATAATTCCATGAACAGAGGAGCCTGGCAGGCTGCAGTCCATGGGGTCACAAACAGTTGAATATGACTGAGCAACGAACACTTTACATCCTTTGAGATTATGTCTTCATCTTAGATGATTTGAAAGTGGTATAGCGAGGGGCATGTGTTTGTTTGTGTGTGAGAATCAAGTTTATTCGATCAACAGAAATGAAAGTTGCTCAGTTACTCAATCATTTCCATATCTCTTCCAAATAGATTTAAGTGACATTCAATTAATATCTTCTGACATTCATATATCTTATTCAATTTTTTTTCTTACTTTTTCAATGACAATGAAATAGTCACTCAAGAGTCACAAAAGAAGGTTCTGCAAGTCCTTCTTTCCCATTACTGGGGATTTCCCTCTGGGAAAGAAAGAAGATGACATAACATGTTTACAAATCTACACAAAATTACAAATGCACTAATGATATTTACTAGCAAGAGATTTTCTGCAGAATGCTTTTAGTAGGATGTACCTAAATCTGTCTAAGATAGCTTATGGTAACCTGGAATGTAGAGATTTATAGACCATGATTCTGGGAAAATGTCCTAAAAGCTATGTAACTACATGTTTATAAAATGCAGACATTGTGTGATCAAAATAGCTCCTATGTCTTAAAGTAGATGCATATATTAGAGACTATATATATTTTGGCCATAGTGCATTTGGATGTACCAAAGAAGAATCTGCAGAGCAATGGACAGCTCTCCTTGTTTTCTTCCTGCCTCACTAACGAATTACAACTACTTGCATCCTTGATACATGATAAAATTATTTACTTTGAGTCTGATTTCAAAATTTAATTTTTTTGTGTTTTCTTACTTACATATATGGCATGCTTTCCACTTGGTTGTAATATACACTATTAATCAAAATGATACTTTATTATACTATGGTGGAAACATTTATCAGTTTAAATATCTACAATCATATCTATCAGTATTTTTATAGTCCATCTATATTTACTTTTGTCTATATCTAAACTGCATATATATATTGAACCTGGTTCTCCTTCATTGCAGGCAGATTCTTTACCATCTAAGCCACCAGAGAAGCCCATATATTGATAGAGAAATATGTTTTTATGTATATATAATATATACTTGGTCTTCTGTAGTGTTTCAGATGGTAAAGAACCTGCCTGCCAATGCAGGAGACCTGGGTTCAATTCCTGGGTTGGGAAGATCCCCTGGAGGAAGGAATGACAACCCATCCCAGCATTCTGGTCAGAAGAATCCCACAGGCAGAGGAGCTTCGCAGACTACTGACCATGGGGTTGCAAAGAGTTGGACACGACTAAGCGATTAACACTACCACTACTAATACATACTTATACTTTCTATCATGAGTATATGTGTTTTTTCAGTGAAAATAAAACATAATTGAAGATGTGCATTCAGACACAGATAATTCAGAGTTTTGAATGTTTTGCAACTTGCATTCTTATAACAAACTGCGGCAGGGTCATTTTTGGAGTCTAACTAATGGTGAATCACCAGTATTCACCGCTTGCTAATGGGATGCAATTGAATGGAACCACAAGCAAGGAAATACTGGACAAAAAGTATATACTTCATCTTGAAAAGCTACTGGGGTGAACATTTCTTTCTTTCAGAGATTAAGGAATAAGATTTCATTAGGATGGGCATTTTAAATAAAAGATGTGTGCTTATCTTGTGTAACTGACAGAATCTAGTGTGTTTCACATCTATCAGTTTCCTGAGATTCTTGCAACTAGCATTAACAAAATAAATGTTCAGGAATCCTCATTTCTTAACTATCCTACTTATCTTCATATAAAAGGGAACTCAAACATGGTAAAGTCAGAGATAGTTCTTTTGATGCCCGTTCTTTTGATGTATTACTTTACATTAACATAAAGTTAATAATGTTAATTGATTTCTTTCTTAATCCCTGTCCTGGCTCTTGCTGAAGAGGGGTGATAAAGATTAAGAGATAAATAATAGCACCATCTATTATGATGCATTTTTGCTCTAGCACATGGAATCAGTAAACTCAGATATACTTAGAGTATACTGTGTCTTGTGAGAACAGTACTGGTGTGAATTTAACAAGCAAAAAATTAACAAGCAAGCTCATTGTTTTAAATATCCACACCAAAGGGGTATGTATCAACTGATTTTGTTGAGGCATTGTAAGGCCATATGAACCTCTCTGTATTGATCACAGAAGAGGGGTATTCCTTTAAAACTTGTGATCCCCCTGAAGTTTATACAAATCTTTAAAGAGCTATTGCTCCCTAGAACAGTGCTATACAACGTGTCATTCAGGATTGCTCCTAGTGGTTATGAATTGTTTGGTTTTGGTCCATGATGACTTAAGTACAGAAACTGAAAGTCAGTATTTAGAAACGTTTACAGCAATTTGACATTGGTGCAACAACCTAAAATGGGATCAGTGCGTTTGTCTTAGTGAACAAGTTATAGACCAGTTAGTGCACTGTTAAAATCACAAGTGGTGGAAGTTATGTGCTCGGATCACTTTACAATACTGAAGCTTTAAGGTAAGTTTGCCATTTATTTAAAAATAAATAAATAAATGAAAGAAACAAAGCAAAGAAAAAATAATACAGTGTCGAAATTATTTCATTAAAAGACAACTTAATTTTAATGACTGCTGAAAGATTGAAGATAGCCATGAAAAGTGTAACATCACTGGGTTATTTTTGAACAAAGACTGAAGTGATTATTCTGTTCATTCTTAAATTACCTTAAAAATCTCCTTTCAGTTTCCAATGGATTGGAAATTAAAAAAAATAAATAAAACATAAACTGGTCATTCAACACATATTGAAAAGCTCTGGTCTATGATGTAGCTTCTGGCCACCTACATCAAAGCAACAAAAGCTCCTTTGGGGTTAGCTCAGATCCTATGCCTAAGAAAACCCCAGTGGCTCAGTCGTAAAGAATCCGCCTGCCAGTACAGGAGATGGAGGTGGGTTTGCTGGGTAGGGAAGATCTGGTTCAGGAAGATTCCCTGGAGAAGGAAATGGCAACCCACTCCGGTATTCTTGACTGGTGTATCCATGGACAGAGGAGTCTGGTCGTAAAGTGTTGGATGCAACTGAGGGACTAAGCACCAGTTTTTATTTAGAAAAATAAGGACCAGGAGTAACAGGAAAATGGGTGAAGCAATGATCAGATCAGAGTTAACTTATCTCCAGTATATGTATGGCAGGTATTAACCTCTTCATGGCTTATTTTCATAAATAAATCACCTATCACTATTTTAATCCATCAGCAGTACAATTGATGGCCATATGTTCTAAATGCAGGCAGATACTATAACCTTCAAGAATTGAAATGTTCAGCAGAAAAAAAATTTAGATATTGAACTTTAGAGGATCTCCTTATTAATAAAATGAAAAACTTTTGAAATATTTGAACAAACTTGTCCAAGAGACAAATTTTACCTAATTACCAAAATATGTAAAATAATTGGATGGAAATTACTATCAAGTCTAAATATTGTTTCTAACATAAAAATACCAAATTAACCAATGGTATAGACACATTTCTGACTCATCTCTTTCAGTATGCTGATATAAAGATACCAGGGTCGCCAAGGACTGTGATCTGTATCAATTCTTTTCTATTCACACCAATTTCTAATTTTTACTTCCCCAGAGACAATCCATGTTTCTAATTTAGCTGCTTAAAGCATGGAAATAGGATTTACAAATTGGTATACACTCGGAAGATAAATAATCCATCATATTGTGATAGATAACTCAAACTTTAATTACTCAGATAAAACCACTTTCATTAAAAAAATGTTATATATTATACAACCAATTCCCTTCATTAAATTCTATTAACAAAATTAATAAGTAATTCACCAAATATATTGCTCTCTTTATCACTGATTTTCTTTGAATTATTAAACAAACCTCAGAGTACAGGACCCCATATGAATTTCAAATACCACATATTTATTTAACCAATAAATACTGCACATACCTTTTGTAGGCATGTGAAAAATCCCAGTATTTGTTTATCCGTTCAGGACAATAGAATCACCTAGATTTAAATTCAACTAATAAGCTGTGCTAAAGAATAGAAGTGGAAATAATAAATTCAGATGCCAACTAAGTGATGACTGTCACCTTCTCTGGAGACCCCTGGAGAAAAAGATACTGGAATTTTCTATTTTTCTGTTACAGCATTGCTTTGCTATTTACTAAGCATCCCCAAACCAGGGTCTGCACAAATTAAATTTTATCCTTTGCTCTCTGTAGTTTTGTATTCTTTAAAGATGTGAGCAAAAGAATAGGGTTGTAAGAACAATGCTTTGAAACTGTAGATGAGATCTAACCTTAAAAGTTTCTAGTATTTCTCATCCCATCCCTTGAGGTTTCCTCATTTAAAATGTCAGTATCTCTTGTACAAAACAAACCAGACTGTTACAAAATGCAGTGTTATCAAACATAGATGGTTTGAGTAGTCCAGAGTAGTTTTCAATATACAGCTTATTTCATCAACTGGTAGGTAGAAGTTCAGAGAAGACAAAAAGTTGATTGTTTTCCAACCAAGAGCATACTGAAATAACTTAAAAGAAGGAAACACTAATACTTGCCATATTGGCATTTTCCCCCAATTACAAAACAGAGAAAAACAATTTTTTATTAACTTTGGTGCCGTGTTTTTTTTAAGCTTTGCCCCATCTTTACTTTTGCCAGGATGAAATAGACTTTAACTAGATGTTTTATTTTAGTGGCACAGTCTTAAAGTTTTTATGACAGAGTTATAAGTTGCATAACACATCATTAAGACCAAATCAAAGAATTAGAAAATGTAGTTTTAGTTTTTTAAAAAAATCATTCAAGTCCTATCAATTTCATACTTAAAATTCATTTCAAACATGAACTTTACATAAAGCTTAAATCAATCTTATATTCAAGTAAATACACCTGTACCATAGGTATATATAAAGAAAAATGCTATGATTACATAATAAGGGTATCTTTTAAATTCACAACAAAATACATTATACCAAATTTAATATTAACATAAAAATTCCTATAAATGCAAATTAAATAATTAACAAAAGTATCAAATTTGATAATGTTAAAAAATTATGAGTTTTTAAACCATAGGGGAAAGAAACATGAACACAGATTACCAGAATTTGGCCCTGAGATCCTCCTATTTTTCCTACTGAGATCAAAGTTTTGCCATAGACTTTCCCAGATGTGGCTTCCTAAACCCCAAAATGCCTTTCTAGAAAGTTTCAATCTCCAGGCTCAAAGAGCAGAATGAAGAAAAAATTAGGTTGAAATTTCTTCAGAACCTACCATATTTAAGAAAGAACATCTAAAATGATGGAAGGTCTTTAAAATGATCAAGTTCATTAAAAGATAAGAAAATGGAAAGTCCTCTGAAACATATTTTATCAATTTATCTTCACTTAATTTTTCTACCCCTCTAACAATGGAAGCTGTGATTAGCTGTCAGTTTTTATTAATTTGATAAAGAAAATTCCTCTAACTTCAAAGTCAAAAAATGAAAGAGGATACCAAGGAACGTTGTACTTTTTAAAAAAGCAAAGGACGAATGAAAGCCATTCTTTTCATTGAGATTGCAAAGTTAATTCTATTGCTTACTCCATGATGAATTATATGTATTATATCAATTTTTTCAAATTACATATATAACACATTTTCATGTAAATAAATTCCTACAAATATTTAGTATCAGGAAGTAAATGTCTTATATAAACTGGACTTTATTTAAATAAATGCATTTTGCTCTTTGCTTTACTTATCAATAAAACCAAAATTGAATATAGTATTTAAAGTAAAAACATAAGGCAGTTCTCAAGCACCTTGTACTTATACTAACACACCCACAACACATGAAATTATTTTTGTGTATTATTCCATAATGTGTTTTTCCCTACAGTAATAATTACATTTATAACAAAAGGTGTGCATATACAACTCAAGCTGTTTCAAGATTTATTTTCTTTTTCTTGTTGTTTCCATTTCTGGAATATTTTCTGTGTGTTTCAGGGTTAAGATGATTTTCCTCTGTTGAAAGTAGCTGGACTTCAAGGTGAACCTTCGGTGTTAACATGAGTCTTACTATCCTTCACCCTAAGTCCTTAAATATTTTACTACTCCAATTAACTTCTTCTCAGTATATACACTTATAAAGTTTTTGTAACTCCTATTTTGTATAGGAGTCTGTTTCAGCATTCATAGTATTTTAGATCACATGCTTATTTTTTATATGAGAATACAAGCTCAGAGAAATCTTATGATTTGCAGAGTCCAGGCCAAAAATAAAAATGTCTCACACATGTTTACTATGCCAGAGTTCCGTTTTTTTTTTTTTTTTCTGATATATGAGTGACTTCAGGCTTCATAGAAAAAGAGTTCCAAATAGTTGCAGTTTACGGGCCAAAATTTTACTTCTCATAACACTCTACAAAGTTTTGAGAAGCAAATCATAAAGTTAGTAATTTTGTATAAAAAGGACTGTGACTCAACCCAAATGAAGGCCTGCAATACAATATTTTTGCAGCTTTCTGAAACACTCTAATATCAATATGTCAATATTTCAGTATGTTTTACCAAAGAGGAATGTTTTTAATAATTATTACTTTTATAACCAAATCAGATTCTCAGTAATACACTGAAGACTATTGCTTCTAGCCAAAATTCAGAAAATGGCACAGGAGTCATTTTCCCATTGTAAACAACCAAAATATTAAGACAAAAAAGTAGAATGATCCTTGAGCTGTGAGAAGGAAATGATACTATGATCTCTCCAGTTTATTGTCCTGAATTTCCAGGTAAGGAAACAGGAAACTCATATGAAACTGAGAAGAATTTCTGAGATGGATGAGTTAAAGATTCTACTGAAAGGCAAAGAGTTTACATAAAAATGTAGAGGAGAATAAAAGTCTATGCAGATAGAGAAATCTAGATAAATATGCAGGACTTCTCAATTATTTGACAGAGTACTAACTGAATTGAGTACATGAGAGAAAATTACCCCACAATAGGTAAATGAAAGAGAGGATTAAAGTTAAGATTGTCCAGTGCTTACATAGGCTTGAAAATACAGTCCGTCCACATTTGATAAGCCAGAAAACCTCATAATTCATGAGCCAGTGAATGAAGTACACAAAAGGATCCATGAACGGAGAAGAAGGAGCCATGAATGGAGAATAATTAGTGCTAGGCTAAACACCATTCTCGGAGAAGGCAATGGCACCCCACTCCAGTACTCTTGCCTAGAAAATCCCATGGACAGAGGAGCCTGGTGGGCTGCAGTCCATGGGGTCACTAAAAGTTGGATATGACTGAGCGACTTCACTTTCACGTCTCACTTTCATGCACTGGAGGAGGAAATGACAACCCACTCCAATATTCTTGCCTGGAGAATCCCAGTGATGGGGGAGCCTGGTGGGCTGCCATCTATGGGGTCACACAGAGTCGGACACGACTGAAGCATCTTAGCAGCAGCAGCAGCAAACACCACTATGGCGCTATACCCCAAAGCAAGAATCAAACAAAGTTTTCAGGAAATTTACATCTCAGAACAAAATTCATAAAAATCTATAGAGAAAAAAAGCCAGGAAATAAAAGGGTAAATTCACAAAATATATTATAAAATATTAGGATACAGAGAACAAGATTGTGGAGATGTAGATGAAGTGGAGTACATCTCTCTCCACGGATACATTAGGAATACACCTTCTGACACAGAAGTGCATGCAGAACAGCTGAGAGCAGAAAGGAGTATCTGGCCTGTGAAAAAGAAAATATTCAGCTCAGTCATGTCCGACTCTTTGCGACCCCATGAATCGCAGCACGCCAGGCCTCCCTGTCCATCACCAACTCCTGGAGTTCACCCAAACTCATGTCCATCGAGTCGGTGATGCCATCCAGCCATCTCATCCTCTGTCGTCCCCTTCTCCTCCTGCCCTTAATCCTTCCCAGCATCAGAGTCTTTTCCAATGAGTCAATTCTTCGCATCAGGTGGCCAAAGTATTGGAGTATCAACTTTAGCATCAGTCCTTCCAAAGAACACCCAGGACTGATCTCCTTTAGGATGGACTGGTTGGGTCTCCTTGCAGTCCAAGGGACTCTCAAGAGTCTTCTCCAACACCACAGTTCTAAAGCATCAATTCTTTGGTGCTCAGCTTTCTTTATAGTCCAACTCTCACATCCATACATGACTACTGGTAAAATCATAGCTTTGACTAGATGGACCTACCTCAAGAAACAAGAAAAACATTGAATAGACAATCTAATTTTACATCTAAAAGAACCAGAAAAAAAAGAACAGGAAACCCCCAAAATTAGCAGAAGGAAATCATAAATCAGAGCAGAAATAAAAGAAAATGAAAGAAAAGAAAAAAAAAAGAAATAAAAGAAGCAATAGTAAAGGTTAATAAAACTAAAAGCTGGTTCTTTGAGAAGATAAAAAAATTGACAAACCTTTAGGCAGACTCATCAAGAAAAAAAGTAGGAGAATCAAATCAACAAAATTAGAAATGAAAAAGGAGAGGTTACAACAGACAATGCAGAAATACAAAGGAATATAAGAGACTATTATGAACAACTATATGGCCAAAAAAATCGACAACCAGGAAAAATGAACAGATTCTTAGAAAAGTTTAATCTTCCAAGACTGAACCAGGAAGAAATAGAAATCACAAACAGCCCAATTACAAGCACTGAAATTGAAGCTGTGGTCAAAATCTCCGCCTCCCCCCAAAAAAAGCCCAGGATATTGAATAATTCTATCAAACATTAGAAGAAGAGCTAATGCCTATCCTCTAAAACTCTTTCAAAAAATTGCAGAGGAAGGAACATTTCCAAACTCCTTATAGAAGGCCACCATCACCCAGATACCAAAACCAGACAGATCAGATCAGATCAGATCAGTCGCTCAGTCGAGACAGACAAAGACAATACAAAAAAAAAAAAGAAAGAAAACTATAGGCCAATATCACTGATGAACATAGATGCAAAAATTCTCAACAAAATTTTTGCAAACAGAATTCAACAAAACATTAAAAAGCTGATACACCATGATCAATCTGGGTTTATTCCAGGGATGCATGGATTCTTCAATATATGCAAATCAATCAATGTGATACACAACATTAACAAATTGAAAGATCAAAACCATATGACAATCTCAATTGATGCAGAAAAAGCCTTTGACAAAATTCAGGACCCACTAATGATGAAAAACACTTCAGAAAATGGGCATAGAAGGAACATACAGCAACATAGTAAAGGCCATATATGATAAGCCCACAGCAAGTATTATTCACATTGGTGAAAAACTGAAAGTATCCCCCCTAAGATCAGGAATAAGACCTTGTCTTATTATTATTATTATATATTATTATTATATTATATTATTATATATTATTATTATATTATATTATATATAATAATTATTATTATTATCACTATTATTCAACATAATTTTAGAAGTTCTAGCTATAGCAATAAGACCTTGTCTTATTATTATTATTATATTATTATTATATATTATATTATAATATAATATAATATATTATTATTATATTATATATAATAATTATTATTATTATCACTATTATTCAACATAATTTTAGAAATTCTAGCTATAGCAATCAGAGAAGAAAAAGAAATAAAAGGAATCCAGATCAGAAAAAAAGAAGTAAAGGTCTCACTGTTTGCAGATTACATGATACTGTACAATAAAACCCTAAAGATACTAACAGAAAATTACTAATCTGTGAATTTAGCAAAGTCACAGGATACAAAATCAACACACAGAAGTCACTTGCATTTCTACATACTAACAATGAAAAATCAGAAAGTGAAATTAAGGAATCAATTCCTTTCACCATTGCAACAGAAAGAATAAAATATCTAGCAATAAACTTACCTAAGGAGAAAAAAGAACTGTACACAGAAAATTATAAGACACTGATGAAAGAAATAAAAAATGACATAAACAGATGGAAAGATAGTCCATGTTCCTGGGTAGGAAGGATCAATATTGTGGAAATAACTATACTACCAAACTCAATCTACAACTTCAATGCTATCCATATCAATTTACCAATGGCTTTTTTTCACAGAACTAGAACAATAAATTTCACAATTCATATGGAAACACAAAAGACCCCCAAATAGTCAAAGCGGTCTTGAGAAAGAAGAATGGAACTGGAGGAATCAATGTTCCTTACTTCAGATTAGACTACAAAGCTACAGTCATCAAGAAAGTAGGGTACTTGCAAAAAAAAAAAAAAAAAAAAAACAGAAATATAGACCAATGGAACAAGATAGAAGGCCCAGAAATAAATCCATGCACATATGGGTACCTTATTTTTGACAAAAGAGGCAAGACCATACAATGGGGCAAAGACAGCCTCTTCAATAAGTGGTGCTGGAAAAACTGGACAGTTACATGTAAAAGAAGGAAATTAGAACACTTCCTAACACCATGAACAAAGATAAACTCAAAGTGGATTAAAGACCTAAATGTAAGACCACAAACTATAAAACTCTTAGAATAAAATGTAGGCAGAACACTCAAACATAAATCAAAGCAAGATCCTCTAGAATCCCTACTAGAGTAATGGAAATAAAAACAAAAGTAAACAAGTGCACCTGATTAAACTTAAAAGCTTTTACACAACAAAGGAAACTCTAAGCAAGGTGAAAAGACAACCCTCAGAATGGGAGAACATAATAGCAAATGAAACAACTGACAAAGGATTAGTTTCCAAAACATACAAGCAGCTCATACAACTCAATACCAGAAAAACAAACAACCCAATCAAAAAGTGGGAAAAAGACCTAAACAGACATTTCTCCAAAGAAGATATACAAATGGCTAACAAACACACGAAAAGAAGCTTGACATTGCTCATTATTAGAAAAATGCAAATCAAAACTACAATGAGATATCACAACACACCAGTCAGAACGGCCATCATCCAAATGTCTACAAAAAATAAATGCTGGAACAGGTGTGGAGAAAAGGGAATGCTCTTGCACTGTTGGTGGGAATGTAAATTGATACAACCATTATGGAAGATGGTATGGAGATTCCTTAAAAAACTAGGGATAAAAACACCATATGACCCAGTGATCCCACTCCTAAAGGCATATACCCTGAGGAAACCAAAATTGAAAAAGACACATGTATCCCATTGTTCATTGAAGCACTATTTACAACAGCTAGAACATGGAAACAACCTAGATGTCCATTGATAGCTGAATGGATAAAGAAGTTGTGGTATGTATATACAATGGAATATTACTCAGCCATAAAAATAATATATTTGAGTCATTTCTAATGAGGTGGATGAATCTAGAGTCATTATACAGAGTGAAGTAAGTCAGTAAGAGAAAGTTAAATACTGTACTCTAAAGCATATATATGGAATCTAGAAAAATGGTACTGAAAATTTATTTTTGCAGGGCAACAATGGAGAAATAGACATAGATAATAAACTTATGGACATGAGGAGAGGGTGAGATGTATGGAAAGAGTAACATGGAAACTTACATTACCATATGTAAGACAGATAGCCAACAGGAATTTGCTGTATGTCTCAGGAAACTCAAACAGGAGCTCTGCATCAACCTAAAGGGGTGGAATGGGGGATGGGATATGGAAGGGAGGCTCAAAAGGCAGGGAATATGTGTACACCTATTGCTGATTCATGTTGAGATTTGACAGAAAACAACAAAATTCTGTAAAGCAATTATCTTTCAATTAAAAATAAATTAATTAAAAAAAAGATTAGGATGAAAGATTGATAAAAGATCACCAGCAAAGCAAAGAATTAAAAAAAAAAAAAAAGTTGACCAGTACTGAGAAGGAAAACCAACCACGTGAAACTCACCCAGAATTTAACTAGATGTTTAAATTAACAGACAAGGACATAAAAAACATTATTAAAAATATATTCTGTATATACAAAGAATTTATATAGAGACATAGAAAATGTGTTAAAAGGTCCAAGTTAAACATCCAGAGGTTAAAACTATATCTTTGATGAAAAGTATACTAGATGGAATTAATGATTCTTTAGACATTTTAGAAAAAACAAACAAACAAAATTTACTGAACTTGAAGCTATAACACTACAAATTTTGAAAAGGCATACAGAAAAGGAGAGATATTAAAAATCATTAATAGGCTAAGGGAAAACATTGAATGACATAGAGGCCTAATATGCATGTAACTTGTGAGTCCAAAGGAGAGAAAGAAAAAATAATAATCTTTGAAAAATAGTGGCCAGAAGTATTCCCAATGTGATGGAAGCTATAAACCTATAGTTCAAAGAATTTCAGCAAACTAAGAGGGCGAGCAACATGATGAGAGCTGCGGCAACGTGCATTGTAATCAAAGCAGTTAAAACATGACAAACATAACAAGACAAAAGCATCCAGAGGAAGGAAAACACAGTACATCCAAAATACCAGAGGTGAGGATCCCAGCAGAATCCTTGGAAACTATGCGAGCTGGAAGACTACTGTTAAAGAGCTGGAGACAAGAAAAGCAATGTCAATCATGAACTCTATGCCCAGTGACATTTTCCAAAAAATATTCATAAATAAAATGTTTTTCAAACATACAAAAGTTGAAAAATTCATTACCATCAAACTCACACTTTAAGAAGTGTTGAACAAAACACTTCAGGCAAAAAGAAAAATGAGAGCAGATAGAAATGTGGATCAACACAGTGGGATGAAGAGGACCAGAAGTAGTAAATATGTGAGTACATAAGCGATTTATTATCATTTAACTATCTTTTCAAAATAAGTTCCTTAAAAGGGTAGTATTTACTGTGGGGTTTGTACCATATGACTAAGTAAAATACATGAAAACATTACCATAATGGTTGCAGGAAGGAAATGGAATTATAATACTGTATGAAGGTTATAATGGAGGTGAAATGGGATAATATGACTTGTAGACAAATCGTGATGTTAAAATTATATATTGTAAATGCTAAACTAGTTATTAACAAAATGATTATAGCTCAATTTGGTCAACAAAGGAGCCCAAACAACCATAAAAATACAAAATATGGAAGGAATAAAAGAGAACTGATGAACATATGTTTTTAAAAAAAGAGCCAAGATGATAAATCTACACCTGACCATATCAATGATCACATTAACTTAAATGGACTAAACTTGCTAGAGTCAAATATTGTCAGTTTGGATTAAAAAGACCTAATTACATGTTTTCCATAAAAAAAACATACCTCAATATAAAGAAGCAAATAGGTTGAAAGTAAAATGTTGAGAAAATACATTTGAATTTAACAATAGTCTCAAGGAAGTTGGAAACTTGGAATGGTTATATTACAGATTAGATACTGTTGACTTCAGAGCAAAGATGGGCTATTACTAAGCAATAAAAGGAATCACAGTGGGTCATTTGTAGAGATGTGAATGGACCTAGAGTCTATCATACAGAGTGAGGTAAGTCAGAAAGAGGAAAAAACAATATCGCATTTTAACACATATATATAGAAAAATGATACAGGTGAACCTACTCACAGGGCAGGAAAAGAGATGTACACATAGAAAACAGATGTGTGGACAAGTGTGTGTGGGGGGCAGTGGTGACTCGGGAGACTGGTATTGACCTGTGTGCATTGCCATGTGTAAGACAGATGGCTAGTGGGAACCTGCTGCACAGTGAGGGAGCTCAGCTCCGTGCTCTGTGGTGACCTAGATGGCGCCGTGGGGGTGAGAGGGAAGTTCAAGAGGGAGGGGATATGTGTATCAGTTCAGTTCAGTTCAGTTCAGTCATTCAGTCATGTCCGACTCTCTGCGACCCCATGAATCGCAGCACTCCAGGCCTCCCTGTCCATCACCAATTCCCAGAGTTCACTCAGACTCACGTCCATCAAGTCAGTGATGCCATCCAGCCATCTCATCCTCTGTCATCCCCTTCTCCTCCTGCCCCCAATCCCTCCAGCATCAATAACTTCAGATATGCAGATGACACCACCCTTATGGCAGAAAGTGAAGAGGAACTAAAAACTCTTGATGAAAGTGAAAGAGGAGAGTGAAAAAGTTGGCTTAAAGCTCAACATTTAGAAAATGAAGATCATGACATCTGGTCCCATCACTTCATGGGAAATAGATGGGGAAACAGTGGAAACAGTGTCAGACTTTATTTTTCTGGGCTCCAAAATCACTGCAAATGGTGACTGCAGCCATGAAATTAAAAGACACTTACTCCTTGGAAGGAAAGTTATGACCAACCTAGATAGCATATTCAAAAGCAGAGACATTACTTTGCCAACAAAGGCTAGTCAAGGCTATGGGTTTTCCAGTGGTCATGTATGGTTGTGAGAGTTGGACTGTGAAGAAAGCTGAGTGCTGAAGAATTGACGCTTTTGAACTGTGGTGTTGGAGAAGACTCTTGAGAGTCCCTTGGACTGCAAGGAGATCCAACCAGTCCATTCTGAAGGAGATCAGCCTTGGAATTTATTTGGAAGGAATGATTTTAAAGCTGAAACTCCAGTACTTTGACTACCTCATGCAAAGAGTTGACTCATTGGAAAAGACTCTGATATGTATATACATATAGCTAATTCAGTATGTTGTAGAGCAGAAACTAATGCAACATTGTAAAGCAAGTATACTCTAATTTTTTAAAAAAAGCTTATTTTATCATGTATAAAGTCAACTCTTCAAAAGGATATATAAGCCCTAAAAGTCCTAATTCGTATTTCCCTAGTGGCTCAGGCGGTAAAGAGTCTGCCTATAGTGCGGGAGACCTGGGTTCAATCCCTTGGTCAGGAAGATCCCCTGGAGAAGGAAATGGCAACCCACTCCAGTTCTCTCGCCTGGAAAATCCCATAGAAGGAGTGTGGTAGGCTACAGTCCATGGGGTCGCAAAGAACAGGACACGACTGAGCGACTTCACTTTTAAAAGTCCTAAACCTGATAACAGATTCAAAATGAAAAACTGATAGAATTTTAAAAAAATACATAAATACACAATTTTGTCGATGATGTCCATATTCCTCTATCAACAAGTGGTAGGATATACGGACAGAAAATCGGCAAGAATAAAAGAGTTGGAAAACACTGCAAAGAAAATTCATATGATCCACATCTTACAATACACCACTAAACAACTATAGAGGGGCTTCCCTGGTGGCTCAGATGGTAAAGAGCCTGCCTGCAATGAGGGAGACCTGGGTTTGATCCCTGGGTTGGGAAGATCCCCTGGAGGCAGGCATGGCAACCCACTCCAGTATTCTGCCCTGGAGAATGCCCTGGATGGAGGAGCCTGGTGGGCTACAGTACATGGGGTCACAAAGTGTCAAACATGCAACTAAGCACAAACAAACCAAAGCAACTGCAGAGGATGTTCTAAGTGCACTGAAAACCTTTTCCAAGGTAGAATATATTACAGGCATGAAAATACTCAATAGTTACTTAAATGATTCAAAATACTGAAAGATTTTCAATGACTTCAGTGCAATTAAATTAGAAATTTATAAGAGAGAATTATGCAAAACCACCAAACATCTAAAATCTATACAACATACTTTTAAATAAACCATGGTTAAAACAGATAAAGGAAATTACAAACTTTTTCACTGAATGAAAATAAAACATATCAAAGTTTACAGGATGCCACTAAAGCAATACTTAAGAGCATGTTTATGGCATTACAAAGAAGATCGCCACTTAGAACCTTTGCTTCAACCTTGAAAACTAGGAAAGAAAGGGAAAGTTAAGCCCAAAATAAGTGAAAGGAAATAAAATTGAGAGCACAAGTCATTAAATTAGAAATGGAAAAGAGAACAAGTGAAGTCAATGTCAGTCTCCTTAAAAAGATCAATAAAGTGATACAGTTCTAGAGAGACTGATGAGGAAAAAATAGATAAGAGAAACTGTTAATTACATGAATGGAAAGGATGATATCAAAGTACAAAGAAGGTAACATTAATATTAAGACAGTGTTGCACCACTAAAATTGATGATTTACAGGAGAATGACTAATTCCTTCAAAGACATGAATTACAAAATTGCTCTAGGAAAAAACAAAAAAGCTACGGTGAAGAGTTGAATTTTACTAAAGAAAATACTTTTTATAAACTCTCCTACAAAGAAAACTTTAAGCCCAGTATGCTACACTGGTGAATTATAGCAAGCATATATGGAGAACTATTATGTCCTAAAATTTATATTACTACACAACAATTCTTTAAAATCATCACCTACCTCAAACTAAGCCAGACAAATATGAAACAATAAAGGTGAAAAATAAAATATGGAGTTTGTCCCAGTAATAAAGGTGGGCTACAACTTGGAAAAACCAATTAAATCCATCATATGAACACACACACACACACATGATGATCTCAGTAGGCAGAAAAAGAACAGGTAACAAGAACTAACATCTAAGAAAAGGAACAAACAAAACTAGAAACAGGAAGGAAAATCTTCAACCTGAGTAAATCCATCTACAAAAAATCTGCAACTAACAACTTAAGAGAAATGTTCAATGCTTTAGCCCTAAGTTCAAGAACAACACTACCAAAAGCAATGGATATTAACTGTCAGTACTTCTATTAAACATTGTATGGGAGATTCCAGCCATGCAATATGGCTAGACACAAATTAAAGGCATCAAACGGCACAGAAAGTATTGATAAAACTGCCTTTGTTCCCAGATGATGTCATCATCTATGTAGAAAGCCTAATGGAATATAAACAAGAAGTACCATCAATAAGTATGTTTACCAAAGTTGTGAGATAACAACCACGCAAGTATCTACTACCTTCCTATATACTAGGAATAACCGAATGAGAGTCTAAATTTAAAAATATAGCTTATTATCAAAAATATGAAACTTTTGATTAAAAATACATAAGATCTTTATACTAAAAACCACAAAACGCTGCTGAGATAAATTAGAAGTTGATAGAAACAAATGGAGTCATTGGCCTTGTTAAGAAGTTGGAAGTTTTAATAAAGTTGTGAATTTTCTCCTGATCAGTTTATGAATCCAATATAAATACAGCAAAAAAGAAAATCAGCCAACTATTTATAGTAATTGTTAAGCTGATTTTAAAACTAGTCTATAAATGAAAAGGAAATACAAGACTCACAACTTAAAAATTGTTGGAAGGTTCAAATTACCTGAATTTTATATGTAGACATGTATATGTACATACACATATATGTAAGTGCATTACTCAAGTCAGTGTATTATAGGCATCAAGATAGAACAACGAAATAGGAAAGAATTCAGAGATAGACACACACATATATGGACAACTAATTTTTGGAAAATAGGTAATTAAATAGATAAAAATTGTTTAATAAATCTGTACTGAAACACCTGGAAATCCATATGGAAAACAGTGGACTTTGATCGACACTTCACACACTACACATATACATCACAAAATATGCCGTAGATCTAAACCTAACTATAGCATTTGGAGAAGAAAAGATAGGAGATCTTGGGAATTTAGGTTAGGGAAAAATTGGATATGATACCAAAAGCAGAATCCTTTTAAAAACCTATCAGATGTAATAAAGATTAAAACCTTCTGCTGTTAGAAACACACTATTAGAGAATGAAAAGACACGTTATATAGCGGGATAAAATATGTATGGACATGTATCTCATTAAAGGAATATCTAAAATGTGTAAAGAAATCAAAATTCCATAGTAAAAAAAAAAAACCCAATTAAAGTGGGCCAAATATTTGAACCAACACTTCACCAAAATAGATACACAGATGGCTTATAAGCTTAGGAAATAAAGCTCGACTTTATCAGTTGTGTCTGACTCTTTTGCAACCCCATGTACTGAGACCCTCTCAGCTCCTCTGTCCATGGGATTTCCCAGGAAAGAATACTGTAATGGGTTGTTGTTTCCTTCTTCAGAGGATCTTTGCAACCTAGGGTTCAAACTCCGCATGCAGATTCTTTACTACTAAGGCACCAAGGAAGCTCAGATCATCTATCACCTCAAATAGAACATACAGTTCTTTTGGATTTTTATCTGGTAGGCCCCAACAATCTTGATTGATAAAAGCCCATTGAGTGCAGACTACTACAATACACCCAAAAATCATAGAGCTAAAAGTAAAATCTTTTAATTATTTTAACAGTATGATTTAGTAGTAATATCAAATGCAGATAAAAATACTAAAGAATTAGACTTCCATCTCTTAAAATAATTGTAGACTATTATTATAAAAAACATACTTCAAATCAAATCTTCTGATATGGAAACTGAGGAAGTTGAGGCTAAAGAGGAAAAATCATCCCTGGGAGTTAAGGGAAAACATCTGGTTCTGCACTTCCCCTCTGCCACTAACCAGCCTTCATGCCTCAGTTTCCTCAGCAGTCACACAAATGGTTTGGATAAAACAAAATGCAAATCAAAGAAAGTTCTTAACGGTGCCACCCAAAACAGTCCACTCTTCTGTCTAACTGTAGGCTTACCTGGCACCTTTCTGGTCATAATCTGTTTGATTAATAGCTTTGCTTTTCAACAGGAGAAAAAGTGTCATCATTCTAAAAGCTCCTTGGAGCTATATTGATTACAAGTCAATGAACTGATATGAAAGATCATTAAAAAAAAATAAAGTCAGTGATTTTAAATAGTGGAAGGAAACTGGTCTAAGTGACAGTGGAAAATAGAGTTCAGTTTTCCTAATTCAGAACCCATCTATACTCTATATATCAGCATCCGTCAACGTTGAATCATCCATCAAGGGAGGGAAGGCAGTTTTCAAATCTTTCCTGGCCAGGGCCCACATCATAGTCCTTTAAACCATTTCTTTTATGGGGAAAATATACCAACATACTCTGAAGATGTCCAAAAATAATTATAGTTTATTTTAATGCAAATAACAATTATTTCTGCTTGGAGAAAATGATAGCATTTGAAAGTCTGGAAACACGCAGAGGCTTTAAGAGTGTGAAAGAAACAAAAGGGGCAGCATCTGACCGATCACGCTACCTTTTCTGAAAACACTATCTTTAATGTGCTTTTAGGGCAAAACTTTCCTGGTCTTTTCTTTGCTAGCTCCTTCTCTTCCTGAGGACATCTCCCTGCCCCACAATAGAACACATATATACACACACAGGAAGGAGTTTTTAAAAATCAATTCAGGCATATTTTTAAAACACTACAGAGAAATCTAGATCCTTCTCCAAAGTCTATAAGGAGAAAGGCCATTTAGCCAGAGTTGTCTTTCCTGACCTCACCTCCTCCCACTCTCCCCTTGGTCACTGCCCTCCCAGCCACATCTCCTCCCCGATGACACACATGGTGCCTACTCTGGCCTCTGACCTTGATCTTTATTTGTTCCACTGCCTGAAATAAGCATCATCATCTTTGCATGACTCCATCCCTCCTTGTATTCAGGTCTCAGTTCACAGATTCCCATAGGTCTTCCCTGATCGCTGTAATAGCATCCCTCACTCCTTCACTCTTCTCTCCTCCTGTGCATCACCACTGAACACGCATCTGTCATGCATGCTGTCTGTTTTCCTCTGGAATGTAGTATCTGTTAAAACAGGGACTGGATCAGTTTTATGTCTGTATCCGCATACTGAGAATACCACAAGGCATGCAGAAGGCACACAATGTTTGTTGAATGGAAAAATAAACTAGGAATACAGAATGAGTTATAATAACCTCAGATATGCAGATGACAACCACTCATGGCAGAAAGAGAAGAGGAAGTAAAGGATCTCTTGATGAAAGTGAAAGAGGAGAGTGAAAAAGCTGGATTAAAATTCAACATTCAAAAAACAAAAGATCATGGCATCTGGTCCCATCACTTCGTAGCAAATAAATGGGGAAATGATGGAAACAGTGAAAGGCTTTATTTTCTTGAGCTCCAAAATCACTGCAGATCATGACTGCAGCCATGAAATTAAAAGATGTTTGTTCCTTGGAAGAAAAGCTAAGACAAAACTAGACAGGATGTTAATAAGCAGAGATATTACCTTGTCAACAAATGCCCATCTGGTCAAAGCTATGGTTTTTCCAGTAGTCATGTATGGATGTGGGAGTTGGACAATAAAGAAAGCTGAGCGCCGAAGATTGATGCTTTTGAACTGTTGTGTTGGAGAAGACTCTTGAGAGTTCCTTGGACTACAAGGAGATCAAACCAGTCTATCCTAAAAGAAATGAGTCCTGAATATTCATTGGATGGATTGATGTTGACACTGAAGCTCCAATACTTTGGCCACCTGATGTGAAGAACTGACTCATTGGAAAAGACCTTGATGCTGGGAAAGATTGAAGGTGGGAGGAGAAGGGGATGACGGAGGATGAGATGGTTGGATGGCATCACTGACTTGAATGACATGAGTTTGAGGAAGCTCCGAAAGTTAGTGATGGACAGGGAGGCCTGGCATGCTGCAGTCCATGGGGTTGCAGAGAGTTGGACACAACTGAGTGGTTGAACTGATCTAAGTGTTACAGTAAAAACAACCAAGCTAATGTTTTTTTTATGTCTGCCCTTTACCCAAATATTTAAGTGGTCAATCCAACACATCTGTCACTCTGTGAAGAAAACTGCCGCCTGGTCCAACAAGTAAATATGAAGTCTGTGGATGCCCTATGTCACATATTGACGAGGTGCTGGCGATACTGTGATGGGTTTCACTCTGTGCTTGCCTTCAAAGATCGCACAATGTCCCAGGGAGGATAAAGTATGTTTTCTGAATACAGATGAGGAAGGAACAATTAACCTTGGCAGCTGAGAGGTACCCAGCAGGGATAGAAGTCATTCCAAGTGTGTCACGTATCCTGTGAACGAGTCCACACAACGATAGGAGAGAGGAACAAACCACTACTCGCACTCTCACCTTGCAAGGACCAGAGGACTCCATTGCTCTTCTAATTGCTGGTTTTTCCCAAGTTGGCATTCTTCCTTTGACAACTGTTTCCATATTTCTCACAAATCCAACTGGAGTCATTAGATGACATGCCTGCACACACACACTGAGGTTTTGTGAAACTTCCTGTCAGTGGTATGCAAATTAAAAGTAAAATAAAACACTATGACACAATGATTAAAAAAATAGCCAAAATTTAAAATATGATTGTATCACTGCTACTGGGAATGTAAAATGGTACAGTTTGAAAAAGATTGACAATTTCTCTAAAATGTTAAACATACACCTATCATATGATCAGCCACTTGACTTTTAGGTATTTTCCAAAAGAACAGAAAGAAAACTTTCATGAAAATACATGAACACACATTTTAAAAATAGCTTTATTAATACTGACTCTAAAGTGGAAACAATCCAATGTTCATCAACAGATGAACATATAGGTAGCACGTTCTGGCATATCCATACAATGGCAAACTACTTGGGGATACTAATATACACAGCAACATGGATGAATCTTAAATTTATTCTATTTGAATGAAAGAAGCCAGACAAGAAGAATATGCACTGTATTATTGCATTTATATAAAAACTAGAAAACGCAAACTATCTTAAAGAACAGAAAGCATATTAGCAGATGCTTGTGAATGTGGACAGCTGGGGTATAAAATAGCAGGGTAGGAAGTATTACAAAGAGCACAAGGAAACGTTGGTTGTAATAAGTTCATTGTCTTGATTGTGGTGATGATTTCACATTTGTAAACATATATTAAAACCTACCAATGTATATAGTTAAAGATTTGCAATGTATGGTATGTAAAATATACTTCAATAGAACTGTTAAAAAATAATAATACATTGAAAAATTACTGGCCATCTACATGGCAGCAAAGAGCTGGATAATCCCAAACAAAACCAGTAGGGTGAGGCTATGTTTCATTATCTGTGTCAATTTGACTCAATTTTCTAAGCAACTACCTCTAACTGGCTACTAAAAAAACTAGACTTTAGTCAATGCATTTGAAGAGAACTTTCTCTAGTGAGTCAATTTACCTTTATGAACACAAACCTATACTAACATGCTCACCAATGGGCACATCTAACACTATCATTGAAATTCCAGTTGAGTGTACCCTACAGGGTTAAACTTCAAATAGAGGCCATAGACCAAATCATTCAGATAGGGGAATTAGAAAGCATGAAGAAATTTTGCACTTAAAGAATTGTCAGATGAGAAGTAACAACACATAAATTTACTGATGAAACTTTCTAACCAAGTAAAGAAAGGGACTATTAATAGTTTTAACTATATACCTGAATTGATTTAAATATCAGCATGTGGAAGTTAGTAGAACATCGTGATTAAACAACGTTGAAGTCAGCATAAAACTACTCAGCTAAATGCGTGAATTTGAGCAAGTTATCCTCTTTGAGACTTGGTTCTGTTATAAAATTACTTATAAATATGATAAATATGTTATGAGGGACAAGTAATACATATCTATAATACTTTTAATACATAGCCTGCCACCTAGTTAACATTTAATAAAAGGTAGGTATAAATAATCATTACTATTTTCCTGATAGTGGTTATTTTAAAGATTTGTAGAAGTGACAAAGTTCCACTTCTAAAACGAGTTGTCAAAAAAATAAAAGTAAAAATCTGAAAAAGAATATAAATATATGTACATAAATTTGAATCACTTTGCTGTATATCTGAAACCAATATTTTAAATCAACTGTGCATGCATGCTAAGTCACTTATTCATGTCCAACTGTTTGTGACCTCATGGACTGTAGCTGGCCAGACTCCTCTACCTGTGGGGATTCTCCAGGCAAGAATACTGGAGTGAGTTGCCATACCTTCCTCCAGAGGATCTTCCCAATCCAGGGATGGAACCCGCATCTCTTATTTAATTGAAAAAGAAATATGATTGTTCTATTTTTATAGAAAGATTATAAAACATAAATCTGATTTATATAATTTTAAAATAATATTTTAAAATCTTCTTTTATTATTATTCCTCTAGAAACTCAAGAATTTAGTTTGTTGTGGGTTAATAGGCTTTCAAAATACATAGGTTGTTTTATAGATCACATATATCCTCTTCATCTAATATCATTATTCATCTAAATACTTATTATGTATTAAGCTTGAGGTGAAAATTGTAAGGACAAGAGCTCAGTGAATAATAAAAACAAAAATACAAAAGATACAAAAAACCAAAAATACAAAATACAAAATGCTATGAACAGAACAGTTTGCAAGTTGTGTTTTTCTTTTTAATGCTCTAATGTCCACATTTGCCTCTTGAAGTCCAAATCACCTTTATCTGTTTACAAACAGAACTTCCTGTAGTGATTTTGTAGACTTAGAAATATTTGTTTTAAACTCATTTAAAAAACTATCAATTTTTTGAAAGTTAAACTTTTCTCTGGGCTTTAAAATGTTATACCTGTTTCAGGGATTGGAATATATAATGTAGATCATTATTTTAAATATGTAAGCATGTGTTTTATTTTTTACATAAGTTAAAACATGCATGGAAAATGGAACAAATAATTTTCAATATATTTGAGTCAAGTAATTCTTTATGTCAATTTTTCTTTACCAGAAATACCTTGTTATCAACTGATTTTGAAGCATATTTTTGCCATATTCCTCTCAGACACATTAGCTTACAACATTTCTGAAAGGAAGCTCTGATTCTTTAATGTTATATTTACCTATTCACAATGATGTGCAAATTATCTTTGGATCAATATCCTAGTCAGTATTAAGAAAGTAAAGAATAAAGTTGATGTGATTATAGTCAAGAATACATGATTTGAAAGGAATTCCTAAGTTTACATTTAGTGTGGTTAGCAGATGACACCCTAGTTTTTACTTTAAAAAGCTTTGATAGGACTTTCCTGATGGCCCAGCAATTAAGAATTCACCTGCAATTCAGTGCAGACAGGTTCAATCCCTAGTCCAGAAAGACTCCACATACCAGGAAGCAACTAAGCCCATGGGCCATGACTGCTGAGCAGTAACTACTGAAGCCTCACACCTCACTTACTGAGCCGGTGCATCACAGCTACGGAGCCCGCACACCACAGCTACTGAAGCCTGAGCACCACAGAGGCTATGCTCTGCAAGGAGAAGCCACCACAATGAGAAGCCCTTCCATTGCAACTAGAGAAACCCAACGTGCAGCAATGAAGACCCAGGGCAACCAAAGATAAAATAAATTAAAAAATAAACAAAAAGTTTTGATAAATGTTGTGTTTATTACTTATACAGGGGATTTCAAAGTAATTATTAAAAGCTTAAACAAGCTACTTGGAGCATCAGTCACCACTAATATTGTTTTCATTTTATTTTGCATTCTAAAAACTAACAGAGAGAGAATTCTATACACACCGGCTTTCATCTTCATTATTCATTTCATAAAATAGCATTAGGGTAAGTATATAAAAGTTGACTGTGCTATTATAGACAGCAGAAAGGGATAACGCTCCCTTTACAAAGAAAGTGAATAATTTCATATATGTGTAGAGATACATTGTTTCACAATTGTCACTTCTCTGAACTTAAAAATACCCCTCATTCTTTACGCAGCCCAATTTGTTGTCCAATGCCATTAAAAAGTTTTATATTCTCTTCCAAGAAAAGAAGATAATGGTAGTTAAATGTAATTTGAAAAAGTAGTCACTTTCAACAGTAAAAGAAAGAGTAGAAATACATTTAAATGTAAATCCTCAATTCAACAGATTGTGTCAACAGTATAAATATGTGGTAATAATAAACTTCATTACCAATTTCAATATTGTACTTTCCCCCTATGTTATCCAGTAAAGGAAAAGGGATCATCTCCACTCCATTCCAGTCTCAATAATGCTTCATCTGCTCAATATGTATAGGTGACTCAGCACCCTAGAACCTAAGGCCTGTGGAAGGGTTATGCAGAGTCAAATTATTTCACAATATAGAATCCTCTGGAATAGCACTTCCTGAATAAGTCTTCCTGGCTTAACTCCAGAAGAATTTATACTCATTTTCCTCTTATTTAGACTTGAATTATATATCTGGTTATTTCACTCAAAATCATCATGTCAAGTTTCTTAAACACATTTTCATTGACTGGTGTTTGGGACAGTGGAACTATTTAATTAAAATTGTCCAATATTAGTAATTAACAATGGAAAGCTCCTTAATTGTTCATTGTATTTTTCTCCCATAGTTTACAGGTATTTCTTATTGTGAAATGATCAGCTATTATCAATAGTAGTGCTCATCAAAATCTGATTTCCCAAAAAATCAGCATCAGAATCAATTAAAAATGTCATTTTTCAAGTTCTCACACCAAACTAAATGAGTCAAGAACTTCTAAGATTACAATATAAAAATGTGTGTTTTTTTTTTAACAGAACCTATCCTAAAACTTAATATCCCTTTAGAGGAAAATTGTTTTTATACATATCTAACTTTACACTATAATATTACACTTTACTTTTATCAGACATTTTTAGCCATGGACCTAGTCATGCAAAAACATACTAATTATATACGGACAAGATTACAAAATGTATATTTATTGAGTTCATATTGGTTATAAGAAGTTTATGCCATTTAATCTTAACAATCCTAATGTTATTATCTCTATTTAGCAGAAGAGGTAACTTTAGTTTTAAAAGTACTAAAACTTCGCAAAGTCAAGGAGCTTGTCATTTGAGCAACCAGAACTCAAATTTGGGGCTCTCATATTCTGAATTCTATGTTCTTTCTGTACTGATATCTACCTTTTTGTTATAAAAGTGTTAACACCTTTGGAATTTCCATTGAGTACCTGGTACAAAATGTGGACACTTTTGTGTATCTTGAAATGCTGACTAAATGAATCATTTTTCATTATTTCCTGGAGGCTGGGATAAGGCACATTTTCTTTTTCAGCCAGAATTCATTTCATGAATTACTTTTGCTTTACCCCATAAAAGTAATAAAGAACATGCTTCTGAATAGAATAAATTGTCAACTGACTGAGGACTAATTATATTATATAATGAAATTTTCTAATGTCTCTTTCTATAAGTGAAAAGTGACAGATTCACACACACATATAATTAGGAACTTAATTAAAAATAGAACTTCTATGATACACATTTAATCAATTTTCAACATCATGTGTGTGTGTGTGTGTGTGTGTGTGTATATATATATATATATATATATATGTAGACACAAAGGTTTCTCACATTTAACACTTTAGATAACAAAACTCTTGGAGAAAACTGCAGTAATTTGAAATTCTTTGTTTCTCTCAAAGGCATAAAAGTAAACTAGTGCATTTGAAATGTTTTCAAGTGCATGGATTAAAAAAAAAATAAGTATATATTTTAAGAACACTGCTGCTGCTGCTGCTGCTGCTAAGTCGCTTCAGTTGTGTCCGAAGAACACTGAGGCTATATTAAAAATCTGGGACTGAATAGTTTGCAGTTCACAATTTACTGGGCTATTGTAGGGCTAATATATGTATGTGCTATGTATATATTTCACATAATTCAAATTCACTGAAATTTTCAACTGTTGGACTGAGAAAAATTACCACCATTCACATAAAGATAGGGTTGTTCCCATTGTTTTTAAAAAATGCCAAGGGACTTTTTATCTGGATATTCTCCGAGGACCATAGAATAAGACCTTGGTTTTACTTTCCTTTCAAAATGTGAGGCCCTTACACAGAAAGCCATTTCTCTTGGCTGTGTGTGTCAGCATGTGACAACTCCAAATTAGGGACTGGAATTTGTGAACTGAAGCACCAAAGAAAAATGTGCATCCATACACATAATTTTATATAGCTTTAGGGTCCTTAGAAGCTTACTTGTTTAGGGTAGCAGGATAACTCATTTTTTCTAATTATTGATAGCAAAATTCAACATGTTTTTCCTTAAACAGTTGATCCCTGAGGAATGCAAGAATTAAAATAAATCTTAAAATGTTGTTCTTTCGTATCTTATAAAAATGTACTCTTAAAGAAGCTGAAGTGTTAACAACCAAAGCCAACACAAATTCTAAGTAAATTCTTACATATTTTCAGTCCAGTTCAGTTCAGTTGCTCAGTCGTGTCTGACTCTTTGCGACCCCATGAACCACAGCACGCCAGGCCTCCCTGTCCACCACCAACTCCTGGAGTCCACCCAAACCCATGTCTATCGAGTCGATGATGCCATCCAAACCATCTCATCCTCTATTGTCCCCTTCTCCTCCTGCCCTCAATCTTTCACAGCATCAGGGTCTTTTCCAATGAGTAAGCTCTTCGCATCAGGTGGCCAAAGTATTGGAATTTCAGCTTCAACATCAGTCCTTCCAATGAACACCCAGGACTGGTCTCCTTTAGAATGGACTGGTTGGATCTTCTTGCAGTTGAAGGGACTCTCAAGAGTCTTCTCCAACACCACAGTTCAAAAGCATCAATTCTTCGGCGCTCAGCCTTCTTTATAGTCCAACTCTCACATCCATACATGACCACTGGAAAAACCATAGCCTTGACTAGATGGACCTTTATTGGCAAAGTAATGTCTCTGCTTTTTAATATGTTGTCTAGGTTGGTCATAACTTTCCTTCCAAGGAGTAAGTGCCTTTAATCTCATGGCTGCAATCACCATTTGCAGTGATTTTGGAGCCCCCCAAAATAAAGTCAGCCACTGTTTCCACTGTTTCCCCATCTATTTTCCATGAAGTGATGGGACCAGATGGCATGATCTTCATTTTCTGAATGTTGAGCTTTAAGCCAACTTTTTCACTCTCCTTTTTCACTTTCATCAAGAGGCTTTTTAGTTCCTCTTCAGTTTCTGCCATAAGGGTGGTGTCATATGCATATCTGAGGTTATTTGTATTTCTCCTGGCAATCTTGATTCCAGCTGGTGCTTCTTCCAGCCCAGCATTTCTCATGATGTACTCTGCACAGAAGTTAAATAAGCAGGGTGACAACATACTGCCTTGACCAACTCCTTTTCCTAGTTGGAACCAGTCTGTTGCTCCATGACCAGTTCTAAGCGTTGCTTCCTGACCTGCATACAGTTTTACTGTACATTTATTACTTTATAGCATGCATAAGCATACATACAAACTAATATATAATAAATGCATGTATCAACATTAAGTTTACAGTCTATGAACTTAGGGGAAAAAACTATATGATTTTCATACTGAACTTTAGATTATTTAGTAATAATGGAATGAGTGGAAATATGAATTTACTCTCTAAACAAGGAGACTCCTTACAGTGAAAGGTGTCTTGCTGTGATTTAGGATATAAATGCTTAATCCTGACAGGGTTATATAGGAAAATGTGAGCTGGATCTGCTACTTCACAGAAGACTAAACGAAAAGAGTGAACACATCTCTCTTTTCAATTATATGACCATTATCTCACAGGTTCTATAAAAATTTTAATATATTTTTGTGATACACAAGGACTTAATATCATGATTTTATATGATATTTTATAATGTCCTCTTCTAATACCTGTTGTAATTTATTTAAATGATATTTTTAAATTAATTAATCATTTTTGATGTCACCTTTGAGTCTTTAAAATTATCATTTTTTAATTGAAGAATAATTGCTTTACAATTGCAATGGTTTCTTCCAAAATTCAACATGTATCAGCCATTAAAAGAGACCAGTATTTAAAACTTGTTACACACTAGTTATTTGCAACTGTTAAATTATTACAATAGATTGCGATTTCATTGTTGAATATATATGTAAAACAATACTATATATTGTAATAGTAATTACAAGTTAAATATCAAAATACTATAAAGTTGGAATGCTCCTTGTGTCATCATTTCTAACAGACTTTTGACCACTTAGGAATCATACTTTTTTTTCAAATTGCTAGTACAAACCTTTTGCTATTATTTGCATTTTTTTTTCTATAGCTATGAAGAAATGGAAAACTATCATCTTTGATATTTTTTCCTCATCAAATGAATTACATTTATGCCTACTGTATGTGACAAATAATGTTTCTTCTGGTTATTCATCCAAAACATACTGAAAACTTAATGCATATCATATGCTTAAATAACACCAACAAGAAAAAAAAAAAACCTATTCTACTCTACTCAATATCCCATATAGAGTGAGAGTAGTGGAGGAACACCAGTAATAACAAAGATGATGATTAGCTGAGTCTTGGAGGCTCACTTATTATGGTGATTCCTTAAATTCAGACATTTGGCAATGCAGGTGAAAGTGTAACAAGGAATCAAATTTGACAAACAGGCAGAAGCATAAAGTGACACTATCTGCTACCCAAGCCATATGTGATTGGATAAGTGGTGAAACTGATGAAAAAGAAAGGCAGCAATGAATGGATAAATGAGATTACTCAGGAAATTCGAAAATGAGACATCAAAATTATAGTCAATTTATGGAGCTTTCTGGAGAAGGCAATGGCACCCCACTCCAGTACCCTTGCCTGGAAAATCCCATGGATGGAGGAGCCTGGTGGGCTGCAGTCCACGGGGTCACAAAGAGTCAGACACAACTGAACGACTTCACTTTCACTTTTCACCTTCATGCATTGGAGAAGGAAATGGCAACCCACTCCAGTGTTCTTGCCTGGAGAATCCCAGGGACGGGGGAGCCTGGTGGGCTGCCGTCTATGGGGTCATAGAGTTGGATACGACTGAAGTGACTTAGCAGCTTAGCAGCATGGAGCTTTCATTGGTCAATCATGGTAGACTGGGGCCAGGAGAGTCATATCTAATTGTATGCCTGTTGGTCAGAGAAATCAAGTCTTCATAAGTAGGAACAAAGAAGTCAGAGACAATAAGCAGTGACAAAAGTGAGAGGGGGAGAGAAAAATTATTATACATATTTTAAGTACATAAAACAGGAATGAGGACCGGAGAGAGGGCAACATGAACAGGTTTCAGCTTTGCTGTTGGCTCTGAAGATGGGAAGAATGACGCTGTGAACCAAAGAGAGAGGCACCTAGCACAGGAGCTAGCAAAAATTGGTGCTGAACAGAAAGAGTGGTCACGATGACGGAGAAGACTCAGCTCACCTCCTCTCACGGGCACGACAAAATTACAACGATTTTTAAGCACTATTGATGAGAAAGACTTGAGGACAAGCAGAAAAGCTAGGGCAAATTAAAAAGCTTTTGTACAGCTAAAGAAACAATCAATACAAGGAAAAGGCCACCTCATGAATTGAAGGAGATATTTGCAAAAAATACATCCAACAAGGGGTTAATAGCTAAAATACACAAGAGAACTCATACAACTCTATATCAAAACAAACAACCCAATTAAAAAATGGGCAGATGACCCAACTAGATATTTTTCCAAAAGAAGACATACTAATGGCCAATAGGCATATGAAAAGATGCCCAACATCACTCATTATCAGGGAAATACAACTCAAAGCCACAATGAGATATGACATTACATCTGTCAGAATGTCTACTATCAGAAATACACATAATAATTATTGGCAAGGTTGGGGAGAAAAGAGAATCATCGTGACTGTTGGTGGGAATGTAAGTTGGCACAGCTCCTAAGAACATATAGTGGTGGCTCAAAGAATTAAAGCTATAACTACAAAACAATCCAGCAGTTCCCATCCTGCGCATTTATTGGAAGAAAATAAAAACATTAACTGGAAAAGATATGTGCATCCCTATGTTAACTGCAGCATTATTTACAATAGCCAAGATGGGGAAGCAACTTAAGTGCCCACTGATCTGATGAATGGATAAAGATGTAGCATAAATGCACGATGAGATATGCGTCATATAAAGGAGGAAACCTAGCCATTTGCAGTCATAACATAGATGCATCTAGAGGTATTATGCTAATTGAAATAAGTCAAATAGAGAAATACCACGACTATATCATTTTGTTTATATATCAGATATAAACACAAAGCAGATGATGTAACTAAACAAAAGCAGGGACATAGACACAGAGAACAAGCAGGCAGATGCCAGAGGGAATGGACCAGAAGGAGGAGAGGGGTACATGAGTGAAGTAAGACGTTGAGTTACAAAATAAATCTCACAGGTATAAAAGGTGCAATGTATGGAATGTAGTTCATAGTCATGTAATATTTTCATAGAGTGACAGATAACCACTAGACCTGTCCTGGTGATGATTTTGAAGTGTACAGGAATCACTGTCTTGTGTACCAGGAGTTAATATAGTCTTATAGATCAATTACACTTCAAACGCAAACCCAGAAACAGAGCCAAAGAAAAAGAGATGATATTTGTGGCTACCAGATGTTGGAGGAGGGTAAATTGGATGAAGACCATCAAAAACTACAAACTTTCTGTTATGAGATGAATAGGAAAAAATGATAGTATTTCTTGTTTAACATTTTTACAACTTTACTGTAGAGCAGAGATTGGCACAACTGTACTTCAGAAAAAAAAAAAAAAGATTGAGTATTACAGAGGAGTGGAGAAAAGAAGAGAAAATCAGAGAGAAACATAGACAAAAAGTAAATGTAAGGTACAAGAAATAAAGACAAAAGAAAAGTGCAATATGTAGATAAACATGTGTTTGAGCTGTACAAGCAAGTATAAAACATGAGCAAAAGATAATTGTTATCTTAAAATCATTGACTCTAAAAATCATTGAAGCAAACAATAAAATAAAAACAAGCTAACTATATAGAAAATAATATAAATGAACAATTAAATATATTTAAACTGTTTAAAACTTTATTAATTTTCAATATTTAAAAGTTCTATCAGTGAATTGGCTTTGGTGGTAACTAAAATAATCCAAGAGACCCCTACGTGCTAGTGTTTATAATCAACATATAATCAATAGCTATGTTGATTATCAGTTCAGTTCAGTCCAGTCACTCAGTTGTGTCCAACTCCTTGCCACCCCATGGACTGCAGCATGCCATGCCTCCCTGTCCATCACCAACTCCCAGGGTTTACTCAAACCCATGTCCAGTGAGTCAGTGATGCCATCCAACCACCTCACCCTCTGTCGTTCCCTTCTCCTCCCGCCTTCAATCTTTCCCAGCATTAGTTCAGTCTCTCAGTCGTGTCTGACTCTTTGCGACCCTATGAATCCCAGCATGCCAGGCCTCCCTGTCCATCACAAACTCCCGGAGTTCACTCAGACTCACATCCATTGAGTCGGTGATGCCATCCAACCATCTCATCCTTTGTCGTCCCCTTCTCCTCCTGCCTTCAATCTTTCCCAGCATTGGGGTCTTTTCAAATGAGTCAGTTCTTCAAATCGGGTGGCCAAAGTATTGGAGTTTTAGCTTCAACATCAGTCCTTCCATCATTATAATCTGAATTATATAGTTGAGATTATATAATAATCAATTATATAATTATATAATCTCCATTATAATCTCAATCTCGTCTCTCTTTCCTCAAACGTCTTCTCTACAGCTTGATAAAGTAGATCCAAATGCTAAGTAACATATACTAAATGTAGTCATAACTGTAAAATCAGCCTGAGTCGTCTTTATTTGCTAAACAGTAATATAAATAATGCTTATATTATTAACAGTAATATAACGCTTACTATAAGAATTTATAGTAAGCGTTACCATAAGAATCAAATGGACACTATGTAACTAACATATTTTAGTAACCCAACTAACATCATCTCCCTTTTCTCCTTCATGTTTTGCCCTCTGACAATATTGTTTTAAGGTAATTTCTAAGTAAATATGATCATTAATCTTTCATATAAGTGAAAGTTATTTCAAAGCATTTCCTGGGATTGAATTTTAGATATTCTATGCAAATTTATAGGACTCGATTGAAATTGGAAGACAGATGCCTTGGAGATTCCCTGAAGAAGTACAATTTATTTCTCACATTAATTTAGGAACAATCTATATCCAGTTTCACTAGACAAGATTCACTGAAGCCCTAGATGCAAGGTTTATCTCCACTTTGCTTTGCTATAATTATGCAATCTTACCTAGAACTTTATGTAATAAAATTAATATTTGGTACACCATCACTTGAAAGTCTGATACTCAAATAGAACACCATAATTATTATTATTAATGGTGCTTACCTATGCACTTACCTAATGCAAATGAAATCTCATAGACTAGCTAAGGTCAGACACATGTTAAGATAATACAATTCTATATTTTGGACCACCCAATCCTTACATTGAAATATACATCTCCCAGGCTTCCCAGGTGGCACTAGTGGTAAAGACCCCACCTGCCAATGCAGGAGACACAAAAGTTGTGGATTTGATCCCTGGGTTGGGAAGATCCCCTGGAGAAGGAAATGGCAGCCCACTTCAGTATCTTTGCCTGGAAAATTCCAAGGACAGAGGAGCCTGGCAGGCTACAGTCCATGGATTCACAGAGAGTCGGACACAACTGCACACACATTTAGTAGTATAAGGAAATGGCAACCCACTTCAGTGTTCTTGCCTGGAGAATCCAAGGGACGGGGGAGCCTGGTGGGCTGCCATCTATGGGGTCGCACAAAGTTGGACACGACTGAAGCAACTTAGCAGCAGCAGCAGCAGCAGCATTTCCCAGTATCATTGAAAACTCTTCAAAGTAAAAGAAGGAACTCAATGCGGTGGTATTGATTTAGTCTTTAAGTTGGGTCTGACTCTTTTGTGACCCCATGGGTGGCAAACCACAGACTGCTCTGCCATGGGATTTCTCAGGCAAAAATACTGGAGTGGGTTGCTATTTCCTTCTCCAGGGGATCTTTCCAATCCAGATATCAAGACCATATCTCCTGCATTGGCAGGTGGACTTTTTATCACTGAGCCATCAGAGAAATATATTTTTCTATTCACTGTGTTCAGAGAAACAGGGTCTGGTGCAAATAGTTACCAAAATACGTATTTGCAAAAACAGAGAGAGTGTCTGTTATCTAGGGATTTCTTCTTTTATCTAGCATTAGTTAAATTCAGTACAGTCACTCAGTCATGTCCAACTCTGCGACCCCATGAATTGCAGCATGCCAGGCCTCCCTGTCCATCACAAACACCAGGAGTTCACCCAAGCTCATGTGCATCGAGTACATGATACCATCCAGCCATCTCATCCTCTGTCGTCTCCTTCTCCTCCTGCCCCTAATTCCTCCCAGCATCAGGGTCTTTTCCAATGAGTCAACTCTTCGCATGAGGTGGCCAAAGTATTGGAGTTTCAGTCTCAGCATCAGTCCTTCCAATGAACACCCAGACTGGTCTCCTTTAGGATGAACTGATTGGATCTCCTTGCAGTCCATGGGACTCTCAAGAGTCTTCTCCAACACCACAGTTCAAAAGCATCAATTCTTACGCGCTCAGCTTTCTTCACAGTCCAACATGACCACTGGAAAAACCATAGCCTTGACTAGACGGACCTTTGTTGGCAAAGTAATGTCTCTGCTGTTCATATGCTATCTAAGTTGGTCATAACTTTCCTTCCAAGGAGTGTCTTTTAATTTCATGGCTGCAATCACCATCTGCAGTGATTTTGGAGCCCCAAAAAATAAAGTCTGACACTGTTTCCACTGTTTCCCCATCTATTTCCCATGTGAGGGGACCAGATGACATGATCTTCTTTTTCTGAATGTTGAGCTTTAAGCCAACTTTTTCACTCTCCACTTTCACTTTCATCAAGAGGCTTTTGAGTTCCTCTTCACTTTCTGCCATAAGGGTGGTGTCATCTGCATATTTAAGGTTATTGATATTTCTCCCAGCAATCTTGATTCCAGCTTGTGCTTATTCCAGCCCAGCGTTTCTCATGATGTACTCTGCATATGAGTTAAATAAGCAGGGTGACAATATACATCCTTGATGTACTCCTTTTCCTGTTTCGAACTAGTCTGTCGTTACATGTCCAGTTCTAACTGTTGCTTCCTGACCTGCATATAGGTTTCTCAAGAGGCAGGTCAGGTGGTCTGGTATTCCCATCTCTTTTAGAATTTCCAGTTTATTGTGATCCACACAGTCAAAGGCTTTGGCACAGTCAATAAAGCAGAAATAGACGTTTTTCTGGAAATTCTCTTGCTTTTTTCGAATATCCAGCGGATGTTGGCAATTTGATCTCTGGTTCCTCTGCCTTTTCTAAAACCAGCTTGAACATCTAGAAGTTCATGGTTCACATATTGCTGAGGCCTGGCTTAGAGAATTTTGAGCATTACTTTACTAGCGTGTGAGATGAGTGCAATTGTGTGATAGTTTGAGCATTCTTTGGCATTGCCTTTCTTTGGGATCAGAATGAAAACTGACCTTTTACAGTCCTGTGGCCACTGCTGAGTTTTCCAAATTTGCTGGCATATTGAGTGCAGCACTTTCACAGCATCATCTTGCAGGATTGAAATAGCTCAAGTGGAATTTCCTCACCTCCACTAGCTTTGTTCGTAGTGATGCTTTCTAAGGCCCCCTTGACTTCACATTCCAGGATGTCTGGCTCTACGTGAGTAATCATACCATCGTGATTATCTGGGTCATGAAGATCTTTTTTGTACAGTTCTTCTGTGTATTCTTGCCACCTCTTTTTAATATCTTCTGCTTCTGTTAGGTCCATACCATTTCTGTCCTTTATCAAGCTCATCTTTGCATGAAGTGTTCCCTTGATATCTCTAATTTTCTTGAAGTGATCTCTATTTGTTCCCATTCTGTTGTTTTCCTCTATTTCTTTGAATTGATTGCTGAGGAAGGCTTCTTATCTCTCCTTGCTATTCTTTGGAACTCTGCATTCAAATGGGAATATCTTTCTTTTCTCCTTTGCTTTTCTCTTCTCTTCTTTTCAGTTATTTGTCAGGCCTCCTCAAACAGCCATTTTGCCTTTTTGCATTTATTTTCCATGGGGATGGTCTTGATCCCTGTCTCCTGTACAGTGTCATGAACTTCCATCCATAGTTCGTCCGGCACTCGATCAGATCTAGTCCCTTAAATCTATTTCTGACTTCCACTGTATAATCATAAGGGATTTGATTTAGGTCATACCTGAATGGTCTAGTGGTTTTCCCCACTTTCTTCAATTTAAGTCTGAATTTGGCAATCAGGAGTTCATGATCTGAGCCACAGTCAGCTCCCAGTCTTGTTTTTGCTGACTGTATAGAGCTTCTCCATATGTGGCTGCAAAGTATATAATCAATCTGATTTTGGTGTTGACCGTCTCATGATATCCATGTGTAGAGGTTTCTCTTGTGTTGTTGGAAGAGGGTATTTGCTATGACCAGTGTGTTCTCTTGGCAAAACTCTGTTAGCCTTGCCCTGCCTCATTCCATATTCTAAGGCTGAATTTGCCTGTTACCTCAGGTGTTTCTTGACTTCCTATTTTTGCATTCCAGTCCCCTATAATGAAAAGGATATCTTTTTTGGGTGTTAGTTCTAAAAGGTCTTGTAGGTCTTCATAGAACCATTCAACTTCAGCTTCTTTAGCATTACTGGTTGGGGCATAGACTTGGATTACTGTGATATTGAATGGTTTGCCTTGGAAACGAACAGAGATCATTCTGTCGTTTTGGAGACTGCATCCAAATACTGCATTTCGGACTTGTTTGTTGACCATGATGGCTACTCCATTTTTTCTAAGGGATTCCCGCCCACAGTAGTAGACATAATGATCATCTGAGTTAAATTCATCCATTCCAGTCAATTTTAGTTTGCTGATTCCTAGAATGTCAATGTTCCCTCTTGCCATCTTCTGTTTGACCATTTCCAATTTGCCTTGATTCATGGACCTAACATTCCAGTTTCTTATGCAATATTGCTCTTTACAGCATCGGACCTTGCTTCTATTACCAGTCACATCCACAATTGGGTATTGTTTTTTGCTTTGGCTCCATCCCTTCATCCTTTCTGGAGTAATTTCTCCACTGATCTCCAGTAGCATATTGGGCACCTACCGACCTGGGAAGTTCCTCTTTCAGTATCCTATGATTTTTCCTTTTCATAATGTTCATGGGGTTCTCAAGGCAAGAACACTGAAGTGGTTTGCCATTCCCTTCTCCAGTGGACCACATTTTGTCAGACCTCTCCACCATGACCCGTCCATATGGGTGGCCCCACATGGCATGGCTTACTTTCACTGAGTTAGACAAGGCTGTCGTCCGTGTTAGGAGTTAAACTAAGGATTCAAGGGAAAAAATTCCCTCATTCATATAAAACCCCCTCATTCAGTGAAAAACGTTAAATTTAAAAGAATAATAATGAAAAGTCAAGCTTTGACAGCTTATAAAAATTGACATTTTATCAAGAAGGAAAATAATACTTAAAAAATAACAATATTACACTTGGTCAAAATTTCTATGTCACTTAAAATTTAAGATGTTATAAAACATCCAGTAAGGGAATGCATACTAATGTTTTTGTCTTATTTCTGTGCTGTCAACTGGCCATACAATTTTTACTCAGTATTTAGAGAAACAGATTTCATGAATACTCTATATGACTTTTTTAAAAGAACTACTACTGTATTGGAAAATAGTCAACATGCACTCATTACTGGAGAAAAACACTAAAAGAAAATATATGTATGGAGAAAAAATGAAAAACAAGTAAACAGAAAACAAAGTCTCAGAGTAAAAAGTTGTATGCAAAAAAAAGACAATATGCTTGTTTTGAGAAACAAAATAGTGCATGTTTAAGGTCATAACTGCAGGGCTTTACTGTAAAGGTTTGAAATCTGTCTCAGTTTCTTCCTAAATGTATAGCCTTTGATATATTACTATGCTACAATTTATTCATATGTAAAAAAGAAAATCATAAAATACACCTTGACTTGCTTTGTAAATGATTGCATATATTGTGTGAAGGTTAAAGCTCTTTTAATAGTGCCTTCTTTTTATTATTAGCACTTATCGTTGTACATAAAAGAAACAAATTAAGCACATCTATTAAAAAGAAAATTACTTTTAGAGTCAAAATATGATTTTAAAAGACGTTTTAAAGATTCTATAGTTCACAATGATAGACTAAGCAAAAAATAGAATTTGAGGGTTTCAGAAAACAGGGAACCAACACAAGAGGAATGTGAAGGCAATTAAGAAGTTAACACAATTTTACAGTTAATCAAGAGACCTATTAATCTATTGTGATGAAGACAGAGGAATCTAGTAGGGATATCTCTAGGGAAACATATCTTTTAATTTTCTTTCCATTTTACTCTGAGGAAATTAAGTGTGTGCTATGGGAAGGTACGGAGAGACTGAGTTAAATATAAAGAAAGAAAAGAAGAGAAGGAAGAGGAGGAGGAACTAAACTAATAAAACAGTAAAGTGAAAGTGAATTTGCTCAGTCGTGTCTGACTCTTTGGGACCCCATGGACTGTAGCCTGCCAGGCTGCTCCATCAATGGGATCTTCCAGGCAAGAATACTGGAATGGGTTGCCACTTCTTCCTCCAGGGGATCTTCCTGACCCAGGGATTGCACTCTGGTCTCCCACACTGCAGGCAGATGCTTTACCAACTGAGCCACCAGGGAGCAGGATATTATTAATTCCAAGGGTAAATGAGAGCTCCTTGCTCCTTGGAAGAAAAGTCATGACCAAACTAGACAGTGAATTAAAAAGCAGAGACATTACTTTGCCAACAAAGGTCCGTCTAGTCAAAGCTATGCTTTTTCCAGTAGTCATGTATGGATGTGAGAGTTGGACTATAAAGAAAGCTGAGCACCGAAGAATTGATGCTTTTGAACTGTGGTGCTGGATAAGACTCTTGAGAGTCCCTTGGACTGCAAGGAGATCCAACCAGTCCATCCTAAAGGAGATCGGTCCTGAATAGTCATTGGGAGGACTGATGGTGAAGCCAAAGCTCCAATACATTGGCCACCTGATACGGGAAGAACTGACTCATTGGAAAAGACCCAGATGCTGGGAAGGCAGGAGGAGAAGGGGATGACAGAGGCTGAGGTGGTTGGATGGCATCACCGACTCAATGGACATGAGTTTTTGAGTAAGCTCTGGGACGTAGCAATGGACAGGGAAGCCTGGCATGCTGCAGTCCATGGGGTTGCAAAGAGTCGGACATGACTGAGCTACTGAACTGAAATGAGAGCTGTAAAAAAAAAGAGAGAGAATGTAATAATGATAGTACTGAATAGTACTTGACTAAACAGTAAATTGTATTATGTAACTGTGTGAGCTAAAATAGTCACCAAATACAATAAAGTGTAAGCAAACATATCTTCAGTATATGAAATGAGAGAACAGTGTATTCATTTTAATCAGAAATTAGTAATAACAGAACAGATACCTTCAAGCTTTGCTTCTTACCACTAGAACTGACAGTAAGAAGAGCAGGAATGTTAATAAGTCTTTAGTAATAGGGTTATCAAGAGGCCAAATACTTTCCATGGTGTCTATTGCTAAACTGCTCTGCCATATTTTCATGTAGTCAGGAGACAATAAGCCCAACCAGATTTAGATAATTTATTATTTACAGACATGGTTTTTCACATCAGCTTCCCTCGCTTTTAAATTCCATGAAGATGATATTAAAGCAGACCAGGTGGACCCTATATACATAGTGCACTCAAGAACACTCAGCTTATGATACCTCCTTCCCCTTTTAAAGGACTGTTGTAAACCTGATCATTAGTACCTCTCAAGAAAGACACTAGGTTTCTTACACCAAAACTTTCTTAAACAAATATGCAAATCTTTTGCGAGGAGGTGAGGGATAGACCTTTACCCTGAATGTCTCTACTGAGACCTTTTCAATTTCTATTATCCTTTAACATAAACAAATCTTTTACAGGAAGACTTTTAATGACTGAACATGAATTAACATGATTGAGAAATTTCTCCCAAAAGTTGCTGCTACCCTCTTCCTAGAATGAAAGTGAAAGTTGCTCAGTAGTATCTGACGTTTTGTGACCCCATGGATGTAGCCTGCCAGGCTCCTCTCTCCATGGAATTCTGGAGTGGGTAGCCTATCCCTTCACCAGTGGATCTTCCTGACCCAGGGATGGAACCGAGGTCTCCTGCATTGCAGCTGGATTCTTTACCAGCTCAGCTACCAGGGAAGTCTTTTCATCATCATGCATAGTGCTAAAATATTGTAACCTTCCTTCTGGATATTTAAAGTGATATAATGCTGCCATCCTCTTTTTCCATTTCTATTCAGCATTCTGAAGTTACCAGACAGCATAATATAATAACACAGAAATAAACATTAATAAGAGGGTAATAAAAGTAGTACCATAATTTTGATGAAATAATTGTCTAGGAAGATTATCCTGAATAATCTAAATTGAGGCTTTAGAATTAACTAAGTTATTAAACAAAGATGCTGAATAAAACTTCAGTACACAAAATTCAACTGAATTTCTACATATTAAAAATGAATAATTAGAAGCTTAGAACAATTTTATTTAAAATTGACTCAAAAACAAAATGCAATTAGGAATAAATCTTGTGAAAGATAAACTAAAATGGCATAATGTGCCATATTTGTAGTTTGAAAATCAATATTTTAAATATGACAATTCTACAAAAAAATATCTTTTCAACATTATCTCATCCAAAATCAAAGCACTTTTTTTCCACAAAATTTTTTAAGTTGATTTTACAAAATAAATGGAAGTTCATGGAGCTAAAAATAGCCAAAGCAATCCTGATGAAGAACAATTTTAGAAGAATTACACATCAGACACAAGGAGATCAAACCAATCAATCCTAAAGCAAATCAACCCTCAATATTTACTGGAAGGACTGGTACTGAAGCTGAAGCTCCAATACTTTGGCCACGTGATGTGAAGAGCTGATTCATTGGAAACGATTCCAATGCTGGGAAAGATTGAGGGCAAGAAAAGAAGGGGGCAACAGAGGATGAGATGGCTGGATGGCATCACCTACTCAATGGACATGGGTTAGAGGAAACTGTAGGAGATTGTGAAGGGCAGGGAAGTCTGGAATGCTGCAGTTCATTGAGTTGCAAAGAGCCGGACACAACTTAGCAACTGAACAGCAACGACACAACTACACAGCGCTAGCACTTTCACTTTTCTCTTTCCTGCACTGGAGAAGGAAATGGCACCCACTCCAGTACTCTTGCCTGGAGAATCCCGGGGACGGGGGAGCCTGGTGGGCTGCAGCCAATGGGGTCACTAAGAGTCAGACACGACTGAGCGACTTCACTTTCACTTTTCACTTTCATGCACTGGAGAAGGAAATGGCACCCACTCCAGTAGTCTTGCGTGGAGAATCCCAGGGACGGGGGAGCCTGGTGGGCTGCTGTCTATGGGGTCGCACAGAGTCGGACATGACTGAAGCGACTTAGCAGCAGCAGCAGACCTAATGGACAGCTTACAGAAAATAAAAGTACAGAATCAATGCAGTTTGATATGAAACAGAATGAGAAAGAACAGAAAGACATGAACGAGGACAGAAATAACTGGCTGTCATACACATATATATGTTCATGTCTGTCTACCTTCTTACCTATACCAGTATAACTGAGTCTGTCACTAGGGTAGCTACCACCCAAACTGCAGCATCCAGAGACACTATAGAAGGGAAAAGAACCTTTGACCTCATAACAGCAGGTCTGTGATGTACTAAGTACTTTTTTGTAAACAAAGATATCAGACGGTACCAACAACCTTCATAAAATATTGCTTTATTTACCTAAATAAATCATTCATTCAATAAATTATGAAGCATATATCATTTGCCAGGCAAACAAAACAGGGAAACTTATTGCTTCCATACCATATACATCATATTTAGTGAGGCAAATAATACCCCAATAAACAATTATTTAAAAAATACAATTTGCCATGAATTCAAATCAATTATGGTATGGGTATAGAATATTGAGAGTTCCCTTTCAGATAAAACAACTGAACAAGAAGAGCTGATGTTTGAGCAGAGGGCCTAGTCAAAGGAAAGAGTGGGCTATGATGTATCTGTTGAAGAATATTTCAGACAGAGGAGAATACAACAGCAAAGACTGGAGGAGGGGAGAGTGTAAAGGCAGCACTAAAGAGACTAAAACAGGGGATGCCATCAAGCAGTTAAGGATCAGATTTTGTAGAGCAAGCTAGATAACATCTTTGAAATTTTTCCTCACAATTGAAAAGATGCCATCAGATGAAGCTGGTGCTAATCGTAAAGCTCCTGACTGCTAAGGCAGGAGACGGAAGAGATGCAGGTTCCATCCCTGGGCCGGGAAGATCCCTTGAAGGAGGGAATGGTAACTCACTCTAGCACTCTTGCTTGGAGCATCCAATGGACAGAGGAAACTGGCGGTCACGGAGTCACAGAGTCGGACACAACTGAAATGACTTATCATGCACACACACACACATCAGATAAATTTGGTTAGAAAACAAACTCCGACTTACAAATCAAAGGAGCCAACAGGACTGTTGCAGGAAAAGAGTGAAAGCAGAAACGAAATTCGGAAGCTTTTATCATAACTGACAACATGTGATGGTGACTTGGCCCACTATGGTGGCAGTGGGAGTGCTAGAAATTTCTTGTTTGGCAAATATGCCAAAGTTGGAGATGGCCAGCATTTCTGATACTGGATATGTGATGTAACACCAAGAGAGGAATATAAAACCTTTTGCTTAAAAAAAAAAAAAAAAAAAAAAACTGGGAAAATAGAGGACTAATTTATTTCAGTGAGAAATAGTAAAGGAAAAACCTAATTTTAAATGATGCTTACATTAAATATAAGTACAAAAGCTGAAAACACTCTCGAATTTCTGTTTCTTTTCTTTCTTTCTTTCCTTTTTATTTATTCATTTTTCTAACAGAGATGTTAATGCTGGCAATTGTTTACAAAGGGGTGGGAAATACATGTTCATATGGTGGAAGGCTTGTTGTTGTTGTCAACACTCAGTCGTGTCCAACATTTTGCAACCCCACGGACAGCATGATGCCAGGCTTCCCTGTCATTCGCTGTCTCCTGGAGTTTGCTAAAACTCATGTCCATTGCCTCGGTGATGGGATCCAACCATCTCATTCTCTGTCGTCCCCTTCTCCTCCTGCCTTCTATTTTTCCCAGCATCAGGGTCTTTCCAGTGAGTCAGTTCTTCTCCTCAGGTGGCCAAATATTTGAACTTCAGCTTCAGCATCAGTCCTTCCAGTGAATACTCAGGATTGATCTCCTTTAGGATAGACTGGCTGGATCTCTTTGCAGTCCAAGGGACTCTCAAGAGTCTTCTCCAACACACAGTTCAAAAGCATCAGTTCTTCAGCACTCAGCCTTCTTTATGGTCCAATAATCACATCCATACATGACTACTGGAAAAATCACAGCATTGGCTATATGTACTTTTGTTGGCAAAGTAATGTCTCTGCTTTTTAATAGGCTGTTAGTTTTGTCAGGGCTTCCCCCCCCTCCCCCCAAGGAGCAAACATCTTTTAATTTCATGGCCGCAGTCACCATCTGCAGTGATTTTGGAGCCCAAGAAAATAAGGTCTGTCACTGTTTCCACTGTTTCCCCATGGATTTGCCATGAAGTGATGGGACTGGATGCCATGATCTTTGTTTTCTGAATGTTGAGTTTTAATCCAGTGTTTTCACTCTCCTCTTTCACTTTTATCAAGAGGCTCTAGCTCCTCTTCACTCTCTGCTATAAGGTTGGTGTCATCTGTGTATCTGAGGTTATTGATATTTCTCCTGGAAATTTTCATTGCAGCTTGTGCTTCACCCAGCCCAGCATTTTACATGATGTACACTGCATATAAGTTAAATAAGCAGAGCGACAATATACAGCCTTGATGTACTCGTTTTCCAATTTGGAACCATTCTGTTGTTCCATGTCCACTTCTAACTGTTTCATCTTGACCTGCATACAGGTTTCTCAGGATAAGGTCACGTGGTCCATCTCTTTAAGAACTTTCCACAGTTTCTCGTGATCTACACAGTGAAAAGCTTTAGCATAGTCAATGAAGGAGATTTTCTTTTTTTTGAATCCCCTTTCTTTTTTGATGATCCAATGGACGTTGGCTATATGATCTCTGGTTCCTCAGCCTTTTTTAAATACAGCTTGTCTATCTGGAATTTCTCAATTTATGCACCGTTGAAGCCTAATTTGTATGATTTTGTGCATTACCTTGCTATCATGTGACTTCATTGCAATTGTATGGTAATTTAAACATTCTTTGGTGTTGCCTTTCTTTGGGATTGAAACTGACCTTTTCCAGTCCTATGGCAAAGCTAGAAGGTTAGTGTCATGCTTATTAATACTGTCCATAAATTATATCCAGACTCTTAACAATTTTGGAAATAGGCATGGCCAAGTGACATTCTTGGGCTAATAAAATGTCAAAAAGGAGCTCTTCTTTACCGATGCCACAGTAGCTGACAATGTTCCAGATGGTGGGTGCAGTATACCTTTGCATGGCTGGTTTAGAGAGACATGAAACAGTAACCCATGATTACCCAGTGGTAGATATGTAGTCTGAATAATAAACATACCAGTGAAATGCTGGAGTTCTTTATTATGGCAGTTTAAACTATCACTTCCTGACTGATAATTTATAACTGCTGAAAGATTAGTTAGCAATTTGGAGAAACGAACCTTTGTCGGATGGACAAAGATCTGTCTCCAAAGCTATGGTATTTCTAGTGGTCATGTATGGATGTGAGCGTTGGACTATAAAGAAAGCTGAGTGCTGAAGAACTGATGCTTTTGAACTGTGATGTTGGAGAAGACTCTTGAGAGTCCCTTGGACTGCAAGGGGATAAAACCTGTCCATCCTAAAGGAGATCAGTCTTGAGTATTCATTGGGTGATGCTGAAGCTGAAACTCCAACACTTTGGCCATCTGATGCAAAGAACTGACTCATTGGAAAAGACCCTGATGCTGGGAAAGATTGAAGGTGGGAGGAGAAAAGGACAAGAGAGGATGAGATGGCTGGATGGCATCACTGACTTAATGGACATGAGTTTGAGCAAGCTCCGGGATATGGTGCTGGATAGGTAAGTCTGGCATGCTGCAGTCCATGGGGTCACAAAGTGTCGGACATGACTGAGCAACTGAACTGAACTGAACTTGGTGAAACGGATTGTTTCTTCCTTTCTTCTTGTGTTCAGATCTTTAACCTGGGTCTTTAAAAGAATGCAGTGGGGAAGCCCACTGGTAAAGCAGATAGGAAATGCAATTTACATTTTATAACTTGAAGTTAAAATGAATTATGGAAGGGTGGGTTTGGCCATAAGAGACAAGAGACTATTTGGCACTGTCCACTATGTTGGTTTTTCAGTGGAAGAGAATAACCAAGTTTCTTCCTAATAGGATGGAGCTATCCTTCTTCCAGAGGAAGATAATTTACTCTTCCAAATAAGGAAGACCAAAGCCTTCAGTCACTTCATTTACCTCTGAGTAATGTCAATTTTTTTTTATTGTTCCACATCAAATTTTATTTCATTTTTAAAATTTTATTTATTATTTATTTATTTATTATTATTATTATTTACTTTACAATATTGTATTGGTTTTGCCATACATCAACATGCATTTGGCATGGGTGTACATGTGTTCCCCATCCTGAACCCGCCTCCAACCTCCCTTCCCATACCATCCCTCTGGGTCATCCCAGTGCACCAGCCCCAAGCTTCCTGTATCCTGCATCGTGTACTCCAATGTTCATTGCAGCACTGTTTATAATAGCCAGGACATGGAAGCAACTTAGATGTCCATCAGCAGATGAATGGATAAGAAAGCTGTGGTACATATACACAATGGAGTATTACTCAGCCATTAAAAAAAATACATTTGAATCAGTTCTAATGAGGTGGATGAAACTGGAGCCTATTATACAAAGTGAAGTAAGCCGAGTCAGATGGAAAAACACCAATACAATGAGTAACGTCAATTTATCTTCTGGTCTATTTCCTTCTAGTAAGGATATCGTCACTTTTTTCAACCTCAATTATGTTAGCTAGTTCAGTTCAGTCGCTCAGTCATGTCCGACTCTTTGCCACCCCATGAATTGCAGCACGCCAGGCCTCCCTGTCCATCACCAACTCCCGGAGTTCACTCAGACTCACGTCCATCGAGTCAGTGATGCCATCCAGCCATCTCATCCTCGGTCGTCCCCTTCTCCTCCTGCCCCCAATCCCTCCCAGCATCAGAGTCTTTTCCAATGAGTCAACTCTTCGCATGAGGTGGCCAAAGTACTGGAGTTTCAGCTTTAGCATCATTCCTTCCAAAGACCTGTTTCCTCATAGCACTTCTGGATCCAATATTTTTATCAGTCAGTCTGAAATCATGCTAACAAATTACTCAAGGAATATAAATGAAGGTAGTTCAGATCATTTGTGTTTCAAAAATGTTACTGAAGGACTGAAGAAACCACAGGGGATCAGTAAGTTTAATAAATAATGAACAACTACTAGAAGACACTGTTACTCAGAACTGGGGCAGCAAAGGTAGAATGATGTTGCTTCACACCTGGGATTGCTTTTCCCAGCTGAAGTTTGTGCTGGCTATGTTTGATCTGGCTAAGCAGGATGCCAAGGGCTCACCCCCATTCCCTTTGCTTACAGCTCCTGCTGCTCCCTTAAGTTCTGCTACCACACTCCTGTTGCTGTCTCCTGCTACTCCCGCTTCTCTTGTTTTTCTCACAAATGCCATTTCCACAAGCACAGCTGGGACAACCATTGTCAGAGACACTCAGAAGCCATAAAAGCATCTTGTAATTCTTGCCATCTTCCAATCTCCTGCCAGAGTCTCACTTTAGCAATGCCTAACAGGAAGGCATCTGGCAAGAGAATCTGTGATATATAATTTGTATCATCCCAGGAAGAAATGGTGCCTGAGTTGGACAAATTCCTAGGATACTAACAGATATCAGATAGTAGACTACAGAAGAACAGAATGAAAAAAAAAAAAAAAAAACAGCTTGAGGCAGGCCACATTTGATACACTGGGTGGATATAAATATCTAAAATTCAAGATAAAGGTCTGGGATGGAAATAATTATTTCTCTATAGATGATGATCACTCAAAGAATAACTGTAACAGGAGAAGAAATTTGTGACAGGGCACAATCTGAGGTTACTCTTCAAAACATACATTAACAAGTAGCGAGCCATCAAAGGAGATTAAGGACAGAGGAAAAAGCCAAGGTGCTGCTATTGCAAACTTTAATAAAGTGATGCTTCAAAAATAAGAAAGCAATCATGTCAAACGCTGCTGTTCTTGAGAAAAAATGAGGGCTGAGAACTAACCCAGAGTTTGGACATTATGGTGGAATTAGTAACCTGGATGGTAGCTGCTGCTGGCGAACACAGGAAACAATTAGATGAGATTTAAGGAGACTAGGGTAAGAAATCATGATTCTGAACACGTACAGTATTTAAGCAATCTCATTTGAAGTGAGGAAAGCATATTAAACATCTATAAAACTTGGAGGAGAATGAAGATCAAGAGAAAGCTGTTCTTTTATCTTCATTTTTAAGGTGGGGGATAATGTGAATTTTTTGTATGCTTATAGGAATGATACAGTGTAGAGGAAATGTTTTAGAGCACAGAATAGACTTTTTTTTTTCCAAAGTAGATACACAGATGGTCAACAGACATGTGAAATAATGCTCAACAAATGGAAATCAAAACCACAATGAGAGATTGTCTCTGTAGAATAGCTATCATCAAAAAGACAAGAATGAACAAGTGTCAGGAAGAATATGGAGAAAAGGGAACCCTTCTCCACAGTTGGGAATATTATAAAATGGCAACCATTATAGAAAAAAAAAAAAAAAACAAAAACATGAAGTTTCCCTCGAAAATTAAAAAAAAGAAAACTATACAGTTCTGCAATTCCACTCTTAGTATTCATCTGAAGAAGATGAAAACACTTATTTTCAAAGATATATGCACCCCTTTGCTTGTTACAATGTTACTTATAAAAGCCAAGATAAAGAAGCAACCTAAGTGTCCATGGATAGATGGATGGATGAAAATTACGTGGCAAATATATACACTGAAAAACTCAGCTGAATAAAAAAGAATGAAATCCTGCCATTTGTGACAACATGGGTGGATTTTGAGGCTATTAAGCTAAGTGAGATAAGATAGACAGCAAAAGATAATTGCCGCGTAATTTCAGTTAGGTGCAGAACCCAAAAAACAAATGAACAAGCAAAACTAGACTAGAAGACACAGAGAACAGATTGGTAACTGCCAGAGGGAAGGGGGTTGGGAGCTGGGAAACTGGGTGAAGGAGTCGAGAGGTAAACTTCCAGCTATGAAAAAAATATATATATGGAGATGTACATCATGGTGACCTCTAACATGGTGCCAAGAACATTGTATTCATTTTTGAAAGAGTGAATCTTAAAACTTTTCATCATAAAAGAAAAAAGTTCCTGTAGTTTTGACATATTTATTATGGAGACCAGTTTGTAGTGCATACATATATCATATCTATACAGTGTGTGCTAGAAACAGGTGAAATATTATATCAATCATACTTCAAAAATATAAAAGAATTTTTAAACAGAAGAGAGAAAAGAAAACTGTAGGAGGAAGTTTCTTGACTGAGTGATACGGGGTAGAATTCAACACATAGGGAGAAAGGCTTGCATTGTAAATGAATAATGTTATTTCATATATGTAGCAGAAACTAGCTGAACATGTATTTATTTCAATATTATATATCTATATTTGGTACTGGAAGATGTATAAGTTCTCTTCTGACTAACATTTTGTTCTTATTTAATGGAGAAATGAGAAAGAGTCCCCTGATATTCAGAATCAACTAATAATAACAGCAAGTGTTCAGTGTTATTAGGAGCTGACCTGACATTCACAGTTATGTCAAGACGTTCTCTTATTGAGCATAAGCAATGTCACAGAAATAATATTAGAAAAGATCATACTGGTGATGGGCATTTTCTATATCTTGACTATGGTGGAAGTTGTACAACTGTATTCAATTAACAAAGTTCAAACTTTACACTTAAGAAATTAGATTTTATTGTATGCAAATTATACCTTAATACATACTGAAAAGAAGTCAGTGAAGTTAAAAAGGAATTGAGTCTTTATGTGTATTTCTGAGAGCACAAATCAAGATAACTAACATTGGGTGTAGCATAAGATGAGCACTTCAAAATGAAATTAATTCTTACTTCAGAGTATTATCTCACCCCCATTCCACTTTAGTATACAGTACTAAGTTTTCTTAGTTGAGCAACTCTAATCTCAGAACTTAGATAAAATCTGTCTATGTAGTAAGGTCCAATTCTACTTAGCAAACAAGGTCCAATTAATGTCAAAAGCATAATTCCTTGAAAAAAATAAAAATGCATATTACATGGGCATTTAAAATTGTGATTACTAAAAATATGTGGATGCTAGCTCAAAATTGGATAACCTTTAACTTGTGATTTTACCAAGTGAATGCCACCCTTGGTAGCCATATCGTCAACTTTTTCTAATGCCAAATTTTCAGAGTAAATTTATCTCATATGCAAAGTTATTTATAGCTATTCTAAACTAATAAAGGGCATGTATGGGTGGATTATCACTCTAGAACCATGGTGAAGTGAGACTGAAATACAAAACAAACACTGCCTCTTAATCTTCTTTAAGCACAGACATATTTTGATCACTCTGTAAATTACAAAAATATCAAATATCCCTAGCAATTGTTGGCTTCAGGGGACTGACAGCAGAAGATTACTGGTTGAGAAGAAGGTGGATTTTGGAAGCTTAAGGAGATAAAAAAATAACCTAGGTGAAATATTCACCTAGGAGAATAGGATTATTAATTAACTTCGGTTTTAGAAAGAATAAGTTTTAAATATTGCAGGTAGTGCTCCAACGATAGGGTAATTGAAATGGAGATTTGGAATCTGTTGCATTTATTATAATGCCAAGTTTTAGGTCATCATATTAGGAGTATAAGATGGAGGGAAAAAATCAATAAAAGTAAAGATGAGGAACCAAATGGACAGGATGTTGGCTGGATTATTTAAATGGTAATGCAATTTGAAAAACGTTGACCAGACAGTGATAGAGTAGATGTCAGTAAAGCAGATACTAAAATTATCCACGAACAAGGAGAACTGACCAGAAAGATTGCACAAAGAGTGATGATAGGGGTGTGTGTGGTCTTGTGTGAACTTCAGTGGAGCTGAGACAGTGTGGCTATGCGTGTCTACGAGGGACAGAGACACAATAGACTAAAAGCAGGCATTAAGAGTAAGAAGGATCACCTACTTGGAAGTGGAAAGATTAGCCATCTGCAAGAGTGTAGTGGAATTCATAAACCGAGAAGACAGCCTGGATCGTATTACAGGAATAAGTTCAAGTGTGGTTCAGAGAAAATTTTGAGGATCTGCGACTTGCCTTGATGACAGTTCAGGAGTCCCAGAGGTACACTGAGAGGACTTGCGGACTGGGAATGACATGGGATGTAAATCAGATTTGGGAATATGTGAAGTAATCGGAGGATGAGAATCTAGTTATTTGAGACTAAAAATGACAGAATTCTATTTCTGGCGATGCTAGAAATATCAGTCATGATTAAACAAGACCAGATGACCCCTAGAGGGAAGTGGATGACCAGGTCTCAAATGAAAAATCACTTAATGGCAACTGGTTTTCTCAGAATTTTGGAAATTGTGGTAAAAATGTATGAGAAAGACAAAAAAACAAAATTCTGATGTAATAAGGAGCATGCCTTAAATCCTTTTTAGAAGATAACAATGCACAGGAACAAAATATTTAGATTATTTGGCAAAAATGCTAGGAAACTCTTTCCTGCATCAGGAAATTGGTAAAGCAAGCTAAATCTGATAAGATTCAGGGTACAGACACGCTGATAAGCGTTTGGAGCCAAGAAAGGTTGTAATTTTTTTCTATAAAATACACACCTTATAGAAAAATGTGTTAATAGTAATAAATCCATTTAATACAAATTTAAAACCAGGAAGTGAAAACACTGAGAAACTATATTGTGTAAAACTTCTAAAATTAAATGCCTTATAGTCTATGCAAAAACGGTTTAAACAGATTTTACTTCTACTTCCATTAGATTAGCTTTGAAACTTGAAATAGTAAGTATAATAAAGTCATCAACTCAGCACTTGACTTACCCAAATTCATTTTAAGATTTTCTTCTTTTTTTCTTTTCTTTTTTAATAAGTTGCAGATAACTTCTAAAGCATTGCCTCTACCAAAAGAATTTTGAGGAAACCAGAGCTAGATGCTTATAGACTATGTTAATTAAAATGCTCCAAGCAGTTTTCACTTTTTAGAACAGAACACTTAGTAAAGCATTTTTTCAACAACCCTCACAAATGTATCCCCTCTGTGTAGGTGTGTGTATGCATGTTCATGGGCATGTGTGCACACACTCGTGTGCATGAATGTGAGTAGCATATGGAGATGAGGTTTATTAAAGCCTTAAAGCATAGTTTTTAGGTGTCAGAAAAGCAATTCATATTTCTTTGACACTGTATCTAAGGTACATTTCTTAGAAGGTAAGTGCTTCATAGTAGCTGATATACCTTAATAATACTGACACAGTTAAGGGAGGTTACACTGAGGAAGAGATAGATTAAGTGACATGCTTTTAATATTCGAAAGCTTCACTGTTATCTAGTGCTACATGCTTCTTTTACTCCTCTTTTGCAGTAACTTTCCTTCATTTCTTATATAATAGGGTACCATGAAATGCCCTCCAGGAGCATGTCGAAGATTAAATCAAGGGGAAGGACACAGCACTACCATTCCCAGGAGGGTTGGAGCACTTCCGGAAATGATTAAAAAGCAGGGCATTCCCTACTGACTGCTGAGGTGAGATGTATATTGTGGAGAGGACAGTTCCATTGAGCAGGTGTCAATTATAAAAGTGTTTGAAAATAGCAACCTTTCTTTTTCTGAGAATATTTCAAATACATGGCTGTTATATCTGATATGCTTGTAGCACAGGTCTGTAATTTCCTCCATAAACTTCCAATGAAAAGCTGTGAGGCAGCATCAGGCCAAGTTGATATATTTACTATCTGATACGTCTAATGATTTTTTAATCAAAATGTATTTTGACTTAAGGAAATTAATTTTATACTGTTAACAATACCAAATGTCAGATGAGCAAAGCTAAAAAATTCATTAGCTGCCTTTTTGAGACTGTTAATCCACTTTAATTATGTTTTCTACCAAACCTTTTTCTTTACATTACCTTGTATTTAAATACCTACTGAGCTATTCTTGATGGAAGTAAGTTAATATTGAGTTCAGTTCAGTTGTTCAGTCATGTCTGACTCTCTGTGACCCCATGGACTGCAGCATGCCAGGCTTCCCTGTCCATCACCAACTCCCGGAGCTTACTCAAACTCATGTCCATCAAGTTGGTGATGCCATCCAACCATCTCATCCTCTGTCATCCTGTCTTCAATCTTTCCCAGCATCAGGGTCCTTTTCAATGAGTCAGTTCCTCGCATTAGGTGGCCAAAGTGTTAGAGTTTCAGCTTCAGTATCAGTCCTTCCAATGAATATTCAGGACTGATTTCCTTTAGGATTAACTGATTGGACTCCTTGCTATTCAAGGGACTCTCAAAAGTCTTCTCTAACACCACAATTCAAAAGCATCAGTTCTTCAGTGCTCAACTGTATTCTTTATTGTCCAACTCTCACATCCATACATGACTACTGCAAAAACCATAGCTTTGATTATGTGGACCTTTGTCAGTAAAGTAGGTCTTTTGCTTTTTAATATGCTGTCTAGGTTTGTCCTAGCTCTTCTTACAAGCGGCAAGCATCTTTTAATTTCATAGCTGTTACACTCATTTTAAAATATACTGGTAATATACCCAGAATAAAACTATTAGGTTATTTTATATGTGAAACCCTTTCTTTGGTTTCATTCAATCTTAAAGAAAAACAAATAAACAACAAAAAACCTCAACTGCACCTATGTGTTCATAAGCAAATTTCATAAAGCTTTAATTCTTGCTATTTGAGTAGCTTGGTGGGGACAGTTTTGACAAGAAAAGACAATTTTGTCTGAATGGGACATGTGGCTTGCATCCACTTCGTAAGAACACTGGGTGTGCATTTCAATTTCATAAATGAAATATGCAACAAAGTTCTAAAAGTTGATTACTCACTATTCAGATATGATGTAAACCTGTATTTTCAGCTGGAACTATTCAACCAATTCCAAAAGATGTCAGTCAAACAGAGAAATTCAAGGGGTAGGGGATAGTCTGTGACTGCATTTTCCTCAGCAAGTATAAGATACATATAGGGGTTATAACTGGATAGCTAATACTGAAGTTGATTGCTTTCTTTTGCTTATGCTTTATTTTAGAATAGTCTCACTCTCCAACAAACAGGGAAATACTATGCAAGAGATTAATAAAGAAATATATATTATAACCATTGTATGTATCTAGAGGAACTGTTGAAAACCAAACAAACAAAAACAAAAAAACCTTATTTCCTAGTGGCATCTGGTAAATTTCCTTTCTATTCTAACAGAAATTTATTCCCGACAATCCCTGAACCCATATGCATGTTCCCAGTCCTGTACTGACTGACTAAGCCTAAGTTCCTGCAGAAGTCAATGTCAAGAGAGACAGGGTAGCCATTACAACAATTAATTCCACACTTTTATTTCAGGGTTGCCAATCTCCCGCTAGTATTTGGGCTTACGATCAGAAGGGATGAATGCCAGATAATGTATTCCAAAGCAATCACTTACTTTTTTAAATGAATAAACTGAAAATCAAGGAAATTCAAGGGCGATTAGTCTGATGAGTCTGAAGTGAGTTAAGTTATGAAAAACACCTTGGTACAAGCCATGAGTGTCACATGCCTCCTCATCTCAGAATCACTGCTACAAAAGTCCGTAACCAATCCCCATTTGGAGGGTATGATTCAGTGTTTCCTCAGTCTTGTGGAAGGCAAGATATCCCCTGCAAAGTTATACTAACATGCCTTAGACCTTAAAAAGTTTTCATTTTTAAAGCAAGTTATTAAAAATGAATAATAGATTGTTATGTATATAAGGTTTAAATGTGGGGGACAAGTCAAGGGAAAGACAAAGCTGAATGCAGTTTATCTCTGGCCTTTTTTGTTACTCTTCAGTGCTCATTTTCTCCATCCTTTTCCTTCCTCCCAGATTAGATTCTGTTAACCCAGTATCCTACATACGTGTGCTCAGTCACTTCATTCGTGTTCAACTCTGTGACCCCATGGACTGCAGCCTGGCAGGCTCCCCTCTTCTTGGAATTCACCAGGCAAGCATATTGGAGTAGGTTGTCATTTACTTCTCTGCAGTATCTTATAGGCAGTGGCACCCCACTCCAGTACTCTTGCCTGGAAAATCCCATGGACGGAGGGCTGGTAGGCTGCAGTCCATGGGGTCGCTAAGAGTTGGACACGACTGAGCGACTTCAGTTTCACTTTTCACTTTCATGCATTGGAGAAGGAAATGGCAACCCACTCCAGTGTTCTTGCCTGGAGAATCCCAGGGATGGGGGAGCCTCGTGGGCTGCTGTCTATGGGGTAGCACAGAGTCAGACATGACTGAAGCAACTTAGCAGCAGTATCCTATAGACTTGCTATCAATTATTTTTTTCCATCTTAGATTTTAGCAGGTTAAACTAACCTCACACAAAATTCTAATAACTGAATAAAATGTCTAACTGAAGAAAAGGTCTGTAAATTCATTTCATAATACACATGCTTTAAAGATAGTTGGAGTGGAAGATACAGTATTTTCTAATCTAAATTATACATAAACAAAAACTGTCATAAAATCTAAGCATCTAAGACTATATTTGGCAAAGTTACAAAATTTGTAATAGAAAACAAGCAAAGAGTGAGGGAGTATTTTTTGTCTTAAGCGTATGGAGTAAGTTCAAAGCTGGAAATGGCATAGAATGATTATGAGTTACTATTGGATATGATTCAAAATGTAGTTAATAAAAGGCACATATTAGTTCACCTGTCTAGAAAAATAACTGAGCTTTGAAATAAAATGAAGACATTAATGGGATATTGTAATTAGTGATATTATTTTGTGTACTTAGGATAAACTGTTTGGAGAGGGCACTGGCTTAATTATCCACTGGAGGATCGAGCAGTAGATGATAAAACTATACATTATCGTTGCCAGGAACACATTTGCATATTTGCCAAATTCAGCACTTTCTTCAATGTTTCAGAGACTAACCTACATTTTATTTTTTGATTCATGCTCTCTTTTCTTTTTCTTTTTTTGTTTTTTTTTACACAGAGATTTTTAACTATTCAAAGTTTCAAATAAAGATCCCTGGAAATTAAATATATAAAACTTGAAAATTATCATATCTATCCAAACCCAAAATATATAGCTGATCTCATTTTATATCTTTTTTTCCAAGAAAAACTTCTCACTCTGTATAGGCCAAATACTGAACTGCATTCTCTATCCCCATGCTTATCTTTTTATAAACTGTCATCACACTTCTTTTCCAAATAGTAGGATAAAACTCATTTTAATGTTCTATAATTTTAACAAAATGCTGGTTTTGTAAAATTAAAATGCTGACAAGGAAGATATAAATTATGTTTATGAGCCTTTTTATGTCAATTATTACAAGGGTTTTATGCATACTAATTCATTAATAAATGGGAGAAGAAGGAAGTCATGTTTTATTGCTTACCATTACTCTAGTAAAATGAGATTTTCTTTCAATGACAGTATTAAGTGAAATTGCCAATTTCCATTTTTTCCAGAAAATCAATTTCTATAAATTGATCTTGGTTGTAACCTACTTCGAAAGAAAGAATTTTGCTGTGGGTTTCATACCAATGTTCTTTATGTTTTCCTTATTCAACTCCAGTAGCAGTTGTGAGTTTAGGCAGAGCTCCTTTTTCACCTGTCAAATATTCTGAAAATATGATCTGTTATTGTTTGAATACAGCATCATACATCATCTCTTCAAAGTACTTAACTGTCAATACAATCGTTTTGGACTTTATAATGTTCTATTTTATCTGCATAGATCAACGAATATTTAATTTTCTGGTGCCAGGCACTGTCTGGAATCAAGGTGGAATCAAGATTGCTGGGAGATATATCAATAACCTCAGATACACAGATGACACCACCCTTATGGCAGAAAGCAAAGAAGAACTAAGAGTCTCTTGATGAAAGTGAAAGAAGAGAATGAAACAATTGGCTTAAAATTCAACATTCAAAAAACTAAGATCATGGCATCCGGTCCCATCACTACATGGCAAATAGATGGGGAGACAATAGAAACAGTGAAAGACTTGATTTTTTTTGGGGGGGGGCTCCAAAATCACTGCAGATGGTGATTGCAGCCGTTAAATTAAAAGATGCTTGCACCTTGGAAGAAAAGCTATAACCAACCTAGACAGCTTATTAAAAAGCAGAGACATTACTTTGGCAACAAAGTTTCATCTAGTCAAAGCTATGGTTTTTCCGGTAGTCATGTATGGATGTGAGAATTGGGCTACAAAGAGAGCTGAGCACCAAAGAATTGATGCTTTTGAACTGTGATGTTAGAGAAGACTCTTGAGAGTTCCTTGGACTGCAAGGAGATCAGACCAGTCAATCCTAAAGGAAATCTGTCTTGAATATTCACTGGAAGGACTGATGCTAAAGCTGAAACTCCAATATTTTAGCCACCTGATGAGAAGAACCGACTCACTGGAAAAGACCCTGATGCTGGGAAAGATTGAAGGCAGGAGGAAAAGGGGACGACAGAGGATGAGATGGTTGGATGACATCACTGGCTCGATGGACATGAATTTGAGCAAGCTCTGGGAGTTGGTGATGGACAGGGAGGCCTGGCGTGCTGCAGTCCATAGGGTCACAAAGAGTCGGACATGACTGAGCGACTGAACTGAACTGAGGCACTGTCTAGTCGCTCACTGGCATCTTAAAAATCTCCATTCCATTTGAACACATTGCCTTAATCTGTATCACTAAGGTTTTGAATCCGCCCCCCCCTCCTCTCTTTTGCACTTACCATTAATCTGAACTCTCTTTGAAATTACACCTTAAACATCTGCTGTTGTTTTTGTATAGCTGCTAAGTCCTATCTGACTCTTTTGTGACCCCATAGACTGTAGCTGGTCAAATTCCTCTATCCATGGGATTTCCCAAGCAGCAATACTAGAGTGGGTTCCACTTCCTTCTTCACTCAACATCTGTACCCTACCCAATTTTCTCATATTATGTTCCATTAGGTTTTCTCATCTGGATTTCTTTATCCATTTCAACTAATTTAGGAACAATAGAGTATTTTTTTCAGACAGCTCATGTGTCAGTGGTTTATTAAACTGAGGAAATAAACCCACAAACCTTGACTCAGCTAATCCATAAAAAAAATGAAATGGAAGAATGGTTTTCAAAATATATTCTATTTTATTGCTATGCCTTTATAGTCTGGAGTTATGCATTTAGCTGATAGATACTGAAAACTTAGGAGGGAAATAAAAATAAAAGTATGTGAGCAAAAAAGAGGAGAAGGAAAGAAGACAAAAGAATATTGAAAAATTAAAAAAAAAAAAAAACCTACGCAAGGAGGGTAAGTTGTGAACTTTTGGCTAGTGAAAGCAGGTGGTCAAATGATATATTACAAACAAACTCTGGATACGTATTCCAGATCTAAACGTATCTCTTCACAACACACTCACCAGAGCAGTATAGCAATATGAGACGGTAATGGACCTTTTAATTCTTGAAAACCTTGATCTAGTCGGAGTTTCAACTCCAACTCTATCTCCATAGACTACTGGTAATTAACTCAACTTTTTCTAATTCTTGTTATCTGTAAACTGATGAAAATAGTACCCATCTGGACTAAAACTAGAAAATAAACCAAATGATGCATATTCATTATGTAAATATTTAATTTTCTTTCACAGAACCCTTCTAACTTGATTCATCATGCTCCCATAGACTTCTGGGACTTCCCTAGTGACTTAGTATAGAATCTGCCTGTAATGCAGCAGACCCAGGTTACATCCCTTGGTCGGGAAGATCCCTTGGAGAAGGGAGTGTTGGAATGATATAGTTTCGCTATACTATCTGCAGTAGTTTGAATGGTAGCGCCCTAAAAGAAATGCCCACATCCTTGTGCCTAAAACCTGTTAATGTTACCTTATTTATAAAAAGAGGTCTTTTCTGATAAAATTTAGCTAAGGATCTTGAGATGAACTCTTCCTGGATAAGCCCTACACTAAATTGAAGGAACCCTTTAAGAAATGGAAGATGAGAAAAGACTCAGATGGAATAAAAGTAAACAAGAAGATAGAGGAAGAGATCAGATTGATGCATCCACAAACCAATTACTGTGCCAGCCACCAAAATCCTAAGGAAACAAGGAATGAGATTTGTCCCTGAACTTTGAGAAGTAGCATAGCCCTGATGACACCTTGATTTCTGGCTGCAAAACTGGGAGGAAAAATGTCTTCATTTTAAGCTGCTCAGTTTTTGATAAATTATTATAACAGCCAGAAGAAATTAATACAATATATTTAATTTTTTATTATGATGAAAGGAATTTTTCTAAAATTTAAATAAATATATTTAGAATTGAATTCATCAAAGTACTGTGAGTTCTGATGTCTATTATTTTAATTAATATAGTTACGCTTCATGAACCTTTTTTGAAAGAAGCTACATTTTTCCTCCCTCTTTCCCTTGATTTAATTCTGAAAGGTTTAAATAAACTGGCAGTTTCTTGGAGGAACTTTACTCTAAAAATTTCAGTTTATCTGGTCAGAATTAATAAAATAGAAGTGTCAGTACAAGGGAAAGATAACATCTATTGCAACGCTGGTCCCCAGTAAAAGTTGCTGAACCATAATTTGTATGTATTTTCACTGTGACAGTGAGTTTTTATAGCACTGTCTAGAGGATTAAATAAGTCCATGATTCACTTGTTCACTAAAGCATTGTTTATACACCAAAAAAAGATGAGGAGCAGCCAAAACAGATGGTAGCTATAATAGCTCCTCTGCTCAGAATAGACCATGTACAGGAAAAGAGCACTTAATTGTGTATCCCTACAATTCAGACCAACAGGCTAGGCACATCAGAAAGCACTTTTGGTGAGGTTATTTAAGTGCTGAATAGAAAATACTATGATGTCTTGGAGAGCTGAGAAATGTTTATATTGACTCAGTTACATAGCAGGGATTCCAAATTATTGCCCATTAACCCTGTACTGCAGTAACTATGAATTATGAAGGAATGATTTTTATCTTTAAAATAAACAAGGAGATACTATTAGGAACAAGGATCACTGTACATCAAATAATGCTTTTCAGTAGACATCTGAACTTCGTATAAGTAAACATTATTTGTAAGTTCTTTGCTAAGTTACTACCTAAGGCTCTGAATTCCTTCTTTATCTTTGAGTACCAACATTTGCCCCAACTTTTACTCAAAGAGTTAGACACAACTGAAGTGATTTTGCACAAGGAAAATATGCCAGTGATAATTTTAACTGTTCTGTGCCATTGGCTATACAAGAAAAAAAAATTGCTTATTAAAGAATTAATTGAATAGGAAGTTGGGAAGGACCTGTTGGAACATTTAAGGGTTTCCATAAATCAGCAGTTTACTCCCAACTGCCCTCTGGGTAACTGGATAACAGGGTGTTTCCTCCTTTTATGGTTATGATTCAAATTTAATATTTGGCTTTACAATTTCTTTCTTGGCAATTGGCCTATGAATAGTCAATCTAAGTAATCAAGTGGATAAGTGCTCTTAAGTTGGTATATTTAGTTTCCTCATATGGAGTTTCAATACCATATTTCATGATGGTAATAGTGGTAATAATTGCTTCATTCTGGAAGGATTATATTGAGTTAGAATTGTTTTATGTATCAGAAAAATACATGTTTCCTAGAGGATAGAGAAAAAATATGTCATCCTTTGCTTGCACGTGCTGTTATGAGAAAATTTTGACTGTCCAAGATAAAAGTACAACAGTTTAGTATTGCTAACATTTCTTACAAGGAAAATAAAATGAGTTTTTCTGTGCAACACAAATGCACATTTAATGCCATTAGTTATTGAAGATTTTTAAAAGTACTTCTGCTGCTGCTGCTGCTGCTGCTAAGTCACTTCAGTCGTGTCCGACTCTGTGCAACCCCATGGACTGCAGCCCACCAGGCTACTCCGTCCATTGGATTCTCCAGGCAAGAACACTGGAGTGGGTTGCCATTTCCTCCTCCAATGCATGAAAGTGGAAAGTGAAAGTGAAGTCGCTCAGTCTTGTCCAACTCTCAGCGACCCCATGGACTGCAGCCTATCAGGCTCCTCCATCCATGGGATTTAAGCTATACACTAAGCATGTTAAAACGTATGGATTATAAAGTAAGGCGCATAACAAGTGTGAAATAGTGTTTTTACTCTTTTGTCTTACAGTTATTTTTATGGAACTAAAATGGGCTATCTATTATAGGATGCTTTTTCAACCAAATATTAAGATAGATATGATAGTAAGATAGGCATGAGACTTCATTAATGGTGTGGTGAGTTTCTGAAGGAATTAGAGTTCTGTCAGACACTACAGTAATGTGAATAATAATCAATAAAAGGACACATGGCAAATCTTTTATAGGTATTATTTTAGTCAAAGATATTCTTATGGTTAAATTTATATTTAACTAATTGGGGTGCACAGAATTTTTTAAAGGACACTGAGATAATTCAGAGGTTAGATACCTGAAGAGAATTTGATAGAATGGGATCTTTATGCTAAAGGGATATGTCATGCACCTATGGTCACCTAATCTATGACAAAGGAGGCAAGAATATACAATGGAGAAAACATAGTCTCTTCTTTAAGTGGTGGTGGGAAAACTAGATAGCTACCTATCAAAGAATGAAATGAAAACTCTCACGAACATCACATACAAAAATAAATAAATAAATAAACACACACAATGGATTAGAAACCTATATGTAAGACGGATACTATAAAACTCTTAGAGGAAACAGGGAGACTGCTCCCAGAAAAATTGCAGCAAGATCATTTTTGATCCACCTCCTAGAATAAAAAAAAATTAAAACAAAAACAAACAAATGGGCCTTAACTAAATTTAAAAGCTTTTGTGTAGCAAAGGAAACTATAAACAAAATGAAAGTACAACATATAGAATGAGAGAAAATATTTGCAAAGTAACAATCAAAGGATTATATTCTAAAATATACAAAGAGCTCATACAATATCAAAAAGACAAACAACCAAATCAGAAAATGAGCAGAAGATCTAAATAGACATTTCTCCAAAGAAGACAGACAGATGGTCAAGAGCCATATGAAAATATGCTCAGCATCAGTAACTATCAGAGATTCAAATCAAAGTTCCAGTTAAGTATCAACTCACACCAGTCAAAATGGCCATCATCAAACAAATCTACAAATAAATGCTGGAGAAGGTGAGGAGAAAAGGAAACCGTTTAACACTGTTGTTGCAAATGTAAATTGGTACAGACACCATGAAGAACAACATAAAGATTCCTCATACTAAAAATAAAGCTACCACATGATCTAGCAATTCCACTCCTGGGCATATACTCAGAGAATACCATAATTTGAAAAGATGCATGTAACCCAATTTCATCGCAACGCTATTTATGACAGCCAGGACATGGAAGCAACCTGAATGTTCATCCACAGAGGAATAAATGAAGAAGATGAAGTGTGTGAGAGAGAGAGAGTGTGTGTGTGTGTGTGTGTGTGTGCATCACACAATGGAATATTACTCAGTCATAAAAAGAATGAAATAGCACCATGTGCAGCGACATGGGTGGATCTAGAGATTGTCATACTGAGTGAAATCAGTCAGAGACAAAACAAATATCTGATATTGTTTATATGTGAAATCTTAAAAAAAATAGTACAAATGGATTTATTTACAAAACAGAAATAGAGTCACAGATGTAGAAAATATATGGTTACTGGGGGCAAGGATGCAGAGGAATATATTGGGGAGACACTGAGATTGACATATACATACTGCTATGGGGTCACAAAGAGTCCAGCATAACTTAGCAACTGAACAACAGTGAGGACCTGCTGTATAGCACATGGAACCCTACTCAATACTCTGTAGTGACCTATTGGGAAAGGAATCCAAAAAGAGTAGATACATGTATAACTGACTGACTTTGCTGTGTAGCAGAAAGTAACACAACACTATAAATCAATCGATTAAACACCAACAAAAAAAGTATCTAAAAAATAGATATGTTGGATCATGATTTTGAGTGCCACATTTAATTCTTTGAAGAAGATTCATCCCCTTCTAGGTTCTTAAGAATGGAAGATTTCTTTTCTTTCCTACAAAGTAACATAATTGTTACACTCCTTGTTCTTAGATACCCATGTTGCCCAAATCCACTTATTGGTTTTATAACACTAGTCATGTACTGAAATGCGTTAGAAGATCGGCAAGCAAAACTTCAAAATTGAATTTTCCAAGGAAAATGTGATGGTAAGGAATTGTAGGTTTTTAAATAGTATTTTTTAATTCTAAAAAAATAATTTTCAACCCTGTCTATGTATTAAGCTTAACTTATAATCTTACAAGATCTTGACTTTAAAAAATGAAGATATTTTATATGTGTATTTTAAAATACAGATAATAAAAGTCTGTTTTTAAGATTTATGAAAGCCATATATTAACTCTTTGCAATATTTTTGAGTCGCATTTCACATCTAAATTTCATCTGTTATATTAATTCAGTTGTAGTTTATTTTGATTCTTGAATCATAATTTTTGGGGTAAATATATTACAGCATAATCATCCATTGTCTGTCAAATAGATTTTTGGATTGATCTCAGCTCCAGTGTTTTATCAAAAGTTATGTTTCTAAGTGCAATTTTGTACATGTGCCTGGTACATATAATTGACAGCTTGTGCATGTTCAACCAGATATAAGAATATATTCAAAGAGGCTGTTTTACAGTTTAACTTCCTACAGTAACTGTTCCTGGTGCTCTAATTCCTCAGTAGCACTCAAAATGATCAAACTTTTTATCTGTTTTTAAATTCTAGTGGGTATAATTCTTTAGAGTCTTACTTTTCATTCCCTTATAAATTAGGAAAGTATACCTCTTTCCATATGCTTAGATTCATTCATATGAGAGTGTATGTTTTGTTAACATGCCTTACAAACATTATATTGTCTCTAAACTAATAATGATGATGGGAAATTCGTGTCTTGTTTTTCTTAGTACTGAGTTATGATTTATACAATTAAATGTATTCACTATTATAACTTGACAAGTTTGATTATATGTATACATTTGTGCAACTCCCAATATAAAAATATACAAAACACTTTAATAAGCTTAAGAAAGCTCCCTGTGACACTGTCTATTAAATCCTGGCCCATCACAGATTACAAACACCAACAAGACTATATTCTCTGCCTAATACAAAATTCAATTATGCAGAGTCCTCACCATAGGAAACTAAATTGGAAATAAACAAAAAGATATCTAAAAAATACAAAAGTATTTGAAAATTGAATAACAACACTAACATCCTATGTATGGGCAAAGAATTTATTAGAAAAATAAAATTCTTTGAATCATATCCCCTTGAAAAGATGTGTATACTACTTTGCTGTTGTTGGGGACATTGATCTACAAATATCAAAAAGGATAATTTGGTCACTAATGTTGTAATCTTCCTAATCTGTCATGATTTTCTACATATTGTTTAATTTCTAGGAGAAAAGTGTAATCTGTTTCTTCTTGTCAGATTTTTCATCATGTGTTATAAAACTGTTGGTGGATTCACAGATACTTAGAATAATTATGTCTGCCTGATATATCAAATCTAACGATCATAAATTTTCCCCAGTAACATTCTTTGTTCTGAAGTCCAGTTTGTATGATATTATAGTCATTTAAACTTTCTTATGCTTAATGTTTGAGTGGTACATAGATGTATTTCCTTCTGTATTAAACTATTTATGTATTTTAATTTATTTTTTTTCCTCTTCTGAGGTATATCCAATGAACAATGTTGTGATAGTTTCAGGGAAAGAGCAAAGGGACTCAGCCATACATATGCATGTACCCATTCTTCCCCAAACCTCCAATCTAGGCTGCCACTTAACATTAAGTAGAGTTCCATGTACTAAACAATAAGTCCTTCTGTTTATCCATTTTACATACAGCTGTGTGTACATGACCGTCTCGACTCCCTAATTATCCCTTCCCCTCTGCAACCATAAGTTTGTTTTATAAATCTTCAGCCTTTTTCTGTTTTGTTTTGCTTTTTTATTTTGAGGACCATAAACAGTCTGGGTTTCCTTTTTACACAATATGACAATCGTTGTCTTTTACTTAGAGGGCTAATGATTAATTGGATCATTTGGAGTTAACACACTTTTAGATTTGATAGAATTTAAGCCTGTTATTGGGCTTCCCAGGTAGTTTTAGTGGTAAAGAATCCTCCTGCCAGTGAAGGAGATATAGGAGACATGGGTTAGGTTTCTGGGTTGGGAAGATACCCCGGAGGAGGGCATAGCAACCCACTCAAGTATTATTGCCTGGAGAATTCCATGAACACAGGAGCCCTGTGGGCTACAGTCAATAGGGTCACAAAGAGTCAGATGTGAAGTGACTTAGCATGCACTCAAGCTTTTTATATGGCTATATGCTTTCTATTTTTCTTTTGTCATTTCTTCCTCATTTTAATAAGTAAATTGTTACTGTTACTTATATTTTATAATCAGTTTTATTAATGTACTTTATTTTATTTTTAATATAAATTTATTTATTTTAATTGGAGGCTAATTACTTTACAATATTGTAGTGGTTTTTGTCATACATTGACATGGATCCGCCACAGGTGTACTTGTGTTCCCCATCCTGAACCCCCCTCCCACCTCCCTCCCCATCCCATCCCTCTAGGTCATCCCAGTGCACCAGCCCTGAGCACCATCTCATGCATCAAACCTGGACCGGTGATCCATGTCACATATGATAATATACATGTTTCAATGCCATTCTCCCAAACCATCCCACCCTCGCCCCCTCTCACAGAGTCCAAAAGACTATTCTATATATCTGTGTCTCTTTTGCTGTCTCGCATACAGGGTTATCATTACCATCTTTCTAAAATCCATATATATGTGTTAGTATACTGTATTGGTGTTTTTCTTTCTGGCTTACTTCATTCTGTTTAATAGGCTCCAGTTTCATCCACCTCATTAGAACTGATTCAAATATATTCTTTTTAATGGCTGAGTAATACTCCATTGTGTATATGTACCACGGCTTTCTTATCCATTCATCTGCTGATGGACATCTAGGTTGCTTCCATGTCCTGGCTATTATAAACAGTGCTGCGATGAACACTGAGGTACATGTGTCTCTTTCAATTCTGGTTTCCTCAGTGTGTATGCCCAGCAGTGGGATTGCTGGGTCATAAGGCAGTTCTATTTCCAGTTTTTTAAGGAATCTCCACTCTGTTCTCCATAATGGCTGTACTAGTTTGCATTCCCACCAATAGTGTAAGAGGGTTCCCTTTTCTCCACACCTTCTCCAGCATTTATTGCTTATAGACTTTTGGATCACAGCCATTCTGACTGGCGTGAAATGGTACTTCATTGTGGTTTTGATTTGCATTTCTCTGATAATGAGTGATGTTGAGCATCTTTTCACATGTTTGTTAGCCATCTGTATGTCTTCTTTGAAGAAATGTCTGTTTAGTTCTTTGGCCCATTTTTTGATTGGTCATTTATTTTTCTGGAATTCAGCTATAGGAGTTGCTTGTATATTTTGGGGATTAATTCTTTGTCAGTTGCTTTGTTTGCTATTATTTTCTCCCATTCTGAACACTGTTTTTTCATTTTGCTTATAGTTTCCATCCTTGTGAAAAAGCTTTTAAGTTTAATTAGGTCCCATTTCGGAGAAGGCAATGGCACCCCACGCCAGTACTCTTGCCTGGAAAATCCCATGGACGGAGGAGCCTGGTGGGCTGCAGTCCATGGGGTCGCTAAGAGTCGGACACGACTGAGCGACTTCACTTTCACTTTTCATTTTCATGCATTGGAGAAGGCAATGGCACCCCACTCCAGTGTTCTTGCCTGGAGAATCCCAGGGACGGGGGAGCCTGGTGGGCTGCCGTCTATGGGGTCGCACAGAGTCGGACACGACTGAAGTGACTTAGCATAGCATAGCATAGGTCTTGTTTGTTTATTTTTGCTTTTATTTCCAATATTCTGGGAGGTGGGTCATAGAGGATCCTGCTGTGATATATGTCGGAGAGTGTTTTGCCTATGTTTTCCTCTAGGAGTTTTATAGTTTCTGGTCTTATGTTTAGATCTTTAATCCATTTTGAATTTATTTTTGTGTATGGTGTTAGAAAGTGTTCTAGTTTCATTCTTTTACAAGTGGTTGAATAGTTTTCCTAGCACCACTTGTTAAAGAGATTGTCTTTTCTCCATTGTATATTCTTGCCCACTTTGTTGAAGATAAGGTGGCCATAGGTGAGTGGATTTATCTCTGGGCTTTCTATTTTGTTCCATTGATCTATACTTATGTCTTTGTGCCAGTACCATACTGTCTTGATGACTGTAGCTTTGTAGTAGAGCCTGAAGTCAGGCAGGTTGATTCCTCCAGTTCCATTCTTCTTTCTCAAGATTGCTTTGGCTATTCGAGGTTTTTTGTATTTCCATACAAATTGTGAAGTTATTTGTTCTAGTTCTGTGAAAAATACCATTGGTAGCTTGATAGGGATTGCATTGAACTTATAGATTACTTTGGATAGAATACTCATTTTCTCTATATTGATTCTTCCAATCCATGAACATGGTATATTTCTCCATCTATTTGTGTCCTCTTTGATTTTTTTCATCAGTGTTTTATAGTTTTCTATATATAGGCCTTTAGTTTCTTTAGGTAGATATATTCCTAAGTATTTGATTATTTTCGTTGAAATGGTGAATGAAATTGTTTCCTTAATTTCTCTTTCTGTTTTCTCATTGTTAGTCTATAGGAATGCAAGGGGTTTCTGCATGTTAATTTTGTATCCTGCAACTTTACTGTATTTATTGATTAGCTGTAGTAATTTTCTAGTGGATTCTTTAGGGTTTTCTATGTAGAGGATCATGTAATCTGCAAACAGTGAGAATTTTACTTCTTCTTTTCCAATCTGGATTCCTTTTATTTATTTTTCTGCTTTGATTTCTGTGGCCAAAACTTCCAAAACTGTGTTGGATAGTAATGGTGAGAGTGGCACCCTTGTCTTCTTCCTGACTTTAGAAGAAATGCTTTCAACTTTTCACCATTGAGGATAATATTTGTTGTGTGTTTTTTACATATAGCTTTGATTATGTTAAGGTATGTTCCTTCTATTCCTACATTCTAGAGGATTTTTATCATAAATGGATGTTGAATCTTGTCAAAGACTTTCTCTGCATCTATTCAGATAATCATATAGTTTTTATCTTTCAATTTGTTAATGTGGTGTATTATGTTGATTGATTTGCAAATATTGAAGAATCCTTGCATCCCTGGGATAAAGCCCACTTGGTCATGATGTATGATCTTTTTTAAATGTTGTTGGATTTGGTTTGCTAGAATTTTGTTAAGGATTTTTGCATCTATGTTTATAAGTGATATCAGCCTGTAATTTTCTTTTTTGTGTGTGTGTGTGTGGCATCTTTATCATGTTTTGGTATTAGGGTGATAGTGGCCTCATAGAATGAGTTTGGAAGTTTACCTTCCTCTGCAATTTTCTGGAAGAGTTTGAGTAGGATAGATGTTAGCTCTTCTCTAAATTTTTGGCAGAATTCAGCTGTGAAGCCATCTGGACCTGGGCTTTTGTTTGCTGGAAGATTTCTGATTACAGTTTCAATTTCTGTGCTTGTGATGGGTCTGTTAAGATTTTCTGTTTCTTTCTGGTTCAGTTTTAGAAAGTTGTACTTTTCTCTACAAATTGTCCATTTTTTCCAAGTTGTCCATTTTATTGGCATATAATTGCTGACAGTAGTCTCTTATGATCCTTTGTATTTCTGTGTTGTCTGTTGTGATCTTTCCATTTTCATTTCTAATTTTGTTGATTTGATTCTTCTCCCTTTGTTTTTTGATGTTTGGCTAATGGTTTGTCAATTTTATTTATCCTTTCAAAGAACCAGCTTTTGGCTTTGTTGATTTTTGCTATGGTCTCTCTTGTTTCTTTTGCATTTATTTCTGCCCTAATTTTTAAGATTTATTTTCTTCTACTCACCCTGGGATTCTTTGTTTCTTCCTTTTTAGTTGCTTTAGGTGTAGAGTTAAGTTATTCATTTCACTTTTTTCTTGTTTCTTGAGGTAAGCCTGTATTGCTGTGAATCTTCCCCTTAGCATTGCTTTTACAGTGTCCCATAGGTTTTGGGTTGTTGAGTTTTCATTTTCATTCATTTCTATGCATATTTTGATTTCTTCTCTGCTTTGTTGGTTATTCAGCAGCGTGTTGTTCAGCCTCCATATATTGGAATTTTTAATAGTTTTTCTCCTGTAATTGACATCTACTCTTACTGCATTGGGATCAGAAAAGATGCTTGGAATGATTTCAGTTTTTTTTTTAATTTACCAAGACTAGATTTATGGCCCAGGATGTGATCTATCCTGGAGAAGGTTCCACGTGCACTTGGGAAAAAGGCGAGATTCATTGTTTTGGGGTGAAATGTCTTATAGATATCAATTAGGTGTAACTGGTCTATTGTATTATTTAAAGTTTGTGTTTCCTTGTTAATTTTCTGTTTAGCTGATCTATCCACATGTGTGAGTGGGGTATAAGGTCTCCCACTATTACTGTGTAATTGTTAATTTCCCCCTTCATACTTGTTAGCATTTGCCTTACATACTGCAGTGATCCTATGTTGAGTGCATATATATTTATAATTTTTCTATCTTCTTCTTGGATTGATCCTTTGATCATTATGTAGCATCCTTGTCTCTTTTCACAGCCTTTGTTTTAAAGTCTATTTTATCTGATATGAGTATTGCTACTCCTGCTTTCTTTTAGTCTCTATTTGAGTAGAATATCTTTTTCCAGCCCTTCACTTTCAGTCTGTGTGTGTCCCCTGTTTTGAGGTGGGTCTCTTGTAGACAACATATATAGGGGTCTTGTTTGTGTATCCATTCAGCCAGTTGGTTGGGCCATTCAACCCATTTACATTTAAGGTAATTATTGATAAGTATGATCCCGTTGCCATTTACTTTGTTGTATTAATGCATTTTAAAATAAATTCTTCTTTGACATAATTCCTACCTCTCATGACAAGTGTCTCAGAACTTCCAGATTCCTCAGCCTTCACCATCTCCAAAATCCAATTTACCTAAACCAGCCAACCTGTGAGACTTATTATTACTTTTAGTCCCTCTTATCACTGTCACAAATTATTTCCATGGAGAATTCTGGGGTTATTGTAGGATGTGTCTTGTTTGTTTCACTTCTAACAAGGATCATGTTTCCTCGGTGCTTAGTTTGAGAACTGTTGCTTTCTTTTCCCTCATTTTACTAGTGTATAGGTAGGTTGAGGATTCATTTATTTCTGGTTGCTTCATCAATAGCCAGTGGTGGGAGTCTGTGCACTAGTCTCAATTAACTCTTAACTACCTACATCCGAAAATTTGGTAATTGAAGATGCAACTCATTCGTATATAAAGTGGATGTATTTTTTAGCACTAAAGAGACACTAATCATGAGTCTGCATGGCAGATTTAAATACCACAAGACCACTGCTACACAGAATAATAATTAGCAAAACTACCATTGATTTTATTTTCCATCTTGACATACTGGTGTTCATAAAATGTGTATTTCACAGATATATTGACCTTTGCCTATATTTTTTTTTCTAGTGGCTTGTAGGCCAACAGATTAACATTTTGAGTGTCATCCTACACCTAATCTTCTTTTCATTACTACGTTCTCCAATGGAACATAAAATATATCACAGCATTCTCAAACTACACGTTTTGTCAGTAATGTTATTGATACAGTTTTGCTTTTGTTTCAGTGTGCCTTTCTTAGACAGTGCTTAACCAGCAGATAGATGCCAAGTCATTAGCCATACATAGTATAGGCTGTTCTTGTGACTATTTGTCAGTAAATATTGGGGCATGTGTGGTAGAATCACATATTAGACATATTTGATTACAAGCAAGGAAAGAACACCTCACAAGTGCCTCTAAATGCTGTTTCTTATAAAAACAAACTGAAAATTACAAATGGCCAAATTGATTAAACCTCCTCACAGTATATACAGATAAAATATGTAGAGATATCTACATATAGATATAACTACATGCCTATTTTATTTATGTACATATAATTCAATAATTAGAAATATGATGTCTGGATCCCATCACAATAATTCTCAGTTTTTTTTTTGGAGAAGCACACACATTGTATTTTTAAAATCTCTGCATGTTATTTGATACCGAGTAAGACTGAATATAATAGAATCTTTTCAAGGACCTAACAACATAATTTTATTCCTTTTTTAGAGAAAAAATGAATTAAAGGAATTTTTTAAAGTACTCGTCTAGTAGTGAAGATTTATCTACTAAGAGATTCTAACTCATTTCATTTTTTCCTACACAATGTTATTTTCATTCTTAGAATTTAAAGGTTCATTACTGAAGAAATTGATTACATTTAATGCTTGATAGAGTACAATTCTTTTTCTTCATGAATTTAGTTTCCTTTTTGAATACAGTATTTCTCCTAATCGTTTTAGCAGTTATTATATTAAGTACAGAGTAAGAGTAACATCAAGAACAAAGGAAAAAACACTCTTAGGTTTTAATGTCATTTTAAAGATACAATTTCAATTATATCTTGCTATTTATTCTCAGTTTACATAATAAGGCTACATGAATTTATATTGTGACTTATATTGTCATGTAAATGTATGAAGAGTTCATAAATTTAAGTGTTTTTCAGACATCTGTTTGACCTGTTGCAGAAAGTTTTCTCCTCAGGGGGAAAACATCTACTTCACATTTGCTAGAATGACACTTTTTTGCATCATATTGTCAAATTTTGGAAATGGAAACAGCACAACATGATTGTGAGAACAGACTGCCAACAAATGGGGAAAACTCTAATTCGAGTTTGGGAAATGATTTGAATTGGGCATGTCATTCAAAGCCCAAAATGTCAGTTTATAAAATAAAATTACTGAATAAAAATGATAACCCTAAATTCTAACAAACAAAAGACAGCGAGAAAGTCATTTTTAAAATTTTAACCTGTTACCTCAGATTGTTAGAAGTATGTTTACCATTTTCTTGTCAGTTTAAAAATCAATAGAAAGATCATTAAAATAAAAACATTTCATTTTAAATTTTGAAAATATGCGGACTATTCAGAAGATATTAACAAGCAGATGATCAGTTTGGAACTAGACCATGTTAGTGACTGTGTGTCAGGAAAACAAACAATAACGGGTTGGAGGAAATAAACATCAAAAGGCTTTGTTGATAAAAATCCAGCTGGGTGTCTGGATATGTCTGCTGATAGTGTCCTTGGGTAGGTGGGGTCAAGACATTACCAAACATGTCCAGAAACCTAAACTGAGCTGACTGGTGAAGATGGCCCACCAAAACATAACCGGTGAAGTCTGGAAGAAGAACTCAATTACTCAAATGAGCATGCAGGGTAACAAGTATCACAAAGAACCAGGTAAATACGACATTAAAGGAGCATAATAAAGCTCTAACAACTGACCCTAAAGAAACGGAGATCTATCAGCTGTCAAAGACTTCAGAGTAATCATGATAGAGTTCAATAAACTACAAGAACACAGAAGCAAGCAACTAAACAAAATTAGGGGGAAAAATGCATGAAGAAAACAAGAAATTCAACATTGCAATAGAAACTATCAAAAGACAAACATCCTAGAATTAAAAAATACAATAGCTGAACTGAAGAATTGAATAGAGACATTCAGAAGCAGACTCAACCATGCAAAGAATCAGCAACCTAGACAGTAGATACTATCCAACTAGAGGATCTAAAAGAAAAATAAGAATAAAGAAGAGCAAAGAAAGCCTAAGAGACTCATGGGACACAATGAGAAAAACAATATTGGTGTTATGGGGATTCCAGAGGGGAAGATAAAGAGAGAATGTATATTTAAATCATTAATGTTTGAAAACTTCTTGAACCTAAAGAGAGAAATAGATATCCAGATTCATGAGGCCAAAAGGGACAAGAAATGGATTGAACTTGAACAGAGCTATACCAAGAAACACCATAATTAAAATTTTAAAAGTCAAACACAAGGAAACAATTTTAAAAGCAGCAAGATAAGAGAGAAAAGTTGTGACATGGGAACCCTCATAAGATCATTGACAGATTGCTCAGCAGAAACCTGTCAGGAGAGGAAATAAATGGCATGACATTTTCAAAATATTAAAGAAAAAACTGTCAACCAGTAGCTCTATACTAGGTAAAACTGTCCTTCAGAAAAGGAGAGATTAAAAACTTTTCTAAACAAACAAAAACTGAGGTGGTTCATTGCCACTAGATCTGCCTACCAAGAAATGCAAAAGAGAGCTCTTTAGTAGAAAAGGAGACTAACATCTTAAAAACATTATAAGGCAGTGTAAAACTCATTGACAGTGGTGAATATAAAGTCTAAGTTAGATTCTATACATTGATAATAGTTGTGCATAATTCATTTGCAACTCTAAAATGTAAAAAAGATGCAGTAAAAATAGCCATAACTATAATAATCTGTTATTAGCTATGCAACATATTGTAACAGCAACAATCCAAATGTGGTTGGGAGAAATAAAAGGGCAAAGCTTAGGAATTCTATTGAAGTTAAGTTGTTATGTGCTTAAAACAGGGTTTTATAATTTCAAGATATTTTGTATAAACTTCACATGAAGAAATCTGTAGAAGTTAAACAAAGAACACAGTAACAATGTCAAAGTGTACTGCTGCCAAAAGACAACAACATATGAGAAAAGATGGTAGGGTAAGAAGCCAGGAACAGTTGATCTACAAAACAACGAAAAACAATGAATAAAATGTCAATAGTAAGACTTACTTGTCAATAATTTCTTTAAATGTAAGTAGATTAAATAAGGTAGCCAATAATATAGAATGCTTGAAGAAATAAGAAAAAAAAAAAATAAGATCCAGAAATATGTCACCAACGAGTCACTTTAGCTATAAAGACACAAATAGGCCAAGCGTGAAAGGACAAAAAAAGACAATTCAATTAAGTGGCAACAACAACAGCAAAAGCAGGGATAGTCCTGCGCATATCAGGCAATATGGACTCCTAATGCAAAGAGTCAGGCACGACTGAGCGACTGAACAGGACTGAACTCAACTGAATGCAGAGTGTGTGGGTTTGATCCCTGGTCAGGGAGCTAAAAATCCCCGATGCTTCAGGGCCAAAAAACAAAAACATAAAACAGAAGCAATATTGTAACAAACTCAATAAAAATCACAAAACAAAAATGATCAATTCTTTTATAATGGTAAAAAGAAACAAATAAGGTCATTATATAATAGTAAAGAGGGCAATTCACCAAAACAAAAATTTTAGGTATTTATTCACTCAATAGTAGAGGACCTAAAAAAAAAAAAATTATCACAGACAAAAGAAGAGATAAACAACAATATGATAATGGTTGGGGACGTTAATACTGCACTCTCAATGACGGATAGATCAATCCAGACAGGAATACCTTTAAGAGAAAAAAAAAAAAAAAAAAAAACCAAGTATTTTCTCTGACCAAAATGGCGTAAAGCTAGAAATCAGTATCAGAAAAAAATTGGAAAATTCTTGAATACATTAAAATTTAACAATGGTCTCCTAAATAACCAATGAAGAAATTAAAGGGGGGATAAAAATACTCCCTTGAGACAAAACTGGAAACACAACATACCAGCATGTATAGGATGCAACTGGAAGGCGATCTAAAAGGGAAGATCGTAGCAAGAAATGCCAACATCAAACAAGAAGGTTGCCAAAGAAAGAACCAAAATCTATGCCCTAAGGACCTAGAAAATGAAGAAACTGAACTAAAATGTTTCAAAAAATAAATTAGTAGAAAGCTTCTGCACAACCAAATAAACCATCAACAACATATGAGGTGGGGAAAATATACATTAAATGGTTAACATACGTAATATTAACCACCAGGGATTCCCTGGTGCTCAGATGCTAAAGAATCTACCTGCAATGCAGGAGATGGGGGTGGGATGGGGTGGTGGTCATCCCTGGGTTGGGCAAAGTAATAATATTCTATCTAAATATGGCTTATAGAAGCAAAACCCCCAAATCCTTGCCATAACAAGTTCCAGATATTGTTAAAACATAAACACTGGAAAGAAGAAAGTTTTGAAGCTTGGATTAAAGAGTAAAGCAAAGAATATTAACAGAAAATTCAGGAAAGAAACACTTAGGGCTTCCCTGGTGCCTCAGTGGGTAAAGAATCTGCCTGCAGTGCAGAAGATGCAGCTTCAATCCCTTAGGTCAGGAAGATGCCTTGGAGTAGGAAATGGCAACCCACTCCACTATTCTTGTCTGGGAAGTTGCAAGGACAGAGGACCCTGCTGGGCTACATTCCATGGGATCACAGAGTCAGACATGACTGAGTGTGTACACACACACACAGAACTCTTAGATAATACAGGCAAAAATCTGCTAGAACTAGAGCATGGTGAATAATTCTTAAACGTGATACCAAAAGCACAATCCATAAAACAACAAATTGATAAAGTAATCATCATAATGAAAATCTTTTTCTCTCTGAAATACACTATTAAGAAACAAGCTACAGAGTCGGGGGAAAAAAAAAAAGACCTGCCCACTAAATGACAACGGACTCATAGAGTAAAAAACAGAAAATTGGCTAAATACATGAAGACACATTCTACTGATAGAATACATCAGTAGAAAATACTCAAGTGAAGATATGTTTGACATCATTAGTCAATAAGGAAGTACAAATTAAGAACAGGGGGCTTCCCTGGCCATCCAGTTGCTAAGAATCTGCCTTGAAATGCAGGGGACATGGGTTCAATCCTTGGTCAAGGAACTAAGATCCCACATGCCACAGAACTGAGATGGTGCGCAACAATTAGAGTCCACAGGCCTCAATCAAAGATCCAACATGATGTAACAAAGATCCTGTGTGCTGCAATTAAGACTGAAGCAGACAACTTAAAAAAAAAAAAAAAAAAACAAGACGATGATGAGATATCACAACACATCCATTAGAAGAGCAGAACTTTTGTTTAAAAGTAGTGACAATATCAAATATTAGCAAAGATGTGAAGAAGAGGGATCCCTCATAGATTGTGGTGAATGTTTAATGATACAACTACTTTAGAAAATAGTTTGGCTATTTCTTTAAAAACTAAATGGACACTTAACTAATGCCAGTTATTGCACTCCTAGACTAGAGAAGTAATGGCTTATATCCGTTCAGGAATATTTATTTGATTGTTAATAACACTTTGACTTGTAATAGCCCCAAATGGAAGCCACCAAAATGTCTTTCAGAAGTTTAAAGTTGAAGAGTGGTGCATCCATACCACCGGTCACCACTCAACAATGAAGAGGGTGAACCATTACTACATGTAACAGTTTGGATGGACCTCAATAGCATTTAGCCCAGTGGAAAAAAAAAGTCAGTTTCAGAAGTTCACCTACTGTATGTTTCTATTTATATAAAATTATTAACTTATATGCAGAGTACATCGTGTGAAATGCTGGGCTGGATGAAGCACAAGCTGGAATCAAGATTCCTGGGAGAAATATCAAAAACCTCAGATAGGCAGATGACAGCACCCTTAATGCAGAAAACGAAGAGGACCTAAAGAATCCCTTGATGAAAGTGAAAGAGGAGAGTGAAAAGGCTGGATTAAAACTCAACAGTAGAAAAGCATGTGTGTACCTATGATACCTATGGCTGATTCATGATGATGTATTCCAGAAGTCAATACAAGATTGTAAAGCAATTATTCTCCAATTAAAAATAAATAAATTTAAAAAATATAAGACTTTATAAAATAGTACTGAAAGCATAACCATGATACACAGTACAGTAGCCTCTGAACAGCCAGTATTCACTTATATACAGAGTGTTGTTTTTTTTTTTTTTCAATAGACACATACTACTGGATGAGCAGTTCATTGTTATTTGAATCTGCAGATATAAAACACAGATTGGAAGGGGTGACTGTACAATTATAGTTGAATTTTCAACTGCCAGAAGTTATCTGGTCTAACCTCCATGCTGTTCCAGGGTCAACTACAATACTCCTATGTATTTGTAAGGATATTACATTTAATAATGATTTAGCCCACTAGTTTCATATCTTGACATACCAAAATGAAAGTCAATATTCAAAATTAACAAATCAGAAGATAGCAGAAGAGGTGCTTAATATTTCATGACATGTAGAAGTGTAAATCTCATAGATAATAACTAAATTACCAAAACGGTGCTTCAGAGGATATGCATAGGAGAAAACGGGGAAGATAGGAAGAAAAAAACAACTGATGTTTTTACAATCAACTTGTTCATTATTTAACACTTAAAAATTAGTGTTAATTTTTTTAAAAAAAGAAAAGGATAAAACAAGAGAGAAAGTAAAGACATGTTTAGTATAAGTAATTGGAGAAAGTAAACAAGTTCCTTATTTAAAACAGAAATACCTACATGGGAAGGAGAAGGGGACGACAGAGAATGAGATGGTTGGATAACAACCAACCATCATGTCCACCAACTCGATGGACATGAGGTTGAGTAAACTCCGGGAATTGGTGATGGACAGGGAGACTGGTGTACTTTAGTCCATGGGGTCGCAAAGAGTCGGACATGACTGAGCGACTGAACTGAACTGAACCTACATAAGAGGCTAATACAAAGTTGTAATCAAAAACAACTTTCAGCTGGAGTCTTTTTCCATTTGAACATATATATACACAAATATATATATATATATATATATATATATATATTATACTTATTCTTGCATTTTCTTATATATCTTTAATTCACAATCAAACCAGTTCTCAGTGTATATTTTGACCTTGCAAATCAAAATATTACTTATTCATTTTAAATGACTTACGTCCTCAGTAGCTCTGGGCTTTGAAGAAAAATTCTAGGGGTCTCTATCATGTTTTCCTTTGTTGTTTCTTTTTGTTTGCTTTCTCTCACAGTGAGGATTTCAGTCATTTGGAATTAGATAGCATTGTCTCTTTAGATAAACAGGAATAGTGAAAATGAGAGGATTCTGGATTAATACTAAAGTAATACAATATTTTCTGTATCTTATATTATTGAAAGATTACGATACTTGTTATTTTTTTATACATCCATATCATCTTGGCCAGATGTCTTAGATTTGTCTGTTCAAATATTATTGACACAAAATACATGCATTGATTCTTATACACACATACACACACATATACATACATTCTTATATAAGCTATCTCAGGCACTGAGGACACCGGGGTATTATAACTCACATTTCATTGGCACATGACACATGGATTTGCTAAAATGAAATAATCAGAAATAATCCCCAAACAACCTTGTGAAATGTAAATCAGTTACATGGATATTTAACTTTATCTCCAAAAAAAAAGCAAAGTTGTTATCATTACATTATACATGGACGTATTTTCTCAGATTAATTTTAAATTACTTTGAGTGAGGCTGAATATGTATGCCAATTCATTTCTATATTCTACAAAGGTATTCTAATTATACAATGGGTACAAGAAGGAGCAGAAATTAACCCAGAGCTTACTCAGGGCATGATTTTTTATTTACAGAGTGACTATTTATTTATTCTCCTCTTAATATCTCTAAGTCCCTCATTAATTTTCCTTAAGCTTCCAATTTGAAACGGAGTTGCAATACCCTAAGTTCACCTCCTCGAAGGGCATCAAGAATTTAATATAGTATGGTATGCCCCAAGGCTATATTCTAGGACTATTAAGCACATTTTTTCCATATTACTAAAGCACATAATGAACTGTTAAACACTAATCAAATATTTAAATAAATGTGTTTCACTGGATAATGGTATTGCTAAGAACTATGGTTTGTGAATCCATTGTTTAAATCCACTAATTATTTTAAATGAGCTATTTGATGGATTCTTTAATCACAAAGCATTTGTTAAAAAATTTGAGAACCATAAAATAATTTTCTACTACTTTAAATGCAATTTCTTCAGATAAAAATGCTAATTAAAAAGCTTAAAACTTCAGAAAAATGTGTATTGACAATTTGTAATAGTATGTAAGACCTAAAAACATGCTTTGCAATATTTAGTTACAGTACTTACACACATTGGTTTTTAGAAAAAAAAATGTTATATTTAATTGAAATAGCCACAAATTTAGCTGGTCTATAAAAAAAAATTAATACATTTTAGCTGGCCTCTGGAAAGTTGCATTGATATATATTGAAATCTTTAAAATAAAGCATTAGAGAAAGAGAAGTAGGTACTCCACCAAAAAAGACTGACTTTTATGTTTATTATTGAATTAAGGACTTGAATACCTAACTGATTCATTAAATAACTCCTTAAAATATTTTTTAAAGCATTTTACACATATTTCTTAAGGATTTCAATTGTTCCAGGCACCAGGATACATACATCTTGAGAATAAAAACCTTTATCTTCCACTTCAGACTTCAAGTGAGAGAAATGTGATCTGGTTTGCATTTTCTTCTGCTTATCATGTAAAAATATATTTGCTATATTTTAAAGTTATCATGCGAAGGAGAATAATGTTTCCCTCTGAGAATTATACTTGAGAGAAAGGAGAATGAAACAGATGAGATTAATCATTAAAAGAAACTTTTATATTTTTAAATATTATTCCTTCGTGGAAAGTGCATGAATATTTGGCATTATTTCACAATGTGAAATGCTTTCTGTTCCCACTAAATTCTAAATGATCTCTGATCTCTAATCTTGGTAGCAATAGTATTTAAATTTACAAATGAAAAATAAGTGAAATCATTAATAAAATGTTATATCTGATTATCAATGATATATTTTATTAAATATATATCTTAGGTTTCAGCAAGCTTTTGGTGCTTGAAATTTTTTCAAAGATTGCTTCTTATTGCTACGTATAGTGTCTTAACTATAAAATTAGGGTTATTATTTTCATCATTGAAGAAAAATGAGATTCATGTTGATGTATGGTAAAACCAATACAATACTGTAAAGTAATTAGCCTCCAATTAAAATAAATAAATTTAAATTTAAAAAAATTAAAATCAAACTGTTAAGATTTTGAACAGATCTTAGAGGCAAAATAAATAATACAAATGCCAGAAAATTGACAAGAAGAAAGTATGAAGTCATATAAATAGGCATAAGTGGGTAAGATTAAATCTCAGAAAGAGTGAAGAAAGAATTAGCTGGAATAAGTAGGTAAAACGATGTATATCAGCAAAACTTCCCAAGTAAATAGACTAACAGAGTTCAGTTCTCTGTCAAATACTGAGAAATATATGTTAAATGATGCTATTTTAAATTAGATATAATTGCATAAAATATGGTAAAAATACATTCTAGTCTTTCTTTACAGGAAAACTTGGGACTAATGTAGAAATTCAGGCATCAATCTTCTAACTGAATCCAACAATTAATGTCTTTTAGTAACTAAATAATTAAGAGACTTGTCTTTGAATTGGTAAAGATTTAATGATGAAGTAGGTATATTGTAGGATTATTCACATCTCAAATACAGAAAATTATCTTCACTTATAGACTGTTATCGCTAGTGGTAAAGAACACACTTGCCAACCAGGAGACGATGAGATGTAGATTGGATCCCTGGGTCAGGAAGATCCTCTGGAGGAGGGCATGGCAACCTACTCCAGTATTCTTGCCTGGAGAATCCCACGGACAGAGGAGCCTGGCCAACTACAGTCCACAGAGTCACGAAGAGTCAGACATGACTGAAGCGACTTCACACACATGGACACGTAGACTATTATTAGCGTCAATATTTTTAACTGGAGTATGTAGAAAGTGAGTTGGTCAGAATTCATGGCAATGTGTGGCAAAACCACTATAATATTGTAAAGTAATTAGCCTCCAATTAAAATGAATACCATTTATAAAAAATAAAAATAAAATAAAAAATGTCAGAGAGAAAAAAAAAACCAAAGGGTAGAATCAAAATGTTCAAAAAGATTGTATGATATCAGTTACATGTGGAAGCTAAAAAATACAAACTAGAAAATATAACAACAGTAAAACAAAGCAGACTCGTAGATGCAGACAACTATCGTAACTAGTGATTTTCAGTGGGTGGGGCGTTTGGAGAGAGGAGAAATCTTGTAATAACTATAAATAGAAAGTAATCTTTAAAAACTGTATGAAAAAAGACAATGGAAATGGTCAAGAAGTTCAAAAGGAGGAAATAAAATATAGGCAATAAAGAGTTTTAACAGACCTTGTTGCTAGGGCCAATATTCAACTGAGTATCTTTGCCTATGGCCTCAAATACCCATGAATGATAAGAAAAATCTCATTAAAGCCTTATTTGAAGAGGAAACCTTCAAAAGATATTTATCTCCAAATCACAGTGTTTTTTGTTTTTTTGTTTTTCTAGTCTTCTCTTTGAAAACCTAACACTTCACTCTTACTTTGGATATAGGGAAAACCGTATAGAGTCTTGGAGAAGGCAGTGGCGACCCACTCCAATACTCTTGCCGGGAAAATCCCATGGATGCAGGAGCCTGGTAAGCTGCAGACCATGGGGTCATTAAGAGTTGGGTACGACTGAGCGACTTCACTTTCACTTTTCACTTTCATGCACTGGAGAAGGAAATGGCAACCCACTCCAGTGTTCTTGCCTGGAGAATCCCAGGGACAGGGGTGCTTAGTAGGCTGCCGTCTATGGGGTCACACAGAGTCGGACACGACTAAAGCGACTTAGCAGCAGCAGTATAGAGTCTACTTGTGGATATGAGGTCTCATTATTATCAACAGTTCATTGTAGGACTAGATTTCTGTTAATAGAAACAATCCTTAATAAACACGATTTTTGATGATGGGTTTAGTTAATTTTCCTGTCATCTATCACATAGACGGAGTATGATACACCTATGCCAGGTTTATGGGACTACTCAAAACAGAAAGAATAAGGCCCTTGCCTTTCAGTTCAGTCACTCAGTTGTGTCCCACACATTGTGACCCCAAGGACGGCAGCACGCCAGGCCTCCCTGTCCACTACCAACTCCCGGGGTTCACTCAGACTCATGTCCACTGAATAGGAGATGCCATCCAAAATCTCATCCTTTATCATCTCCTTCTCTTTCTGCCTTCAATCTTTCCCAGTATCAGGGTCTTTTCCAATGAGTCAGTTCTTCACATCAGGTGGCCAAAACATTGGAGTTTCAGCTCAGCATCAGTCCTTCCAATGAATAATTCAGGACTGATTTCCTTTAGGATGGACTGGTTGGATGTCCTTGCAGTCCAAGGGACTCTCAAGAGTCTTCTCCAACACCACAGTTCAAAAGCATCAATTCTTTGGTGCTCAGCTTACTTTATGGTCCAACTTTCACATTCATACATGACTACTGGAAAAAAAAAATAGCTTTGACTAGACAGACCATTGTTGGCAAGTAATGTCTCTGCTTTTTAATTCGCTGTCTAGGTTGGTCATAGCTTTTCTTCCAAGAAATAAGCATCTTTTAATTTAATGACTGCAGTCACCATCTGCAATGATTTTGGAGCCCCCCAAAATAAAGTCTGTCACTGTTTCCCCTGTTTCCCCATATATTTGCCATGAAGTGATGGTACCAGATGCCATGATCTTATTTTTGTGAATGCTGAGTTTTAAGCCAAGTTTTTAACTCTCCTCTTTCACTTTTATCAAGAGACTCTTTAGTTCCTCTTCACTTTCTGCCATAAGGGTGGTGTCGCCTGCATATCTGAGATTATTGATGTTTCTCCTGGCAATCCTGATTCCAGCTTGTGCTTCATCCAGTCCAGCATTTCTCATGATGTACTCTGCATATAAGTTAAATAAGCAGGGTAACAATATACAGCCTTGACATACGTCTTTCCTCATTTGGAACCAGTCTGTTCTTACATGTCCAGTTCCTACTGTTGCTTCTTGACATGGATACAGATATCTCAGGAGGCAGGTGAGGTAGTTAGGTATTCCCATTTCTTTAAGAAGTTTCCAGTTTTTTGTGATCCACACAGTTAAAGGCTTTGGCATAGTCAATAAATCAGAAATAGAAGTTTTTCTGGAACTCTCTTGCTTTTTAATGATCCAATGGACGTTGGCAATTTGAATTCTGGTTCCCCTGCCTTTTCTAAATACAGCTTGAACATATGGGAGTTCATGGTTCATGTACCATTGAAGCCTGGCTTGAAGAATTGTGAGCATTACTTTGCTAGTGTGTGAGATGAGTGCAATTGTGCAGTAGTTTGAGCATTCTTTGGCATTGCCTTTCCTTGGGATTGGAATGAAAACTAACCTTTTCCAGTCCTGTGGTCAATGCTGAGTTTTCCAAATTTGCTGGCATATTGAGTGCAGCACTTTCACAGCATCATCTTCTAGGATTCGAAATAGCTCAGCTGGAATTCCATCACCTCCACTTTCTTTGTTCATAGTGATGCTTCGTAAGGCCCATTTGACTTCACATTCCAGGTTGTCTGGCTCTAGGTGAGTGATCACACCATTTTGATTATGTGGGTCATGAACATCTTTTTTGTACAGTTCTTCTGTGTATTCTTGCCACCTCTTCTTAATATCTTCTGCTTCTGTTAGGTCCATACCATTTATTTCCTTTATTTTGCCCATCTTTGCATGAAATGTTCCCTGGATATCTCTAATTTTCTTGACGACATCTCTAGCCTTTCCCATTCTATTGTTTCCCTCTATTTCTTTTCATTGATCGCTAAGGAAAGCTTTCTTATCTCTCCTTGCTATTCTTTCTTTGGAACTCTGCATTCAAATAGGTATATCTTTCCTTTTCTCCTTTGCCTTTTCCTTTTCTTCTTTTCATAGCTATTTGTAAGGCTTCCTCAGAATACAATTTTGCCTTTTTGCATTTCTCTTTCATGTGGATGGTGCTGATCCCTGTCTCTTGTACAATGTCTCGAACCTCTGTCCATAGTTCATCAGGCACTCTATCTATTAGATCTAATCCCTTGAATCTATTTGTCACTTCCACTGTATAATCTTTAGGGATTTGATTTAGGTCATACCTGAATGGTCTAGTGGTTTTCCCTACTTTCTTCAATTAAATCTGAATTTGGCAATAAAGAATTCATTATCCGAGTCACAGTCAGCTCCTGATCTTGTTTTAGTTGACTGTATAGAGCTTCTCCATATTTGGCTGCAAAGAATAATCAATCTGATTTTGATATTGACCATCTGGTGATGTCCGTGTGTCAAGTCTTCTCTTGTGTTGTTGGAAGAGAGTATTTGCTATGACCAGTGCATTCTCTTGGTAAAACTCTACTAACTTTTGCCCTGTTTCTTTCTATACTCCACAGCCAAATTTGCCTGTTACTCCAGGTATTTCTTGACTTCCTACTCTTGCATTCCAGTCCCCTATAATAAAAAGGACATCTTTGGGGGGTGTTAGTTCTAGAAGGTCTTGTAGGTCTTCATGCATGCAGGTATGCTAAGTTGGTTCAGTCTTGTCCGACTCTGTGCGACCCCATAGACGACAGCCCACCAGGGTCCTTCATCCACAAGGTTCTCCAGGCGAGAATACTGGAGTGAGTTGCCATTTCCTTCTCCAGGTCTTCATAGAATCATTCATCTTCAGCTTCTTCAGCATTACTGGTCGGGGCATAGACCTGAATTACTGTGATATTGAATAATTTGGCTTGGAAATGAACAGAGATAATTCTGTCATTTTTGAGATTGCATCCAACTCCTGCATTCCAGATTCTCTTGTTGACTATGATGGCTACTCCATTTCTTCTAAGGGATTCCTACCCACAGTAGTAAATATATTGGTCATCTGAGTTAAATTCACCCATTTCAGTTCGTTTTAGTTTGCTGATTCCTAAAATGTTGATGTTCACTCTTGCCATATCCTGTTTGACCACTTTGAATTTGCCTTGATTCGTGGACCTAGCATTCCAGGTTCCTATGCAATATTGCTCTTTACAGGATGGGACTTTGCTTCCATCACCAGTCACATGCACAACTGGCTGTTGTTTTTGCCTTGGCTCCGTCTCTTTCTTCTTTCTGAAGTTATTTCTCCAATGATCTCCAGTAGCATATTGGGCACCTACCGACCTAGGGAGTTCATCTTTCAATGTCCTATCTTTTTGCATTTTCACACTGTTCATGGGGTTCTCAAGATAGGAATACTGAAGTGGTTTGCCATACCCTTTTTCAGTGGACCACATTTTGTCAGAACACTCCACCATGACCAGTCCCTCTTGGGTGGCCCTACACAGCCTGGCTCATAGTTTCAGTGGGTTAAACAAGGCTGTGTCCCATGTGATCATATTGGTTAGTTTTCTGGGATTGTGATTTTCATTCTGTCTGCCCTCTGATGGAGAAGATAAGAGGCCTATGGAAGCTTCCTGATGGGAGAGACTGACTGAGGGGGAAACTGGGTTTGTTCTGATGGGTGGGGCCATGCTCAGTGTATCTTTAATCCAATTTTCTGTTGAAGGGCAGGGCTGTCTTCCTGCCCTGTTATTTGACCTGAGGCCAAACTATGGTGGAGGTAATAAAGACAATGGCCACCTCCTTCAAAAGATCTCCTGCAGGCACTGCTGCACTGAGTGCCCCCAGCCCTGCAGCAGGCCACTGCTGACCCACGCCTCTGCTGGAGACTCCTGGACACTCGTGGGCAAGTCTGGGTCAGTCTCTTGTGGGGTCACTGCTCCATTCTCCTGGGTCCTGGTGTGCCCAAGGTTTTGTTTGTGTCCTCCAAGGGTCTGTTTCGCAGTCCTATGTAATTTCTAACGGCTCTATGGTGGGGTTAATGCCCACCTCCTCTAAGAGAGCTTATGCCAGACCCAGGTCTGCTGCACCCAGAGCCCCCGCCCATGCAGCAGTCCACTGCTGACCCGTACCTCCTCAGGAGACACTCGAACACAGTTCTGGCTGAGTCTCTGTGGGTTCTCTGGGTTCTGGTGCACACAAGGTATGTTTGAGCCTTCTGAGAATCTCTGGAGGGTAAGGGGGTTTGATTCTAAACGTGATTTTGCCCCTCCTACCATGTTGCTGGGGCTTCTCCTTTGCCCTTGAACAAAGGGCATCTCCTCAACGTGGGCTATCTCCTCAAAGTCACTCCAGCACCATGCAGCCGTCTCTCCCTTGCCTTTAAAGAATTAAAAATCATAGAGATAATTAATAAGTGGTAAGTATTATAGGTAAGTGTAAAGGGAATGCCATGAGAGATATCAGTTACTAGTTAAAGCCAAATCTCTAAAATTAAAATAAAAAGCAAGAATATCTGAAAATTTTTCTCCAATCAAGCCATTTTTAAAAACTTAACTTTAGGAACAACCAGTATAACATAATATTATAAATTCATTTAGCAAAAACTAAAAACTCCTAAAATAGTCTGCCTGCACTTTAATCAGATTGAACAGTGAAATGAAGTGGCAAAATATGCCAGAACACCTGGTCATTGCCCCCTGTGGCTTAGACACTTTCCAAAAGGTTGGCATTGATGTGTCAAAGTAAGTAGCAGGTGGTCTCAAAGTCTTAGTTCCCTCTGGTGATGGATGTCAGTTGGTTCTTAATTTTTCCAAAGAAGGTGCCCTAAGCAAATTATCAAGCAAAACCTACAAACCTTTTTGACCATGTTTATGCAAAAGAAAGTCAAGAGAGCATTTTCACTCATCATAAAATGACGTATTAACCCATTAAAAAGTGCTTCAGCCTGTCACTGGCAGGTCAAGGGACGATACCTAGGAACTCTACAACTCCAAATCTACTTTTCTATGCTGTGTAAAACAAAGTTTGGATTTCTTTCTAATCAAAACTTGATCACACTCTGTTACATATTCTTTTTGTGCATTCCTTTATGTCTTAGACCTGGTTTTGTTTTAATGGTTATGTAGCACTTACATGGTAGCAAAAACTGTTTTATGTGCTTTACGAATATGAACTCAGTTCACTTAGCCACTTTATGAACTAGGTGTGGCTGTTATTTTCATTTACAGATCAGGCATAGCAAGGTTAGCTGCCTACCTCAAGGTCACACAGCTATGTAACAGAGTTGGGATCTGAACCCAGCTCCACTGAATTCAGTTCAACTCCACCATCTGTTGTTGGTATTTACTCACAATTCACTTTCCTAATTTAATTCATGTTTTAGCAATTGAACAACTTTTCATCACACATCTTAATGACAAGATAAGCTAAGGATAGCCCTTGGATAGATATGAAAACTGAATGTCAGTCTCCTTTTACTCACACCTAACGATCATATGTATTGATTTAATGTTAAATAAGGGTATCCTGATGGACGGGTTGAAAACCTTCCACTCATCATACGTTTAAATCTAAAACTATATACAGGTAAGGGGTAATGACGTAGATGTAGAATTTGATATTCTATTAATGCCATGTTGAATTTCTAAATGTGAAATATAGGTTAGCTTAATAAACTTTTCTTGTCTTTAATAACACATAAAAATTCTTCAGCTTCACAATCTATACTTATGAATACCATGGACGTTTTCCAATGGAATATATTAATATCTCATAACTTGGAATACTTGCATTCTGATGCAATAAGGTTAAGGTTATTTTCATTATTCTTACTACAAAGACGTTTAATTATGCACGCTTCTGCATTTTTATATCGTGTTTTAACTGTATTGATCACCTGTAGACTAGTCTGCATCAAGCCAATTCTGATAACAGTTGTACATATTATCTGAGGCAATAATAGTAGCTTAATCATAGAAAATGATCCTAAAACACCCACCGTCAATGTCACTGATCACAAATTCATCTATTTCTCACTGCATTTTTATTTTTATAAAATTCAATGACATTCAGTAATATAAAATGGGTCCCAGAGTTAAAATAACAGGAACTAAAAAGCAAATGTATCAATAAATAAACTCTGATTTGCATTTCCCTAAATGTAAAGAAACCAAATTATTTTATTGTGTTCTTTGTTCTATATCACCTAAAATACTATCTTTAATAATTTGTTACACTATTAACACAAATAAAATGTTACTGTTGTTTAATGCATCTAACTTATTAACAAACAAGGCAGTATATTCACAAATATAATACTATAAAAAAAATAACTTCTTTGTGGGCTACAGTCAAGAATGACTATTTCAAAATGAAGTAAAGACAGACTTTTTACATATAAGTTAGTGAATAAGATGAAGTGAAGTGAAAGTTGCTCAGTCATGTCTGACTCTTTGCAACCCATGGACTATGCAGTCCATGGAATTCTCCAGGCCAGAATACTGGAGTGGGTAGCCATTTCCTTCTCCAGGGGACCTTCCCAACCTGACATTAAACCTGGGTTTCCCACATGGCAGGCAGATTCTTTACCAGCTGACCCATCAGGGAAGCCCAAGAGTACTGGAGTGGATGACTTATCCCTTCTCCAGTGGATCTCCCTGACCCAGGAATGGAACTGGAGTCTCTTGCATTGCAGGCAGATTCTTTACCATCTGAGCTACCAGGGAAACACTGTGAATAAGATTTATTACTACAAATATAAATTAAATTTTATTTACCAATGTTCTTAAAGTTACTAAAATTTCCCTACATTGACATAATTCACAGTGTTATAAAAACATCCATAACAGTACTTTCCTAATCTTAACATATATATGATAACAATATATATAAACTTTTATTTGGGAATCAATATGTAATTTAAATTATCATTTCTTTTATTAATTTTATTGTACATTATAATAATGAAGAAGGATTTAGGAAAATTTCCAGCCAGTATTTTTCTATGCTCTTTTATATGCACTTATGTGAAGACCAGAAAGTGGTTTTGTTAGTTATTTCATTGTGTGATCTTCCAGATTCTCTGTATGAGATGAACTCCATTAAATAGCATCAGTTCAGTTCAGTCGCTGGGCCGTGTCCGACTCTTTGCGACCCCATGAATCGCAGCACGCCAGGCCTCCCTGTACATCACCAATTCCCGGAGTTTACTCAAACTCATGTCCATTGAGTCGGTGAAGCCATCCAGCCATCTCATCCACTTCATCCCCATCTCCTTCTGCCCTCAATCTTTTCCAGCATCAGCGACTTTTCCAATGAGTCAACTCTTCGCATTAGGGGCCAAAGTATTGGAGTTTCAGCTTCAGCATCAGTCCTTCCAGTTCAGTTCAGTCACTCGGCGGTGTCCGACTCTTTGTGACCCCATGAATCTCAGCACGCTAGGCCTCCCTGTCCATCATGAACTCCCGGAGTTCACTCAGACTCACGTCCATCAAGTTAGTGATGCCATCCAGACATCTCATCCTCTGTCATCCCCTTCTCCTCCTGCCCCCAACCCCTCCCAGCATCAGAATCTTTTCCAATGAGTCAACACTTTGCATGAGGTGGCCAAAGTACTGGAGTTTCAGCTTTAGCATCATTCCTTCCAAAGAAATCCCAGGGTTGATCAGTCCTTCCAATGAACACCCAGGACTGATCTCCTTTAGGATGGACTGGTTGGATCTCCTTGCAGTCCAAGGGACTCTCAAGAGTCTTCTCCAACACCACAGTTCAAAAGTATCAATTCTTCGGTGCTCAGCCTTCTTCACAGTCCAACTCTCACATCCATACATGACCACTGGAAAAACCATAGCCTTGACTAGACGGACCTGTGTTGGCAAAGTAATGTTTCTGCTTTTCAATATGCTATTTAGGTTGGTCATAACTTTCCTTCCAAGGAGTAAGCATCTTTTAATTTCATGGCTGCAATCACCATCTGCAGTGATTTTGGAGCCCCCAAAAATAAAGTCTGACACTGTTTCCCCATCTTTTCCCATGAAGTGATGGGACCAGATGCCATGATCTTCATTTTCTGAATGTTGAGTTTTAAGCCAATTTTTTCACTCTCCACTTTCACCTTCATCAAGAGGCTTTTTAGTTTGTCTTCACTTTATGCCATAAGGGTGGTGTCATCTGCATATCTGAGGTTATTGATATTTCTCCTGACAATCTTGATTCCAGCTTGTACTTCTTCCAGCCCAGCGTTTCTCATAATATACTCTGCATGTAAGTTAAATAAGCAGGGTGATAATATATAGCCTTGACGTATTCCTTTTCTTATTTGAAACCAGTCTGTTGTTATTAAGCAGCATAGTGAAAGGCAATTTTCCTTCTGTAATTCATTTCTAAGGTAGAAACTAAACTAACAAAATGTGCATGTTCTTCCTGGTTTTACCCTGACCACAAGTCTCAGAAACCAGAAACTTTTCTGAAAGTCTTCAGAAACCAGATAGGAACTAGGCCTTATATGTGTTTACTGTTCCATATATATTTGTGAGATTGGACTGGATTCAAAGTATGGTCACTGACTGTGAAATTGTACACGTTACTACTAAGACTATGACAGCAAATCAACATCACAGAATGATGGGAAGAAGAAAGGATTAATAAATTATCATTTCTTGGTTTCATTACATAACTAGAACCTGGTAACTTAGTAAGACTTATCTCTAGATGGGCAATATTCTTAACAAAGATTTTTAGTTACCTCTGATACAATGCTGTAATAGTTGATCCCAACCCAGTATATGCATGGCCATTTATATTAAATGAAACTAGCTTTAAGAAGGGAGAAGGCAATGGCACCCCACTCCAGTACTCTTGCCTGGAAAATCCCATGGACGGAGGGGCCTGGTAGGCTGCAGTCCATGGGGTCGCTAGGAGTCGGACAGGACTGAGCGACTTCACTTTCACTTTCATGCATTGGAGAAGGAAATGGCAACTCACTCCAGTGTTCTTGCCTGGAGAATCCCAGGGATGGGGGAGCCTGGTGGGCTGCCGTCTATGGGGTTGCATAGAGTTGGACACGACTCAAGCGACTTAGCAGCAGCAGCAGTTTTAAGAAGAAATAGCACAGACTGATTTTATAGCTCTTTATGGGTATTTTTTTTTTCACCTCCATGAACAGGTTGACTTTCTGTGTAAGGCTCAGAATTGAGAAAACAAAGTTAAGAATTCTTCAGTTATTATGGACAAAACTACAAAATCTAGTAGTTTTGTTTCAATTTATAGATTCCAAATATAGTCAGTTCACACTATGACTGTAAAATCTATTCATTTTCTCTCTCATATACAATACATATTACATTTCATATATATATATATATATATATGTTAAACTACTCATGAACGTATTCATAAACCACCACACATTCAGCATATGTGATTCACAGGCAACTGAATTACAGAATTGTAGGCAGCTGGTGCTCTGTAAAGACTGGGCAACAAAATAATGCTTTTTAGTATATTGGAAAACAATATTACCAGTATTTTTATCACCTGTTATTTACTCTACATTGAGATATCTTATTTAAAGAAAGTATAGACTACCAGATTTTAGTTTAATGTCCTATGAGATTGTATTTTTCTAAATATAGAGTTCTTCCATGCTGTGGTTTCATAGTTATAATTATAAATTCCAAAGATTACATAAAAGAAGTAAGACCATTGGCTGGCTCCACCTTTGATTACTGAAATAATCTAATAAGTAGGCAAGTGTTTATAAATCACAGTAAAATTACATGGGCATGGATGTGGCTATTAACTAATGGAAGTGATGCAAATGTTTAAAAATATTTAGCTCATATTAATTGTGATATGCCTCTATTACAGAGTTGTTCTAAGTACTACTACAGGGCTCTCACTATATAAATGATCAATACATATTGGTAAACTTTGCAAATTTGGTGCACATTTATTTGTAGCTACATACCAACTATATATAAGATTTGTTAAAAAAAATATTTTTTGTGGCAACAATGATATGTTGGTTTTAAATCACTATGATATATTAGTCAATGATATTAGTTTAGTAACAGAAAAAGAGAAATAAATGAGAAATGTTGGTAGCATAAAAATGAACGTGGTTATTAGGACCATGCAAAGAGAATTATGCTCCCCTGCACTTAACCTAACACCTAACAAAGTTAGGCTCTTACTTACTCTGGTCAATAAAATGTTGGAAGTAGGGAGTCTCACTTTCTTGCATAAAGTTTCCAGTCAGTGTGAAATAGAGCCCCACTAACTTCACCCTGTTGTGGTGACCTGTGGCAACATGTGCTAAGAGTTTTCTTCAGCCTGGGTCTCTCGTGACCACCTTGAGCAGAGGTCCCCTGCTATCCCATAATGATGAAGCTACATGAGTAAGAAATAAAATGCTGTTTATCCCAAGTTGATCCCACTGAGAAGTTGAAATCATTTGTTATTGCTGCAGAACTTAGTCTTTCCTGACTGACATTGGTCAAACTGGAGAGATTCCATAACCCAAACTCAAAATATAGGACATCGGCTTGAGGATGTGTAACAAGATCTAGAGAAATAAGTTGGAACTTTGAAAAAGGATTTTCAGTGAAATGTTACATGGGATATCATTTATGGTGTAAACCTAATTATCATGTATCCCTAGATAAAAAGGCTGGAAAGTTGAACTGCCTGAGTAGGTTACATCCATCTGTGTTTAGTAAAGAATTAGAAAAAAAGGTGGTGAGAAGGAGAGAGAGGAGAACAAGGAAAGAAAAGAGAAGGAAAGAGGAAAGTGAAGAGAAGCAGAAGCAGAAAATTTGATCTCAGAAAAGAACTGGAGAATAAACAGGGCCCACAAATTCAGCAACAAGCAGGATAAACAGAAGTGACTGATTATCACCAATGATATGAAAAAAGGTTTCGATGGAAAGCACCAACTATGACTGGTCCTGATGAACATGTCAAGTTGAAGGCTGTAATGGCTATTTCCATTTTTAAATGTCTGAATAAATTAAAATATTCAGCAGTAGAATTTATTTAATAATATAGCATCCAGTAAGCCATTTCCTTTTTTTAAATAAATTTATTTATTTTAATTGGAGGCTAATTACTTTAAATATTGTATTGGTTTTGCCATACATCAACATGAATCCGCCATAGATATACATGTGTTCCCCATCGTGAACCCCCCTCCCACCTCCCTCCCCGTACCATCCCTCTGGGTCATCCCAGTGTACCAGCCCCAAGCGTCCTGTATCATGCATCAAACCTGGACTGGTGATTCATTTCATATATGATATTATATATGTTTCAATGCCATTCTCCCAAATCATCCCACCCTCTCCCTCTCCCACAGAGAAAACGATAAAACGATAACCCTGTATGTAAGACAGCAAAAGAGACACAGATGTATAGAAGCCATTTCTTTTGAAAAAAGTATCCTAGGAATGTGACTGAACATGTGGCTGTTTCTTTTAAAATCTGAAAGAAGAAAATACTTATGATTAACTCAAGAAAAAGACATATGCTGTGATGGGGTGCAGAGAAGCAAGGGAATAGAGTAAATCTAATACTTGAAAAATAATTGTAGATTTATCTGCTGATATGTGTTACTGACTGAATTCAAGTTAATGAGAAAAAAATTTAGTGAGTTATGCTTGCAGAATACTGATTCTTATGCATTTACTCTGAGAGTAAATTCATAATTTAGATATTATCATAGATATTTTGGTATATGAAATATATCTCAAGATCAAATAAGGACTGAAGGGGTTTACAGAGTAATGAGGAAAAATATTAAAGAGCAAAAATTAAATAAGAAATATTTGTAAAGGGGAATATTAGTATAAATATGTTCTAAATAATTTAATATACAATCATATGACATCTGATAACTAAAGGTACTACTTAGAATATTATTTTATCCAAAAGCACTTGCTAACCTTCAGGATGCATTTTCTTTACCTTAACTATGTTTGCAATTCTAACATAAATATGAATTTTCTATAGTGCCCTTTCCCTTGGTAGGAGAGCAAGATGAATGTAAGCAATGTAGAGTGAAGGAGTTCTGATGAGAAGAGCAGCTACTGATAAAATGTCAACCTGATTTTCTACTCTCTAATATATATACCAATCTAACACAAAATCTAATTCACGATTCGATTATCATACTTAGGCTCTAGAGTTTGATATTGAGAGCTTGAAATATCATCTTTCAATTTCTGCCTAAATTTAATTGTAATCCAATAGCTGTCCATTTTTTTTCCAAGTCAATAGAGAAATTTTTGCAAAGGTCTCTAGGGTTGCGAGTCTGGTCTAGGAGCACCGATCATGTTGTCTATATGAAAGAATAATTCAAAGGCTACTGCATTGTGAAAAGAGTCTTTGAAAAATATACTAATAATCCTGATTTTAAAATTTATATATATGTGTTTACACATGTTGTTATATGATGCATGTATGTATCTGCATATTTTAATAAATATGCACATATGCATATTCATTTTGTTCTGAAGCAAACCAGGTATTTTTATTCTTGTATTATAGTCTATTGAACAACAAAAGTCTGTTAGTTTATCATTGTCTAAGTGGTCACTTGAGGGTTAGATGATAATAAATACAACTATATAAATAGGCAGAAAAATGGCACAATTTCTGCAAATATCTCTAAATGGAAAGGGAATCATCTCAAAGGGAAATAAGATGTCTTTTACACATTTCCCTGCATTTCAAGCAATTAAGAACAATAAGAAACCACTAAGCTTTTTGAAACCTTTCAAGAGCACAAACTAGTTTGCAAGACAAGGTAATTTCTAAGTATTTTAAATTGAAGTAAACAATTTGGAAGGAGACAAAAAGACGAAAGTAATGTTATCAAACTCAGAGTCAGTAATAAGGAGTAAACAACCTGTTAGGAGCACAATTTCTTTTAAATTATACTTAAAATATTTGGGCACAAAATGATGTAAGAGTTTCCTATTACTTATTCTGTCTTTGAGTACTTATTTCTTGCTAACTATGACAACTAAGCCAGCAAAAATAAATTTTGCTTCATGTCTGTTAGAAGGGTCAATGAATTTATGATTTGAAAATATGATTAAGATCTTAAGTGTTTTATATATTTGAAATTAGGAGAACTGTGACATATCTAGAAAAGTTATAACAGGAATGGAAATAACAAGCCCTAGAATTTCAAACACAATAGTTATTGAATGAGTAAACAATAAGAGAATTTAATCCAGGAGTGAATACAGGCTCTGCAGATGCATTTAAAATCTAGTAAATAGTTTTGCATTTAAATGAATGATTTATCTTTTAAAATAAATAAGAATTAAGATAAACATTATATCTATCTAGTTTGAATTAACAAAATATTATGTGTATCTAATTGCTTCTAACAGTCAAGCAGACATCACTAATTGATACTGAGTTGTTGAGCTTGATAGCAGCCATAGAATCTATTTCCATACTATATATATATATTTTTTTAAGAAAATACGAATTGAATTTGGAAATAAAAAAATATTTTGGATATATATAAGTGTTACTTCCTTATAGTCATTACAATTAGCCACAAAGTTCAAAATTTTGGTACCAGATGGTTTTTTTGTTGTTTTTCTCCTCCATCTCTCAATTTCCTTCCCACACTTTAGTATATACATATATATATTTTGAGTGTGTATCTATGGGGAGCGAGGTGGGAGAGAGGAACCAAATAAATACTACTGTCATTCAAGTATTCTCCATGTTATAGAAAATCTTTCAAATTTCAAAAGCAATTTTAACATTTACTATAAGGTATCTTACTAAAGTACAAATTTAGCACACATTTTGAACATTTGAACAGCTATGTAAAGATAGACCTACTGTATACTTCTGTAATTAGTCAATGCATATTTGTTTTTATTCAGAGATACACTCAAAATATTTAAATGAATAGCAGGTCCGTAGAGAATTATTTTCTACCAAGGTAAACTGTTCTTAGGATTTACACTGTAAAGGACTTCCTCTTTCTAACCGGTGGTGTGTGAGCGTGCTCAGTCTCACAGTTGTGTCCAGCTCTTTGCAACCCCTTGGACTATAGCCTGCCAGGCTTCTCTGTCCATGGAATTTTCCAGGCAAGAATACAAATTGGTGGAGGGGTACTGATAAGAGTTAGAGGAAAGATCTTATTCTAGACCTGCCCATGTTAATTTGCTTGATTTAAGGCTTTGGGTATATGTGAACTTTACTTCTATAAAATGAGCAGTCATAGATTTTTAAAGATTTCTAAGCCTACATTTCAATTGTGGATTTATGTTGTATCTGAAATATAATTGTATTATAACATTGACTATAGAAACCATTAAGTGAAGCAACAATTTTGAAAAGTTCACATTCTATCAACAATATTTATAATATATAACTTCTAAAATCTCATTTTATATCTAAACACTTTATTCTATTAAGTTATAAAACATTAATAAATCTATCAAAGGGTTTAAAATCACAAATTCATCAAAATAAGTTTCACTAAATGTCAGCAGGGAATCAGTTGTTAAATATGGTTAAAGCACTTTTCCATCCCTGACATGATACAGCCCAGATTATGCATTGTGAGGGAAAGTGTATATGAGACATGTTCAGCACAGTGGAACAAGAAAGTCTGCCTAAGGACAGTGGAGTGGAAAATAAAGGGCAGAGGAGTGTGGTCAACCAGACTAAATAGCAACATCTTTGGTGGATTGGTAAATACAGGCACTGTTAAAAAAAAAATTAAAAAGAATTAAAAAATAGATTTTAATTCCTTATTAAAATAAATCAGTACACAACTGCTTCATGATGTTAGAATTCTAATATCAAAGAGCTTTTGCAAAGTTTCATTTATAAACAACAGCTGTATCTTCAAAATATATACTAAAATGTTTGAAAAATATCTTTTGGCATACCCTTAAGTGCAAGCATCTTGACCAAATGAACCGGGGAAAATATTTACCAATTTCTATCAGTCTTACAGTCTTTACTTTCCTCTTGCAAATCACTTTACTTTGATTAATGTGATTGATGCCGATGTGTGAAATTTTAATTAAATTATGGATGTTTCATGATTAAAGAACTAAAACTCTTCTGAATTTCCATCATGAGGATTTACCAGCATTTTAGGAGTCATACAATATTGGCTATACATTCACATCTTTTGTCCATTTTGAGTTAGTTTTTGAATTTTAGTGCTAATAAGTTTTTTTTTTTTTGGCATGAGGATGTCCAGTTTTCACAATAATATTTTTTGAAAAGATTGTCCTTTATCCATTTTGGCAACTTTGTCTAAAATCATTTAATAATATATGTAATCATTTATTTCTGGGCTCTGCACTTTATTCTACTGGTCTAGGTTGGTGCAAAAGTAATTACAGTTTCGGACCCTGATTTTTAAATCATTATGACAAGGCTTAAACACATCTTTATTAACCAAAATAGTTATAATTACAATCAACACACTTTGCCAATTTATTCCTATAGCATAAACATCTGTGCTTTGGGGTTCAACAAACTCTTGGAAAGCATTTTCTGCATCCTGCTGGTTGTGGAAACATTTCCTTGCAAAGAATTGGTTGAGATGTTTGAAGAAGTGCCAGTCGGCTGGTGAGAGGTCAGCTGATTACGGAGATGAGACCCAACTTTGTAGCCCAATTCATTCAACGTCTGAAGCACTGGTTGTGCAGTGTGCGGCTGGGTGTTGTCACAGAGAACTGGGCCCTTTCTGTTGACCAAAGCTGGCTGCAGGTGCTGCAGTTTCCAGTGAATCTGATCAATGTGCTGAACCTACTTCTCAAATGCAATGGTTTCACAGGATTCAGAGAGCTGTGGTGGATCAGACTCCCAGCATACCCTCAAACAGGGAACATGACCTTTTCACGGTGCAAGTTTGGCTGTGGGAAGTGCATTGGAGCTTATTAATCTCCTTTTCATCACATGTCATAATCCAATCAAGAAGTGGTTCCTTATGGTTCCATAGAATAAGAGAAGATGATACTTCAAAATGATGTTTTGGGCCAAATGTGTTGATGTTGTGAGTTGCCTCTTCTGCTTTACAACCCATTTTGCACTCAAATAAGAAAATTACTGAAACTTGCTTGTCTAACAGCATTTCCATGTTCTAAGATAAACATAAACAGCAAGTAATGTCATTAGCAATAAAATAAAATAAAATAAAATTACTGAAACTTGCTTGTCTAACAGCATTTCCATGTTCTAAGATAAATAAACAGCAAGTAATGTCATTAGCAATAAAACATAAAGTGAGAAATGTACATTAAAATGTGTAACATGACCGCATTTATTTAGAATGTATTCCAATATCAAATGGAAAATTTCCACAACGTAAAAACTGCACTTACTTTTGCACCGACCTAATATCTGTCTTTTGCCAGGTCCACAGTGTTTTGATTCTGTCACACTCAATTGTGAAAGACGGAAAATTGTCACTCTAAGCTTAAGAGCAAGGCAAGAGTGACTGCTTTTATCATTTCTACTGAACATGGTGCTGGATCTTCTAGCCAGAACTATTAGGCAGAAAAGAAGAAGAAGAAAATTCATTCAGATTGAAAAGTAGTAGTAGAATTATCTCTGTTCATAGATAGCATGATCTCATGAGGAGAAAATCCTAAGAAGTCCACTAAACATGTGAAAAACCATACATCTACAAAAGTAGTGGAATACAAGGTTAGCACTCAAAGTTATGCTGCATTTTTATATACTATTAACAACCTTAAAAATAAATTAATGAAATAATTCCTTTTATAGCAATATCAAAGGGTATGCAATACTTAAAAATTGAGCAAGGGAGGCAAAGAGTTGTACCATGAAAACTACTAAATCCCATGTTCATGAATTGGAAAAATTAATATTGTTAAGATCTCAATACTAGTCAAATCTTAAAAATAAAAGAAATTTCTTTCAAAATCCCATGATGCTTATTGAGGCATAGAAAAACCCATCTAAAGTTCATGTGGAATTCCAAGAGAAATTGTATACACAAAACGATCTTGAGAAAGAACAACAAAGCTGAAGATTTCATGCTTCCTCGTCCCAATACTTAAATTTATAGTATAACTGCTTTTCATATTTTGTACCAGGTGCCTGCGGTGTTGAAGAAGACTCTTGCGAGTCCCTTGTACTGCAAGGAGATCCAACCAGTCCATTCTGAAGGAGATCAGCCCTGGGATTTCTTTGGAAGGAATGATGCTAAAGCTGAAACTCCAGTACTTTGACCACCTCATGTGAAGAGTTGACTCATTGGAAAAGACTCTGATGCTGGGAGGGATTGGGGGCAGGAGGAGAAGGGGACGACAGGATGAGATGGATGTGAGTCTAAGTGAACTCCGGGAGTTGGTGATGGACAGAGAGGCCTGGCGTGCTGAGATTCATGGGGTCATGAAGAGTCGGACATGACTGAGCGACTGAACTGAACTGAACTGTATGCGAGCTGTTTTATTAAGTATTACATGCATCTACTTTTAGCGTTGATTTTTTTTTTCTCATTTACCTTGAGATTTTTGATCGTTTGCTTGATGTTTTGATTAAAGCAGTAACTTAATTTCCCTTTTAATGTATAATGATACTAAAAAGTTTACTTCTTTTGAGGGATGGATGTATCTACTAGCAACTTTCTCTGTGTGCTTAAGCAGAACAATCATGATGTTATGCTAACTCTACTCTCAGCTACCATTAGCAGTGCCAATGTTCAACTCTGTTGCAACTGCCTCTAATTTGGAAGCCTCAGACCCGCCTAACAAAGCACAGTTTCCTTTCAGGACTAATTTTCCAGCTTCAGATTGGTGGTCAGTACATGATCCGTGAGTGTGATATGGAAGATAAGCAACCTGAGACAGTCTTGCTTGACAGTACTCTAAGACGCCTTTTCAATTTTGGTCCCTTTTGCCACTCTCCCTTATGGCAACTGAGGATATCCAGGGTTTCTGCAATACTTCCTCCTACTGCACATCTTTCTTGCAATGGGAAATTTAATTCCTCCTTTCAATATTTTCATTACTAGGCTACTATATCTCACTTATCCATCAATGCTTTTCTGAATATATTATTAAATATAGTAAATGTTATTTTACTAGATTTGGGTAAAATAATCATGTATGCAAACCCCAGCTACAGTCAGTTATTGATTAGCTTCTTCATCTATGTAGAAGCTATTTTGAAAATATGAAATTTTCAGTTAGAAAATGTTACTTTTAAGTAGTTCTATAAACAAAAATTCATTAAATTATGTGGCAAACCAGATTCAGATTCTTCCTTGCCTCAATGATGGTCTTAAATAATGTTATTGACTTTTTCTTCCTCCCTAGAGCAGATAAAATTATATGTTCTTTTAGACAATTTCTCATATTAGTCATCCACACATATGAATTATCCCTATTTGTTTTAATGATGTTCATTATCTGGTGGTTATTCCATAGCAGAGAAAGTTGATTTAGGGTAGAAAGCTTAAAAAATAAATGGACAATTTCTATGATTTATATACAAATACATCTAAAATGTGCACTGCAATTCCTTTTTTAATTTTAGGAATATGAAAACTGCTAAGGAGCACATTTAGTAAATGAGATCACCAGGGAATGACTGCAAAGAAAGAAGCATAGGAGATACTATGAAACACTGCTAAATTCAAAGAATGAAGAGATATATATAGAAATGAAGACATGAAAGTGAAAATATATTCAGGAATGTTCTTGTTACCACATTTTCTTCATTAAAAAGGTAAAATATTTTGGACTAAAAATACCTGGTCAGTTTTAAATGCGTATTGTGAATTATTTTCCAAAGCATTGCAGATGCTATGAAAAAAATAAGTAATAAAAATAACTATAAAATTATACATATATACAAATATAAATAATGCCTTCTATTACATACTGAGTCTGGTTCAAAGTACTGATTATAGAATGAGGCCCATCTGGGTTATTGTTCCATGTTTTGCTTCCCATTAGCCATGGCAACTTGGGCAAAGGAATTATGTTTAGACTTAAATTCCTGACTCCTAAAATGGGAACAAAATTATACCTATCCTAAGGGCTGTATCTAATTAAATTTGATAATGCAAGCAAAGCATTTAGCATCATCTTTGGAGTATTATAAATCTTCAATGAATGTTATCTCTGGATTTCATTTTTAGTAATAATAACTACTTGTAGAGCCTCATTTTACTATAGATTGACACCGTTATACCATTGTACAGATGAGTAAGATGAGACTTTAGGTTAAGTATTATACCCAATACAGCATGCAGTATATGTCACAGCAAATCTAATGACCTTGTGGTATTTGATTCCAAAGTTCACTTAATGAGCTATAGAGATGATAATCTATTGCCCAATTAGGATTCATCTGGGTTCAGTGGCATAAGCAGGTATGCAAAAGGACAAAACCTTTGCTCTTAAATAATTTATGTTGTATAAAGAGTATAAATACAGAAACAGAGCACTATAGCAGTATGAGCAGTTTGCTGTTTCCTGTGAATTAAATTATTTGTTTTGAATCTTCCTGCTGAACATACTACAAAATGATAAAGTGTGTTTATCTTTTCTTAAATCATAGAAGCATCAAAAGTCAAGTCTAAATATTTAGTGAAACAAAAATCCAGATACAGATAAGCATGAGAGCCATTCTTGTCATGAGGGCATTTCTCTTCTCTACAAAATAAAAACTTCTGTACTAGGAGTTCTAGGACAAAAAAAAGTATCAAACCTCAGCTTACAGCCAAAGGGATGAATTAAAGACGAGACCCTCTCCCTCAAACACACAAAATGAAATGGCAGCAACTTCAGGGTAAAACAGCTTATGCAAAATCATACCCCAGTTCGAATTCTGTTATTGTTCAGTCACTCAGTCATGTCCGACTCTTTGTGACCCTCATGGTCTGTAACTTGCCAGGCTCCTCTGTCCATGGGGTTTCCCAGGTAAGAATACTGGAGTGGGTTGCCATTTCCTTCTCCAGGGGACCTTCCTGACCCAGGGATCAATCCCAGGTCTCCTGCGTTGGCAGGAACATTCTTTACCACTGAACCCCCAGGGAAGCCCAGATTCCCTAGATGATACCCCAAAATTCAGATCTTGAAAATGGCTTAATGTGATCTTTAACTGAAAAAGATCCAGATGCAGATAGAAGCCTACCAGAAGCCTCATAGAAGCCAAGAGAAATCATCTTTGAATGGAAAGAACTTTACTGTTTTCCTCAAAGTATCCACATAAATATATTACATTTCAAATATTATGTTCAGTAAATGGTCAAAACCAAAAAGCTCACGGAGGAAACTTAGACTCTAAAACTTACTGAGCCAGCCAAACCACCAGACACCCTCAATTTCGATTAATTCTAGAAAATGAATATGTATATTGAAGTAAGATTTAAATGAATGGGTTTAAAAGCCGAAAAGGCAGAGTGATGTGGAGGCTATCACAGCAAATTCTTGAAAATAAATTGGAGGAAGAGAGTGAAAGATGGAAAATATATAAGATACCTGAAATCTGGCATAGGGAAAATGAATTCTGATGAAGAAATAGTAACATTCTTGTTGCTTTGTTTATACTGGTCTAGGTGGAGGAATGTCAGGATGTTAATACTAATACATTATATTAGGGATTAGATGAAGGGACAGGTTTTTAAAACATGAAATAGAATCCACTATAAATATATTTAAGTGGTGATGGAGAAGAATGAATTGATCATTACTCCATGTACTCCAGCTTAGAAAACTGGCCAAGCTCCAAAGGATGGAAGTATTTATTTTCCTTTGTATTAAATATAAGATAGTTGAGTATCTGAATAGAGATTTTGAAAAATAAGGAAATAAGGCTCTGGGAATGAAATGGAGGTTTATCCACTTTCAGTACAAACTATTGTTGAAGTGATGAGAGCAAATCAAACAATTAAGAGGAGAAAACGAAAGCAGACAAATGATCTTAAAGGGGAATCAGGGAGGTAAAGAAACGGGCTGTCAAAAAATTCAAAGGGGAAAAGAATCTCAGAAGGAATGAATGATGAAATGGAAAACACAATTTCTGGGAAGGAAATAAGAACAACCTTTAAACTGGTCTTTACATTTTAGAAGAGAGTTCTAAAGATATCTAGAAATACTGTGTAGACAAATGAAAGTCAGATACAGGTAAAATGAACAGAGACTGAACACACAAAAACAATAAAAGATCCAAAGGGAAAATAAAAAAAAAAATAGGGTTACCCCCATCATTCTAGGGACCTTTACTTTTCATTTTGTGTCAGAGACATGATAAAAACATGACTCCCCAATCCCCCGTAAAAATGAGCCCACAACTTCTTTGTTAAATTTATAATATATCTTAAAATGCTTTCAGTTACTTTCTTTGATTCAAAGATGTCCATTTTTCTACATTTGCTTTCCTCTGAAATGTAGATTGACCTTACCATTGAAGTGATAAATCATCATACCCTACTTTGATCAGTAGATTTGCTTTTCTAATTTGGTAGCACCTAAGATGATGGAGAAGGCGATGGCACCCCACTCCAGTACTCTTGCCTGGAAAATCCCATGGATGGAGGAGGCTGGTGGGCTGCAGTCCATGGGGTCGCTAAGAGTCGGACACGACTGAGCGACTTCACTTTCACTTTTCACTTTCATGCATTGGAGAAGGAAATGGCAACCCACTCCAGTGTTCTTGCCTGGAGAATCCCAGGGACAGGAGAGCCTGGTGGTCTGCCATCTATAGGGTCACACAGAGTTGGACACGACTAAAGCGACTTAGCAGCTGCAAGATGATGATGCACTTTTAGAACAGATATAATTTTACATTTAATGAAATAAATACAAAGTTATCTGACTACTGATCTTTATAGTTAATTATTCTGTATATTGTCAACCTGTTTATTTAACTTATATGCAGAGTACATCATGAGAAACTCTGGACTGGAAGAAACACAAGCTGGAATCAAGATTGCCGGGAGAAATATCAATAACCTCAGATATGCAGATGACACCACCCTTATGGCAGAAAGTGAAGAGGAACTCAAAAGCCTCTTGATGAAAGTGAAAGTGGAGAGTGAAAAAGTTGGCTTAAAGCTCAACATTCAGAAAACGAAGATCATGGCATCCAGTCCCACCACTTCATGGGAAATAGATGGGGAAACAGTGGAAACAGTGTCAGACTTTATTTTTCTGGGCTCCAAAATCACTACAGATGGTGACTGCAGCCATGAAATTAAAAGACGCTTACTCCTTGGAAGTAAAGTTTTGACCAACCTAGATAGCATATTCAAAAGCAGAGACATTACTTTGCCAACAAAGGTTCGTCTAGTCAAGGCTATGGTTTTTCCTGTGGTCATGTATGGATGTGAGAGTTGGACTGTGAAGAAGGCTGAGCGCCAAAGAATTGATGCTTTCGAACTGTGGTGTTGGAGAAGACCCTTGAGAGTCCCTTGGACTGCAAGGAGATCCAACCAGTCCATTCTGAAGAAGATCAGCCCTGGGATTTCTTTGGAAGGAATGATGCTAAAGCTGAAACTCCAGTACTTTGGCCACCTCATGTGAAGAGTTGACTCATTGGAAAAGACTCTGATGCTGGGAGGGATTGGGGGCAGGAGGAGAAGGAGACCACAGAGGATGAGATGGCTGGATGGCATCACTGACTCGATGGATGTGAGTCCGAGTGAACTCCGGGAGTTGGTGATGGATAGGGAGGCCTGGCATGCTGGGATTCACGGCGTCGCGAAGAGGCGGACACGACTGAGTGACTGATCTGATCTGATTCTTGATTCTTATCAAATATGCCAAGTTAGTAATAATATATATGTATTACTTACATTTATCAATTTAAATCCTAAATTCCTATGAGAAAATATTTCTATTAGTTTCCAATTAGAGAATTACTGCAGAGCCTATAACTAATAAATGTTATAAAATATTTTATCTTAAAAATGCATTACATTTTAAAATTTAAAGACTTTGATTTGATATAAATATAAAAAATTGTACAAAAATCATAAACCAATGATATCATACCATGAAAAGTTCACATACAAATTCCATTATCTGTGTGCTTCACTTATCCTCCATAGTCCTAAAAATATAGAAAAACTGTTATAAAATATGTATCAGTTCTTTCTTCCTTCATTTAATTAGCATATGGGTTAAGCATCAATAGTCATTAGGTAATTCTCTTTCTAATTTGTTTCTTACAATTCAGAGGTCAACAGATATTATATTCCCATCAAGCACCAGAAAATGATTTAATTGTTCAGTATATGTAGTATCACTGACACCATAAACTGTTCTGCAAAACCTGAATGTAAATATCTTTCAGCGACACTGAACAAAGGGGTATGAACCCCAGGTCATCTAAAGGACGTATTTCACCAAGTGCTTGAGGTTTATTATTTAGAAGAGAAGGTTAAATAAATACTAATGATATCTGTTGCTTACTCAAATGCCTTTTATTGTATTTTTACAGGTGCTAACACTGTAAGCAGGTGTTAACACTTCAAGTAAGAGATATTAAATAAATTCCAGAGAGCATAGCTCAGATGGCTGGTATACGAGGTCTGAAAGAATCTAATATATACTAAATTAAACATGAACACTTTAAATTAGAATAGGATTGGTAATATTTGTTATTTTGAGGCGTAATATAACCAAGGCACACAGTTTTCTAATATGCTAAATTCTTTTTTTTTTCTTTTTCTTTTTTTTTAATAATATTTCTCTATAGTTAACAATCAGAGAAGGCAATGGCACCCCACTCCAGTACTCTTGCCTGGAAAATCCCATGGACGGAGGAGCCTGGTGGGCTGCAGTCCATGGGGTCGCTAAGAGTCGGACACGACTGAGCGACTTCGCTTTCACTTTTCACTTTCATGCATTGGAGAAGGAAATGGCAACCCACTCCAGTGTTCTTGCCTGCAGAATCCCAGGGATGGGGAAGCCTGGTGGGCTGCCGTCTATGGGGTCGCACAGAGTCAGACACGACTGAAGCGACTTAGCAATAGTAGCAGCAGCATAGTTAACAATGTCTAGATTCTAGGAATCTGATGGTAAACAAACCAGGGAAGGTACCTACCTTGGGGGACTTCCATTGTCATGGGGAATGCAACTTTATTTTTTAAATATGTATTTATTTATTTGGCTGAGCCAGGTCTTAGTTGCGGCATGCAAGATCTAGTTCCTTGACCAGAAATAGAACCTAGGCCCCCTGCACTGGGAGCACGGAGTCTTAGCTGCTGGACCACCAGGGAAGTCCCTGAAATGGGCTTTTTAATAAAATTTATTTAAATGTCTATTTGTTTATTTTTATCTTTCCCCGCTTGACAAGAACAGGAGTTTGACCTTTACAACAGCGGCCGCTGTAAGCAACTAATATGCTAAATTCAAGAACAGGATTTTAACATAAAAGTAAATGTAAGAAAACCAAAATAATTCAGCCACTAACTTATTCATCTCAAGGAATATAAGAAAGAAAAATAAGTCACTTAAAATCTACTTTTAAGTCACAAGTGAAACATGTTGATGTAAGTTACTGATTCATTGTGTAACAGGTGAACTGGCACTGGAGAAAAAATATGAACTAGGAACTGCACCACTTCATTGGTTATCAAGCGTGCCTAAACTGAAGACTCCTTTATTGTGGCAGTGTTTAAAAAGGAAAAGTGTCATTACCCATCACAAAGCCCCTAACATGAAAATCAATCATTCACTTAATAGACTATTCTTGAAAGGATTTCTAATCTGTTTAATGACTATAAAAACAAAGTGAAAAATAGTAAGTCTTATCAAGATATTATTTTATTGCATCTTTCTAATAACTCAATAACTACTCATTATATAAAGGGACTGCACAAACTCCAAACTCAAGAAGAGAGAAAAAATACAATGAGGTAGTGTAATTATGCATTTATTCCTCTGGCTTGATATGCTTCTATGCTATGTTATATAGTCTGCGCACTTAGGAACATCAGTAGTTATATTGTTGTGTAAAATGAACAGCTACTGAGCTCTAATGCGCTTCATTCTGTGTTTTAAAATTCCTCAAAATGACTTTGTGATCATTAGCTCCATAAGCAATAATGCACGCTACTGCTCATAAAGGAGTGTAATCAAGAAAAACATGAGTAGCTAACCTCAACGTTGCCTTAATTCTAGAAAGATGAAATGTGTACACATTTTTTTTTGTCATCAAAGCAAGGATTAAGATACATATCATCCGTTTTTCATATTTAAAAACAGTTTTAAAAAGGGATACTGGATGCTTAACAAGCAGAATTTTCCCTGGGTACATTAAAGGAAACGTTCCATAAACCTTTGCATGAACTTTATTTGGATCGCAGTTTAAGTTACCTCTCCTGGATTGAGGCGATCATTCTCTCTAGTGACAGGATATTAGCTCACTTAGCTTTCCTAAGTATCAGTTTACATATGTTTTATTCATAAGAAATTGTGTTTGGGGGAAACTTGCACTTATTGGTAGATCAGGCATCACTTTGGTATCACTTGAGGGTACCTCAAGGACCCTCTCCCTCCTCTACTAGCAATATCTTAACTTTAGTGTGGCATTGAAAATTTTATTCAGTTATCTGATTTTTTACATCGCACCTATGGCAATGGAAATACATATGTGCATAATTTATTTACATTCTTTAAAGCTTGCCAAACAGCGGGTATTTCAAAAGAAAGGAAATAAAGTCCCTTCAACATTAAATCCAGATGATATGCTAACAGGTTCCACAGATTGCCACACAGAATCTTGGACTGCTGAATGAAATATAAGCAATTTGTGACAGTTATGAACTCTATAGTCCTGAATTAAGTGCTGCTCTGTTATTGCTGAATAGCATGACCAAATTAAAATTGCAAATTATTTTAACATTTATTTTTAAAATTGGAACAAATATGATTTTCTATGACTGAAATGGTCAAGGATGACACTTCTAAATTTCTGTGACAATAGTGTTTAAAATTATGATATTAATGATATAAAAACAAAACTCATCTTCAAATTTAAATATTTTGTCCATCAAAACTTTAGAGCTTTTATTTATAAGAAATTAACTTTCCTGAATTTTGGCCAATATATTGTATGTGCATTTGTGACATTGTTAAAACCAAAGCAGTAATCAATATTACAACCTATGCTTAAATTATTTTCTGGGGCTCCAAAATCACTGCAGATGAGGACTGCAGCCATGAAATTAAAAAATGCTTGCTCCTTGGAAGAAAAACTATGACCAATCTAGACAGCATGTTAAAAAGCAGAGATTACTTTGCCAGCAAAGGTCCATCTAGTCAAAGCTATGGTTTTTCCAGTGGTCACGTATGGATGTGAGAGGTGGAATACAAAGAAAGCTGAGCTCTGAAGAATTGATGCTTTTGAACTGTGGTGTTGGAGAAGAGTCTTGTGAGTCCCTTGGACTGTAAGGAGATCTACCCAGTCAATCCTAAAGGAAATCAGTCTTGAATATTCATTGGAAGGACTGATGTTGAAGCTGAAACTCCAATCCTTTGGCCACCTGATGTGAAGAACAGACTCATTGGAAAAGACCCTGATGCTGGGGAAGACTGAAAGCAGGAGGAGAAGGGGACAACAGAGGATGAGATGGTTGGATGGCATCACCAACTCAATGGACATGGGTTTGGGTAAACTCCGGGAGTTGGTGATGGACAGGGAGGCCTGGCGTGCTGCTGTCGCAAAGAGTCGGACACGACTGAGCGATTGAATTGAACGGAAGCTAAAATGACTGGATTAAAATATATTACCTGTTTCATTATCATAACTGTTCATCCAAGTGAATACAGATTTATAGCGTTTATTCTCCTTCTTTCCCACCAAATTATAAATTCCTCTGTCAATGACTAAACAGGAAAAGCATTTTAAAATGTGTTTCAGCTTGAAGAGGCAGGAGAGAATGTTATCAATACCTAACAAGTGCCAACGAATTTCTGCAAGATCAATTTGATATTTGATACATTTTAATTAACACAGAGAGAACTAAATCATACATTCCATTGCTTAATAAAATTTCCTGGAATTAAATAGAAGAGATATTAGTAGGATATTTTCATATGTTCTATTTTGAAGAAGTGATAGTTGGAAATCAAGCAAAGTCATGAGGAAGAGAGAGATTATTTTCTTTAATGTTTTTTCACACATTTCAAAATCAACTTAAGTAAGATGCCTGTGGACACATAAGCCGACAAAATAACACAATCAGAAAACATGGCAAAAATATCCCTCCTCTAGATTTTTCCTGAAAAAATAGCTTTCTTTTTCTATCATATAGAACCACATAAGGAAGACAGTGGAATGTACTGCAAATGGAATATAAAAGGGAAAAGGAACTATAAAAATTTAGGAGTCAAGAATGTCCCCTTCTTCTAGGCTTCCCTGGTTAATTCTGAATATGCACAGATAAAATTAAATGATATTGGGCAGAGAATGACTGGTACTTCTTTAAGCTCTTTGTAATAGTACTCTCGGTATAGCTATAAAAGCAAAGTTAATCTTAGTCTCAAAAGTTAAGTAAGTTGGTAAATCCGATTCATATATAAGATGCCAATGGAGTGTTCACATATTTCTATGTACATTCTTTAGGAACTCAGTGTAGGAAAGAGAAAGTTAACGTAATGCTATAGTTCTGTACTGTAATGTCACCTTGACTATAATTAAAGTGAGTTTGTATGTGTTTATTGGTTTGTTATTGAACATTGTTTTGTTTTTCACTGATGTGTTATTGTGTTCATATCACACTGACTCATTTTATAATTAGGTTTTAAGTATTTTATAATTAACATTTCTTTAATAGGATGAATAAGGATAAAATCAAATGGTCAAACCTAGGAAAACTGATTCCCAGATTTCTTTATGGAAACTTCAAGAATTACTTAGTTTTATTATACAGAAGAAATATGACTATTCAGGTCTTCTTTTTCTTTTTCAGTCTGTTTTAAGGTGGTGTTTGTTTTAATCAAACCAAATATTTGGTTGTGATTGGGATTAATGTGAATCTAAGAAAATGGTGCATCCATCTATGTATTTATTTTTAAAAATTCCAATACTGTTTTATCTTTTGGGATAGTTTTATATTTTAGTTAAAATGGCAAAAATCTGACTTAGAAATACTATAATATGAAACTGTTCAATTTTCAACAGTAGCAAAAAACAAAATCAAAGAATAATGGCAATATATCCTCTTAAAAGAAAGGGGACACATCTTATAAAAACCGTCCCTGAAGGTGATTTAGACATTGGACTTACCAGGCAAAAACTTCACATCAACTGTCTTCAAAATTCTCAAAGAGCTAAAGGAAACGGTCAATAAATAACTAAAGGAAACCAGGAAAATATTTTTTTGTATAAAATGAGGACATCCATCAAGAGATAAAAATTAGAGAAAGGAACCATATGGAAACTCTGGGGTTAAAAAGTACAAAAGTTGAAATGAAAATTTCACTAAAGAGTTGACACATTTAAACAGACTTAGGAAATAATCAGTAACTTGAATATAGGATAATTGAGATTGTTTAGTTTGTAGTACAGAAAGGAAAAAACAAAAACAAAAAACTGAACAGAGAACAGAGCCTAAGGGATCCCTGGGAAACGACAAAGAGAACCAATGAACATGGTGTGAATCCCAGAGGGATGAGACTGAGAGGAAGAAACAGAGAGAGTCCTTGTAGAAAAGGCCAAAGGATCTAAAATCTGATGTTACGCGTGAACTGATGCAAACAGACTTTAAAAAACTTTATGTAGGATAAAAAATCAGGGAGATCCACAACAAAGAATGAAGTTATCAAACTGCTGAAAGCACTAAGAATGAAAAAAAAAATGCCAATGAAGATTTGCAGATCCTTCAAAATTAATGCCAAAATAAGGCAGTTAAAGGAAAATTTTTGGTTTAAAATTAAGAAACACTGTACAAAATCTGTGGAGAAGGCAATGGCACCCAACTCCAGTACTCTTGCTGGAAAATCCCATGGATGGAGGAGCCTGGTGGGCTGCAGTCCATGGGGTCGCTAGGAGTTGGACACGACTGAGCGACTTCACTTTCACTTTTCACTTTCATGCATTGGAGAAGGAAATAGCAACCCACTCCAGTGTTCTTGCCTGGAGAATCTCAGGGATGGGGGAGCCTGGTGGGCTGCCGTCTACGGGGTTGCACAGAGTTGGACACGAATGAAGCAACTTAACAGCAGCAGCAGCAAACAAAATCTGATGCTGGTAATCTATTTTCTTTCTGCCACTCCATCATTCAATGTATTTCTAAAAATCAAAATTTGGCTTTCTAATTTCTTTATTGTTCATTTGTTTTCCATTTTATTAATATCTTATCATTATTTTCATTATTTCCTTCATGTGCTTATTTAATTAGATCATTGATAATGAGTCTTTTTCCTTTCAAATATACACATTTCAGAGAGTAAATTACACTATAAACATATCTTAAGTTGAATTCTATAGTTTATGACATCTTAAAAAAAGTTTATGACAGATTAATATACATTCAGTTAAAATATTTTCTAATTTACATTGTTATCTTTTTATTTACAGTATTCAGTTTCCAAAATTTTAGAAATTTGAACATTTCTAGTTATATTCCCCTGTCATCTCAAGCTATATTCATAAATTTTTTTTCCTTTTTTTTTTGGAAATTTAAGACACTACAATGAGATGTCCTCTGTTTTTAAAAAGTTACTTTTCAATATTAAAATCATGTTTTAACCTACCAATAAGGATATACTTGTTAAGCATATTGCATGCATCTTAAGAGTGCCCATAAATTCTATACTAAGCTCACTCTATATTTAGCATCGTACACTAATAGGTATGGTAATTTTATTACAATTAAAGAACCATATTGACATATCAGCTAATTTCCATATTTTTTTAGGTTTCCTTACTTTTAACTAATCTTTTTCCTTTCCCCATGATCCCATCCGGGAACTAAATCACATTTACCATCTTATTTCCTGTTTTCCCTCCTGACTGACAGTCTCTCAGGCTTCCATTGTTTTACATGACCCTGACAATCTGGGGGTCTACTGCGTAATGATCTGGTAGGATTTCCTCTATTTGAATTTGTATGATGTTTCCCTCATGATTAGAATGAAGTTATTAGTATTTTTTAGTAAGTAAACCATTGAGGTAATTTGTCATGCTAATAACATCATATCAAGGCCAAATAATGTCCATATTCCATATTTTTAAAAGAATATATTTTATCTCAATTCATTTTACATATTTTCATTTTCAATGTTTTATATTCTTATATATAATGGTATGCTTTTTAAATAGCATATTTTAAAGATCTTTTAAGATAATCTTACTCATTTACATTACTTTACATTTGCTTTGTTCACTTAACTTTTTTTTTAATTTAATTTTATTTTTTAACTTTACAATATTGTATTGGTTTTGCCATATATCATGAATCTGCCACAGGTATACACGTGTTCCCCATCCTGAACCCTCCTCCCTTCACTTAACTTTTTATAAGAGTTTGTTATATCTACCATGAAACTATTTTTCTCACATAGATTTCCTTTTCTTTCTGCTATTTTATTCCAGATTCTTTGGGGATTGGTCATATGTAAAAATATATATTAGACTAGCAGAAAGGTCTTACACCATTATTCTCAGGTTCCACATCAACAATCTAGATTAAAAAGACCAGATAAAAATAGAACAAAAGAAAGGAAAATAAAGTAGCAAAAATAAATGGAATTTAAAAGAGAACACAGATTTAGAAAACTCAGCAAAGCAAAATATTGGTTCTCAGAAAGAACAGTGAAACTGATAAAGTGCTGCCAAGACTGACAAAAGCAGAAATTACCAATATCAGGTGTAAATTATAAGCAGCAAAAATATAACACGAAACATCATCAACAACTTTACACATCTAAATTTGATAACATAGATGAAATGCAGCACTTCCTTTAACTAAGGAATTTGAATTTATAATTAAAAAGCCCCCCCAAACAAATTCCCAGGCCCATATAATTCCACTGAAGAATTCTACCAAATGTTCAATGAGTTAGAACCAATTCCATATATTATCTTGCAGAAAATGAAAGGAGAAAACACTTTCAACTTATTTTAGGGCAATATTATGTTCTCAGTTTCAAACCAAATAAAGACAATACAAAAAGGTATAATACAGACTGATACCTGTAATCAAATAAGCACAAAAGCCCTAGGCAAGATATTATCCAATAAAATTCAGTAACATATAAAAGGAATTACTCATCATGATCAAGTGGATTTATTCTAGAAGTCTAAGACTGGTAAAATATCTGAAAATCAGTATAATCTGACATATTAACAAAGATACCCACTGTCAGCTCACTTATTCTACATAGTGCTGGAAATTCTAGAGAGTTTAATAAAGCATAATAGGGAGATAAATGGCACATAATTTTGAAAAGAAAAAAAATAAACCTGGCCCTATTTTCAGATGATGTGATTGTCTACACAGAAAATCAAAAAGTGTAATATAATGTGCATAACTAATTGGTAAGTTCATTCAGATAGCAGAATACCCAATATACAAAAAATGTATTTTGAAACACTAGTAATAACCAAATGTACACCAAAATTAAATACATTATCATTGCATGTGCTAATGAAATTCTTTGATGTGAATATAACAAACATGTATAGGAATTTGATGCTGTGAATGACATTGGTAAGTCCAGTGATGAAATAAAAAGCACACTGTTTTCATGAATGGGAAGACTGAATCCTAATATTGCCAATTTTCTCCAAAGTAATAAAATTTTAAAAATTGCTCTCAAAATCACAAGTTTAATTTATAGATATAGACAAGATTATTTCAAAATTATATGGAACAACAAACAGCAGTAGAATAGCTCATACAATAGCTCATACAAGTATATGCAAATTAATGACAAATCATCAGTTCAGTTTAGTTCAGTTGCTCGGTTTTGTCTGACTCTTTGTGACCCCATGATCTGCAGCATGCCACGCCTCCCTGTCCATCACCAACTCCCAGAGTTTACTCAAACTCAGGTCCATTGAATCAATGATGCCATCCAACTATCTCATCCTCTGTCATCCGCTACTCCCCTCTTCAATCTTTCCCAGCATTGGGGTCTTTTCAAATAAGTCAGTTCTTCTCATCCAGTGGCCAACATATTGGAGTTTTAGCTTCAGCATCAGTCCTTCCAATGAATATTCAGAACTGATTTCCTTTAGGATAAATCATATGCCCATAATAAATGAGATTGTTTGAAATTAATGGAGAGGTAGACCAATGGAATTAAATAAAAAGTTGGAGATACACTGAAATAAATATGCCCACTCTGTGAAAGCAATTCAACAGAGGAAAGATAGTCTTTAAAAAAAAAATGATGCTGGAGAAGTTGTACTCTCAGCGGTTAAAAGAAAAATAAATCTTAATTATCACCTTAAAAAAATTGCTCAAAGTTGTTCCTAGACCAAGATGCAAAATAAAAGACTATTTCATTTTCATGCAAAAATGGAGACTATTTGAAATTTAGGGCTAGCAAAAAAGTCTTAAGATTTGGCAACAAAGTGTAATATATAAAAGGAAAAACTGATAAATTGAATTTTTTAAAAAGCAACTACAAAATAGGAGAAAACATTTCAAACTACATTTTTGACAAAGACTAGTATCTAGACTGTGTGAATAATGTATTAAAATTTAATAAGAAAAAAGTTCCAATTACGAAATGAGCAAAATACATGAAGAGATTTTTGACAGAAGATGATATATAGATAACAAATAAGCACACGAAAAGATCTTCAACATCAGTTATTTGGGAAATGCAACATAAAATACCACAGTGAAATGGCAGTATATACCTGAGAGGCTCAAGTTTAAAAAATAAATAAATAAAAAGCACAAACACCAAGTGTTACCAAGGGTATGGAAAAAAAACAAAAACAAAACCAAAAAACATCATCGTATACTGCTAGTGCGAAAATAAAATGGAGGGTCCTCTCTGGAAAAGACTGCCTGTTTCTTGAATGTAAACACTAAATGACCCCAAAGGCAGCAATGCATTCCATGACACTTATCCCTAAGAAATGAAGAATTACATTCGTAACTACAGTGAAGTGAAAGTCACTGAGTTGTGTCCGACTGTTTGTGAACCCATGGATATAGCCTGCCAGGAGCCTCTGTCCATGGAATTCTCCAAGCCAGAATACTGGAGAGGGTAGCTGTTCCCTTCTCTAGGGGATCTTCTTGACCCAGGAATCGAACTGGGGTTTTCTGCACTGCAGGCAGATTCTTTACCAGCTGAGTCTCCAGGGAAGTTTAGTAACTAAACCTGTACCCAAATGTTTTTAGCAGCTGCATTTATAGTGTCCAAAAACTAGAAATCATACAGATTCCTTTCAATGAAAGATTGAATGGTTAACCAAACTGGTTAACATCCATGCCCTGATACACTTTTCAGCAATCAAAAAGGAATAAATTATTGATATGCACAACAAATTAGATGAGTCTTCAGAGAATTATAATGTGTGAAAGAGTAAAATATTAGATATCATACTATTTCTTTTTTTTTTTTTTTTTACAAATATCTGTTGAATTGACAAAAGTGTAGAGAGAGAACAGCTCAGCCCTTGCCTGGTGTGGCTAGACAAGAAGAGCACGAGGAGCCCTTGGAGTGATGGGAGAATTTTGTATTCTAATTATATGAATTCCAATATCCTGGTTGGGATATCACACCCCAATTTTGAAACACATTCTCATTGAGGGAAATAATACATGTGTTCTTGGCATTGTTTCTTGCAACCCCAGGTGAATCTATAATTATATAAAAATTTTAAGAATTTAACTGAAGTCAAATCAACTGTAGTTTTTCACTCATTGATATATACTCTGATTGGACACAGGGTTCAAGCAGTTAAGATTAGAGTTAGTTTCCTGTATGAGTTGCACCATCTCTAGTTCCATTATCAGGAACTGAACTTTCAGCTGCAACTGCCTGTTTCGTAGCTACAGCACAGCAAGCCCATGTTTTTTCCATTGCTTCAATTTCTGTTCTTTTCTGTATGAATTTTGTCTCTGAGCCCTAATATTTTTAGTTTATTCTTAAAAATTAGTATTCGGCTACCTCTGTTCCTATATTTTCATGCATACATAAGCCCCTCATATTATTGATTTACTATTTGATCTTCATGAGAAATATCTCAATGAGAAAATATTTAGAAAATGTCATGACCCAACATTCTTGCTCAGTATGGAGTATAAAGAAATGTATGTAGTGGTTAGTAATTTTCAGAGTAGAAAATCTGCTTGTAATCTAGAGTTTAGAAGCTTAAATTTTAGTTGCTTAAACAGTGGCTACTTGAGATACTGATTTCTTTTTTTTTTTTTTTTAACCTGTTGTCTATGTTTCACCAGCATGGGGAAACTGGATGTGGAAAGGTCCTGTTCCTTCATGAACAACAATTAGAGACCAGGCAGGGAGCTGGACGAGCATAATTTTAGTAAGGCATAGTATTTTGGGTTGCGGAAGAAGAAGAAAGGGAGGTTTTATATAGCTTTTTGAAGAATTCTCTGAAGTGTCAGTTTAAACTAGATTTGAATATGAAGAATGGTCTCTTGATGAGCTCATTTGTACAGTTATATTCAAACAGAAGCAGCAAGTAGAATTGCTAACAAAAATTATGATTCCATTTGCATTCAGAATGTATTTTCATAGGATAAATACAAAAATACATTCTTGTTAAATTGTTAATTATTAAGAAAGATAAACTTTCTCTCCTTCCATTTATGCTAGTTCCTCAGATATGTTTCTTAGATGTGAGAATTCCTGATTATACCCAAGATAAGTGGAAAGTTGCACAGTTGAGTTGTCATCTCCCAATGAATAAATACACATTAAGCAGATATGTGTATCTTTGTTAAAAGCATGTTCTAAATGCTAGAAACATCTTATCTCAGCAAAAACTGTGGAAAAGCTGAAACCTATGTAATATGTACAAGCAAACTCTTTCATATTGTGTACTCTAAACTATGTTAACACCTATCAATATTTCCTCATTAAGATATAAGGTTGCCTAGTGAATATAGAGCTTTCATTGGCAGTTTCCTGGGAACAAGAATATGAGCCAATTCATGAATGACGTGGATATTTTCCATAAGGCTGATGTGTCAAATATAATTGTACAGGATAATAGCTTACTCCACTGTTCTCCACCACACTCTAAAGATATAACTTACAGTTGAGCATCAGCTGACATTATTAATCCATGAGATAGGTTACAGTGGAGGACCAGGCTGACAGACGTGAACAGAAAGGAAATAGAAAAAGCCGGGAAGAAAGGGAAGAAAAGAAACTTGAGTTGTCGTTGTCAAGTGGAAAGAATTAAAAATTAAGTGCTGCAAAAATGAACATAGTCTAGCTGTATAAAGAAATTAAACACAAAAGCATATAAAATTGAAGTATGTTAAGTGCCCTGATCACTGTCCTTGTCATAGTTATGATTGCTATTATTTTCCTACACATTTATATTTAATATTTTACTTTCTTAAACTCAGGAGGAACACATAAATTTTCACTGTAAAAGTATTCTAACAGGAAAGATGAAAATCAAAACCAAATATTGCCATAATCCCTTAATCACGAATCCAGATAATGCTAACAGTCTGGATATATTTTTCATAATTTTTTCTATTCAACATGTTAGGGATTCAGCATGTTCTGGATTTAGGCGATACATGACTTCACACCTTTTACCTCTCTTTTCATACTTTATGTTTCTGGATTCTTTTTTTTTTTTTTCCCCTGGATAACAGTACTAGTTAGTTATACACTCCAGTTCATCTGATCTGAAAAATTAGAATTTGAGAGTATCTATTTATAAGAGTGTTCACTTTACTATATCTCTTACAAAGTGGAAAGAAGGCACTAATCTAAAAACTCATATAAAAAATAAATATAAAAAAGTTTTAGATAATTGACATTTTTAGGGAGTTATGAATACCTGAGTCTTGCTGCTAATGACATCCCCCTACTCCCTGACTCTAGATGCTTAAGGACTATCAATATTCTCAGAGTAACAATCACAATAGTACTTTTGGAAATATGTTGTAACCACACAGGCAACAACCGACATCCCACTGAGCAAAAGCAGATATGTGAAGCCTCCATTTTTACTAAAGTTCATGAGGGTAAACTCCATGGCAAGATATTCATGCTCCTTTCTCCCTCACATCTAACACATACTTAAAAATCATATTTCATTCTGGCTACATGAATGAGCTGTTGCTATGAGGCCCGATGACCAGCTAAGGAACCTGGCCCTTAGTAGGCCTCCTTGGGCTTAATGGTTAAATCTATGAATGACCCAAAGAAGTCTCTTGTGAAAAATGAGATAAAATGCACAGTAGGGAAGGCCTGTCTAAAACTAATAAGTAGTTGTTACTACAGTTTTAGAAATCTTGAGGATCTGGAATAGCTCAACTGGAATTCTGTCACTGCCGGTAGCCAGCGTGAGGTACTCCGCCCATGACAAAGGTCATGACGAAGGAGGCTCGGCATACGCAAAGGCGGGATCGAGCTTCAGGAGCTGGAAATTCTCGAGCATTTACCCCCAAAACCAGAGTCTGTTACTTTCTGCTTTGTGCTTTCACCAACACCTCTGATTTGCGGGGGCTGTTACTACTAATAGATTAATAAAGCTAAAATTTGGGTAGTTTAACGATTTTAAATTTACAACAAAGATTTTTACGGCCACTCTATTTCTCTCAACTATAGCCAAGATGTTCTAAATAGTCTAAACATAAAAAAGGTCAATTGTTAATAGACTTTAAATCTACTAACGAAAGGATTTTACTCGGTGTGCATTTTCTCAAGCTTAATAGCCAAAAACTAATATCTAACTACATATAACCAATATAATTAAAATACTAATTTAAACTGGGATTTTTATTTCTGTCTCACGCTATAGCCAACCAAACATTTGCTCTGTAGAAATGAACTGAAATACTTTTAAAGGGTGGCTCCTGACCAATCAACTTTAGAGAAAAATAAATTTTCTGAACCAAACGTCTCAAACTGTCTAACCTACAGGGCTATAAAACAAATATAATGTAAAAAACTGAAATTTTGAGCAATAGCAAACCTCTCCACAATTTTAAAGATGCAAACTGAAATACTTTTAAATAAAGTGCGGGCCTTGTTCACCGAAACTTGGTCTCACCATGTCGTTCTTTCTCTTACCTTCTGGCTGAATTATTCAGCCTCTCCACAAATTTTAGAGCAAAACTCTCCAATCAATTTTAAAAAGCACACTATCAAAATACTCTTTTAATCCAGAATCTTAATAAGAGATATGTTTTTTCTCAGCTGCATTGTGAATCCCTGTCTAAATGGAAATTCTAATAATGGTTGTTTACATCAAAATCAGCAAAATTTGGGTGGTGCAGGTGTTACTTCTATTAATAGAAACATATAAATGGAATATGGTTCCATCAAAATCTACTAAGGGAAGGGATATTACTCTAGCTCACTGCCTCTGAAGCTTTTGCGAATTAAGAATAGAAAATTTCAAGTCATAGTCCCTGAAAAGTATCTACATATGTATATTATAGGTTTATATTTTAATAGTAGTTTGAGCTATGTCAAGGAATACAATTTGTGTGTCAAAATGTAGAAATCTATCAAGACTTGCTTGCACAAAATGGAGAAGCAATGAAGTATCCATAACTGAAGGTATTTATCATAAATTACTCTATTTCAAAATGCAGAAAAGACAAACAGATATTTGTATATTTGCTTGGTGAAAATTTGAGTAACTAATGCATACACTTACTAAAGAGAAACACCACACTAGAAACCTTAATAATGCATTTAGATAAAATACAGCTTTAAATAGGAGAAGGCAATGGCACCCCACTCTAGTACTGTTGCCTGGAAAATCCCATGGATGGAAGAGCCTGGTAGGCTGCAGTCCATGGGGTTGCTCAGACACGACTGAGCAACTTCACTTTCACTTTCCACTTTCATGCATTGGAGAAGGAAATGGCAACCGACTCCAGTGTTCTTGCCTGGAGAACCCCATGGACGGGGAAGCCTGGTAGGCTGCAGTCCATGGGGTCACACAGAGTCGGACACGACTGAAGCGACTTAGCAGCAGCTTTAAATAATATAAACTGATAAACTATCAAAGGTTCTATGGTGACAAAATTTCTCCTTGCATAGGCAATTGAGTTGCTTTAAGACTTTAGTTAAAGATTTTTAGCATTCAGTTTTCATGTTACATTAAATATATTCGGATTACTTTTGGAATTGTTGGTTCAACATCTTCCTGCTGCTGCTAAGTCTCTTCAGTCATGTCCACCTCTATGCGACCCCATAGACGGCAGCCCACCAGGCTCCCCGTCCCTGGGATTCTCCAGGCAAGAATACTGAGTGGGTTGCTATTTCATTCTCCAATGCGTGAAAGTGAAAAGTAAAAGTGAAGTCGCTCAGACGTGTCCGACTCTTAGCGACCCCATGGACTGCAGCCTACCAGGCTCCTCCGTCCATGGGATTTTCCAGGCAAGAGTACTGGAGTGGGGTGCCATTGCCTTCTCTTCCTAGCACTGGTAATATGAGAAAACCAGTGTGGTCTATCAGTGATACTCCTTATTTACAACACTATGTGAAGGAGCTTATAGGATAATACATTTCTCTCCACTAAAGGGGAAGGCAGTGAATCCATGACAAAAAAACTTGAAAATCTAAAAATTAAAGTTCCATTTAAACTGAAGGGTTTAATTAAATGCACCCTTGGATTAGCCTATTGAAAATCATTGTCTGATCACAAAGTCATGACTCTTCATGACCTTGAACTGGCTTTCATTCTTCTATACATACTTTCCCAAATCTTCTGGGACAAATAAGAGCCAAATTTGCATAAGGGTAGGTTTTCAGTATCTTGATATGAGCAAAATGAGCTGCCTCCTGTTAATTCCCAGTTGAAGCTCCAAACATTAGAGAACTAAGAAAAGCCATTCCTACATGCTATATGCAAATAGATGACTATGAGTATAATGACTCTGAGTACAATAAAATGTTTACAGCAGTGTAATTTGTTGTGTAGTAACAGTATATGGAACAAAAACGTTGCAAGCATGAGGGAAAAAGCATGAGACAAATTCAGGGTTACACTGGGAAAACCAAGAGCAAATAGAAGACAGGGTTTATAGAACTGCCTGCCTTACAGGTCTTTACAAAGACTGATAAGATTAAAATGTCTGTGATAGCATGTATTTTTAGTAATTATTAATCAGTCCTCTAATATTTTGAATATTTCTCCTTCAGTGTAGAGTTACATAAGTGATTAGACACATTTTAGGTGTAAGCTAAGAGAATATTGTGCATTTCTATGTCCCTTTATAGATACTGAAATGAAACAATTTCAATTTGACTTCTTTCATACTGCTACTGCTACTGCTAAGTCACTTCAGTCGTGTCCGACTCTGTGTGACCCCACAGACAGCAGCCCACTAGGCTCCCCAGTCCCTGGGATTCTCCAGGCAAGAACACTGGAGTGGGTTGCCATTTCCTTCTCCAATGCATGAAAGTGAAAGGTGAAAGAGAAGTCGCTCAGTCATGTCCGACTCCTAGCAATCCTATGGACTGAAGCCCACCAGGCTCCTCCATCTGTGGGATTTTCCAGGCAAGAGTACTGGAGTGGGGTGCCATTGCCTTCTCCGACTTCTTTCGTAAGCATTTCCAAATAAGAAAGAAGAGCCACTAACAAGTTACTTATGCTTTTGTAACAGATGAGCAAGTAATGCAAACCACTTTTTCCACTGAAGACAATTAGAAAATCTAGGGAGCTGATATTTAAAGAAATAAAAAAGGGAACGATACAGTGAAGAATCATCATGCATTCTATAAATCATTCTCACCAGTAAATTTAAACAAACTCTTTTAGGAAATAAAATAAATAGTTTCTAATATACTTATAAGACCAGAATTATCATGATACCAAAAACAGATAAACGATAGACCAAAATCTTCCAGGCATATGCAAAAATTCTTAAAAAGCACGGTTCAGTTTGGTTCAGTCACTCAGTCGTGTCGGACTCATTGCAACCCTATGAACTGCCGCTCGTCAGGCCTCCCTGTCAATTACCAGCTTCCGGAGTTTATTCAAACTCATGTCTATTGAGGCGGTGATGCCATCCAACTACCTCAGCCTTTGTGGTCCCCTTCTCCTCCTGCCTTCAATCATTCTCAGCATCAGGGTCTTTTCCAATGACTCAGTTCTTCACACTGGTGGCCAAAGTATTGGAGATTCAGCTTCAGCATCAGTCCTTCCAATGAATATTCAAGACTGATCTCCTTTGGGATGGACTGGTTTGATCTCCTTGGAGTCCAAAGGACTCTCAGGAGTCTTCCCCAACACCACAGTTCAAAAGCACCAATTCTTTGGTGCTCAGATTTCTTTATAATGCAACTCTCACATCCATACGTGACTACTTGAAAAACCATAGCTTTGACTAGACAGGCATTTGTTGGCAAAGTAATGTCTCTGCTGTCTAGGTTGGTCATAACTTTGCTTCCAAGGAGAAAGCATCTTTTAATATCATGGCTGCAGTCACCATCTGCAGTGATTTTGGAGACAAATAAAATAAAGTCTCTGTTTCCATTGTTTCCCTATCTATTTGCCATGAAGAGATGGGACCAGATGAAACGATCTTAGTTTTCTGAATGTTGAGCTTTAAGCCAACTATTTCACTCTCCTCTATCACTTTCAGCAAGAAGCTCTTTAGTTCTTCTTTGCTTTCTGCATTAAGTGTGGTGTTGTCTGCATATATGAGGTTATTGATATTTCTCCCAGTAATCTTGATTCCAGCTTGTGCTTCATCCAGCCCAGCATTTCTCATGATGTACTCTGCATAGAAGTTAAATAAGCAGGGTGGCGATATACAGCCTTGATGTACTCCTTTGCCAATTTGGAACCAGTCTGTTGTTCCATGTGCAGTTCTAACTGTTGCTTCCTGACCTGCATACAGATTTCTCAAGAGGCAGGTTAGATGGTCTGTTTTTCCCATCTCTTGAAGAATTTTCCACAGTTTGTTATGACCCATAGAGTCAAAGGCTTTGGCATAGTCAATAAAGAAGTAGATGTTTTTCTGGAATTCTCTCGCTCCTTCGATAATCAAATGGATGTTGGCAATTTGATCTCTGGTTCTTTTGTCTTTTCTAAATCCAGCTTGAACATCTGGAAGTTCACCATTCATTATGATTGAAGACTGTCTTGGAGAATTTTGAACATTATTTTGATAGCATGTGAGATGAGAGCAATTGTGCAGTATTTGAGCATTCCTTGGCATTGCCTTTCTTTGGGATTGGAATGAAAACTGACCTTTACGAGTCCTGTCGCCACTGCCGAGTTTCCCATATTTGCTGGCATACTGAGTGTATGCCACTTTCACAGCCTCATCTTTTAGGATTTGAGATAACTCAACTGGAATTCCATCACCTCCACTAGCTTTGTTCGTAGTGATGCTTCCTAAGGCCCACTTGACTTCACATTCCAGGATGTCTGGCTCTAGGTGAGTGATCACACCATGTGTGAAGGTCTTTTTTATATAGTTCTTCTGAGTATTCTTGCCACCCCTTCTTAATATCTTTTGCTTCTGTTAGGACCATACCATTTCTGTTCTTTATTGTGCCCATCTTTGCATGAAATATTCCCTTGGTATCCCTGATTTTCTTCAAGAGATCCCTAGTCTTTCCCATTCTTTTGTTTTCTCTATTCCTGTGCATTGATCACGGAGGAAGGCTTTCTTATCTCTCCTTGCTATTCTTTGGAACTTTACATTCAAAGGGGTATATCTTTCCTTTTCTCCTTTGCCTTTGTCTGTTCTTTTCACAGCTATTTGTAAGGCCTCCTCAGCCAGCCATTTTGACTTTTTTTATTTCTTTTCCTTGGGGATGGTCTTGAGCCTTGCCTCCCGTACAATCTCATGAACCTCCGTGCATAACTCTACAGACACTCTATCAGATCTAATCCCTGGAATCTATTTGTCACTTCCATTGTATAATTCTAGGGGTTTTGATTTAGGTCATACCTGAATGGTCTAGTGGTTTGCTCCACTTTCTTTAATTTAAGTCTGAATTTGACAATAAGGAGTTCATGATCTGAGCTACAATAAGCTCCCGGTGTTGTTTTCACTGACTGTTAGAGCTTCTCCATCTTTGACTGCAAAGACTATAATCAATCTGATTTCAGTTTTGACCATCTGGTGATGACCATGAGTGTAGTTTCCTCTTGTGTTGTTGGAATAGGGTGTTTGCTATGACCAGTGCGTTATCTTGGCAAAATTCTATTAGCTTTTGCCCAGCTTCATTCTGTACTCTAAGGCCAAATTTGCCTGTTACTCTAGGTATTTCTTGGCTTCCTACTTTGCTTTCCAGTCCCTGGGATTCTCCAGGCAAGAACACTGGAGTGGGTTGCCATTTCCTTCTCCAATGCATGAAAGTGAAAAGTGAAAGTGAAGTCGCTCAGCCATGTCCGACTCCTAGCGGTCCCATGGACTGCAGCTGACCAGGCTCCTCCGTCTGTGGGATTTTCCAGGCAAGAGTACTGGAGTGGGGTGCCATTGCCTTCTCCCCTATAATGAAAAGGACATCTTTTTTTGGTATTAGTTCTAGGAGGTCTTGTAGGTCTTCATAGAACCATTCAACTTCAACTTCTTCAGCATTACTGGTCGGGACATAAACTTGGATTATCATGATATTGAATGATTTGCCTTGGAAACAAACAGAGATCATTCTGTTCTTTTTGAACTTGCACCAAAGCACTGCATTTCGGACTCTTGTTGACTCATGGCTACTCCATTTCTTCTAAGGGATTTTTGCCCACAGTAGTAGATATAATGGTCACCTGAGTTAAATTCACCCATTCCAGTCCATTTTAGTTTACTGATTCTTAAAATGTCGATATTCAGTCTTGCCATCTCCTGTTTGACCACCTCCAATTTGCCTTGATTCATGGACCTAACATTCCAGGTTCCTATGCAATATTGCTCTTTACAGCATTGGACTTTACTTCCATCACCAGTCTCATCCGCAGTTGGGTGTTGTTTTTGCTTTGGTTCCATCTCTTCATTCTTTCTGAAGTTATTTCTCCACTGATCTCCAGTAGCAATTGGGCACCTACCAACCTGGAGAAACTCTATGATCATCTCAAATGGTGAATAAAAAAGATTTTTTATCAAAAGCCAACATCTAATAATGAAGAAGAGCACTAGGTAATTTGGGAATGAAGACAATTTTCTTAACAAAAAAAAATTTCTGTGCAATCTATGTCTGATATCAGGCTTAATGAAAAAACTCAACTTTCACCTCCAAACCAACAAAAAAGGCAAACGTGTCGACTCAGTTTTCAATAGCTGTGGCTCATGAGAAGTGTTTTCAAGATGCTGCCATAACATGATAAGTTCAAATAGACTGCTCTCCCAGTAAATCACTACTGAGAAAATTTCCCTAAAGAAAAATGCCTCAAGTGAAAACTTAATGTCCTAGGAACGTTGTCTGCATCTGAGGCTCTCTGGTAGAAAATCAGAAACACATGTAGAATAGGGGCGGTTCCGCAAATAAGTTGACACTGAGCAGGTAGATATTAGAGATGCTTAGTCCATTAAGTTATAATAAAACACGTATTCAAGTTTCAGTTTTGTCTGCAGTTGGCTGCTTTTGAGTAAACCACTTAGGATGATAGCATACAAACTCAGACTACCGAGACCAGTTTGTATAAGCTGACATTTATGCTTCTTTACTGCTCTAAGATTCTGTTAGGTAAGTAATCGGCATTTACATATGTTGATGGAACTAATTTCCCTTAATCAGGCCTAAAGCTGAGCAGATGCTATTTCTCCTTTTCTTCGCTTTTTCACATATGAAAGCATGTAATTCTGCAATGAAACTAAGCTGGGAAAATGTGGATTTACTACTTTATAGTTCACAGTTGACCTTGTGACACACTTAAAATTGCTTTTTTGAAAGCACTGAGGCTGCATAGATGAGGAAGGGGTTCAGCTCTCCTCTCTTTATGTGAAAAGCTTACGGCTTTAAAAAAAAAAAAAAGGTTCACTTTAGTTTTCATAGGAAAGTTTTTTCAAAATCAAGCTTATATACAAGTTCATTCAAAATTTGGTGTTGTGATATTCTATTTTCTTTCAGAGCAATATTCAATTATAGCATTTGTAATCATGGCAAAAATTTCAAAAGCTATAAAAGTACTTTGACTTATTAGATATATCTGTGCTGATTAATTTCAAGCCTTGTTAATTTGAATTATAGAGGATGTTTATGCACTGCCCAAACATTTCTAAATGATTCTAAGGACTTCATACTATATAAGCATTTTATGCTCTCTAAAATTTTAAGATAGTACATCTTTAAACTGTTATTTTCATAGTTCATTTAATTTAATATCTTTATTCTATTACCTTGAGGTTCCTTTGTGGTTCAGCTGGTAAAGAATCCGCCTGCAATGTGGGAGACCTGGATTCGATCCCTGGGTTGGAAGATCCCCTGGAGAAGGGAAAGCCTACCCAGTCTAGTATTCTAGCCTGGAGAATGCCATGGACTGTACAGTCCATGGGGTTGCAAAGAGTTGGACTTGACTAAAGGGCTTTCACTATTACCTTATTGGTACATTGATTAATGTTATACAAAATTTCATGTAAAATTAAACAAGAATTTAAACGGTGACAGCTACGATCTGTATGTGAGGGTTCACTCTTATGCACCCTAGTTTGTACTGTGGTTATTATTATTATTTTGGTTTCACAAGTCTCTTAAACTTAAATTGATTTTCATTTTAGAGAAAATGCAACTGCTTGTCTGAGCTCTATCCCACCAAGTGCCCAGCCACTGTATTTCATCAGTTTGTCTTGACCCAGTGAAACCTCTCCACTCTGTGTATGGCAGCAAGCCTCTGACCCTTAAGATTCTTACACAATACAAGGTAAATATTCCTAGGGGGCCTGCGTGGCCATCACCTTATTCCAGGGGATTTTGCAGCAAGACTGAAAGAACCATTTCAGTTTTTCAAACTGATAAATGTTGTTTGCATTTTTGACTTTAGGCATTATCTGAGGTGATTTGTTACAACTTTTTCACTGGGAGGAAATGCCACAGGAATAGTCCAACGTGGCACTTCTAAAGGTGTAAGTGATTTGTTGGTAAAGACATTATTTCTCTTTCTGCCTTTAAAAGTAGCAATTATAAATGGGTGGTTTTTCTCATCAGACCTACAGCACACCTCAAACTGATCTCTGCATATAGTCATCTCATGCGAGTCACAGGTGGGAAAACTCCACTTCATTTTCAGCATAAGCCCTTGCGAAGAAGGGCCTCTCCATCCTAATTGTTTAACCTAATACACCTGAAGCCTTAGCCATACGAAGGGCCTGAGTGCCTGTGACTTACAGTTCAAACAAGATTTTCTTCAGCTGTTCTGACAAAGGCTTCTGTTTGCTTTTTGTACTTTTGTTGTTGTTGTTTTTCACTTAACCTTATTACAAAGGAAACTAGTAAATTTCAGCTATCATTGATTCCAGAGAAATCTATGAACACATCAACAGGAACTCTTTAGCCCCAACAAAAGTTTACTAGAGTTTAGAAGGCCAGACATTCCAACTCTCACCAACACTTCTGTATCCTTTAAAAAAAAAATCACCTGAAATTTCTATCATTCATTTTAAATTCACCAACCCTATTTCTAATAAGTTGTTTATACACATGACATAATATTCAAATTTGTAAAAATTGACTCTGGAACATATTTAACTCTCAGTTGGGTCCATAGGCCATGATGTTTTCAAGCTTATTGAAAGCAACACAGAATATGAAGTGCTTATTTCTTTATGTCATTATTTCAAATTTTTAAGTTACAAATTGTCCTAAATCAGTATATTGGTGCACAAATTATTTTCCGTATGTGTAAATACAACTTTAGAATACACTCCCAGATGTGGAATTATAGAGAAAAAGGCATATTTAAAATTTTGGATATTACAGTAAACTTAGCATAACTAAAGCAAGTTTCAGATAGGCACACTTTGGAAACTCATATGTGTATTTTGTCCTTTCTTTGGCCATGATACAAAAAGTATAATGTACTGCATTAGTTTTCAATCGACACTTTAACAAATTTTCAAAAGCTTATTGGCTTAAAAACAAGGAAAAACAACTTACAATTCCGTAGGTCAGAGGTCCAACCTTGGTCTCACTGGGTTGAAAGAAGATGGGGCATCAGAAATGCTGGCTTTTTTCCTGGAGTTTCTAGGAAATATGGAGAAGGCAATGGCACCCCACTCCAGTACTCTTGCCTGGAAAATTCCATGGACGGAGGAGCCTGGTAGGCTGCAGTCCATGGGGTCGCTAAGAGTCGGACACGACTGAGTGACTTCACTTTCACTTTTCACTTTCACTCATTGGAGAAGGAAATGGCAACCCACTCCAGTGTTCTTGCCTGGAGAATCCCAGGGATGGGGGAGCCTGGTGGGCTGCCGTCTATGGAGTCGCACAGAGTCGGACACAACTGAAGTGACTTAGCAGCTAGGAAATAACCGGTTTCCTTGTCCTTTCCAGCTTTGAGACATTGCCTACAGTTCTTAACTCACTCCCCCCTTCTCCATCTTGAGTAACAGTTACATCTCTCTCTGCTTTTCTTCAACAGTCACAGCTTCCTTTGATTCACTCTCCTGCCTCTCTTTTCTACGTTTAAGTCCTCTTGCAATTAAATTGGGGCTTTTCCAGGTGGCTCAGTGGTAAACAATCCGCCTGCCAATGTAGGAGACATGAATTCAATCCCTGGGTCGAGAAGATCTCCTGGAGTAGGACATGGCAACCCACCCCAGGCTTCTTGTCTGAAAAATCCCATGGACAGAGGAGCCTGGTGCATTGTAGTCCATGGGGTCACAGCGTCAAACGTGACAGAGGAAATGAGTGTGTGAACACTCAGTTAAATTGCAGCCTCCTGGATAACCCTGGGTAATCTGCCTGTTTTAAAGTCAGCTGAGTGGTGAACTTAATTCTGCCTCCAAATTTAATTCCCCTTTGTCACAAAACTGAATATATTCACAGATTCTGAAGATTAGAATAAGGACATTTTTGAGGCAAGGCACATTATTCTACTTACTTTATATATATATATATATATATATATATATATATATATCTTATTTTAAATTTGATTGTATTTTAAAGAAATATTTTGATTCTTATTGCTTCTTTAATAAAAATTAGTGCCCCACATATTTAATGTATTTTATTTTGAATGCTATGTAAAGTTGGAAGTATAAGATTGTTCACCAAGGTACAAATCCTTCAAGAGTCATGGAGGTATCTTTCATCTGAACTTAAAATAAGAAATTTTAAGTCTATAGATTTAAGTGAAAAGAATTTTCTGCTACAGATCACTTTAAAACTAGTGAAAGGGAAATTTGGCTTCAGTTGAAATATATCAAATTCTATTAATTTCCTCCATCCTGGTTTTTAATTGGCTGCAAGGTTGGATTAAGGAGATACTAAAAGTAACAGCTATCCTCACAGGAGCTTTAACATTTGCTTTTTAGTAGACTGAGGATGGGCTTCCCTGGTGGCTCAGATGGTTAAAGAATCTGCCTGCAATGTAAGAGACCTGGGTTCGATCCCTGGGTTGGGAAGATCCCCTGGAGGAGGGCATGGCAACACACTCCAGTATTCTTGCCTGGAGAATCCCATGGACAGAGGAGTCTGGTGGACTGCAGTCTATGGGACCACAGAGTCGGACACGACTGAGAAACTAAGCACAGAACATATCCTGAGGATAGGGCTTCCTAGGCAGTGCTAGTGGTAAAGCTCCCACTTGCAAATGCAGGAGACGTTAGAGTCATGGGTTTGATCCCTAGGTCAGGAAGATCCTTGGAGGAGGGCAAAATATAAAAATTTGATTATTTCACTGGTTTAAGCTAATGTTTGGTTCATGTGAATTAGAATTCATTCACACAATCAAAAACTAGTGTGTATAAGATTAAAACAGTGAAGAGTGCCAGAAAGAAATAGTTAATAGCTACAGTTTATTCTATCTATAAAACGACATAGCAAAGCTTCATCATGGATTCTAATGTCTCTGTCAATTTTTTGCTGATGTCTTATCAATTTTAATAGTAAATTAACTCTACATTCACTTATTTTTGATTATTTTCATAATACAGAGGAATGTTTCCAAACATTTGCTCTACAACACTGGATAAAAAGATAACAAAAGCGTTGCTTACCATTGTTATATCCTTGCAAAATATATTTAAAATACTGGCAGACCTCTGAAAAATGAGATGACAGGCAGTATACATAGAATGCAGTATTTCAATTAGTATTTTAATTATGTTCTGTGAAATCTAGGGATACTTTTTGATTTCTTTAAAATAAATGAAGTAAATCTCATCAGAATTATCTACTCCTATGGATAGCAATTTATATGATAAACCACTTTGATCTACAACTGCATTACAAAAACCCAATTGACTCATGCTGTTCGTGGAAGTCAGTAATAGGACACAGACTGTGATGCTATTAAAGCAATTCAATAACAGAATATTAGGATGTCTACTAAAGTGTCACAAATTAGTACCAGAATTTTACATAATGCTAGCAGAATGTTATAATAGTGTAGTGATTCCTTTTGTTTAACTGTTTAGAAAGTAACTAATATTACTAATTATGTTTCCTATTCACAGAATCCAAATTGAGTCCCAAATCATATACTATATTTATCATACAAAGTGAAACTCTTTCTTATTCTGGAATTTTTTTTTAAATTTATGCATGGTTTTCAAACTAAAAATTTTGTTAGATTTGTATGTACTATATATTGACAAACTATGGATTAAATATAAAATCTTACAAATTTTGTTAAACTATTCCAAAATATGTCAAAATCAAAGAAGCATTCTTACTGTTAAAAGTTAAGTAAAGCAATATTAATGTCAAAAATGAAGAAATTAACACTTCACATGGCTGTGAAAATATTTCTCTGAAAATAATTTTTCACTATCTTCTTATCAGAAAATTTTCCCTTACTTTTTTAACAAAGTCAACACCAAAGTCGTTTGAACACAACAAAAAGTGTTCCAATTTTAAATGCAAAGAAACTGAGATAATAATATTCAATATTTTTTTCAAAACTCAAACTCAGTTTTGGAATTATATTAAAAAATACATTCTAAAGTGTTGTTAAAAAAAAAAAAGTGTTGTTTAGTCATCAGAACAAAGGCACTCTTTCTTTTTCATGGTAGAGAAATATTTCTCTGGTGCCTAGACTAGGAGAGAGATAATATCAGTTCTAAGGATTTTGGTATTGATGGAGTTTATGATCAAAATGATTATTGTAGAAGACATGCAAGAAGTGTGGATTCTATCCCTGGGTCAGGAAGATCCTCTGGAGTTGGAAATGACAGCCCACTCCAGTATTCTTGCCTGGGAGATCCCATAGACAGAGGAGCCCGGTGGGCTACAGTCCATGGGGTCGCAATGAGTGGAACATGACTGAGCAAAAGTTTAGCTCGCTAGACGTGGTAAATATTGTCACTTTCAGTGTTCATAGTCTTCTACAAAATAATAGCCTTTGGTCATTTTGAACACTACCAGCCCATTTACCCTGATAAAATTCATGAGCAAAACTGGATAGACATGTTTCTGAAAATAGACCAAAACAGTCTAATAATTGTCATAATTGTAACAAAAGATTAATGAAAATTAAAATGAGTCTAGATGGACTAAGGTTGTACTGTAACACTTGCTGTTTCTGTAGTTACATATGCTACTAGCTTCTGCAAAAGTGCTGTATATTATGGCACGCTTTGTGGTAATATAAGATTTCTGTAGAAATTAAGAATGTGTATAATGAATTTTTTGGATTCTTCAAAAATAAATGTGGATAATTACTCAGTGTGATTTTTGTCATTCAAAATGCTCAAGAGATTTCCTCTCACATGGCAGGATCTACAGCCTCTCATCGTCCTCCATGAACAACACAAGTTTCTTCTGTTTGCAATAAGGTACTTGTTTAACGTTTGACCACAGATCAGAGCAGTCTAAGTCACATTTACATGGCTTACCGGATCTTTTCTTTTCATGCAGAAATATATCTTAAAAGCCTAAGCTAAGTTTTCTATTCTTTATGCATAATGATAAATCTGCATTCCTGCTGAGGGCCATTTTCTCAGCTTCCTTCCCAGTAATTAAATGACCACCAGTAAGCATATTGCCCCTAGAATTTAACGAATCAAAACATTTTTCTTAACACCCCTTTTAGCAAAAATGATTTTATCATTTTTCTTCTATTTTCTTAACATTTAAAGTAAATTTACTACTGATTAAAGCAAGGGTTATTTCTTAGCACTGTTTAATCCTCTTTACATAGTTAATTAGCATAAAGTATTTCTACTTTTCTGTTCAAATTTGTTGGAGTATAAAACTGGGGTGTGTCTTACATGAATACGGTAAAGTTTTGATGATAAAATATAGAGTATTAAAATTTGCATCTTTTGAGTTAACCATTTTTGAATATGAAAAAGGGCCTGAATCATTTCATCAGTCAGAAATACCTTTTAAGAATTAAAAACTATAATATTTTATATGTTTCTTAGTAGCATGTGATGAAATCACATCTTGCAACAAAATTGAAATTATATTTTCCATATTTTTTCTTGCCAAAGAGTTATCCTTTATAGAAACAGTGATCCTGCACATACTCATATGTGATGAATCTAACAAATACTGTGAGACAGCTATTAAAGATAGTTAAACAAATTTCACCCTTGAAATTTAGTTGAGTAAGGGCAGGAGAAAGTGTCTAAGAAGCCCTGAGGAGATTTAAATATTTATATGAGAAAAACACCTAAGAGCTAGAGAGACAGACACTTAGTGTGGTAACTGTTCCTTTGATATTGTGCTTAACTGTCAACATAATGGATTCTTCCAAGGGAATCAAACAAATGTTTAGCATCATCAAGAATGTGAGAGATTATGTACAGAACTTGGTACAGAAACCTCACTTCTCAGGTAGGAGGCAGGCTGACTTAAGGGAGGACTCTAGGTTCTAACTGGAGAAGGAATGGAAACCCACTCCAGTGTTCTTGCCTGGAGAATCCCAGGGATGGGGGAGCCTGGTGGGCTGCCGTCTCTGGGGTCGCACAGAGTCGGACACGACTGAAGTGACTTAGCAGCTAGGTTCTAACAACATAAATTGCATTTAACTTACTAATGTTTATATATTGTTCACTGTTTAAACAAGTACTTTTTATATTTTTATAACTCTTTGTATACTATAATGCCAAAAAACTGCATCAGAGCCATAGAATAGAAAACAATAAAATGTAAAGAGATCAGAAAGAGGAAACCATTCTCCTTAAACTTAAAATAGACAGTAGAGGGATCACAGACAAAGCATGGGCCTCCTAAGAAGCTATCACAGTTATTTTATCTCACAAATCAGAGAATATAGATGTGGAATTACTTAATCATTCTATACTGCTATATTTTCAATCTAAAAAATTACATTTTAAGAAACAAAGAAATATATGATATTTAAATTGCCAAATTCAAATAAGTTGAATTTGAAATCAGTGGTTCTGATAATATTGTATTATTACATAGATCCTTTAAAAATATCTAGAATAAATACACTATATTAATTCCAAAATAAGAAAAAATAAGTTTAGAACATCTTTGTTTTCTTTATTTAGAAATTCTAGTAAATAATCAAAGACTTGGATCAAGATTGCTTTTTTCTTGTTGTAGACTTTTATATTTAAAGATCCTTTCGTATTAAACATGTATACTTTAAGATTTATTGTATTTTTTTCTTCTCCTATTCCAACTATTATTTTTAAATGATTTATTTCAATTACTTTTCTATATAGTTTAACCTATATCCAAACCTTCTGCATATTTTAATAATAGGTTGTGCCAACCTTGATCTCAAGCTTTGTTGGGAAGTTTACAAGTATTATTCATAAAGATGAGCCCTTCTCTAAGGACATTTTTATGTTTTCCAAAGAGAAATATTCTAGACATAGCTACTGGAAGGGAGATCTACACACTTATACATTTTCATTTTCTTAAGATCATTAAAAATCATCCTACAATATTTTTTTAGCAATCCTGTAATATTCTTTAATTTTATGTGTTCTCTGCTATCTTCACAAAGCTAAGGAGAAAGACTTCTCTTAATGTGGTGGAATTCTCATCTCTTAAAAGAAATAAAAGTATTCACTTGGAGTATGACTTTCTAGTTGCTTTTCTACTTTACTCACTTTCTTCTAAATCACTAAAAGGTTGGGAAATAGTGGGAAATTTCAGAGTTACACAGGTACATGAATCAAGTCTTCAAACTTAATGGTGAAATAATATTGTGTATGAATCTGGGTGTTCTGATGAAGGGTTATTTTCAGTAAACGTTGAAAGGTTGACAGTAGTCGCTTTGTAGATGTGGAAAAAAATCAAGTTGATACCAATCATATAAAATTGCTCGTTTAATGGTAGGAATTTTTTAAAGAGAAAGACTTTCTTTGGAGTACTGACTTTAAGACAGGGAATACAGTTCCTGGAAAACTTCTTACGAACTTCTTATAATAGACTGAAAAATGTTAGAAAAGAGAATAAAGTGATACAAAATTTGTTCTCCTTATGTTCCTAATTGTATACTATTCTCTTTATCTCTATTTTGCAATGATAAAGCTAATAGATTGAGAATTAAGTAGCCAAATATCAGCTTATGTTAACACACTTTTAGCCTGTTGCAACCAAAATAGATTGACAAACCAATTTTAGACTATAAATATGTTAAGATTATGATGCCATCTAATACCCATGTTCAGAAAACTCAGCATTAAAAGCAGTATTTTCAGAAAAAAAAGATATGATTTGTATCTAAATTTTATATTCACTGAAAAATAAATTCTTTACAAGATAGAGGGTGAGTTGTAACTATATTCTCTAAAACTATTATAGAATGAAACATGGAAAAAGTAGCATCAACTTATTCAAGAATGGTCAGTGATTCTAATAGTGTGTGATCTGAATGTTCCTCTTTGCTTACCATCTTCACTAGGAGCATGGCTTTGGAGATACTGTTGAGGATGCAAATAGAAATGGAAAGAAGAAAGGATGGTAAGTGAAGGAGAATACAGAAGACAAAAGTGTTGTCTTTAAGCCTACTTTAATGACTACTGTAAAATTTCTTTGAAATAAAACAGTTGCAATCCATGTTTTTCTCCTTTACTTTCATAATATATTTACCTACTTCTCAAACTTACAGTATACTTAAAAATTTGTGCCTTCCTCCTTCAAATAAACATTTTTTTCTGAAGTAAATTATATCCTTTTAATTTTAAAGTAAAAAGAATCATATAAAATTCTTAAATATAAAGAAAGCTGTTCTATTAAAAAAAAAATCCCAGGGTAAATAATTGCTAACAATTCCATATTTTTTCTTCTTTAATATCTAGTATAATGTAGATACAGGTAATTCAGGTGTAACCCTAGCTTTATGTCAATAGAAACATACTGAACTATTCTCTAACCTCATTTATCACTTATTATAAAATCCTGGAAATTTTTCCATGCACGTAATTATGAGTGGTATCCTTCTTTATAACACGGACTTGACTTTAAATGATGACCTTTTTTTTTTTTCAAATGTATATCTCAAGTTAGTAATGTCTGGCAAACTTGTTATTTCCTTGCTTGTTGACCTTCTGCCCTTGGATATCCTATTGGCTACTCAGTTTCAATGTCTAGGTATTCCTCAACTCCTTACTGTCCCTTCTAGACTGCCTAATAATTTACAAGGTTCTACTCAATTGCATTGCTCATGACTAAAACCTTGTTGTCTTTCCTGATAGATCTACCAATATTTTTCTCTCATAACGTAATGCCGCAATATTCACTAGATCACATTGTATTAATGAGTTTATCATCCAGAAGATTTTAATATTTCCTATGTCTCATATCATGTTAGTGGTCTTCTTTCCCCAGTGGCAATAAATCAGTTGACAGGCCATCATCATCTACTGTAACAAAGTCTTACCAATATCACTACTTTCCATACTTGCGTACCTGAAGTCTGATTAATCCCTGCCACGGTCCACAGGTTAAAAACACATTTAACCCAGTGAATCGATTCTTTAAATGTTAGCATTGACAAAATCACAGATACATAGTGTTAGGACAAGGTGACCAATAGTGGAGACATTTTCCAAATTCTAATTAATACCCAATACTTGTGACAAAATTTGATTTTATTAACTGTTATCCTAACCTACTATCACTGAAACTCCAATACTTTGGCCACCTCATTAGAAGAGTTGACTCATTGGAAAAGACCCGGATCCTGGAAGGGATTGGGGGCAGGAGGAGAAGGGGATGATGGAGGATGAGATAGTGGGATGGCATCACTGACTCGATGGACACGAGTTTGAGTAAACTCTGGGAGTTGGGGATGACAGGGAGGCCTGGCATTCTGCGATTCATGGGGTCGCCAAGAGTTGGACATGACTGAATGAACTGAATTGAACCTTCTATAGTTAGTTTAAACCTGTTCTCCTAGTAATTTCAGAAGGTCTAAATAATCATACTTAAGCAACCGATGTCCACATATATATATACTCAGGGCAGCAATAAAGCTTTCAGTTTAATGTTCCTGTGATATGTAAAAAGACAAAATAATTTCAATTTAATAACTCTTAAAGAAACAATTGCATGTTTTCCTGTGAATGGAATATAACCACTGGAAAATGGGTCCAAATAAGTTAAAGGACATAGAACGTTTGTCTTTGGCTAAAAAGTGAGAAGTGTTAGTTTCTCAGTCATGTCCTACTCTTTGTGACCCCACAGACTATATATAGCCCACCAAGACTCGTCTGTCCAGGAAAGTCTCCAGACTTCTCCAGGCAGGAATACTGGATTGGGTAGCCATTCCCTTCTCCAGGGTTTGGCTAAAGGAAAATGTAACTCTGCCTTTAGTTATTTGATTAACCAACATTCTAAGGGTCCGGTAGTGTACTGTGCCTGTAAAACAAACTTCTCAGTGAGTCACAAAAGTCCTTATTGACATGTTTCCTCTTCTGTGTCCACAGTCATCTCTCCCTGTTCTTGCCTCTGCTTTGTGTTTCAACTACAATGAAATACTACAGATGCTTGAACATACATGTTTTCACATCAAGGTGCTTATACCACTGCTTAGAGCATAGGTCTTTTTTTTTTCTTTTTCTCTCTCTCACTCATATATTGAGTCTCAAATTAGAGATTATATTCTTCTTAAAATCTTCTTTTGACCTATATGCCCGTCCTATGTATTTCCTCTGTATATTACACTCATGACATATATAGTTCTCATTACTTTTCTTTAGATGGCCTAGTTTGTCAAATTCTTGAAGTTTAACAAATATACGGGACTCTACAAGGTGTGAACTGGGTTTGTTTGAAGTGGTGAATTTGAAATAGAAGAAGCATTAAATCTACACTGTAGAAATAAGACTATATAAAGGAACGCATTCACTTTTTCAAGTGAGCAGGAGTGTTTCAGAAACCAGGAAATTTAAGTTGTGATAAATCATGAATGTAGACTCAGATGATTTAAAAATTAACAATAATTTTAAAAAATTTGAAGTTCCTATATAGAAGATAATATTCAAGATGCTAGAAAATGACCACTGTAGATTTTTAAAAGAGAATGTCATGGAGATATAATTCTATTACCTACTTTAATCAAGTATCATTGCATAGATTGATACAGACAAGTGTTACTGATATAATAGATCATTAAAGTAATACAGAGATGTATTTAAGAAGTATTTCAAAGAATAAGACAATAATACATTTTTCAATAAAAGGTTTCCTGAGAGCTTAGTTGGTAAAGAATCTGCCTGCAATGCAGGAGATCCTGGTTTGATTCCTGGGTCAGGAAGATCCCCTGGAGAAGGGATAGGCTACCCACTCCAATATTCTTGGGCTTCCCTTGCAGCTCAACTGGTAAAGAAGCTGCCTGCAATGCGGGAGACCTGGGTTCCATCCCTGAGTTGGGAAGATTCCCTGGAGAAGGGAAAGGCTACCCACTCCAGTATTCTGGCCTGGAGAATTCCGTAGACTATATAGTCCATGTGGTTGCAAAGAGTCGGACACGACTGAGTGACTTTCACTTTCTTTCAATAAAAGGTAATAGGCAATGGCCAGAGAAGGAGGAAACAGTTGAAAGGGTGATATATTTGCTGTCTATTTGCATCAGCTGGACTCTGTCCTTTAAAATATGTTATTCCAAAAGGAAAGGGAATTGTTGATACCTTGCATCATCACTTGGTGTGACCTTCCTGTTTACCCTAGGGCTGATCCTGGGTTTAATTCATTCTTTATATTATCTTATTATAAACAATGATAGGATAATATACCATCATTATTGCTATAATGATAATATAATAACATTATTATATTGATAGTCAATTATATTATCTTAATAATATAATTTTTTCAATAAGATAATTATTTATATTATTTTATTCAACTACTTTATACTCTAACTCCCACAGATCATGGAAATAGACAAGTAAAATACAGAGGGTGCAAATTCTCTTTCTTAAGCTAATAACCTATTAGTCTTTTATTTATCCTCATATATTTTTTCAAAAATTGTTGCCTTTAAGTCAGATATACATGGAATATATTTTGCATACATTTGTAAACACCAGAGATTGTTTTAAACCATTTCGAATGATAAAGCTAATTGCTTAAAGAATATTCTAAAAGGATTATTTTTTCCCCATTAGATGTAGGCTTTGCTATAAAATTAGTCACAACTGCTGTTTATAATCAAGACCATTTGTTGTCATCTCACTAAAAATTGCTTTAAATGTATAAAACTAGAATAGTGATAGCACATAAGTTTAAGCTATATATAAAAACCTTCTTTTTAATGAATTTAGCCTTATTTATTTTTTGTAGAATATAAAAAAAGTAAATCCACTGTAATTAACGTGCAAGGAGATTGTTACTGTATTTACTGTGAGTGATAAAAGTGACTTGATTTTCAGATTGTTTATTAACTCAAAACACTGAAAGTACATGTTAATCTTCCAGAGACTCTTCTATTTTCACATTTCAAGAGATTAATAAAGACCAACAGGCTAAGAGTAAATACATATCAGGTATTTTTTTTAATCTTTTTTCTTATTTTCTTCTCATAGCTGCAAGAGAGCAAATGAAAACTGCTTTACACTTATTTTGTGTTCATCCTTATGAATATTATCCCTATCTTCCTCTTGTTTCTATTTTCACATCTCAATTTATAAGAATAAAATCACCTTTACTTATCCAGGGCCTTTTTTTTTAACATCCTTAGCCATTTTTGTTTTTGTTTGTTTGCTTTTTAATAGCTTCTAATACTCAGTGAAAAAATAATTGCTAATTGTTACTGGTGGGTGTATTTTTAATTGATACTCATAATGATCACACATTTATTATAAGTAGCAAGAAAAAAATTTTTAATTGCCTCATGAAAAGCAATATATATAGTAAATGGAGCAAAGACTGTCACCAGGTTTGATCATTGTTTTACATGAAATTACACTAATATGATGGTAAATGGATCTTCAATGAAGCTTCATTGAAAGAAAGATAATCTATTCTATTCTCGTGTTCCTCTCACAAATAGAGACATAATTTAAGAAATTATAATAATTCATTGCAAAATGAAATATTCATACATTGAGGAAATATCCTATAGTTTTATTTTTATTTTAAATTGAAGTTTTCCTGAAAAACTTTGAATTTATAGCTATAACATATACTCTAACATTCTAGACAGAGAAGCAAAAGGTTTTTGGATTTGTCTTTTTGGTGAAGATAAAGTAACAGAACCAGATTTACCCTCCTGCCTGAAAAATGTTAAAAATAAATCATACGTATATGAAACAACGATTTTCAACACATTTGTCAACTACAAATTGGCACCTACCAAGAGCCTCACCAACGACTGAACAAAGGCGTTCAGAGACCGAACCCCATGCACTCTAGCTGGTGACCTTCAACACCCCCTGAGGGAGCTCACGGTGGAGTGAGGCACTCTGCTCCAGGGAATCTGGTGGGACAGGTCTTTTGGTAGATGCATGTTTTTAGGAACAGATCTTATGATATCAACCCTTGCATTTTCTCATATATTCAGTTCAGTTCAATTCAGTTCAGTCACTCAGTCGTGTCCTACTCCTTGTGACTCCATGGACTGCAGCAGGCCAGGCCTCCCTGCCTATCACCAACTCCCAGAGTTTACTCAAACCCATGTCCAGTGAGTCAGTGATGCTATCCAACCATCTCATCCTCTTCTTCCCCTTCTCCTCCCGCCTTCAATCTTTCCCAGCATCAGGGTCTTTACAAATGACACAGTTCTTCAAATCAGGTGGCCAAAGTGTTGGAGTTTCAGTTTCAGCATCAGTCCTTCCAATGAATATTCAGGACTGATTTCCTTTAGGATGGACTTGTTGGATCTCCTTGCAGTCCAAGGGATTCTCAAGAGTCTTCTCCAACAACACAGTTTAAAAGCATTAATTCTTCAGTGCTCAGCTTTCTTTATAGTCCAACTCTCCCATCCATACATGACTACTGGGAAAACCATATCTTTGACTAGACGGACCTTTGTTGGCAAAGTAATATCTCTGCTTTTTAATATGCTGTCTAGATTGGTCATAACTTTCCTTTCAAGGAGTAAGCGTCTTTTAATTTCATGGCTGCAGTCACCATCTACAGTGATTTTGGAGCCACAAAAATAAAATCTGTCACTGTTTCCATTGTCTCCCCATCTATTTCCCATAAAGTGATGGGACCAGATGCCATGATCTTGGTTTTCTGAATGTTGACTTTTAATCCAACATTTTCACTCTCCTCTTTCACTTTCATCAAGAAGCTCTTTAGTTCTTTTTCACTTTCTGCCATAAGTGTGGTGTCATCTACATATCTGAGGTTATTGATATTTCTCCCAACAATCTTGATTCCAGCTTGTGTTTCATCCAGTCCAGCATTTCTCATGATGTACTCTACATGTAAGTTAAATAAGCAGGGTGACAATATATAGCCTCATATCTAGAGAAGCACTAAATCCCTTCATGGTGACATCACATCCTCATGAGAAACAAAAAGCCTTTTGTAAATAAGTGCCTCATGGTACCGAAGTCGCCCTTCAGCAAAACTGTATATATTGATCTTCCCCCACTGCAGCTTTGGAACAGTCTCTCAGAGCTATATGAGATGCTGTCTTCCAGACTGCAGTCCTCGTTTTCCCCCAAATAATACTTAGCTTGCAACTCTCAAATTGGTACATCTTTTTTAGTTGACATATTGAACATTAAAAAAACGTAAAGTGATCTCAGGGTGAAAAAACAAAAACTATCAAGGAGAGTCCTAAAGTCATCATTAGGTTTAAAAAGTTTCCAGCTACCTGTATAAGGTGAGGGAACTCAAGTGAATCTCTATGATCTCAAGACTTAAGGAGATGTAGCTGTGAGTCCAGGAGATGGAGGTGGCCCCAGTCCACAGAACAAAGCATCAAAGAGAAGTGAGTTGCACAAAAGGAGAACTCTCAGCCTCTGAGGAAGAGTCTCCGTCATGGCATCAGACATGTAAGAGAGCATATTTGGGAAAACTGGACATCACTGAGTAAAGAATCGCCTGAAGGATTAGAGGGAACAATTACAGGTCTCACACAGAATCATAAATAGTTCCTGTTCCCAAAGACCCTGGTGAGGACTCCATAATTCATAGGGAGCTGTGAATGTATTGAGAAGATTATGCCTTGACAGTGGGAGAAAACATTCCCAAAAGGAATGTTGCTTTGGTCCTACCTAAGAAACTTAAAACACACAAAAAAAGTTAAAGAATTATAGTGTTATAAACCGTTCAGCTTCCCAGAACAAAAATCAGAATATTTATAAGAATACAAAAACATTTAGCCCTCAAGAATGTAAATTAAAATATCTGATATCTAATCAAAAATTCTCAGCCTCTAAGGCAACAGGAAAAATGCTGACTCATAATGAGAAAAATAACTCAATTAAAATCACATGTTACACAGCACATACAACTAGTAGGTGAGAATAATCTAACAGTTATCATAAGCTCCTTCTATAATTTCAGAAAGCTAAAGGAAAGGTTCGGAGAAGGCAAGGGCACCCCGCTTCAGTACTCTTGCCTGGAAAATCCCACGGACGGAAGAGCCTGGTGGGCTGCAGTCCATGGGGTCGCTAGAGTCGGACGCGACTGAGCGACTTCACTTTCACTTTTCACTTTCATGCATTGGAGAAGGAAATGGCAACCCACTCCAGTGTTCTTGCCTGGAGAATCCCAGGGACAGAGAGCCTGGTGGGCTGCCATCTATGGGGTCGCACAGAGTTGGACACGACTGAAGCGACTTAGCAGCAGCAGTAGCAGCAAAGGAAAAGTTGAATATGTTAAATACACAGAAGGCGTAAGAAAGACCCAAATCAAACATTTAGAGGTGGAAACTATATCTGAGATTTTTAGAGGATTAAGAACAAGTTAGAGAGAGATAGTGAGGAAAAAAAAAAAAAGCAATAGAAACTATCCAATTTAAGCCTGGGATGAATTTAAAAAAAAAAGAGAGAGAGAGAGAGTACCAATTGAGTTTTTGGTGGTATAATACATACATAATTGAAGTCCCTATGGAAAGAAGGGTTATAAAAACCTTGAAAAAACAATTTTGAAATATAAAAGCTGTTTTATTTATTTAAAACATGGTTTTGGAAAAAAAAAAAAAAAGGAAATTGTAAGTCCCTAGAACCAAGAAACTCAAAGATATAGTGTATTAAATAGGACAAGAATTAAACAAGGTGCATCATAATCAAATTATTTAAAAGAAATGATAAAGACTAAAATGGTAAAAGCATCCACAGAAAATGACTCATATTTACAAAGAAATTAAGGAAAGCATGATAGTAGAATTCTTGGTAGAAAAAATATACATTCATGTAAAAACACTGATATATTCATTACATTAAAGTAACAGAAGATATATTTACCAAACATTAATATATTTTCCAAAACAAAATATAAGTAATACTATAATTATTTGCTTCACATTTTTGTAAATATCTTTCATATCTGGTTTATTAGAAGACACCTGGATTATCATATCTACTTCCAAAATCAATTCGTAGTTTGGTAGAAGTATATGAAGAAAACCTGGGCTCAAAAAATTATGTTGTAAGAAAATGGAGGAGCATTGGATGAGGATAATCTTTTCAGATAAATGAAGGAATTTTCCCTTAATACACACAGAAAATAGACAAATGGCACTTTATAATAATAGTCATAGTATGGAATGTGAAAAAATATTACAAAGCTTTTTGTATTCTGCTACATTCATATCCAGTGACCCAATTTACACATTGAATGGATCTTACATTTATGTATTCATCTTGTAACATCAAGCATGTGTCACTTCGGAATAATGGCCAAGAACCAAAAGACAAAGAGAAAAGCTTTGAAAACAGTCAGAAAATACTTTCATTGGTGGAATAATATGAGAGAAGTCAGAAAACAGCTGTTGGCATCTTTAAAGTGTTGAAAGAAAATTTAAGCACAAACTTGAGCAGAGGTAGAATAATTCCAGATAAAATATGGAAGTGCATAAAGGATTGAAGAGCGTTGTAAAGCTTAGATACAACATGGGTGAATATAAATGAATGCTGTTTAAAATATTAATAGTGTGTTTTATACAGCCTCAAATACAAGCTACAATGCATGACAAGAGTGGAACGAAAGAAGTGAGTAGAACCCATGCAAAGCAAAGAAAAAGAGTACTTGCATTACACATTTATCACTCTCAAAATCTGTGTAACTGCCATAATGAAAGGATGCACATATAATCTCTAAATTATCCACTAAAATCAATTTGAAAACACAGAGGGAAACATTACAAATAAAAACCATCGATTAAGAAAGAAAAAATAATATTGAGACATTTACGTCAAATGAAAAACTTATTATAAGATGTTCAGTGAAAATACAAATATAAATGAATTAAATATTCCAGCATCCAATGTACATATCTGAACCTACAGTTATTCTGGCAAATAATAATGACATTTATTTCAAGTCTTACTCTTTTTATCCCAAAGGAGGTCTTGTTCAGTAGTTCGCTCCTTTCTATTAACATATTTTTATGAGAATGAGGAGAATATCAGTCAGTCAGTCAGTTGTTCAGTCATATCTGAGTCTTTAGAGCTATTTCTAATAAGGATTAATGTATTTAAAATACCATCCTAAGTAATTATAAAAATAATACATGTACAAAAATAACTATGATATTACAAAGCAAAATGTGTTAGTTACAGTAAAGATCATATCAATAATTTTTCTACATACAACTTAGGACTAGTGGTGTGTGTGCTAAGTGACTTCTGCTGCTACCACTCCTGCTGCGAAATCACTTCAGTCGTGTCTGACTCTGACATAGATGTCAGCCCACCAGGCTTCTCTGTCCTTGGAATTCTCCAGGCAAGAATACTGGAGTGGGTTGTCATTTCCTTCTCCAATGCATGCATGTATGGTAAGTCACTTTAGTCACGTCCAACTCTGTGACCCCATGGACTGTAGCCCACCACACTCCTTTGTCCATGGGATTTTCCAGGCAAGAATACTGGAGTGGGTAGCCATTTGCTTCTCCAAAGGATCTTCCCAAACCAGGGATTGAAACTGGGGCAGATTCTTTACCATCTGAGCCACCAGGGAAGCCCCAAGATTAGTGGCATCCTATACCAGCATACCAGCTGGACTGGAAGAAACACAAGCTGGAATCAAGATTGCTGGGAGAAATATCAATAACCTCAGATATGCAGATGACACCACTCTTATGGCAAAAAGTGAAGAGGAACTAAAAAGCCTCTTGATGAAAGTGAAAGTGGAGAGTGAAAAAGTTGGCTTAAAGCTCAACATTCAGAAAATGAAGATCATGGCATCCAGTCCCATCACTTCATGGGAAATAGATGGGGAAACAGTGGAAACAATGGCTGACTTTATTTTTGGGGTCTCCAAAATCACTGCAGATGGTGACTGCAGCCATGAAATTAAAAGATGCTTACTCCTTAGAAGGAAAGTTATGACCAACCTAGGTAGCATATTCAAAAGCAGAGACATTACTTTGCCAACAAAGATTCATCTAGTCAGGGCTATGGTTTTTCCTGTGGTCATGTATGGATGTGAGAGTTCGACTGCAAGGAGATCCAAGCAGTCCATTCTGAAGGAGATCAGCCCTGGGATTTCTTTGGAAGGAATGATGCTAAAGCTGAAACTCCAGTACTTTGGCCACCTCATGTGAAGAGTTGACTCATTGGAAAAGACTCTGATGCTGGGAGGGATTGGGGGCAAGAGGAGAAGGGGACGACAGAGGATGAGATGGCTGGATGGCATCACTGACTCGATGGACATGAGTCTGAGTGAACTCTGGGAGTTGGTGATGGACAGGGAGGCCTGGGGTGCTGTGATTCATGGGGTCGCAAAGAGTCGGACACGACTGAGTGACTGATCTGATCTGATACCAGCATCTGGTCCCATCACTTCATGGGAAATAGATGGGGAAACAGTGGAAATGGTGTCAGACTTTATTATTTTGGGCTCCAAAATCACTGCAGATGGTGACTGCAGCCATGAAAGTAAAAGACACTCACTCCTTGGAAGGAAAGTTATGACCAACCTAGATAGCATATTCAAAAGCAGAGACATTGCTTTGCTAACAAAGGTCCATCTAGTCAAAGCTGTGGTTTTCCAGTGGTCATGTATGGATGTGAGAGTTGGACTGTGAAGAAGGCTGAGTGCCAAAGAATTGATGCTTTTGAACTGTGGTGTTGGAGAAGACTCTTGAGAGTCCCTTGGCCTGCAAGGAGATCCAACCAGTCCATTCTAAAGGAGATCAGCCCCGGGATTTCTTTGGAAGGAATGATGCTAAAGCTGAAACTCCAGTACTTTGGCCACCTCATGCAAAGAGTTGACTTATTGGAAAAGACTCTGATGCTGGGAGAGATTGGGGGCAGGAGGAGAAGGGGACGACAGAGGATGAGATGGCTGGATGGCATCACTGACTCAATAGATGTGAGTCTGGGTGAACTCCAGGAGTTGGTAATGGACAGGGAGGCCTGGCATGCTGCAATTCATGGGGTCACAAAGAGTCTAACACGACTGAGCAATGAACTGAACTGAACTGATACCACTTTTGAGGTTGAAGGTACAATCTTGCCTTGAGCCAGTGTTCTTTTTTTGCAACAAATGTTTAGGTTTTCTTGGAAGCTAAAATTTTCATCTCTAAAAATGGCTTCTAGTTAGCTAAGTGAAGTAATGAAGTTGGAGACTGTTTCAAGTTTGCTGCTCATTCATGCACTGTAATGCAGTCATTTCTTTTGTTATGTTTTCACATTTGTTTATGGTCAGACATTTCAATAGCCAGCTCCTTAGTCATCCTGATTATTTTGTTCTCCTCTGGAACTAAATATAAAATGACATATGATCAGTTGAATTTTCAATTGCAGTTGCATAATTTTTCACAGGAACTTAAAAAATAAACAACACATGAATTTTTCAGAGCAAATTAGAGTCAAGAAAAGCTTCACCAAAACTGCTATTGCAATAATGACATATGTAGAGATTAAAGAAGATTCCTTATTTTCCCACAGGTAGATAATACTTCATAAATTTGCCAAAACATCCGGCAATATAAATAAAATTTCAATTAAATTAATTTTGAAATTTATGTTTTGATAATCATTTATTATTAATAATTAAAAAAACAATATTTACAAAACATTGCCTGTCAAAAATGACCAAAAATTTCATTTTTTCATTACTCTGAAAAATGGTTTTTAAGCCATTGTAAGGAAAGTATCATTATTATCATTTTATAGATGAGGAAGCCAGGGCTTAAGTTCAGTAAGGTGTATAATGTTAGCTTTCTAATATGCAAGTGGAGTGAAAATTCAAACAACAATCTGACTCCATTGTGTTGATTTTTATTAGTCAGTTAAGCGTCAGATATGAACAACAGCAAGTCTGTGAGCCAGAAAACAGTAATAGAAATTATCAAAATAATTCATACTTTAATGGTAGAATGTGATGTATATAAAAGGAAAACCAATTTCTACTACATGTGTTATAGAATTCAGTAAAAGGGAAAAACTAACAGGAAGAAAAGTTTTTTTTTTTGTTTATTTTTTCAATAAAAAGCCAGGAAATAAATTTATAGCTACTTCAGTAAGACGGGTTTTCTGGGTCACTGGTGTTGAAGGCCACAGTTTTTGTTAAGTCACTAGTTGAACATGCAGTACATTTATCATGTAAAGAATAAAAAGGAAATAAAAATAGGAATTCCAAGGAACAAGACAGGGACAAAAAGAATCCTCCATCTGTAGTTCAATCAATGAAAAATTTTATGCAAAGTAGATATTCATGGAGATACGCAAGGAAACAGGCTAGGAATCAGAGCCTACTGTAAACTATTTCTGGAATATCTAACAGTCATGATGTTCATGAAAATCATAATAAAAACGACTAATATTATGTGGGATCCCTATCCCTGAAACCAACTTGTGCTTGTTTGTTCATTCACTGTCTGAACAGACAGTACTGTCTTACTCTTTGCAACTCCATGGAGCCCACCAGGTTCCTCTGTGCGTGGAATTGTTCCAGGCAAGAATATTGGAGTGGGTTGCCGTTTCCTTCTCCAGGGGACCTTCCCAACCCAGGGATTAAACCCACATCTCTTGTATCTCCTGCACTGGCAGATGGATTATTTTATCACGGTGCCACCCGGGAAGCCCATAAAACCAACTTAATGCAATGTTAGGAATATAGGTTCTTGAATTTGAAGACCTAGGTTTGAATAAAGCTCTGACATATGCTATTCTGCAATGCAAATAAATTTCAATTAAGTCAATTCTGGAATGTTTTGATATTGATAATCATTTATTATTAATAGTTAAAAATATTTACTTAGCATTATCTCTCTATCAAAATCACTTCATCTTTTCTGTCTCTATTCCTTAATTCTTGAAAGCATCAACCCAGACAAAGTACTCAGGTGACTTGTCTGAAAGTCTGGAAGTTATTCAATCGTGTCTGACTCTTTGTGACCCCATGGACTATAGAGCCCATGGGACTTGTCTGAGCCTCACTGGAAAAAACAAGACTCTGTAAACATTTAAAACAAATTAACTATCATTGAGACTTCACACTAGCATAACAGGAAGAAAGCTTGAGTAATCATGTTTAAATTTAACCTGTACAAAATATTTATACTCAGTAAATTGATATACTACAAAGTGGATCAATATCTAACTAAAAGTCAGGAGGCCTATTTTCTAGGCTTTCTGCTTCTAGTCGATTTCTCTGACTCCTTGAAGAAATAATCCTGCTTGAAATGGTAACATCCCTTTATATCTTGTTCTTCAAGAATCTCTGGTTGTCTCCTTTTCCTCTCTCCTACTTAAGATGACAGAAAAAGAGTTGTATTTTACTACACTCTGTGATTTTTGTGTCTAGAAACATCTGTGGAGATGGTAGACATTGATTTGGTTACATTTCTGAAGCTAGAAAATGTACGTTTTATCTGATCAAATAAAAAGACAGTTAAAAAGGGGGATAAGATATTCACAGTGATCTCTGCTGGCTTTGACTCCAAATAATTCATGCAGGCAAAAAGTATTAGGACATTCAGATACTTCAGAGATTACTTACTCTAAAACTTGCATACTTTAAAAGAGAAAAACATGGCCCACAAGATTATGAAAATAGAATTTCTGAATAGTTAGTGAAAAATCAAAGTCACAGCTATTGAGTGGAAAGTGTCTCCTGAGTTTTAGTTAATAACGGTTCCATTTTTCTAAATATATTCTAGTTACTGATAATAGAAACTTACTGCCGCAGACTAATTTTAAAATAACTCAAATTAGTATGTGTATGTGTACATACTGTAAAATAATACATACATTATAAATTAGACATTTTTGAATTCAAAGAACCAGCACTATTTGAATTTAAAACATTGATAAAAGATAGTATGCATAATGAAGGCTACGGATCCCTGAATCTGGAATATCCCCTGGAGGAGGAAATGGCAACCCACTCCAGTATTCTTGCCTGGAGAATCCCATGGACAGAGGAGCCTGGTGGGTGACAGTCCATAGGGTAACAAAGCTTCAGACACAACTGAAGCAATTTACCACTCACTCAATAAACATCTATTAAATGAATAAATTTTACTATATATCATAGCTTCTTAATAATGTTGTATGCAATATATGGAGAAATTTGGAAACATTTCAAGATTTCACAAATGTGAATTAAAGATACATGTTCTAACAGTATCATATTTTAATGTGAACAGAGTAGTGAAAGTGAAAGAGTTAGTTACTCAGTTGTGTCCAACTCTTTGTGACCCCATGGACTGTAATCGGCCAGGCTCTTCTGTCCATGGAATTCTTCAGGCAAGAATATTGGAGTGGGTAGCCATTCCCTTCTCCAGGAGATCTTCCCAACCCAGGGATGGAATCCGAGCCTCCTCCATTGAAGGCAGACTTTATCATTTGAGCCACTAGGTGGGCAGTAGATAATTTAGAAAATTCAAATACATATTATTTGGGAAAACTTCATAGTTATCTTAATTGCATTATTAAAAGTTAAATTACAAAATTTTAAAACCAGTATTTAATTTAATTGATAGTTTAAAAAAATTATCAACATTGAGATGTATATAACCTGTGGAGTTGTGTATTTTTTGGCTATATAGAAGTAATAGCAGTTAAACATGTTTATTATAGCATTTTTATTTAAAATAATAATCCTAAAGTATAGAATTATTTATATTTTAATTAAAATTATTAGTCATTAAGATATAATAATTTTTAAAATATATCTTCTATCTGAATTATCACAAAATAACTGAATGTTAAAACTACACTTTAAAATTTGTTTTTAAAAAAAATAAAATAAAAAATAAAATTTGTTTTTAGTTTTCTGTCATGTATTAGCTTATTTAATCTCTGATATAGAGTTACCCTTTCACGTGTTTTTAGCACAATAAAATAAATTTTGCAAAAGACTTTGGTTATAGATTCTTTCACTTCCTATTGAAATTCTTATTAAAGAAGATAATAAGATGGAAATTTAAATAACTTTGAAACTAGAAAGTGAAAATGAAAGTGAAAGTCACTCAGTTGTGTCTGACTCTTTGTGACCCCATAGACTATACAGTCCATGGAATTCTCCAGGCCAGAATACTGGAGCCAGTAGCGTTTCCCTTCTTGAGGATCTTCCAAACCCAGGGATTGAACCGAGGTCTCCCTTATTACAGGTGGATTCCTTACCAGGTGAGCCACAAGGGAAGCCCCAAAATACTGGAGTAGATAGCCTATTCCTTCTCCAGCAGATCTTCCCTACCCAGGAATTGAACAGGGGTCTCCTGTATTGCAGGCAGATTCTTTACCAACTAAGCTGTAAGGGAAGCTAGAAATTTCAATACAAATCTTTCTGATTCACTGTAGACTTTCTACCTCCCAAGGAAAGATGGAGCACTATATTTTGAAGGTAAACAGGCAAGAAAGTAGAAAGAATAATTTTTGTCTCTAAGTATACTTCATTGGGAGAAGGCAATGGCAAGCCACTCCAGTACTCTTGCCTAGAAAATCCCATGGATAGAGGAGCCTGGTAGGCTGCAGTCCATGGGGTCGCTACAAGTCCGACGCGACTGAGCGACTTCACTTTCACTTTTCACTTGAACACAATGGAGAAGGTAATGGCAACCCACTCCAGTGTTCTTGCCTGGAGAATCCCAGGGATGGCAAAACCTGGTGGGCTGCCATCTACGGGGTCGCACAGAGTCAGACACAACTGAAGCGACTTAGCATATTTCATTGTAAGATGATGCTGTTAAAGTGCTACACTCAATATGCCAGCAAATTTGGAAAACTCATCAGTGGCCACAGGACTGGAAAAGGTCACTTTTCATTTGAATCCCAAAGAAAGGCAATGCCAAAGAATGCTCAAACTACCGCACAATTGCACTCATCTCACATGCTAGCAAAGTAATGCTCAAAATTCACCAAACCAGGCTTCAATAGTATGTGAACTGAGAACTTCCAAATGTTCAAGCTGGATTTAGAAAAGGCAGAGGAACCAGAGATCAAATGGAAAACATCCATTAGATCATCGAAAAAGGAAGGGAGTTCCAGAAAACCATCTACTTCTGCCTATTGACTGTGCCAAAGCCTTTGACTGTGTGATCACAACAAACTGGAAAATTCTTAAAGAGATGGGAATATGTGTCTCTTTTAATTCTGGTTTCCTCGGTGTGTATGCCCAGCAGTGAAATTGCTGGGTCATATGGCAGTTCTGTTTCCAGTTTTTTAAGGAATCTCCACACTGTTCTCCATAGTGGCTGTACTAGTTTGCATTCCCACCAACAGTGTAGGAGGGTTCCCTTTTCACCACACCCTCTCTAGCATTTATTGCTTGTAGACTTTTGGATCGCAGCCGTTCTGACTGGCGTGAAATGGTACCTCACTGTGGTTTTGATTTGCATTTCTCTGATAATGAGTGATGTTGAGCACCTTTTCATGTGTTTGTTAGCCATCTGTATGTCTTCTTTGGAAAAATGTCTGTTTAGTTCTTTGGCCCTTTTTTTGATTGGGTCATTTATTTTTCTGGAATTGAGCTGCAGGAGCTGCTTGTATATATATAATTTTTTTAAATTTAAATTTATTTATTTTAATTGGAGGCTAATTACTTTACAATATTGTATTTGTTCTGCCACACATCAACATGAATCCGCCATGGGCATACGTGTTCCCCATCCTGAACCGCCCTCCCACCTGCCTCCCCGTACCATCCCTCTGGGTCATCCCAGTGCACCAGACCCAAGGATCCTGTATCAAACCTGGACTGGTGATTCATTTCTTATATGATATTATACATGTTTCCATGACATTCCCCCAAATAATCCCACCCTCTCCCTCTCCCACAGAGTCCAAAAGACTATTTTATACATCTGTGTCTCTTTTGCTGTCTCACATACGGGGTTATTGTTACCATCTTTATAAACTCCATATATATGCATTAGTATACTGTACTGGTGTTTTTCTTTCTGGCTTACTTCACTCTGTATAATATGCTCCAGTTTCACCCACCTCATTTGAGATTAATTATTTGTCAGTTGCTTCATTTGCCATTATTTTCTCTGACTCTGAAAGCTGTTTTTTCACCTTGCTTAGAATTTCCTTACTTGTGAAAAAGCTTTTAAGTTTAATTAGGCCCCATTTGTTTATTTTTGCTTTTATTTCCATTACTCTAAGAGGTGGGTCATAGAGGATCCTGCTGTGATTTATGTCACAGAGTGTTTTGCCCAATATTCATCACAACACTGTTTATAATAGCCAGGACATGGAAGCAACCTAGATGTCCATTGGCAGATGAATGGATAAGAAAGCTGTGGTACATATATGCAATGGATTGTTACTCAGCTATTAAAAAGAATGCATTTGAATCAGTTATAATGAGGTGGATGAAACTGGAGCCTATTATACAGAGTGAAGTATGTCAGAAAGAAAAACACCAATACAGTTCATTAATGCATATATATGGAATTTAGAAAGATGATAATGATGACCCTATATGTGAGACAGCAAAGGATACACAAATGTAAAGAACAGTCTTTTGGACTTTGTGGGAGAAGGCCACGGTGGGAAGATTTGAGAAAATAGCATTGAAATATGTATATTATCATATGTGAAACAGATTGACAATCAAGGTTTGATGCATGAGACAGGGTGCTCAGGGCTGGTGCCCTGGGATGTCCCTGAGGGATGGGATGGGGAGGGAGGAGGGAGTGGGGTTCAGGATGGGGGACACATGTGCACCCATGGCTGATTCATATCAATATATGGCAAAACCACTACAATATTGTAATTAGCCTCCAATTAAAATAAATAAATTTTTTAAAAAGAGAGATGGAAATACCAGACCACCTTACTTGCTTCCTGAGAAATCTGTATTCAGGTCAGGAAGCAACAGTTAGAACTGGACATGGAACAACAGACTGGTTCCAAATAGGAAAAAGGAGTACATCAAGGATGTATATTGTCACTCTGCTTATTTAACTTATATGCAGAGTACATCACGAGAAACGCTGGGCTGGAAGAAGCACAAGCTGGAATCAAGATTGCTGGGAGAAATATCAATAACATCAGATATGCAGATGACACCACCCGTATGATGGAAAGCAAAGAAGAACTAAGGAGCCTCTTGATGAAAGTGAAAGAGGAGAGTGAAAATGTTGGATTAAAAGTCAACATTCAGAAAACTAAGATCATGTCTTCTTGTCCTTTCACTTCATGGCAAATAGATGGGGAAACATTGGAAACAGTGGCAAACTTTATTTTTTTTGGTCTCCAAAATCACTGCAGATGGTGACTGCAGCCATGAAATTAAAAGATGCTTGCTTCTTGGAAGATAAGCTATGACCAACCTAGACAGCATATTAAAAAGCAGAGACATTACTTTGCCAACAAAGTTCCATCTAGTCAAAGCTATGGTTTTCCAGTAGTCATGTATGCATATGAGAGTTGGACTATAAAGAAAGCTGAGCACAGAAGAACTGATGCTTTTGAACTGTGGTGTTGGAGAAGACTCTTGAGAGTCCCTTAGACTGCAAGGAGACCAAACCAGTCCATCCTAAAGGAGATCAGTCATGAATATTCATTGGAAGGACTGATGTTGAAACTGAAACTCCAATACTTTGTCCACCTGATGTGAAGAGTTGACTCATTGGAAAAGACCCTGATGCTGGGGAAAATTCAAGGTAAGAGGAGATGGGAATAACAGAGGATGATATGGTTGGATGGCATTACCAAGTCAATGGACATGAGTTTGAACAAGCTCCAGGAGTTGATGATGGACTGGGAGGCCTGGCATGTTGCAGTCCATGGGGTCGCAAAGAGTTGGACTGACTGAACGACTGAACTAAACTGATGTATAAAACAGATAACTGATAAGAACCTACTGCACAGCACAGGGAACACTACTCAATGCTCCGTAATGCCTTAGATGGGAAAGGGGTCTTAAAACAACAAAAAAAGTGTGGATATATGTGCAACTGATCACGTTGCTGTACACCTGAAGCTACCACAGCATTGTGAATGAACTCTATTCAAATAAATGTTTTAAAACAGAGAGAGACAGGCAAAACAAAATAAAAACATAAAAGTTGTGAAAGCAATTTTAAATATTCATTTCATAATGTTGTTTTTAAAAAATCAGTATTTTTGCTACATTATTCAGTTGTTTACCCTTCAGGGTTTGTGCTATTCATATGAATGGTGAAAATGTCTGTTAGTACTTCCATGTCGTTTAACTTCAAAATAGAATGATTTCAAACCATTGAACATAATACGTTTCTAAGTGCAATAATTCTAGGGAGTGAGGTGTGAGATAGGATCCTAGAATAGGATCAGAAAGGGTGAATTTTATTGAGTTTTTCTCTTCATCCTGGTTTATCAATTTTAACCTCACTGTTCCCTATTATTTGTATTGGTACCTGTGTGATTAATAATACAGAAGTTTGTACTATCTAGATAGATTAATAAGTATTTAATACCAAAATTTCATAGAAAAATTGTCTTGAAATAAATATGTTTATACTTACCTAGATGAAAACAAGGAAAAAACATAGAGTGTATGTTTTAATCTAAAATAAATGTTTAGAATTTTAATAAACCATTTTGCATGTTTTATTTCTCTTTTCTCTTGGTATTCTGAATATATTCTTTGAATTTTACTTTGCTGCTGATGACCAATTACAAAAATAACAACAGACCCTATGACCACCGATTAAGTCAAACTCTAGGCAACCTGACCCTTTGGTTCATTTTAATTAAAAAAAACAAAAACAAAAACATAATTTGGGACAGCAAATCAGGCTGAAACTAATAGCATAGACATATAATTTTCTTAAATATTTTGCATATCTATAGCCTATAAATAGGCTGCATGCAAAATGTGGCTCAAAAATAACACAGCTTCAGCTTTACTATCCTTCAGTAATCATGGAAATGATCTAATATATTTAACCTGAAAAAATGTTTTATATAAACTTTGCATTTTTTAATGCTTTATTTTGCCTCAAAGCATCAGGAGTATGCACAACAACATAAATTCTAGTTCTTACATTTGAGTGTTGTTGAATTAAAATGCATGTGTCTAGGAAATTAAATGTAAATAAGTCAGACTCTCCTGGTATTATGCTCTAGTCTGTTGCAGTGTTTAAGGTTATAATCTTTTCTTAAACCACAGAAAGCCTAGAGAACTTTTCAAATTCTAATATATATATGAATGCTTTGTTATCAAGGATGGAGTGAATGTTTTTGAGTCCAGAGATATTTTTTGGATGTGTATTTCCTGGTCTCAACCCTAATGCTTCTGCTTCAATAGCCACTGCACATAGCCTACAAACAGCATGCCTTATATACAGATCTCCACTGGTACTCTTGTTCAAGACCCAGAAAATGTTAGGGCCAGGGCTGCACATGGGGATATCATTAAAAGATAGAAAACATAGGGGTGACTCATGGTCGTTATCTTGGGTAGAAATCAACTACACTTGTCTAGTGAATGGGTCCTAAAACAGCTTACTTAGGTTGATGCTAAAGGTTATACATGCCCTTTTTCCCACGTGATTCTTAACTTAAAATTCCAAATTATATTAATACCTAATTCTAAACCAGACCATGTGACATTGTAGAATTTGCCCCACTTACAGCTGAATGGCTCCACATCATACCCATGCCTATGTTCAGGTTGCAGAAAACTTAATGAAGGAAACAGAGAAAAACATACGCAACGTCTTTATGAAGTCAGGGACTCCAACTTCTTTTGGGTCCTCCTTGCTGCTAATTGATTTGTCTTCATTTTCACGGCTGGTTCTCATTCACATTCTACCCGTCAGTATATGAAAACTTTTTCTCATACCTTGAAATTCCAATTCCTTTGTCCCATCCCTCAGTCATAAGGAGGACCTTCCTTCTTAACACTTCCTTCTAAGAATAAGAAAACAAGTATCAGAGGAGATACTATCAGATTCTCTAAATAAAAATAAAGCAACTACATTGTATGCCACATTTCTTCTACTGAGTATCATTACTTCACACATTCAAAAGGGCTTATCAAACTACTAAATTTTCAATGATTTCTTTCTGTCTCTGCCTCTTTCTGTCTCATAGTTCCTTTCATTAGTTTCTGGCATAAAAAAGAAGTATTACAAAAACTTCCTTTCAAGCTACATACTCCTCAAAGATATTTGTACAAGTTTTCTCTTTCTATTTTCCAACCTGCCCTTTACTCTTCATGCACTACACACTTCTTACTGTCTTAATCTGTAGAAACCACTCTTATCTAAGATACCAATCATCCTTTCCTAGTTCCCACTTTATCCCTCATTTGAATTTTGACAGTATCCATTCTATCTTCTGGTTTTCTTTTTCCTTTGCCATCTTAATATATATACACTTTGGAAATCAATTCTGAGTGCTCTTCAGATCTCATACATGCTCTCTACATAATCTCAGCAATCACATATACAACTGTAGTTATTGACTACAGCAAGAGTCAGCAAACAGGTTCTAAAAAGAACCATGAAATAAATATTTTAGATTTAAGAGTGATGCGATCACTGTCTCACCTATTCAACTTGGCTTTTGTGTTATGACAACAAACAATACATAAACAAATGTATATGATGTGTTCCAATAAAACTTTATTTACAAAACAATTGGCAGACCAAATTTGTCCTATAGGTAGTAGTTTGCACACCAGTATACTATACCATGGTAATTTACAAAATGTATGAACTTCACAACTGAATTAGTAAAATAACTGGACACATGATTAATTTTACTCAAGTCAGCCTCATCTATTTCACCCACTGGGCTGGTAGCAATGATCTTATTAGATCATTCCTGTTTAAAAGCCTTCCACAGCTCCCAATTTGTACAAGAATTGAACATGGTTTATTCATAATTGTCACCATTTCCTTTAGATCTAACTGTTGTAGTTTTTATCTTTCAACCTACTCTTGAATAAGGATCTTTCTTATCTATTGACTATTTTTAAGAATTTTTCTGTCATTGAGGGATCATTGTGTTTTATTCCTTTTTTGTTTATTTTTTAGTCTTAGATTTGGTTTTTGTTTTCTCAATTCTTATACCTATCTTTGCATATAGTGACCATTTAATAATTTCTTTACACATGAACAAAATTTTGTTATACATTTTATGGAAATATTTAACTTTTAGAAGGCCATAAAATCTAACGAACTCACAAAAAGCACATTAAGATTAAGCTGCAGTACTTACCTTGCGATTAATTAAGGGTGACACTGGAAGGCTGAGTTCCTAGAGACACTTATGTAATTGTTCATTATTCTGTCTTAATCAGAGTATACCTCTTTATGTAAAAGTATTTAATATTTTAATTTAATTTTAATATTTAAAACAATTTGTAACTCAGGCATAGAATGTAAAATCACTTGTTATACTTCTGAAATTTTTACTGAGAAATATAAGAAATTTGGCATTTATTCATTAACTATGCAGCTAAACATATAAAATTAATTTTCATCTTCTGTACTGGCAAGCTTTAAAAGCAAGACACCATTTTTTGTGTTTTTCTTCTTTATCACTGTTAAGAACATCTTAGTCTTATGTAACATCAATTGCTTGAATATTCAATAAAATAAAATGTGTTAATTTTTTAAATTTTATAAACATTTTAAATTTATTATTGGAAGTTCAAATTTATGTTATCAATACAAATCTTCCAAGAATTTATAATTGTTCATAATGCTGGTACAATAAACAGCTACTATGTGTTCAGAATATTCCAGATTTCCATTTGTAATTTAACCTGTAACTTTGCTTTAAACCATATTTCAAAAGTGGCTTAGAGAAGGAGCCCATAAAAACCTAGGTAATGTTGACTGTCCAGCTAGACAGGTAGTTCCCCATACACTAAAACTTAATGTGGTCAATTCACTATCATTTAGGCTTTGGTTCCCAGGATTGCCCTAAATTTTAATTTGTCATGCATACAGATTGAATAGAATTGAGTATGCTAACATGCAGGCAAAGTCACAAGAGATAAATGTTTAAAACACGGTATATGCACATATTAATTTACAGTGAGAGTAATAAGTGCTAGTTAAACTGGTTAATCTTGTTGTCTACTTCTCTTGACAAAGAAACGTCATAAAAATAATACTTGGTGAGCTTGGAAACTAAATGTGGGGAATTATTTACATGAGTTGAATGTTCAGTAGGAACAGGACATGATGTACTTATGGATTAATACTAACAAGATGGTAGTTATCATCCAAAGAATAGACTACTTTCTTAAGAAGGCACATAGTTTGTTTTTGTTTTTGTTTTAACATTTATTAGTTTATACTGTGATGCCATGAGACATAAGTTCCTGCTATTTGCCTATAAGCTCTTTAAGAACTTTTAAAAATCTGCTTGTAAAATTGGAAAATAACTATAGGAATCAATCAATAAATGTTGGAAATAAACTTGATATTTCTTAAATGGGCTCATGAATAATAGCCTCCTGAATTCTTCTATACATCAAATTCTTTTCAGTTCAGTTCAGTTCAGTCGCTCACTCATTTCCGACTCTTTGTGACCCGATGAATCACAGCACGCTAGGCCTCCCTGTCCATTACCAACTCCTGGAGTTCACTCAGACTCACGTCCATCGAGTCAGTGATGCCATCCAGCCATCTCATCCTCTGTCGTCCCCTTCTCCTCCTGCCCCCAATCCCTCCCAGCATCAGAGTCTTTTCCAATGAGTCAACTCTTCACATGAGGTGGCCAAAGTGCTAGAGTTTCAGCTTTAGCATCATTCCTTCCAAAGAAAACCCATGGCTGATCTCCTTTAGAATGGACTGGTTGGATCCCCTTGCAGTCCAATAGACTCTCAAGAGTATTCTCCAACACCACACTTCAAAAGCATCAATTCTTCGGCGCTCAGCTTTCTTCACAGTCCAACTCTCACATCCATACATGACCAGTGGGAAAACCATAGCTTTGACTAGATGGACCTTTGTTGGCAAAGTAATGTCTCTGCTTTTGAATATGCTATCTAGGTTGGTCATAACTTTCCTTCCAAGGAGTAAGCATCTTTTAATTTCATGGCTGCAGTCACCATCTGCAGTGATTTTAGAGCCCAAAAAAATAAAGTCTGACACTGTTTCCCCATCTATTTCCCATGAAGTGATGGGACCAGATGCCATGATCTTAGTTTTCTGAATGTTGAATTCCCAATTTCATTTTGATATTATAGAACCTGATGTTTTGGATTGATGCTTTTGAACTGTGGTATTCGAGAAGGGTTCCTTGGACTGCAAGGAGATCAAAACAGTCCATCCTAAAGGAAATCAGTTCTGAATATTCATTGGAAAGACTGATGCTGAAGCTGAAACTCCAATGCTTTGGCCACCTGATGCAAAGAACTGACTCATTTGAAAAGACCCTGATGCTGGGAAAAATTGAAGGCAGGAAGAGAAGAGGATGAGATGGTTGGATGGCATCAATGACTCAAGGGACATGAGTTTGAGCAAGCTTCAGGAGTTGGTGATGAGGTCACAGAGAGTTGGATGTTACTGAATGACTGAACTGAATTGATGTTTTTGCACAAAGAAGTAATTTTTATACTGTTTATATCAAAGTTTCAATAACATATTTAATCATGAGATCATATTTTGATTGGGCACCTTACAAATAGAGTTCATGTGATAATAAATTGGTTAGATCTGCCTCAGAGATATGCTTTTTAAGGATACATTTGCTTGTATTTAGGATATTTTGCAGTAATATAAAGTATTCATTTTCTCTTAAAAAACGAAATTGGAGATACTGAGTCCACAGTCAGCATTGAAACAATTAGATGGGGCTGAATACTAGCCACTAACAGAAAGATATAAAAAGAATAAAAATAAACTTTCATGTTCATTAGCGTTCTTAACACTCTTAATTATACAGTATTTGTCCAGACTCATTCGCTTATGGTACTGTTTGGTAACTGTTTTTATGACCCCTATATTTCAATGGCATCAGATTTTAAAGTTTTTTCACACCACTAGATTTGTGAAACAATGCAATAGGTAATCGCTGACTTCTTAAAGCACTAAAGACATGGTAACTAAATAAAGCTTGAGTTTTCTTTAATTAGAAATTATGAGACACTCTCTAAGTCTATTATATACTTATTTTTCCTGGACTGTAAAACCAGGTTGATCTTCTCTTTGCAAATACAGGGAAATAATTTTTCATCAGAGAAACAAAAAAGGATGGAATTCTGTAGGGAGGCCAAGATAGAAATATGCTATACAATGATTGAGGATCCCAGAGGAATTGCCCAAGACAATTGCTCAGAATTCTCTTGTCAAGGAGGTTTGGTATCAGGTAAGTATCAGAGAAGTACTTTGCTTTTGGCTTCAGAGGATAGAGGCAAATTGCTAAGATGATCTTGGGCACATATTCCTCTGTGTTACTTAAGGTTAAGATCAGAGGTCTCAAGCTCGGAGGTTGGATACTTAGTTATCAGCTTTATGTTTGGTTATGATCCAATCATGTGGGACTTTGAGACTCAGCACTGTTGATTAAAATCCATGTCATATCCAACAGCATAAGGGAATGTGAAGGAAATGAATGTAAGCATGCAAGAGAACCGAATAGTCACTGTGCTACGTAAATCAAAATATATTGTGAGGTAAGTGGAATTGATTTGGTTATTATCCTTTTCTCTTACCTCCAGATAAATTTTGTTAAAAATCAGATAAGTGTTGCAGGATTAATTTGTTTCCTGTTAGAAAATGTGCTATTCTAATTATGGAAATATTTTTCATAGTTCAGCAGCTGAGGTACGAGAGAAGACAGACTAAAGGATGAGAAAAGAACAGTCAGGTATTTGGGGGATAAATTAAATAGACTGGCCTTACATTTTTCATCCTTCCTGCTTATTTCCTTCTTGTCCTCTTCCTCCTTCCTTCCTTTCCTGTTCCCTCCTTTTTTGTCTCCTTTTCATCACTATTTCTTTGCTTCTTTTGTGTCCTGTATTTTGTTACACATATAAGACTAGATGTTTTCTGTATGCCAGAACTGATCTAGGGGACTGTCAGTGAGACTGTGCTTTGCAAGCATTTAAGGAAGTATTAGAAATGGCATATTCGAGGCAGACCAACTGCTGTATACCTCATCTGTGACTTAGCCCATGCAGAAAGGCCTCTGGTTAGAATCTAGGGACTGTTTCTTTCCATTTTATCTTTGGCTGTTGTGAGTGACCCAGAATTGTTTTTGAAGACTGAAATTTCCCCTGGGAATGCCCTGTGCCCATCAAAAATGCAGGAAACTAATGTTTTCTGTAATATTAATCTCTGTTAATGATATACCTTCTCATAACTTTGACTTACTAATTTGAGTAAAGAAAGGAGTAAAAACGTGCACATTTTCAATATTTCCAGGAATGGAACAATAAGTTAATTTAAGCTGTGCTGTCTGTCAATTCAATGACTTAGTTGGAATTGTCACTTCTAGGAATAGTTCATTACTTTCAACACAATTGAATTGTAAAGTTAGAAAAGAAATATATATATATATATATGTATTCATTAAAACAGAAGGGATATTAGCCCTATATGACCTTTGAGTTACATAAATAAGTACTAAAGAACAACAGATTTTTACCAGACATAGTTATATGTGATAAAAGTTTATGGGTTATAGGGCGAGGTAAAGGAAACATTCTTGAATGATAGAGATGGTTACATACCTGCCATAATCTCAGTTAAATCTGTCACTCCTTCCTTAATGATAGCTAAATTTGAATACATAATTATTGCTATTTAAAATTGGACTCATTTTTTAATACTGACCTTTAAACTTGACCCAAAATTAAGACATAATCATCTACCTGGATTGTATGAGATTTTATAACTGGCCCTATTTTGACAAAAACAATTGATAGATAATTAAGCATAAGCAATTAATGAAAGGCAATAAGGGAGGCTTGCCACATAAATAATTATGACATCAGATCAGATCAGATCAGTCTCTCAGTCGTGTCCGACTCTTTGTGACCCCATGAATCGCAGCACGCCAGGCCTCCCTGTCCATCACCAACTCCCAGAGTTCACTCAGACTCACGTCCATCGAGTCAGTGATGCCATCCAGCCATCTCATCCTCTGTCGTCCCCTTCTCCTCCTGCCCCCAAGCCCTCCCAGCATCACAGTCTTTTCCAATGAGTCAACTCTTTGCATGAGGTGGCCAAAGTACTGGAGTTTCAGCTTTAGCCTCATTCCTTCCAAAGAAATCCCAGGGCTGATCTCCTTCAGAATGGACTGGTTGGATCTCCTTGCAGTCCAAGGGACTCTCAAGAGTCTTCTCCAACACCACAGTTCAAAAGCATCAATTCTTTGGCATTCAGCTTTCTTCACAGTCCAACTCTCACATCCATACATGACCACAGGAAAAACCATAGCCTTGACTAGACGAACTTTTGTTGGCAAAGTAATGTCTCTGCTTTTGAATATGCTATCTAGGTTGGTCATAACTTTCCTTCCAAGGAGTAAGTGTCTTTTAATTTCATGGCTGCAGTCACCATCTGTAGTGATTTTGGAGCCCAGAAAAATAAAGTCTGACACTGTTTCCACTGTTTCCCCATCTATTTCCCATGAAGTGGTGGGACCGGATTATTTTCAAATAGTAGTTTCTGATACTGAAGAATATATTAAATTTAACATTCACTGATCAGTATTTCAATTTGAGGTTAGACTATCTTCAATCTCTTAAATGAAATCCCATATGATATATTAAATTTAATATATGCTATTATTAAATATTTAAAAACATAAAGTTTATTACATCTACTTTAATAAAGTTGAAAACATACAAGCAAGTCTTTGTTTCATTTGAACATCAATTACCTATGAATACAGCTATATATATTGCATGGAAGAAGTTATGATTTAAATAAATATACTTTTAAAATTTTTTATTGAGGCAAAATTCGCATAACAATATTAACCATTTTAAAGTAAACAAAGTGATATTTAGTGTATTCAGTATGTTGTGAAACCACCATTCTATCTAGTTCTACTATAGACTGAATAGTTTCACCAAAATCACATGTTGGAACCATAACCCTTGATGTGACTGGCCTTTTAAGAAGTAGTAAAGGTTAAATGAGGTCATAGGGTGTGACTCTAATCCAATAGGACTGGTGTTCTTATGAGAAAAGGTAAGTATGCCAGGAGTGTGTCTGCACAGCAAAAAGGGCCACATGAAGAAAGAGGGAGAAGGTGGCCAACTGCAAGTCAAGGAGATAAGTCTCACGAGAAACTAGCACTGCCGGCACCCTGATCTAGGCCCTCCAGCTTCTAGAACGGTGAGAAATGCCTTTTCATTGTTAAGCTACCCAGTCTTTGGTATTTTGTTATGGCAGCTTCAGTGGACAAATACAAGTTTGAAAATATATGCATCACTCTGAAATGAAACCCTATACCCACTAAACTGTTATCCCCTATTCCCTAGTCCCCAGTTGGTGGCAAGCACCTATATGCTTTCTATCTCTGTGGAGATACCTATTTTGGATATTTAATATGATATGAATATTGCATGTAAACGTTTTTGTTTGGCTTCCTTCATTAACATAACTTTATAAAATTCATCATTGTCGTCACATGCTTCAGTAGTTTTTATGGGTTTAACTGTGTCCCTAAATGAGGTATCTTGAGGTCCTAATCTCAAATACAAAAGAATGTGGACTTATTTAAAGACAGAGCCATTGAGCATGTAATTCGTTAATGTAATTCGCCAAGAGCAGAGTAGACCCTTAAACCACTTATAAGACTGCTGTTCTTATAAGACAATATGAAGATATGGGGAAAGAATACCATGTAATAACAGCGTTGCTTCCCTGGTGTCTCAGCTGGTAAAGAATCCTCCTGCAATATGGGAGACCTGGGTTGGATCCCTGGGTTGGGAAGATTCCCTGGAGACAGGAATGGCTACCCACTACAGTATTCTGACCTGGAGAATTCCATGGAATGGGGTAGCAAAGAGTTGGACACGACCGAGCGACTTTCATTTTCCCTTTCAAAAAGAGTCAGAGACTGAAATTATGCACAAAAAGTCAAGGAATGTGAAGGATTTCTTGCATTATCAGAAGCTAAACAACCAACATAGAAATGTTTGTCTCCTACAGATTTTGGGAGTGTGGCCTTGCCAACTTCTTGATCATTTCTAGCCTCTAAGATAGTCTGAAAATAAATTACTTTTGTATTAGGTCACCTAGTTTACGGTACTTTGTTATGGCAGCCTTAAGAAATTAATACAGGCTTTGGCACTGGGAAGCAATTTGCAGCTGTAACAAATACCTGAAAACGTGAAAGTGGTTTTGGATTTGAGTAACGGTGATGAATTCTTTTACTTCATTGACTACACTAAAGCATTTGACTATGTGGATCAAATAAACTGTGGGAAATTCTTCAGGAGATGGGAATACCAGACCATTTTATCTACCTCCTGTGAAACATGTATGCAGGTCAAGAAGCAACAGTTAGAACCGGACATGGAACAGCAGACTGGTACCAAATTGGGAAAAGAGTCCGTCAAAGCTGTATATTGTCACCCTGCTTATTTAACTTATATGCAGAGTACATCATGCGAAATGCTAGGCTGGATGAAGCACAAACTGGAATCAAGATTGCCAGGAGAATATCAATTACCTCAGATATGCAAATTACACCACGCTTATGGCAGAAAGTGAAGAGAAACATGATGAAGGTGAAAGGGCCTCTTGAGGAAGATGAAAGATGAGAGTGAAAAAGCTGGCTTAAAACTAAACATTCAAAAAATGAAGATCATGGCATCTGGTCCCATCACTTCATGGCCAATAGATGGGGAAACAATGGAACAGTGACAGGCTTTATTTTTTTTGGCTCCAAAATCACTGCAGATGGTGACTGCAGCCATGAAATTAAAAGACACTTGCTCCTTGGAATAAAAACTGTGAGAAACCTAGACAGGATATTAAAAACCAGAGACATTACTTTGCCTACAAAGTCCATCTAGTCAAAGCTATGTTTTTGTCAGTAGTCATGTGTGGATGTTAGAGTTGGACCACAAAGAAAGCTAAGTGACAAAGAATTGGTGCTTTTGAACTGTGGTGTTGGAGAAGACTCTTGAGAGTCCCTTGGACAACAAGGAGATCCCACCAGTCAATCCTAAAGAAATCAATCATGAATATTCACTGCAAGGACTACTGCTAAAACAGAAGCTCCAGTGCTTTGGCCACCTGATGCTAAGAGTCAACTCACTAGAAAAAACCCTGATGTTGGGAAAAATTGTAGGCAGCAAGAGAAGGGGATGACCAAGGATGTGACAGTTGGATACAATCACAGATTCAATGGACATGAGTTTGAGCAAGCTCCGGGATTTGGTGAAGAACAGGGAAGCCTGGCGTGCTGCAGTCCATGGGGTTGCACAGAGTCAAACAGAACTGAGTGACTGAACAATAACAATGGTGACAAAAGGAAGAGTTTTGAGGTGCATTACAGGAAAATAGATTGATTTGAAAGCACTGTTTATAGAAATGTGGATGTTTATTTTACTAGGAAAGTCTAAGGAGAAAAAAAAAGAATGCTGTAAAGGAAGCTTCTATTGTCTTAGAAAATATATACATTACAGTGATTAGAAATATATATTAGAAATATAATGTTCTTAGAAATATAATGTTCTTAGAAATATAATGTTCTTAGAAATATAATGTTCTTAGAAATATGAATCTTAAAAGTACTTCTGATGAGGCATCAGATTGAAATGAAGAATATGAGATTTGAGATTGGAGGGAAGATTATCCTTGTTATAAGTGACAGAAAACTAGGATGGATCATGTTCAACAGTTCTGTAAAAAGTAGAATTTCAGCTTGATGAAATTGGATATTTTCCTGAGGGGATTTTCAAGCAAAGTGCAAAAAGCGTGATCTGGTTTCTCCTTGCTGCTTATAGAAGAATGTGAGAGGAAAAACATAAATTGAAGACGTATTGCTAAGCAAAAAAGAATCTTCACGTGATGACTTCTAACACTATCAACCTATTTAGAATACCTTGATCTGGAGGTAGGGGTAAGTCTGTGACTGGACAAACATTAGAAAAAGAGATTGTGTATGACTTATGGATTCAGCTGGCCATCTCAGCAGAAGGCAGGAATAGATATACATTTACCCAGGAAGAATCTGCGGAGAGTCCTTGTAGCTAATGGTGTGGATTCCCACAATATCCACAGAATATAAACAAGGGGTGACCAAAATTTCTGAGGATTTTGTATCAGCAGAAACACTGCCAACTCATGGAAAGGAACAGAAGTGGATGAAATAAAGGAAGAATAATACAGAGGGCACAGATTCCCAGAGCTGGGTGGACCTTCTGGAATCCAAAGAGTGGAGCCACCACTCCGGACGAGGTCATTTGGCTGCATCTTCATACTGCTTGCTCCTGTGTGTGTGTGTGTGTGTGTGTATGTGTGCGTTTGTGTGTGTATGTGTGTGTTCTCCCTTTGCATCTTTCTTGCAATTATGACATTTACTCTCATCTAGATAATCCAAATTTTTCTTCTTAATTCAAGATCTTTAATCATATTTGCACAGAACAGACTTTTTCCCCCAAGTGAGGTGATATTCATAGTCTCCAGGAGTTAGGAAATAGACAAATCTTTGAGAGCATTTATCAGCCTACTGCAGCTGAATTTCATCATTAAATATATTTTCAAGAAGGACAAATAAATATATACTACATGGGTCCTAATTTGAGTATAAATAGCTCCTAATGTTCAAACTGCTTTTATCACTATTAAGTAATTTGTTTTACATTTATTGGATTGAATAACAGCTTCATTGGCTGTGACTCTGAAGACCATGAAAGTTAAACCCTGGCATGTACTCTGACACTGACTGTGGCAATAAAGAAATTAAGAAGACCTCAAATTTTGTCCTTTCAAGTTTTTTGACTCATATGTATAAATATTATATAAAATACACATTATGTTTATGATAAACTATTATTCAATGCTTTTCTCTCTTGCTGGAATCTTTTATAATATATATTTACATATCTAACAGCTATCTCTACATAGAAATAGATTACATTTACTTTTATTAAGCAAAAGTTCTTGCATTCTCTAGATTTAGGTATTCACTTATAAAAGTTTTTATCTATTCTCTTTAAATACTTCATTATATCTTTTATTGCCTTTTAGAAAAATTATTATTTGCTTCACCTATTTTATTTTCTTCTCAGTGATGCCAATTATTTCTTTATAGTTTACATTCTTAATGACCATTGCTCCTTTACACTTCATTTGTTTTTTTTCCCCCCCTTATGCTACCTTTCCTGACACTAATTTCATTTCAATGAGATCTATTTTACATTCCACTTATTTACAAAAGTATTTATTATAATGCTCATTGTAACCACTAGGCTTTTTACTTCATTATTTTTCAGTTGTTGATTTCTTGTAAGTTTTTAGTCAATTTGTAGAGCCCATATTGTGTTTTATGTGTCTAGAATATAGAAATATTTTGAAATCTCTTTGTTTATGGGTGTGTCTTGCATATACCCTTCAACTATCCTCTTCACACTCTGTTCCTTTTAGTTTGTGGAAGGGAATGTATGATCTCTGGGCATTCTATCTGGATCGTTTTATTAGTTATTTTTAAATGTAGATCATTCCATTTGGATCTTTTACCTTCATCTTTTGAGTTAATATAAAAAGGGTATTCTAAGAGCATACTAAGTGTCAGGCATGGCAGCTGGGATATGCAACCTTAGGACACTTACTCATAGATTCTATCCCTTTTTTTTTTTTTTCCCTCAGCTTTCTTCAGATAGCAGCTTGTTTTTCACCTCAGTTAAGACTGTGTCTTGGATAGAAAGACACTTAAATAACTTTCCCACTCTCATCATTATATCAGTAAGAACGGTTGATACAGGAAAGAGACTTCTGAGTACTTCAGCCTCATATAAATCGTGTGTAATGATTTACTTTTTAAGTAGCATAAATACAGACTTACTTTTTAAAATAGGTGCCTAATGAAACAAGTCTTACTACTTCCAATTCTTGTCACACATTTGGAATAATATATGAAATAAAATCCAACAGTGAAAGAAATCTGTCTAGGAAGAATGTTTTTTTTTTAATATAAATTTATTTATTTTAATTGGAGGCTAATTACTTTACAACATTGTATTGGTTTTGCCATACATCAACATGAATCCACCATGGGTGTACACGTGTTCCCCATCCTGAACCACCCCTCCTCCTCCCTCCCCATACCATCCCTCTGGGTCATCTCAGTGCACCAGCCCCAAGCATCCAGTATCGTGCATTGAACCTGGACTGCCGATTTGTTTCATATATGATATTATTCATGTTTCAATGCCATTCTCTCAAATCAACCCACCCTCTCCCTCTCCCACAGAGTCCAAAAGACTGTTCTATACATCTGTGTCTCTTTTGCTGTCTCGCATACAGGGTTATCATTACCATCTTTCTAAATTCCATGTATATGTCTCAGTATACTCTATTGGTGTTTTTGTTTATGGCTTACTTCACTCTGTATAATAGGCTCCAGATTCATCCACCTCATTATAACTGATTCAAATGTATTATTTTTAATGGCTGAATAATACTCCTTTGTGTATATGTACCACGGCTTTCTTATCCATTCATCTGCTGATGGACATCTAGGTTGCTTCCATGTCCTGGCTATTATAAACAGTGCTGCGATGAACATTGGGGTACACGTGTCTCTTTCCCTTCTGGTTTCCTCGGTGTGTATGCCCAGCAGTGGGATTGCTGGATCATAAGGCAGTTCTATTTCCAGTTTTTTAGGAATCTCCACACTGTTCTCCATAGTGGCTGTACTAGTTTGCATTCCCACCAACAGTGTAAGAGGGTTCCCTTTTCTCCACACCCTCTCTAGCATTTATTGCTTGTAGACTTTTGGATAGCAGCCATTCTGACTGGCATGAAATGGTACCTCACTGTGGTTTTGATTTGCATTTCTCTGATAATGAGTGATGTTGAGCACCTTTTCATGTGTTTGTTAGCCATCTGTATGTCTTCTTTGGAGAAATGTATCTTTAGTTCTTTGGCCCATTTTTGATTGGGTTGTGGAAGTATGTTTTTAAAATTGTGAAAATACTTAGCATGACTTTTATAGTCCCTTATGTGTGTTGGTTAAGCAGCCCCCAAATAGCCTTTCCCTTACCTGGAACTAAAACAAAGATTGGCTATATCTCCAGTAACTGAAAAATCTTATGTCAGCCAAGGTCTGAGAGAAAAACTGATAATGCATGCAAAAGGAGGATCAAGGAGAACTTAAAAGGAGAGGCTATTTAAAGTTGCAGGCAAGGTTAAGAGGAACCAAAAAGGTGTGAAGCTAGCATTAGCAGGGCTTGGCCCAGTCTGAGGTCTGAGGGGCTTGGGGAGGAAGCAGTTGTCTGAACAGAGAGAGAGCTAGAGTGGGGAAAAGGACACAAAAGACATTCTATCCAACATCCATTATCCTGAAAAACTCAGTGGCCAACACACACATACACAGAGTTAATGCATATGGTAGTCTCCTGGGAGAAGAACATTGCCAAGAATGTGGATTGAAGATTTGAAGAGACAAACAGAGAATATATTACATAATCCATAGTACTAAAATGCCTGATGTATTTAGTGAGCCAATGCTAGGGAGAAGTGTGAAGGCTCCCAAACCTGAAGTCACGATGGTTGAGGTCAAACAGATAATCTTGGTGTTTGTTTTCTGGCAGGACTAGACTTGGGCCTCCCAGGGAGTGCTAGTGGAATCCATATGTCAGTGCGGGAGACATGAGAGATGTGGGTTCGACCCGTGGGTCAGGAAGGTCCCCTGGAGAAGGGAATAGCTACCCACTCCAGTACTCTTGCCTGGAGAATCCCACAGACAGACGGAACCTGGCAGGCTACAGTCCATAGAGTCACAATGAGTCGGACACGACTGAAGTGACTTAGCACTCTTTCAGACTTGAATGAACTTCTGGATTCAAACATGTTAGCTTCTCTATTTGGACAGTTTCTACATTTAAGTCCTTAGAAAATGTGACCAGCGTGTTCGATGATCTGGCCTACGTGTGCATATCACATAAAAAGGAAAATACCATTTAAGCAAACATTTATTTTCTGATCAAAAATATGAAAAGGATGATAGGACTTAGTGGAAAGAAGAGCTAGGAACTCAAAGTCCTGGTTTAAAGTCAGAGCTCTGTGATTAACTACTCTGGATCCATGCATACATATTTCATCTTGTTGAGTCTCAATTTCTCTCATTTGCTAAAAGAGAAATTTAACATACCTATTACGTACTTAAGGAAGATTACTCCTGTACAGAATTATTACAATATTAACTAATGTTTTGTACTCAAACTAATGTAAAATAAGCTAGATGACAGATACATGAGAAATAATCAAATGAGTAATTGTAAAATAATATTCTACAGGAATTTGATGTAATTTACTAGAGATATTTTTTAAATGTCCCAGATAAAGCAAACATACTTCTCCTGCAGGATACATTTCTATAATAAGAGATTATCAAGTAATTTATATGACATTATATATTTCCAATATATGTGGTTTTAAAATCTTTTTTTTTTCCTGACTTTCATTTTTTGTTAGCTGGAATAATGACAAAAATGACCTTTAAAAAGTGTACTGTACACCCGTGGCAGATTCATGTTTATGTATGGCAAAACCAATACAATATTGTAAAGTAATTAGCCTCCAATTAAAATTAAATTTAAATTAAAAAAAAAGTGTACTGTGTATTCCTTATGAAGTTATTTCAATTCTGTGAAATTATCATGTATTAAAAAAGACTCCTCAGTGCTAGAGTTGCTCGTATTTTTATACTAGACTTCAGAAAAACTATTGGAGCACCACAGAAAAAGTGTAATTTAAAAGAACATAAAATATAATACAGTTTTGTAATGTTTTAACTAGGTAATTTCCTTCACAAATCAGTTTATTACAACATTATTTTCAAAAGTAAAGTACTAAAAACATTCTGAAAGTCCATAAATAGAGAAATGCTTGTCTAAATTATGGTTCCTTAACTCTGTGAAATAAAGTGAGGTTTATATATACTGAGTTGAAAAGTCATCCACAATGGAGTACTGAAAAAAGTGAAGCAGAATAATATATATCATGCAACTCAATTTTTATTAAAAATTAAATAAATAAAACTAAATTAACTGGTTGTACATTTATATAAACATTGAAAAATAAATGAAAAATCATACTCTTTATAGCATTGCTTGACTTTTATTGCTGGGAAAATTAATGGAGAAGGGGAATAATTTTCCTCATACACATTGCATTGTTTGGAATTATTGCAAACAGCATATATTGTTGTATAATTTTTGAACTCACAAAAATTATCATATAAATTAAACTATAATGGTAATTCAAGAAAGCACCTGAATATTTTGTAATGTCTGATTAGTATGTGTGTTAAATTACAAATAGACTACAATGTTTGTTAGAGCATCTACAGGTAATAATGAATTTTTAATTTACATTGAGATACTCTATATTTTTTATGCATGTGCACATAAAGTTATGACCAACCTAGATAGCATATTGAAAAGCAGAGACATTACTTTGCCAACAAAGGTTTGTCTAGTCAAGGCTATGGTTTTTCCTGTGGTCATGTATGGATGTGAGAGTTGGACTGTGAAGAAAGCTGAGCACTGAAGAATTGATGCTTTTGAACTGTGGTGTTGGAGAAGACTCTTGAGAGTCCCTTGGACTGCAAGGAGATCCAACCAGTCCATTCTGAAGGAGATCAGCCCTGGGATTTCTTTGGAAGGAATGATGCTAAAGCTGAAACTCCAGTACTTTGGCCACCTCATGCAAAGAGTTGACTCATTGGAAAAGACTCTGAGGATAGGAGAGATTGGGGGCAGAGGAGAAGGGGACGACAGAGGATGAGATGGCTGGATAGCATCACCGACTCGATGGACGTGAGTTTGAGTGGACTCCGGGAATTGGTGATGAATAGGGAGGCCTGGCATGCTGCGATTCATGGGGTCGCAAAGAGTCAGACATGACTGAGCGATCGAACTACACTGAACTGAACATGTATAGTTAAATTAATAAAACACATTAATATTTAGGCTCAAAAATACAGAATAAGAAGTGATACCCAAGGACAGTCATTCACACCATATCATCACTGTGACCAGGAATTAATAAGATAAATTAGCAATACTAATAGTTTACTTTCTCCTTTCTTTGCTTATGCTCAAAATCCACATGAACTTTCTACAACCAGAACTATTTAGGGGGGTTCATAAGAAGTAAGATAATATTCCTTGCCTTATACAAAACAAAGTTAACATTAAATATTTAATGTTACTTTATTTTTGTTACAGCAGTGCTCCAAAATAATGTCAGCAGATCACCACTATCGTGGAGGTACAGGTCTTATGGTGCCAGGTCAGCTTCATGCTTCCTTCTGAAATAGCATCTCTGAATACCTCAGGATGTTGGCTAATCATTCCAATGAATATAAAAGTGTGCACTGCAAACTCAGCAAAGATATATGTCAGAGGAAAATTTCCTTTTTGTTTAATTAACATCTGAAAATATGATTTAGCAAGAAAAAAAAAAAACATCTTGAGGATCTCTGTTACATAGCAAATGGGGATCTCTTTATTGTCTTCGTGTAGGGGCATAGCTCCTTAAACATCAAGTATGCCGATAAAATACAGTGAGAGTCTGGAGGAGAGCCTTTCAGATCTCAATACCTAGCTTTTCCAAAACTTATAATAGGAATTCTCAACTATATAGTCAAGGGTGGAGACACTGTAAGAAAATTTAGGGGCATTTCCCTGGTGGATGAGTGGTAAAGAATTTGCCTGCTGATGCAGGAGATGTGGGTTCGGTCCCTGGTCAGTTCCTCATGCCTCAGAGCAATTAAGCCCGTGCACCACAGCTCTCGGCCCGTGGTCAAGAGCCTGGGAGACACTCCTACTGAACCCAGTAGTAGCAGCGGTTCAGTGCTGCAACTATTGTAGTCCGTGGGCTCTAGAGCCCGTGTTCGCCAGAGAAGGCGCCACAGTGAGAAACCTGTGCACTGCATCTAGAGAGTAGCCCCTGCTTGCCAGAACTAGAGAAAGCCCACACACAGCAATAAAGTCTCGGCACAGCCAAAGAATAACTAACCACATAGATAAATAAGCAGATACATTTAGGCACAAGGTTACAAGCTCCACAATAATTCCACAAAGAATTCTGGAGTAAGCTAGAAACTAGGACATTTGATGAACATTTCTGAGTTCATATTTAAAATTCTCATGCTCTAATCACTCCAGGAACACCAACCAGCCTACTCTTGTTTTGATGAGGTCACCATTTAGTCTTAGGGTCTAAGAAACCTTGAGTAAAGACATAATTTGGACCAGAAACTGGTCCATATTTTAATTACATGATTGCTGGTCTTTATGTGTGTTGACTTCTGTATGCTGCATCAGTCCTTGCTAGTTACAAGCATGGTGTTGCTCACAATCTCATCTATTCAATAAGTACACATTATTGACAGTAATGATAACTCATCTTCTAAGATAATCATTGACAGCAAATATAGAATTAAATTATTAAAGTCTGTTTCATGATGCATAGGATAGTCAAAACAATTTATATTCTTACTCATTTGTATACTTTTAAACAACTGTTTATGGATGTTCACTTTATCCCAGTCCTGAGTCTAGGAAAAGAAGAACAAAGAAACAGAATTTAAACTTAAGCCATGCTACCAAGAAGCGTTCATTCTAGAGTCAGTGATTGCAGTCAAATTAAGTAGTCGAACAAAGAATCCAAACAAAGAACAGTGTAAGAGCAAAGGCCCTAAAGCATTTGCAAAATGGATAAAAAGGATGGTGGTATTGATGAAATAGAATGATCAAGAAAGAGTATGGTACAACATGAGGTGATAAGGGTCAGGCAAGAGCCAGCCCATGAAAGGTGTTTATTATAGGCTGTGTAAAAATATCTGATGCTTTAAAAAAAACAGTTGGAAGCTATTGAAAATTCTTAAGCAGGAAAGTATTCATATCTGTATTATATTTTTGAAAGTAGTTGAGTAAAGTACTGTGACTGTGATGGAGGGTGAAATTTGGAAGCAAAGTCTTAAGAGGATATTGTGATTGTGAAGAAAAGAATTGAGAGCTGCTACAAAAAGGTTTCTCTAGTGGCTCAGATGGTAAAGAACCCACCTGCAATGCTGGAGACCTGGGTTTGATCCCTGGGTTTGGAGGATCCCCTGGAAGAGGTCATGGCAACCCACTCCAGTATTCTTACGTGGAGAATCCCCATGGATAGCGGAGCCTGGCGGGCTACAGTCCATGGGGTCACAAAGAATCGGACACGACTGAGCACACACAAAGGAGAGTAGTCATAGGAATGCAAAGTGGACATTTTGGAAATAACTTTAGAGGTAGAACTCTCAAGAGAATCAAGAATGCTGCCTTATACTTCATCAAAATTTAAAATGCCTGCTCTTCAAAAGACTTCACTGAGACCACTTGCAAATCACATACTTGGTGAGAGAATTATATTGAAATATGTAAGCCCAATCAAAGTGAAACAGTAAGAAAACAAGAAGCAATAAATAAAATTGGGTATAATTTATTTATTAGTGAAGTCATAACTTTAACAAAGAATATGTACAAACCACAAATATGTATATGAAAATGCTAAGCATCTTTAGTCATCAGGAGAATACAAAAGAAAACTGTGATGAGATGCCACTTTGCTGCTGTTTAGCTGCTAAGTCATGTCTGAATCTTTGTGACCCTGTGGACTGTAGCCCAAAAGGCTCCTCTCTCCATGGGATTTCCAAGGCAAGAATACTGGACTGGTTCTCTCTTCCTTCTCCAGGGTATCATCCCAACCCAGGGATCGAACCTGTGTCTCATGCTTCTTGGCAGGTGGATTCTTTACCCCTGAACCCCCTGGGAAGCCCACTACATGCCTTTAAAACTGGTTTATATTAAAAAGTCTATCATATCAAGTGCTGACAAGATGTGGAGATACATGACCTTGTAGGATTAATGGTAGGAATGTAAAATGTTAGAAACACTCTTTTGAAGACAGTTTGACAGTTTCTTGAAAATACAACTTCCATATGATCCGACTATTTCACTGCAAATTATTAGCTCCCTAAAACAAAAGAATGAAATTTGTCCATACAAAGATGTATACACAAGCATTCACAGCAGCTTTATTCTGGTAACATTTCTAAAGTTTAAACGACTTAAATACTCATCAAAAGGTGAATGTAAAAAGTGTGCTATACCACATAAAATATTACTACTCATCCAAACAAAATATTTTATTTGAGGCATGCAACAAAATGCATACATTTTAAAATAATAATGTATGAATGTCCAACATAAAAGTTCATAAAATTCTAGAAAATGCCAATCCATTTAAGTGGTAGAATATTTCAGCAGTTGCTTGGAGGCAGGGATGAGAAAAGGGGGAGAGGGGATGAGAAAAGGGGGAGAGAGGTTGAGAAAGGTTAGGACAGAAATTATGAAGGGCATGAGGAGGCTTTTGGGGTGACATGTGTGTCTATTATCTTGGTTGTGTGATGGTTTTGAAGCCATATATATATATGTCAAAACTTGTCAAATTGTACACTTTCTACATAGCCAGTTTATTGTACATCAAGTTTGCTTAAGAGCAACAAAAACTAGTTTTTGCCTTCAGCCAAGGGGTAGATTAAGTTTGCAGTTTCTGAAATGAGATAATACACTAAAAACAAATCAGTTGATACAAGAAAGAAATGGAAAATATTCTTCCAACCAAAATTGAAGATTGTAACCTGGGAAGAGTACCTTAGGAAACTCTGAGAACACATCAGAAGTCAAGGCAAGTAACATAATCTTTTGGGACAAAGGGCTGTATATCAAATGATGTCATACTGACTATTTACACAATCCAGATCTAAGAGTCAGTTTGTTGTGATCCACATAGTCAAAGGTGTTCGTGTAGTCAATGAAGCAGATTTTTTTTTTTCCTCTGCCTTTTCTAAAGCCAGCTTGCACGTCTGGAAGTTTTCAGTTTGCTTACTGTTGAAGTGTACCTTGAAGGATTTTGAGCATTATCTTGCTAGCATGTGAAATGAGCAAAACTGTATGGTAGTTTGAGCATTCTTTGACATTGACCTTCTTTGGGATTGGAATGAAAACTGACCTCTTCCAATCCTGTGGCCACTGCTGAGTTTTCCAAATTTGCTGGCATATTGAGTGCAGCACTTTAACAGCATTGTCTTTTAGAATTTGAAAAGCTCAGCTGGAATTCCATCATCTCCACTAGCTTTGTTCATCGTAAGTCTTCCTAAGGCCTGCTTGACTTCACTCTCCAGGATGTCTGGCTCTAGGTGAGTAACCACACCATCCTGGTTATCTGGGTCATGAAGATCTTTTTTGTATTGTTCTTCTGTGTATTCTTGCCACCTCTTCTTAATCTTTTCTACTTCTGTTAGGTCCATACCATTTCTGTCCTTAATTGTGCCCATCTTTGCATGAAATGTTCCCTTGGTATATTCAATTTCCTTGAGATCTCATCTTTCCCATTTATTGTTTCCCTATATGTTTGCAGTGTTCCCTTAAGAATGCTTCTGACTGAGAGTTAGGGAGGGACTCTTCCACCTTGTCTGATACTTAGCCTCAGGGCTGATTAAGGCTGAGACAGGGCTCCTAGCAAAGACTGTGGGAAGGGAAGTGTTTGGGCTATGCATTTACTCAGCTATTCACAAAAGGAAACTGACTAGCCTCTAACCTCAACCTAAAAACTGTCAAGACAAGCATTTTCAAAAACAAAAACTTCTATTGCATTGCTTTCTCCTACAGCTTGCTCTGTCGCTCATCTTTCCCAAATGCTCATGATTTCTACTTCTTAATTTCAGGTTTTACCAGATTCTAGCCCTCATATTCAGTTCTTTAATGCCTATCCTTTTTTTTTTTTTCCCCCAAATTAAACCCATTCATTGTATATCCTTAGATTCTCTAACATGGAATAGGAAATCGGGAGGCCAGATTAAAATGCTTCATACATCACAAATGAACAAAACTCAAGGTAAGCTAATTATAGTTTTTAACTTAGAAATATTACCCTATAAATATGCAACCCTGAAAAACTAAAGTGGACTACAACATAAGGCTTGCCACTTTCCACATTATTGTGGCAACAAATAATGATTCTGCTTTATAATCTGGTATTTGTATCAAGTCAGTTGATGGGCATCTGAACATATGCACTAACCCTTGCATTTCCTTGTAGCTCTCATGTATATGTGCATTTTCTCCTTCCACTGTCAAGTAGCCCCAGACAACTGCAGCCACAGGAGGAAGCATACCCGGCCTTGTATTTCCTCAGTCTGAATTACACCCCAGAGCTCTGCCATCTCTTCTCTCGTCTAATCTTGAAAGCATGACAATCTCATGCTGATAGCTGACTCCTCCATTAGTGAATTGGCTCATTACCACTAGAAACTGGGGATTCAGAGCAGATCCCATGACTACAGTGTCAAGTCTCTGTTACGTGACAGATGCTGTGTAAGGTAATCTACCCATGTATTTCTAATACTGACATCGACTCATAAAACAAGGATGACTGTATCCCCTTTAAAGATCAAAACACTGAGATGAAGGTGATATCCCCTAGGTCACAAAACAGTAAAGGCAGAGTTTTAATCCAGCATCTATATTTTTTCCACTAAGCCAAACTGATCATTTTATCCTTTTCACTTAAATAGACAAGATCCACTATCTGAAATTTCAACCAATAGTTTTACAATCCTGACTATTTATTAGTCAGTCACAGTTTTAGGAAAAATGTTCCTATCTTTTGCAAATAAAATAAGTATTTAAAACAAGGCATTACGAAGCACACAGTCCTTTTGGGTCTGAGTTCATTTTGAAAGGATTTTGACAAAATTTCCAATTTATGTTTATAGAAACTCCTCTATTTATGCATAAATTTGGCATATGTTATTTCCCTCTTTTCCTTTATTGTGGAATATGACTTAATTATTTTAGTAGAAATTAAAATTTAAAGTAGAAAATTTATTGTAATTAAATTTACTTTGGCACATTTATTGTCAAAACCACTGAATACTGACCGATCTGTAGGCACTAAGTACTAGCACTCAGTACAATTCTGGAAAGATGTCTAATCAAACTGAGTTATGGTAAGTCATTCTAAGAAGATTTTCATTCAAATAGGAATGGCAAATCTCAGCTTCCTAGCCCTCTCTCCACTGTACCTCCACACCCTCAATACCCACAGTACAACTGACTGATTTATTAGAATTAGGATCATAAAAAAAAAAAAAAAATCAATTCATTTGAAAGCCAGGCATTGAAAACCAGAAATACTAAAATGCGGTCAGATTTGAGTCATCCACCATCCTTTGCCCAGTGCCTGAAGATGCTCTTTAAGGTAAACAATGAAAATTGGCTGGCTTAGGTTCAAGTAAGACATTTGATACCCAGAGAAAAATAAGCAGGAGAGTGAATAAAGCAGTAGTCACATTTCTGAAGAATGAAATCAGTAGATTGCAAGTGACAGGTTCAATTACTGGTCCATGGACCACTGACACATCCGCCTTAAACTCTGAGGAATGGGCAGTGGGAAAAGGATGAATAACTCTTAAGATTTAGAGAAAATATGTAACCACTCAGGCAGAAAATTAGCAATTACATTTCGTGCCATCAGTAATAACTATTTCAACAAAGATCTTAGGTTAACGTCAGACTGTGTGGCAGTGTATCAACCATTACACCTGTGTTCAATCAGCGTCCACATCCCTCAACGCGATCCTGAGCTGTTTAGTTCAGATGTGGCTCCTTCAGGGATAGGCAAGATGGCCGACGTCTGCTACAGAAGCGTTCAAAAGCAATTGACTTCACAGTGTTGATGCTGACTGTTGAAAAGAGAAAAATTCTGTAAAATTTGGACAGTTGTGGTTTGTCTTTTCAGGTTTTCCTTTGATTATTTTTTTTCTGGTTATGAATAAAATTACAATTTTCACTGGAGAAAAAGCTGCAAATTACATCAGTAAGAACTCTTTGTAGTGAGATTTTCAGATTTACAGTTACATGAAATATTATCTTTAATAAAAATTATGCATTCATGAAGCTTCTCATTTCTGAGTAAAGGACTAAAATAATAGATGACACATTTTTAAAAAGAGATAGACAATGCACACATAATTAATGCATCACTTCTCTCTTAATTTAAATCTGGTTTGACACTATAGAGCTAACTGGTAAGCTTTTTAAAAATTTGCATATGTATTGACAGGGATGATAAACGATTTCTCGCCAACAGATAAATATGCTTCATTTACTCATGAACTCTATTGCCTTATAGTTTTACTCCAAGAATAAGCTAAATAAAAATAATACAAAGAATCAAAGACAAAATGTAAAGAGGATTAAAGATGACTAACAACCCAACAAATGGCTAATCAGAAAATTATAACAAAAATCTATACATATATTGCTTAGTTGAGATAATAAATGACCACAGTTATAACAAAAATTCTATTTGAAGATAGCTTTAATAAAATATGATAAAGGAGAAATACGATGTTACTCATGAATTTTCAAGTACACAACATATATATTGCCATACACTAGTTATAACTTTTTAAAGTACTTGTAGGTGAAAGTAAATTGAATTGCCACAAATTAAATCAGCAGCTGAAATTTATTATGAACTTTATTATTATAATATAAGATTCATGTTATTGAAGCCTTATACTTAGATATTTCTTAACAATAGTTTAAGTTATTCTCATATAATGCACTCATTTTAATTCTCATATAATGCACTCAGTAATATATGTGTTCACACATAGTATAAATTATATATAATCACATATAATATCCACAGTGCATAATATGATATCAAGAATGGCATATTTATCAAGAATTGTCCTTGAAGCCGGAGAACCACCTATTCACTCATGTGTGACTTTCCTGTGTAACTCTGGAGAAACATACACACATAAATAATGATGATGATGACAATGATATATTGATGAACTATATTAAGTGCTATAGAAAGCATGGTATCTTATGCAACTACACAAGGAAAATTATAAATTAAGAAGGATTGGAAGGTATGTTGCCTTACTAAATAGATGTTTTTCTAAAAATTTATGTTTAGACCAAATATCTGTAATTCTCAGACATTGTACATGATCTAAAAACCATTCTACTTAAATCATTTACAGGGAACATTAAAAAAGTGAATACTGTGTTTATTGTCTCTTGTGTTATGCTGATAAGTTCAGAATACATGTGTTTATATTTGTGCTCTCAAAGCAGGTACATCTAAACCGCCTTCCTAAATACAGATCCATGCCCGTTACGAGGGTGATAAATATCTCAGCAGCCTTCAACATGAATGGTGGTCCTCTAGGTAAGGAAGAGAACAGAGAATAATATGTTTTTCCTCAAATGTAAGAATGCCGCTGAACGGTTTTACAATAGCAGCCTTTCGTGAGCTCAGCATACTCCCTCCAATACCTGTTTGTCACCTGTGATTCAGTGTCATAGTAACATTGTAAATTGCATCATTTAGTCTCAGCATTGTCTCATTTCCCTCTTATTTTTTTTTTCCTCCTTACTCTTGGTTCCCAACATGATTCTGTCTCATCTAATATCCTACCAGTGCTCAATCTCAGATAATTGTAATGTTGGAAAGGGTTTGAGTGGCAATTTCTCATTAAGGTATAAATGATTGATCGATTCTTGTGCTGTCTTTTCCGGGGCATTTGCATTTTAATAGAGGATAATTCCTTCATTCATGGAGAATGAGTTCTATAATAGTGTCATTTCAAACCAGAGTAATAGGACTGGGCAAGGGAAATTTGGGTTTGGGAAATCTTCCTTATTCTTTGTCAAGATCATATTCAACTTCTCATTAATTCAAAACTTCACCCTACATCTGGAGTTCTAACATCTCCAGAGTTGGCTTCAGTCTTTCCAAGGCTGGAGTTATTTTCTGGAGGTAATTTAAACATGGACACAATCACATTAATTCTTTCCCTTCACTGAGGTAACCTTAAGTGCTTAGGAGTCATACTTCAGAAAGTCTCTGAAGGAGACAGAATCAATAAACAAAATAAAGTAAGCAAAAAATAACAACAAACAAATATATAGAGGCAGAGAAAGTGCAGTGAGACAGCCTAATCAGCCGTCCTAGCGGTGATATTTACAGCCCTCCCAGTACTGCAGTAAATATTGTTTTATGCACATACACTATTCCTTCAGTCTCAAGGAGGGATGAGATTTCTAGGCACTTTCTTGCTATACAACCCTAGTAAATAAAGTGTACAGTGCTCCTAAAACCATCCCAGAGAGACATGGAGATCACATTATAGGCATTCTTATTTTCCCTTAAAACAATTTTTATGAATTATAAATCACATATAATTCTGGGGATGTGAAATACACATGAAACTTACTGACAGCTTGGTTTTCTGTATACAAAAAGGACTAAATTTTAAATTACATTATCTCATGTATCACCATATTGTCATTTCATGTATAGCAAAACCACAACTGTCCAAGGGTAATTTTCTTTTAATTAAACTATTATATGTAGGCTGAGTCTATGTATACTGTCAGATTGAACTAAGATAGAAAAGTCTAGTCAGCAAAATAGACACCGTAATATCTACTGTAACATTCCAAAAATGAATGCACTTTCACCAGGTTTAAGAAGTTTTAGTTAAAAGCTAACACTAACCAGAGTTGTTCTTCATCCAGGTCATTGAAAAAGTCATGTCATCAAATTACATATAAATCAGATAAACTTATAAACATTTTGCAAGTAAGTATATTCTATCTAGATTATAATCTCAGATAAGTAGAGGTATTTCAGTTGTATGGCACCATTTGGAAAAATATAGATACTCTAGGTACCACAATTTTGTGTTTTACATAAACTTTTGGTAAACATTTTTTACTAATATTTAGTGTTCTAAACATGTTTTAAATGTCTATGGGTTGACTAGAGTTTAGGATCATAAGCAGCAATTTGTAATCCCTTCAAGCTCATTTAATGATCTGAAGTTATTTACCTAGAATGCCAAAGTCTGGAAAATGGCTGCTTCATTTTACATAGATTTTCTGGTGAAACTGAAGGTAAATTTGCTTCTCAGAGAAATTTTCTTTGTATTTCTGATATCACTTTAAAATAGAAGGTCAAATATGAAACTTAAGTGCAAAACTATATTTTAAAACATTTTGATTGCTAAAAATCCACCCATTGAATAATGGGGATATCAATTCAATAAATAAATAAGTAGATTTTTATTTTTCACTTGCAATACTCACTTGTATTATGACTTTATAATAAATTATTCACTTTTAGAAAAAACGTGTTGTACTGTTCTAAGTCCCTTCAGTCTCTGAGTCTTTGTGACCCTGTGGATTGCAGCCTGCCCGTATCCTCGGCCCATGGGATTTCCTAGGCAAAAATACTGGAGCGGGTTGCCATTTCCTCCTACAGGGGATCTTCCTGATCCAGGGATCGAAGCCAGATCTCCCGCATTGCAGGCAGATTCTTCATCATCCGAATTACCGGGGAAGCCCTTAGGAAAAATATAGAAACCTTAAATCCTGATGGTTAAATTTTCTTTCCTTTCTCTCTATCCTATGGAAATAACAAAAATCAGCAATAACTGACTTAATAATAAGTACATTGTTTGCAATTTCATTTAAAGAAATGTCACAAGAAACTCTGCAGCATGACTGCAGAGTCATGTGAGGGTGACTGAGGAAGAGAGGAAATTTTGAAAAATTTCTCCCTTTGGTTGAAAGAAATATTACTCAGAGAGCAGCAGAAAAAGATTCTTTCTTCTCTACTAATACACATTATATTTTCAACAGTGCATTCAATTCAATTTCATTTGAATTAAAATGTCATTAATGAAAAAATAGTTGACCTGCTAACTAAAAGAAACTGCTACACAGAGGTTAATCAAGGTATCTCTACCTCAATTCAGCTTAACAATTGATCAAAATAAGTATTCTCTTCTAAGCATTTAATTATGTTTTTCAAAAAACTTAAGAATGTGCTCATTGCACAAATCATCATGTAAAAAATGGGTTATACTTAATATGTATCAAAAGTTGCATTATCTACTCAAGATATTATTGTGCTGACAGGGTTTAAAATATAATCATTTTTTGGTTTGTTTTAAAAGTCAACTTTTTAAAAAAACAATCTTCTAAATTTATTTTTATTTAAAACAGGTTGCTCTCAAACATTTATTACTCTTACCTGTGATATTGATATTTTATAACGAAAATATTCATGAGTATAGATCAAACATTTTTGATGATATTTACTTAATGAAATTTTGCTTTAAGAACCATTAAATGTATTTCCAGATATTTCTCACACTAAGATGATTGCCAGAGCAACAGAGATGGACAAGAACTACACATGTTAGTTAAGACTTGATGATCCTGCACAGCAATGGTAAAGCTCAGCAGTTTTCATTTGGGTGATCAAAGTTTATTTTTTTCAATCTAAACATAGAACTTAGTTTGTTTTCCTTTTTCCTAGGGCTTCCCTGGTAGCTCTGCTGGTAAATAATGTGCCTGCAATGCAAGAGACCCTGGTTCAATTCCTGGGTTGGAACGTTCCCCTGGAGAAAGGATAGGCTACCCACTCTAGTAGTAGTCTTGGGCTTTCCTGGTGGGTCAGATGGTAAAGAATCTGCCTCCAAAGCGGGAGAGCTGGGTTCAGTCCCTGGATTGGGAAGATCCACTGGAGGAGGGCAGGTAACCCACTCCAGTATTTTGACCTGGTGAATCACCATGGACAGAGGAGCCTGGTGGGTTAGAGTCCATGAGGTCCCAAAGCTGGACACAAGTGAATAAGAACAGCATAGCACATATAAAATTACAGTATAACCATATAATGCTATATATATGGTTGCAGGTATATGGCTTGGCAATTCCAAATCCCTTTGTACTCAGTTCAGTTCAGTCACTCAGTCACGTCTGACTCTTTGCGACGCCATGGACTGCTGCACGCCAGGCCTCCCTGACCATCACCAACTCCTGGAGTCTACTCAAACTCATGTCCATTGAGTTGGTGATGCCATCCAACCATCTCATCCTCTGTCGTTCCCTTCTCCTCCCGCCTTCCATTTTTCCCAGCATCAGGGTCTTTTCAAATAACACAGTTCTTCACATCAGGTGGCCAAAATACTGGAGTTTCAGCTTCAGAATCAGTCCTTCCAATGAATATTCAGGACTTACTTCCTTTTGGATGGACTGGTTGGATTTCCTTGCAGTCTAAGGGACTCTCAAGAGTCTTCTCCAATACCACAGTTCAAAAGCATCAATTCTTCGGCGCTCAGCTTTCTTCACAGTCCAACTCTCACATCATACTTGATTACTGGATAAACCACAGGTTTGACTAGATGGCCCTTTGTTGGCAAAGTAATGTCTCTGCTTTTTAATATGCTGTCCAGGTTGGTCATAACTCTCCTTCCAAAGAACAAGCATCTTTTAATTTCATGGCTGCAGTCACTATCTGCAGTGATTTTGGAGCCCCAAAAAATAAAGTCGGACACTGTTTCCACAGTTTCCCCATCTATTTCCCATGAAGTGATGGGACCGGATGCCATGATCTTTGTTTTCTGAATGTTGAGCTTTAAGCCAACATTTTCACTCTCCTCTTTCACTTTCATCAAGGGGCTCTTTAGTTCTTCTGTGCTTTCTGCCATAAGTGTGGTATCATCTGCATATCTGAGGTTATTGATATTTCTCCCAGCAAGCTTGATTCCAGCTTGTGCTTCTTCCAGCCCAGTGTTTCACATGATGTACTCTGCATATGAGTTAAATAGCAAGGTGACAATATACAGCCTTGACACACTCCTTTTCCTATTTGGAACCAGTCTGTTGTTCCATGTCCAGTGCTAACTGTTGCTTCCTAAACTACATACAGGTTTCTCAAGAGGCAGGTCAGGTGGTCTGGTATATCTATCTCTTTCAGAATTTTCCACAGTTTGTGGTGATCTACACAGTCAAAGGCCTTGGCATAGTCAATACAGCAATAATTGTATCTAGATGTCTTTTAGATTGGAAGATCTAGATAATGGAGAGAATTGGATGAACTCTCACTATAGCAATAGTTGAACACATTTTGGTTCCACGAACAGTTAATGATCAGACCCCAGAATTGAGCATTTCAGAATCCTCAGTTAAAGAGTTTGTCTGTGTGTGTGTATGTGTGTGTGTGTGTGTGTGTGTATGTGTGTGTTAGTCACTAAGTCATTTCCAACTCATTGTGACCCCATGGACTGCAGCCTGCCAGGCTCCTCTATCTATGGAATTCTCCAGGCAAGATTACTGGTGTGCATTGCATGCCCTTCTCCAAGAGAATCTCCTTAATCCAGGGATCGAACCCAGGTCTCCTGCATTAGCAGGCAGCTTCTTTACTATCTGAGCCACTGGGGAAACTTAAGCAACAAGGTTCTACTGCATGGCACAGGGAACTATATTGAATATCCTGTGAAAAACCATAATGGAAAAGAATATAAAAAATAATGTACACATGTGTAAAACTGACTCACTTTGCAGTGTAGCAGAGATTGACTCAACACTGTAAATCAAGTATATTTCAATAAAAAATTGATTAAAATAATTTATATGTGTTCAAAGTATACACTGAAAAAACAGAAAGACTAAGGCACAGACAATTGTTTACAATTGGATAAAATAATAACATAAACATTATTTCCATGACCAATTTTTCATTCTTGTTTGGTATTTTTGCAATGAAGATATCTGATGAAGACAAAATACTTTGCCAATTGCTAAAAGCCAAAATAATGGTGAAAAATTCTCAGTCAATATTTGAGTGCAAACAAATAAAAATAAAAACGTGTTTGAATGTATGTATGTCTGGGCCATTTCAAAGACAGGTTAAAGCTGCTTAGGAAAAGATTGTTTTGTATTATGAATACAACATCAATCAATGCTTCACTTACCAAGAACACTGTCATTTAAAGTTTAGTTTGTGGTTTTCTCTTTGCATTAAACTGGTAAAATGTTGTCATATTTGAAAAGATCAATTTTTTAGTCTTCTTCCAATACAATGTGCATCAAATTCCTTAGAATGCTTATAGTCTTTGACCAAATATTTCCTTCTCTAGGGTGACTGCAGCCATGAAATTAAAAGATGCTTACTCCTTGGAAGCAAAGTTATGACCAACCTAGATAGCATGTTGAAAAGCACAGATATTACTTTGCCAACAAAGGTCCATCTAGTCAAGGCTATGGTTTTTCCAGTGGTCATGTATGGACGTGAGAGTTGGACTGTGAAGAAGGCTGAGCACTGAAGAATTGATACCTTTGAACTGTGGTGTTGGAGAAGACTCTTGAGTCCCTTGAACTGCAAGGAGATCCAACCAGTCCATTCTGAAGGAGATCAGCCCTGGGATTTCTTTGGAAGGAATGAGGCTAAAGGTGAAACTCCAGTACTTTGGCCACCTCATGCGAAGAGTTGACTCATTGGAAAAGACCCTGATGCTGGGACGGCTTGGGGGCAGGAGGAGAAGGGGACGACAGAGGATGAGATGGCTGGATGGCATCACTGATTCAATGGACGTGAATCTGAGTGAACTCCAGGAGTTGGTGATGGACAGGGAGGCCTGGCGTGCTGCGATTCATGGGGTCACAAAGAGTCAGACACGACTGAGCAACTGAATTGAACTGAACTGAGGGAACCTATCTTAAGATGAGGTAAAAAAGTATATATGGGGTATTATTATTATAGGAAGTTTTCAAATGTTAAACATTCAGAAATAATATACTAGGGAAAGAATAATTTAGAATACATCTATAAGATGAAATAGCATTAAGGCTAATTAACTTATGTTTAACAGTATATTGTATGATGGGATGTCATGGTACCACAGGCTGGGTGACTCTAAGAGAAGAAATTTGTTTCTCACAGTTCTCAAGTCTGGGAAGTACAAAATCAAGCATGGCATGACAAGTTTGATTCTGAAGTGTTTTTCCTTGGCCTGGAGAGGCAGGCATCAGCTCGCTGTGTGCCCACCTGGCCTCTTCAAGCATTCTCAGAGAAAGTGAGGAGGCAGGAAGCTCTCTCTTAGTAAAATGACACAATTCCTATAAGAGTCCTGTGCTCGTGGCATCATTTAACCTAAGCTACTTCCTAAGAGGCTGCATTTCCAAATATATCTCTTTAGTGTTAAGGCTTCACTATTTGTATTAATGGGGGAAGGACCACACAATGTTCAATCCATAATACAAGGAAAACGTGTGTGTGTAACATTATGGGGACAATCACTAAAGAGTTTAAATACTCTGTTATCTTGCTATTATAAGTACTAAATTATGTTTACATAGGGAGAAAAGCTAGTCAAAAATCCACCCATCATAAAAGGTAGCTGTCCATGGATGGTGTTATTTATTGGGGCTTTTGTTTTGCATTTTCTAGTTATAGTAGTCAATATTTTAAAATAATCATTATGTGTTGGTGTTTGGTAAAAATATTTCACTGCCTGTGAGATAGTAAATGAGAGTCAAATGGAATAAAATGAAATAAAGTATATGAAAGCAGCTATGACAGTGTTTGAAGTACTCAAATGATTCCTTATAATTTTAATATATTTGCTGTGGTAGAAAACCCTCCTGCCAACGCAGGAGATATAATGAGACGTGGGTTCAGTCTCTGGGTCGGGAAGATCCTTGGAGAAGGGCATGGCAACTCACTCCAGTAGTCTTGCCTGGAGAATCCCACAGACAGAAAAACCAGGCAGGCTACAGCTCATAGGGTCACAAAGAGCTGGACATGACTGAGGTGAGTGAGTGATATATAGTGTACCACAGGGTAATTCTATTTTCATTATTTGAGCCAGAAACTAATACATATCATACTGAGAAATGATGATGAGATTTAAAAAACTATTATATGCTTAGGCTACATGGGTGGGTACCCTAAAAGCAGAAACTAACACAAGGGGATCCAACCCATCCATTCTGAAGGAGATCAGCCCTGGGATTTCTTTGGAAGGAATGATGCTAAAGGTGAAACTCCAGTACTTTGGCCACCTCATGCGAAGAGTTGACTCATTGGAAAAGACTCTGATGCTGGGAGGGATTGGGGGCAGGAGGAGAAGGGGACGACAGAGGATGAGATGGCTGGATGGCATCACCGACTCAATGGACGTGAGTCTGGGTGAACTCCAGGAGCTGGTGATGGACAGGGAGGCCTGGCGTGCTGCGATTCATGGGGTTGCAAAGAGTTGGACACGACTGAGTGACTGAACTGAACTGAATGTAAACTGATTATTTTAGAAACATTTTAAAACATTCTCAGCTCTTAGATAACTTGTCATAGGAGATAATCCATTGTTTTCAATAGTGCTTTAACAATTAGCATAATTATATCACATGACCTATTTTTCAACTACTTACTGAGTAATTTCTATTTTTCAGAAAATACACTCAGATCTTTGAATACAAAAATAAAACATAAATACAGTATACTAACGCATATATATGGAATTTAGAAAGATGGTAACAATAACCCTGTGTACGAGACAGCAAAAGAGACACTGATGTATAGAACAGTCTTATGGACTCTGTGGGAGAGGGAGAGGGTGGGAAGATTTGGGAGAATGGCAATGAAACATGTAAAATATCATGTAGGAAACGAGTTGCCAGTCCAGGTTCGATGCACGATGCTGGATGCTTGGGGCTGGTGCACTGGGACGGCCCAGAGGGATGGTATGGGGAGGGAGGTGGGAGGAGGGTTCGGGATGGGGAACACATGTATACCTGTGGTGGATTCATTTTGATATTTGGCAAAACTAATACAATTATGTAAAGTTTAAAAATAAAATAAAATTAGAAAAAAAAAGCAGAAAAAAAAATCTACTGTCATCTGAAGAATCACTACTAAGTGAAATAAATCATTTTTTCAGGATGATAAATTCAGGCAAGGAGAAAGGATTTAGGATAAATAGCATAAATGGCAGATAATTTAGCAATGTTAATAAAGAAAGAGATATGTAAACCAGGTTTTAAAGAGTAATTGCAACAGCAGTGACAAAAACAAAGGTCAGGAAACACAAAAGGGGAAGAAGCCAACTAGACTAAGAATGCCTCACATTTACAGGTAGGGGACCCTGGAACTTTCATGATGGTGTCTTCGGCAATACAGAAAATATTGTAAGACAATGTCAAATGTGAGCTCAAAGATGATCCTATCAAAATGACAATTTGGACACAAATAACTTTCATTGCTGTCTTACAAATTATTGGTAATTCATCCCTCTGATTGTCCTAATGCCCTTTTCTCACTTTTCAAAATTTTAATTTTAAAATTGTTTGTATGTGCATTATTAGAACATGGATACTTTTTTTTTAATTTAATTTAATTTTTTAACTTTACAATATTGTATTGGTTTTGCCATATATCAAAATGAATCTGCCACAGGTATACATGTGTTCCCCATCCTGAACCCTCCTCCCTCTCCCTCCCCATACCATCCCTTTTTTTTAATGCTGTGCTATTAACATATTTTTGATTATCAATGAGTGTACATGAATTAAATAATAATCAAGTTTTAAAAAATAAACAAAATCTTCAATATTAAAAGTGTGTACATCACACATTATGAAAAAACTAAAAAGAAATCAATGCTAACTTTAAATATCAAGCAACTTTTTTACTTTAGTGATACAAGAAAGTTAACAAAGCAAAATCTTGCAGAGTAATCAGTGTTGTTCATGTGTAAAAGCTACAAATTTGTTGTCATCAGTATGGCTAGAAAACATAAGGGAAATGTCAGCATGAATTTTTCCAAACATAATTTTAAAATAATAATGTAATAAAGTAAACTAGATTAAAAATCAAAAATTTTAAACAAAGTATGAAAATTCAAGTAAGGAGATTAGGGTCTACATGCATGGGAGGAGATTAGGGTCCACATGCATGGGAGGATTATGTTGATGAAGTTTCTTCACAGATTTGCACCATTAGGATAATGCAGAGTGCATTATTTATTTTAAAAAATGCTACTATAATTAAATACAAGATTATCCATCACATGTCTAAGTCACTGGAGCACAGTACAAGACAATAATTCCCCTGTAGAAATCAATGAAGAACAAGGGGAATGAGAAACGTACAAAGTTTTCAACAAAACCTCTTAAAAGTTGAAACACAAAAGCTTAACAGATGTAGAACAGCTTTCAAAAGTATGGAGACCAGGCAGGAATGCTTTAGAGAAGAGAATATCACTAAATCTCAGAAAGAGTCAACCAGGCTGATTTCTCCAGAATAAAGAACACATTCTACGAAGTAAAACTTGAACTGTTTATTTACAGCAGTGGAAATAGGATGTACCAACTGGCAGCAGGAGTTTCTAGGGCTCAAACTAGAAATGAGGAACAGAGAACCTGTACTTGAAGACAATCACATGGGTGAGGATTTCCAGGAAGCAGTCTTGCAGTCTTTTTCTCTCTCTCACTCTCTCTTTATGTCTACAAGTGAGAAGAGATATATACTAATTTTCTCACAGCTCACACCTACCTATCCATTTACTGGTTAAAATGTATAAGCTAAATGAATTCACAAACAAAACCCTAGATCAGTTGAAAGCCTACAACAGGGCTTTGGCACTTCCTTTATGCTAATTGGATGACAAGAGAACTATTAAGAGAACATAACTCCTTCAATAACAAATCATCAAAGGAATCATACAGAATATATGCAAAGATATTATAACAGCATATACAAAATAGGCATAGGAAAATCAAACGTCAAGTAAAAATACTCTCTAGAAAACCCACAGAAGAATAGATGAAAACGGTGTTAGGATTTCAATTTTTTTAAAATCTTACTCAAGAAATTGTTTCTACCAATAAAGTCAGAGTATAATTGGAGCTATAAGAGCTTAGGAAAGAGATAGTAAGAAAACATAAGAAGAGAAAATGTGAGCTGTCTGAATTTAATTTAAAAAATTGAATAAAAAATGCAAAATAATCACATAACATGATAGGAAATTCAATGAAATATAATAGAAAGAAAAAACATAAAAACAAACATGGAGGCATAAAAGACAAAAGTAAATAACATAAAACGGAAGCAAAGAACTTTAAATTATCATAGGTAAAATAATAAATCTGTGGAAATAACACAGAAATCAAAGCATGATATACTGTTGAAACCATTATTGTAAAAACTGACAAGTGCTTAGGTCATATTTATTTCTCAGAGTAATAAGTTAATTGTATAAAGTAAATTGTAATAAAATTTTTATAGCCATTACATTCCATTTCTGGATTTGCTGAGACACGAAAGTCACCCATAAAAGGATGAATGAAGAAGATGTGGTACATATATAAAATAGAATACTATTCAGTCATATAAAATAACACAATATTGCCATTTGTATAAACATGAATGAGCCTACAGATTATCATACTAAGTTAACTAAGTCACTGAGGACAAAAAAATACTATATAATATCACTTACATGTGGAATCTAAAAAAAAAACAAATGAACTTATTTACAAAAAATAAATAAACTCACTGACGTGGAAAACAAACTTACGGCCACAAAAGGGAAAGAGAAAGAGGCATAAATAAGGAGCGTGGGATTAACAGATACCACCACTGTATATAAAATAAACAATAACAATTTACTGTGTGTGTGTGTGTGTGTGCTTATTTAACTTATATGTAGAGTGCATCATGAGAAATGCTGGGCTGGAAGAAGCACAAGCTGGAGTCAAGATTGCCGGGCGAAATATCAATAACCTCAGATATGCAGATGACACCTCCCTTAGGGCAGAAAGTGAAGAGGAACTAAAAAGCCTTTTGATGAAAGTGAAAGAGGAGAGTGAAAAACTTGGCTTAAAGCTCAACATTCAGAAAATTAAGATCATGGCATCTGGTCCTATCACATCATGGCAAATAGATGGGGAAACAGTGGAAACAGTGTCAGACTTTATTTTTTTCCACTCCAAAATCACTGCAGATGGTGATTGCAGCCATGAAATTAAAAGATGCTTACTCCTTGGAAGGAAAGTTATGACCAACCTAGACAGCTATTCAAAAGCAGAGATATTACTTTGCCAACAAAGGTCTGTCTAGTCAAGGCTATGGCTTTTCCAGTAGTCATGTATGGATGTGAGAGTTGAACTGTAAAGAAAGCTGAGCACTGAAGAAGTGATGCTTTTGAACTGTGATGCTGGAGAAGACTCTCGAGAGTCCCTGGACTGCAAGGAGATTCAAACAGTCCATCCTAAAGGAGACCAGTCCTGGATGTTCATTGGAAGGACTGATGCTAAAGCTGAAACTCCAATACTTTGGCCACCTCATGCAAAGAGTTGACTCATTGGAAAAGACCTTGATGCTGGGAGGGATTGGGGGCAGGAGGAGAAGGGGACGACTCGATGCACGTGAGTTTGGGTAAACTCCGGCAGTTGGTGATGAACAGGGAGGCCTGGTGTGCTGCTATTCATTGGGTCACAAAGAGTTGGACACGACTGAGTGACTGAACTGACTGATATATATATTTATAGTTGTTCATATCATTTTCTATTACAGGTCACTACAAGAAACTGACTATAATTTCCTGTGCTATACATATTGCTCTACACGTGAAACTAACACAGTATTGTAAAACAACTATTGATGTTGTTTTTCAGTCACTGAATTGTGTCCAAATGTTTGTGACCCCAGGGGCTGCAGCACACCAGGCCCCCTTGTCCTTCACTATCTCCCAGAGTTTGTTCAAATTCACGTCCCTTGAGTTGGCTATGCTAGCTAAACATCTCAACCTTTGCCACCTTTTGCCCTCAATCTTTTCCAGCATCAGGGTCTTTTCTAATGAGTCAGCTTTTCGCATCAGGTGGCCAAAATATTGATTTAAAAAACTGCAATTCTGAGCATTATTATTGTGCTGATAAAATATATTATGAAAGTAATCTTTGGGAGTCAAAAAAATCTGAGAAAACTCTCAATCCACCATATATTAATATGGGTGTTTGAATATATATATAACATATTCTTAATCAGCTTTAGATCATACAAGGATAATTTTTACCCTCTTTAAAGTGAGGACAATATATATCATAAAATTGTGATAAAGAATAAATGAAATGATTAATGACAAATTTTAATTTAAATAAGTTTAATTTCTTTTTTAATATAAATTTGTTTAGTTTAATTGGAAGCTAATTACCTCACAATATTGTATTGGTTTTGCCATACATCAACATGAATCTGCCACGGGTGTACACGTGTCCCCATCCTGAATCCCCTCCCTCCTCCCTCCCTGTACCATCCCCCTGGGTCTTCCCAGTGCACCAGCCCCAAGCTTCCTGTATCCTGCATCGAAACGACTGAAGATTCATTTCATATATGATATTATACAGGTTTCAATGCCATTCTCCCAAATCATCCCACCCTCTCCCTCTCCCACAGAGTCCAAATAGACATACAGATGGCTAACAAACAGATGAAAAGATGCTCAACATCAGTCATTATCAGAGAAATGCAAATCAAAACCACAGTGAGGTATCATTTCATGCCAGTCAGAATGGCTGTGATCCAAAAGTCTACAAGGAATAAATGCTGTAGAGAGTGTGGAGAAAAGGGAACCCTCTTACACTGTTGGTGGGAATGCAAACTAATACAGCCACTATGGAGAAGAGATTTCTTAAAAAACTGGAAATAGAACTGCCTTATGACCTGGCAATCCCACTGTTGGGCATTCACACCGAGGAAACCAGAATTGAAACAGACACGTGTACCCCAATGTTCATCGCAGCACTGTTTATAATAGCCAGGACATGGAAGCAACCTAGATGTTCATCAGCAGATGAATAGATAAGAAAACTGTGGTACATATACACAATGGAGTATTACTCAGCCATTAAAAAGAATACATTTGAATCCGTTCTAATGAGGTGGATGAAACTGGAGCCTATTATACAGAGTGAAGTAAGCCAGAAAGAAAAACACCAACACAGTATACTAACACATATATGTGGAATTTAGAAAGATGGTAACAATAACCCTGTATGTGAGATAGCAGAAGAGACACAGGTGTATAGAACAGTCTTTAAGTTTAACTTCTATTATCAACATTTCCAATGCTGTATCATAATATTGATTTTAAATAAAAGATTGGATTATACATAAAATGCATTCTTTTTGATTTTTGAAACAAAAATAAATGTAGATAAAGATTTTAAAAGTTTTTCCAGAGAGAATATAAATTTTTCCAGTGAGTGGATTAAATTTAGAACAACCCTAACTGAGGGATGAGAACATTTTCTGTCCTTGATGATTTTATATTTAGTATCTCCTTTATCAATTGGTAAAGACCATAATAGCAGCACTTATATCATCTCAGCTGTATGTAAAGGCAGAAAGATATGTCATATGCCTTAAAATATGCTGACATGTTTTTCAAATGGATATGACACATCAATACAGTATTTGAAAGAGATACATATGAAGATATAGTCTTTACATGAGAAATTGTTAATTTAAAAACACTTAGTGTATAACTTAGGACATAAGAAAAATAAACAACTATTTTAAGATAGTGGTATTTCAATATTTCTTTGCTTTCACAAAAATATCAGAATTTACTAAGCTGTAATAATACAAGGATAGTTATTTAGAATCAAATAGTTCTTAGTATGGATTCCTTTGAAAGCAGACCATGAAATAAGGATTTGTATGCTATTGTATATTTGGCAGAATATTCATGCATTCAGAAGCAAAAACAAAAAAAGGAAGAGGAAATTGAGAACAAGATAGAGAACACATATCAATAAAATCATGATAATAAGTTTGTTATAATGATGGGCAACTGGAGACCCTCAGAATCCCTGTATCAGAGAAAGGGGAGGCGGCAGCGCTGACCCATCAATTCCCATTCCATACTGATCAACTCCTCTGAACTTCCGGGTTGTGCTTGTACACAGCTGGTTGGCCTTGACCCTCTGAGAAAGCACAACAGAGAGACTCTACTATAATCATTTAGTGTGTGATATAGAAAATAGTGGGGCTTCCATGATGATTCAGCAAGAAAGAATCCGCCTACGATGCAGGAGATGTGGGTTCTATCCCTGGGTTAAGAAGATCCCCTGGAAGAGGAAATGGCAACCCAGTCCAGTATTCTTACCTGAAAAATCCATGGATGGAGGAGACTGGCAGGCTACAGTCCTTGGGCTGACAGACAGTACAACATAGCCAAGCCACTGAGCACTTAGAAGTAATATCCAGGGTTTTTCATCACAGACGTCCTAAATCAAATAGGCTAAAGGGATATAGCTGGTGCTATCACAAGTGTCTAATACATATATTTTCTCTATAATGCTGCACTATTTGGTCAACACATGATTGCCATCCTGAGAGGCCTCACTATATTAATAAGAATCCAGTCAAAGTAGAACTCTTTAAATAAAAGTAATCTGGATATGAAAGATCATTTCAACCAATTTAGTTTCAGAAAGTGGCAATGTTATGTATGTGTTGTGCTCAGTCCCTCAGTCCTGTCAGACTATTTGCAACCTTATGGAGCCCACCAGGCTCCTCTGTCCAGGGAACTTTTCAGGCAAGAATAATGGAGGGTTGCCACTCCCTACTCCAGGGGATCTTCCAGACTCAAGCATCGAACTGGCATCTTCTGCATTGACAGAAAAATGCTTTCCCACTGAGCCACCTGGGAAGCTCAATGTTATGTATAGATATAATTATATTTTGGGGAAATATGATCAAAAGCTTCAAATACTGTATTTGAAAGTTTTCATGATGAAGATAGAATGCTTTTTTTAACCTATATAGCTAAAAGCATAAAGTTGAGGCAAATGTGTGGACATTAAATGGAGACAGATTAAGCTTGAAATAGGAATGTCTACTCTGTGAAATTTGTATAATAATGAACTCACTTAAAGTGAAGGTTTGTGTCTGACTCTTTGCAACCCCATAGATCATACAGTCTGTGGAATTCTCCAGGCCAGAATACTGGAGTGAGTAGCCTTTCCCTTCTCCAGGGGATCTTCCCAACCCAGGGATCAAGCCCAGGTCATCCACATTACAGACGGATTCTTTACCAGCTGAGCCACCAGGGAAGCCCGAGAACACTGGACTGGGTAGCCTATCTCTTCTCCAGCGGCTCTTCCCAACCCAGGAATTGAACTGGAGTCCCCTGTATTGCAGGCAGATTCTTTACCAACTGACCTATCAGGGAGGCCATAATAGTGAACGGGGAGCAGCCAGGGTAAATACATGTCCAATCACAGAAGGTTTTCAAATGGAGACTCATTGACCTTATAACTGTCAAAGATGTTTACAGCAGAATCAACTGTCATATAGTGGACAGATCAACCCCTTATACATGCCATTTTCAACACATTATTATATAATTCTATAAATGTCAGAAGGAATTCATGCTCAATTATTACATTTTTCACTGAAAAATATTTATGGAGAACTGTACCAGACATCAGGTGTCTGATAATGGGACAGACATGTATTGAATGATTCTTAAAACGATATTCAACACACAATAAATACATGGCTTATTATTTCTGTGAAGGAAAATGACAGCAGAATGAAACTAGATCATGTAGCTTGAATATTTGAGGAAGTCCTTAAACAAGAAGAGAGCATTTAATTCAGCTGCAAGGAAACCAAAAAACAGACAGCCACAGTAAGAGTTGTCAAATTCTATAGGACGAAATGTTCTATAATTCAGGGTTTAGCATTCTATGAGTCTCTACAGTCATATATCTTTATGTTGGCATGTCTAGCGCCTAATCATATGACTCAAATGCAATGTATTTCAGGCATACACTTTCCATTACAGTGTAAAATTATACTGACAATTTACTTTTAATAACAGTACAAAATTATTCTGCATAAAACTGAGGTTTCCTTAAAGCTTAGTGAGCCAGATACCTATGATGGTGTGATCACTAACCTAAGCCACACATCCTGGAGTGTCAAGTGTGCCTTAGGAACCATTACTACAAACAAACTTAGTAGAGGCGATAGAACTCCAGCTGAGCTATTTAAAATCCTAAAAGATGATGTTGTTAAAGTGCTGCACTCAATCAGTTCAGTTCAGTTGCTCAGTCGTGTCTGACTCTTTGCAACCCCATGAACCACAGCACGCCAGGCCTCCCTGCCTGTCACCAACTCCCAGAGTTTACCAAAACTCATGTATATTGAGTCAGTGATGCCACCCAACCATCTCATCCTCTGTCATCCCCTTCTCCTCCTACCCTCAATCTTTCCCAGAATCAGGGTCTTTTCAAATAAGTCAGCTCCTCCCATCAGGTGGCCAAAGTATTTGAGTTTCAGCTTCAGCATCAGTCCTTCCAATGAACACCCAGGACTGAGCTCCTTTAGGATGGGCTGGTTGGATCTCCTTGCAGTCCAAGGGATTCTCAAGAGTCTTCTCCAACACCACAGTTCAAAAGCATCAATTCTTCGGTGCTCAGCTTTCTTCACAGTCCAACCCTCACATCCATACATGACCACTGCCTTGACTAGACGGATCTTTGTTGACAATGTAATGTCTCTGCTTTTTAATATGTTGTCTAGGTTGGTCATAACTTTCCTTCCAAAGAGTAAGTGTCTTTTAATTTCATGGCTGCAATCACCATCTGAAGTGATTTTGGAGCCCCCCAAAATTTCAACTGTTTCCCCATCTACTTGCCATGAAGTAATGGGACCAGTTGCCACGATCTTAGTTTTCTGAAAGTTGAGCTTTAAGCCAACCTTTTCAATCTTCTCTTTCACTTTCATCAAGAGGCTCTTTAGTTCTTCTTCACTTTCTCCCATAAGGGTGGTGTCGTCTGCATATCTGAGGTTATTGATATTTCTCCCAGCAAACTTGATACCAGCTTGTGCTTCATCCAGCCCAGCGTTTCTCACGATGTACTCTGCGTATAAGTTAAACAAGCACGGTGACAATATATAGCCTTGACGCACTCCTTTTCCTATTTGGAACCAGCCTGTTGTTCCATGCTCAGTTCTAACTGTTGCTTCCTGACCTGCATATAAGTTTCTCAAGAGGCAGGTCAGGTGGTCTAGTATTCCCATCTCTTTCAGAATTTTGTGCACTAGATATGTCAGCAAATTTGGAAAACTCAGCAATGGCCTCAAAACTGGAAAAGGTCTGTTTTTGTTCCAATCCCAAATAAGGGCAATGCCAAAGAATGTTCAAACTACCATAAAATTGTGCTCATTTCCCAAGCTAGCAAGGAAATGCTAAACATTTTTTAAGTCAGAATTCAGCAGTACATGAACCAAGAATTTCCAGGTGTACAAGCTGGAATTAGAAACATCAGAGAAACCAGAGATCAAATTGTCAACATCTATTGGATCATGGAAAAAGTAAAGGAATTCCAGAAAAACACCTACTTCTGCTTCATTGACTGCCCTAGAACTTTGACTGTGTGGATCACAACAAGTTATGGAAAATTATTATTTTTTTAAATTTTATTTTATTTTTAAACTTTACATAATTGTATTAGTTTTGCCAACTATCAAAATGAATCCGCCACAGGTATACATGTGTTCCCCATCCTGAACCCTCCTCCCTCCTCCCTCCCCATACCATCCCTCTGGGTCGTCCCAGTGCACTAGCCCCAAGCACCCAGTATCGTGCATCAAACCTGGACTGGCATCTCGTTTCATACATGATATTTTACATGTTTAAATGCCATTCTACCAAATCTTCCCACCCTCTCCCTCTCCCACAGAGTCCATAAGACTGTTCTATACATCAGTGTCTCTTTTGCTGTCTCGTACACAGGGTTATTGTTACCATCTTTCTAAATTCCATATATATGCATTAGTATACTGTATTGGTGTTTTTCTTTCTGGCTTACTTCACTCTGTATAATAGGCTCCAGTTTCATCCACCTCATCAGAACTGATTCAAATGTATTCTTTTTAATGGCTGAGTAATACTCTATTGTGTATATGTACCACAGCTTTCTTATCCATTCATCTGCTGATGGATATCTAGGTTGCTTCCATGTCCTGGCTATTATAAACAATGCTGCGATGAACATTGGGGTACACGTGTCTCTTTCTCTTCTGGTTTCCTCAGTGTGTATGTCCAGCAGTGGGATTGCTGGATCATAAGGCAGTTCTATTTCCAGTTTTTTAAGTAATCTCCACACTGTTCTCCATAGTGGCTGTACTAGTTTGCACTCCCACCAACAGTGTAAGAGGGTTCCCTTTTCTCCACACCCTCTCTAGCATTTATTGCTTGTAGACTTTTGGATCGCAGCCATTCTGACTGGCGTGAAATGGTACCTCATTGTGGTTTTGATTTGCATTTCTCTGATAATGAGTGATGTTGAGCATCTTTTCATGTGTTTGTTAGCCCTCTGTATGTCTTCTTTGGAGAAATGTCTATTTAGTTCTTTGGCCCATTTTTTGATTGGGTCATTTATTTTTCTGGAGTTGAGCTGTAGGAGTTGCTTGTATATTTTTGAGATTAGTTGTTTGTCAGTTGCTTCATTTGCTATTATTTTCTCCCATTTTGAAGGCTGTCTTTTCACCTTGCTAATAGTTTCCTTTGATGTGCAGAAGCTTTTAAGGTTAATTAGGTCCCATTTGTTTATTTTTGCTTTTATTTCCAATATTCTGGAAGGTGGGTCATAGATGATCCTTCTGTGATGTATGTCAGAGAGTGTTTTGCCTATGTTCTCCTCTAGGAGTTTTGTAGTTTCTGGTCTTATGTTTAGATCTTTAATCCATTTTGAGTTAATTTTTGTGTATGGTGTTAGAAAGTGTTCTAGTTTCATTCTTTTACAAGTGGTTGACCAGATTTCCCAGCACCACTTGTTAAAGAGATTGTCTTTATTTTTTTTTAAATTTTATTTTATTTTTAAACTTTACATAATTGTATTAGTTTTGCCAAATATCAGAATGAATCCACCACAGGTATACATGTGTTCCCCATCCTGAACCCTCCTCCCTCCCATTGTATATTCTTGCCTCCTTTGTCAAAGATAAGGTGTCCATATGTGTGTGGATTTATCTCTGGGCTTTCTATTTTGTTCCATTGATCTATATTTCTGTCTTTGTGCCAGTACCATACTGTCTTGATAAGTGTGGCTTAGTAGTAGAGCCTGAAGTCAGGCAGGTTGATTCCTCCAGTTCCATTCTTCTTTCTCAAGATCGCTTTGGCTATTCGAGGTTTTTTGTATTTCCATACAAATTGTGAAATTATTTGTTCTAGCTCTGTGAAGAATACTGTTGGTAGCTTGATAGGGATTGCGTTGAATCTATAAATTGCTTTGGGTAGTATACTCATTTTCACTATATTGATTCTTCCAATCCATGAACATGGTATATTTCTCCATCTATTAGTGTCCTCTTGGATTTCTTTCACCAGTGTTTTATAGTTTTCTATGTATAGGTCTTTAGTTTCTTTAGGTAGATATATTCCCAAGTATTTTATTCTTTTCGTTGCAATGGTGAATGGAATTGTTTCCTTAATTTCTCTTTCTGTTTTCTCATTATTAGTGTATAGGAATGGAAGGGATTTCTGTGTGTTGATTTTATATCCTGCAACTTTACTATAGTCATTGATTAGTTCTAGTAATTTTCTGGTGGAGTCTTTAGGGTTTTCTATGTAGAGGATCATGTCATCTGCAAATAGTGAGAGTTTTACTTCTTCTTTTCCAATTTGGATTCCTTTTATTTCTTTTTCTGCTCTGATTGCTGTGGCCAAAACTTCCAAAACTATGTTGAATAGTAATGGTGAAAGTGGGCACCTTTGTCTTGTTCCTGACTTTAGAGGAAATGCTTTCAAAATTTCACCATTGAGGATAATGTTTGCTGTGGGTTTGTCATATATAGCTTTTATTATGTTGAGGTATGTTCCTTCTATTCCTGCTTTCTGGAGAGTTTTTATCATAAATGGGTGTTGAATTTTGTCAAAGGCTTTCTCTGCATCTATTGAGATAATCATATGGTTTTTATTTTTCAATTTGTTAATGTGGTGTATTACATTGATTGATTTGCGGATATTGAAGAATCCTTGTGTCCCTGGGATAAAGCCAACTTGGTCATAGTGTATGATCGTTTTAATGTGTTGTTGGATTCTGATTGCTAGAATTTTGTTAAGGATTTTTGCATCTATGTTCATCAGTGATATTGGCCTGTAGTTTTCTTTTTTTGTGGGATCTTTGTCAGGTTTTGGTATTAGGGTGATGGTGGCCTCATAGAATGAGTTTGGAAGTTCACCTTCCTCTGCAATTTTCTGGAAGAGTTTGAGCAGGATAGGTGTTAGCTCTTCTCTAAATTTTTGGTAGAATTCATCTGTGAAGCCGTCTGGACCAGGGCTTTTGTTTTCTGGAAGATTTTTGATTACAGTTTCAATTTCCATGCTTGTGATGGAAAATTATTTAAGAGATGGAAATATCAGACCACCTTACCTGCCTCCTGTGAAACCTGTATACAGATCAATACAGTATACTAACGCATATATATGGAATTTAGAAAGATGGTAACAATAACCCTGTGTACGAGACTGCAAAAGAGACACCGATGTATAGATCAGTCTTATGGACTCTGTGGGAGAGGGAGAGGGTGGGGAGATTTGGGAGAATAGCACTGAAACATGTATAATATCATGTATGAAACGAGTCGCCAGTCCAGGTTCGATGCACGGTACTGGATGCTTGGGGCTGGTGCACTGGGACGACCCAGAGGGAGGGTAGGGGAGGGAGGAGGGAGGAGGGTTCAGGATGGGGAACGCGGGTGTACCTGTGGCGGATTCATTTCGATATTTGGCAAAACTAATACAATATTGTAAAGTTTAAAAATAAAATAAAATTAAAAATACAGATCAAGAAGCAATAGTTAGAGCAGAACATGGAACAAGAGACTGGTTCAAAATTGGGAAAGAAGTACATCAACATTGTATACTCTCAGCCCAGAATATTCACTGGAAGGACTGATGCTAAAGCTGAATCTCCAATACTTCGGCCACCTATGTGAATAATTGACTCACTGGAAAAGACCCTGATGTTGAGAAAGACTGAAGGCAGAAGAAGGGCATGACAGAGTATGAGAAGTTTAGATGGCATCACTGACTCAATGGACTTGAGTTTGAGCAGACTCTGGAAGATAGTGAAGGACAGGGAAGTCTGGAATGCTGCAGTTCATGGGGTAGAAAAAAGTCAGACATGATTTAGAAACTGAACAAAAGCTATCTGTTAAAGGAGTAAATAAAAGTCCTGTGGAAAAGTTTATAAATTATGAAGGAAAATTATTTATTTTGTATTGTTATTTAAAACACTTTTTTTAAAAACATCATTAAATCCACCTTTACAAATAGGTTCATTTCACATGCTGGGAAATCAATGCTGAAAATTCTCCAAATTAGGCTTCAACAGTACGTGAACCGAGAACTTCCAGATGTTCAAGCTGGATTTAGAGAAAACAGAGATCAAATTGACAATATCTGTTGAATCATAGAAAAAGAAAGTGAATTCTAGAAAAAAAAATCTACTTCTGCTTCATTAAATACACTAAAGACTTTGACTGTGTGAATCACAGCAAACTGTGGAAAATTCTTCAAGAGATAGGAATCCCAGACCATCTTACCTGCCTCCTGAAAAATTTGTGCAGATATCAAGAAGCAGCAGTTAGAACCAGAAATAGAACAACAGACTGGTTCCAAACTGGGAAAGGAATACGTCAAGGCTGCATATTGCCAACTTGATTATTTAGCTTATATGTAGGGTACATCATGTGAAATGCCAGGCTGAATGAAGCACAAGCCGGAGTCAAGATTGACAGGGAAATATCAATAACCTCAGATACGCAGATGACATCATCCTTATGTCAGAAAGTGAAGAAGAACTAAAGAACCTCTTGATGAAAGTGAAAGAGGAGTGTGAAAAAGCTGGCTTAAAACTTACATTCAGAAAACGAAGATCATGGCATCTGGTCCCATCATTTCATGGGAAATAGATGGGGAAACAATGGAAACCTTTAGAGGGTCTTTATATTTGGGAGCTCCAAAATCACTGCAGATGGTGACTGCAGTCATGAAATTAAAAGATGCTTGCTTGTTGGAAGAAAAACTCTGGCAAAGCTAGACAGTGTATTAAAAAGCAGAGACATCACTTTGTCAACAAAGATCTGTCTAGTCAAAGATATGGTTTTTCCAATAGTCATATATGGATGTGAGAGTTGGACAATAAAGAAACCTGAGCACCGAAGAATTGATGCTTTTGAACTATGGTGTTGGAGAAGACTCTTGAGAGTCCCTTGGACTTCAAGGAGATCCAACCAGTCCATCCTAAAGGAGATCAGTCCTGGGTGTTCATTGGAAGGACTGATGTTGAAGCTGAAACTCCAATACTTTGGCCACCTGATGGGAATAAGTGACTCAATGGAAAAGACCCTGATGCTGGGAAAGATTGTAGGTGAGAGGAGAAGGGGAAGACAGAGGATGAGATGGTTGGATGGCATCACTGACTCGATGGACATGAGTTTGAACAAGCTCCAGGAGACGGTAATGGACACGGAGACCTGGCGTGTTGCAGTCCCTGAAGTTGCAAACAGTTGGACACAACTGAGTGACGGAACTGAACTCAACTTTAGAATTAAGCAGTTGAAAAACAAACAAACAAACAAACAACTCAGTTTGAAGTTATCTTCATCACTAGAACAATCTACTTATTTATTTATTTTAGTTTCTTTGCTATTTTTCAGTATACACTAATAAAAATATTTAATCTCTTAATAACTTGTGTGCTGTTATGAGTTTAACCTTTGGTCCTGGCAATTAGAATTTTGTCATGTACTGAGCAAAGAGTGTTGCATTTTGCTTTAAAAAATTAGTGTGAAAAAACGAATTTTGGACACAGTATTTTCAGGCGACACATATGATTCACTAGAATGTAATATATATCATTCTTAGGAAATAATCTTTCAGTATGACAAAATTTGCAATTTTCTGATAATATAAAATCTAAGGAGGTATAAGTTGTCTTAGGAAACAATCAAGCTCATTACCAGCAAGCACTTTCAATGTGTCATCTATTAAAATACCTGAAGTGAGTGAAGTGAAGTCACTCAGTTGTGTCTGACTCCTTGGGACCCCATGGACTATAGCCTACCAGGCTCCTCTGTCCATGGGATTTTCCAGGCAATAGTACTGGAGTGGATTGCCATTTCGTTCTCCAGAGGATCTTCCTGACCCAGGGATTGAACCCGGGTCTCCCGCATTGTGGACAGACGCTTTACCATCTGAGACACCAGGGAAGTCCATTAATATACCTACCATAGAATAAAAATCCTCTTTTAGTCTTCATACTTGAAAATGAGGTGTGAACATCCTATGGAAAAGTAGTTACTGATGAGTACTGCTTATGAAACTATATTAAGATTTTTAAAGTCTTATTAAGAATTGGTAAAGCAAAATACAGTTTTTCTCATTCTTAGAAATTAAGAAGGCTGAATGGCTCAATCATTAGGCAAAATGACTGCATTTTCGATGGCATAAAAAAAAAAAAACACATAAATTAGTATTTAAGATTCAGAAAACTTTGATTTTCTTTGCACAGAAATGTTTGTTCCATACTATGAATCACTTTTCTGTACCTTCTTTTTCCCTCCTGGTAATTACTAAAATGAAATAGTTCCATATCATTTCATTCTAAGCAGTTTTCTTTGTAATATGTTACATTACAGAAAAAAACTGTTACTTTTATTATTGCTTTATTATTTTAAAATTGTATTACTATTTAAAATTGTTATTATTAAGTATTGTGAGAAAGTTCTATGTTATTAACTAACAAGTTAGACACAAAATTTATTTAGCTGAAATTTTAAGAAGTAATTATCTATATAGCATAAATTTGTTCTTAAAAAATACTTTTAGAAAAGATTATCTGTATAACAATTTTATAGTATTCTATTTCTTTTAGTCCTTTGAAGTATTTTCTCTATATTTCCTTTTTGACAGAAAGTGCATGCTACTTACAATATTTCTTTAGTCTGATTTCTAAAACTCTATGCTTAGTGTAGAGTTACTCCTACAGTGCTTCTATTACTGATATGTCATTCATATTAGACACTAAATATATTTAAACCATGTTTCAAATTCCTCTTCCCATCTTATAAGAGCTTAACAACTCACAATTGCTAATATTTACTCATGTCTTCTGTGTCCTTTGCTTTCTTTACAAAGGAATATGATTTTAAACTTCCAGAAGGGAAATTTTTAACTAGTATACCATCAGCTGTTTACTGTATGACCTTACACAAATCACTGAGAAATGTTTCTGTTTTCCCATGTGTAAAATGGGAAATCTTAGAGATTATATTTGAATATAGTGAAACATATGTTTAAAACACTCAGCTCATGTTATGCTTACTTTTCTATTATAACGGTAAAGAATACTTGTCTTGATAAAATATAATTACATAATTTATTTCAATTATATTTTAAAACCAAAATCAAATGGAAAAATTTATTCCAAACTAAGAGAAGGTACTGCAACTTCCAACCAGGCATATGAACTGTGCTAAAGCAACATTCTTCCACAGGTAGCACATAAGGATGGAAATTAAATCCTGCTTGAAGGTATATAGAAGGGGTTAATTTTAAGTGTAGAGCCTAAGGTTGTATTTAGAACAAATCAAGGTAAATAGATTCATGTAATTTACATATTGTGCTCTTTGTTAGCATTTGTGGGGTCACCGTCTATAGGCTCCTTTAGGTGTTTCTTTAGTGTTTTTATTTTACTTTTACTTACCTTATAGATATACTAAAGTTAATTTTCCTTATGACTCTGAAAACAAATTATTACTCATTTGACAAAATGTGTATTTGCAAAGCTGAATCGTTAGCTTTTTAATCTAAGTAAGTTATATCATTGGCAAAATATGATTCCATTTTGATCTAATTTTGTAGACTTATCTAAAATTAAACCAAATTAGAAGACTCTGTCATTAGCCTCATGTTCAAAAATTGCAAAGATCTAGATCTATTTAATCATTTCATAAAATTTTTATTTATATACATTTTCATTCTGATTATCATATTTATCAGAAGTTAGATTTGTCCCTGTGTCATTGTTTTAAAATTGTTAAAAATTCCAGCTGCTATCCTGCCTCCACATTCTATTTCCCAATTAACTCAAGAAGAATAAATTAAATTTTCATGTTAACATCATTCACGAATTAGAAACATATAAAGACATGAGCACAGTTCTTCCAGGACAACTTATTTCTTTTTTAATGAGTCATTGAGTATCAGGCTTAAAAGTCTTTTGGCAGAAGGCTTAATACATGAAGTTGACTACCATTTGCTGAAACTCACTCCTGGTTTCTGTCTATATAGGATGCTGATAATTTCACTGATTTTTTTTCCCCCTAACGTAATTGTTGTCTAGTTCTACAAAAGGTGGATATATTTTTATGGACTTAAGTAAACAAGTATCACTTGCTTTTTGAAAAAGTTCACTTTATGCCACTTAGCTTTTATGAAAGATCCTCATTAGTACCTATTTTTATTAATTAAAAAAAAAGGAGTTTCAATTTTACAAAAATGGCAGAAAGCATTAAATGCTTGTTTTGTAGTGTGCTGTTAAAGACAAAGCACACATCCCGAGCACTGAGAATACAAGACCAAGCTTTTCCTGGGAATTACATTAAGCATCTCAGCTTTGAGTTGTGGTAGCTTTGAAGTGTGTCTCTGAGGATCTGTGCTTTACCTGGATTTTGTGCATCCATTAGCAAGAATGTGTCCTCAGGTAACTGCTTCTTCACTTTATGCCATTTCAGTTTATGAAAGGTTGGACGAAGAATGCCCTACTTGTGGATAGCAGAGAAAATCTTTAATATGGTGCACTTATTCAGCCTTTTCCACATACAAATGCAATATTGCAACTGGAACTCAATCATGCTAATGGATATAAAGACAAAAAAGAAGAAGTAAAACTGTCACTATTTGCGTATGACAGGCTACTGTACATAGAAAATTGTAAAGATTTGCTACCAGAAAACTACTAGAGTTAAATCAATGAAGTTAGTATAGTTGAAGGATACAAAATTAATGAGCAGAAGTCTTTTGCATTGGTATACACTAACAGCACAAGATCAGAAAGAAAAATTAAGGAAATATTTCCATTTACCATTGCAACATAAATAATAAAATACCTAGGAATAAACCTACCTGCTGCTGCTGCTGCTAAGTCACTTCAGTCATGTCCAACTCTGTGCGACCCCCTAGATGGAAGCCCACCAGGCTCTCCCGTCCCTGGGATTCTGGAATGGGTTGCCATTTCCTTCTCCAATGCATGAAAGTGAAAAGTGAAAGTGAAGTCACTCAGTCGTGTCAGACTCTTAGCGACCCCAAGGACTACAGCCTACCAGGCTCCTCCATCCATGGGATTTTCCAGGCAAGAGTACTGGAGTGGGGTGCGATTGCCTACTCTGAAACCTACCTAAGGAGGTATTATATTTCTGTGTTCAGAAAACTATAAGATACTGGTGAAAGAAATAAAAGACAGCACAAACAGATGGAGAGATATGCCATATTCTTGGATTGGAAGAATCAATATTGTCAAAATGACTGTATTATCCAAAGCAATCTACAGGTTCAATGCAATTCCTATCAAATTACTAATGGCATCTTTCACAGAATTTAAACAAAATAAATTTACAATTTGTATGGAAACACAAAGGGCTCCAAATAGTCAAAGAAATCTTGAGAAAGAAAAAATGGATCTGGAGGAATGAGGCTCCCTGATTTCAGGCTATACTATAAAGCTACAATAATCAAGATAGTATCGTACTGGTGAAAAAAAAAAAGGGGGAATATAGATAAATGGAACAATATAGTAAACCCAGAGAAAACCCACACACCTATGATCACATAATCTATAACAAAGAATATAAGAATCCTTTCAATTCAGTTGCTCAGTCATGTCCGACTCTTTGCGACTCCATGAACTGAGGCACACCAGGCCTCCCTGTCCGTCACCAACTCCTGGAGTTTACCCAAACTCATGTCCATTGAGTTGGGGATGCCATCCAACCACCTCATTCTTCTACCTTCAATCTTTCCAGCAGCAGTGCTTTTTTAAATGAGTCAGTTCTTCGCATCAGGTGGACAAAGTGTTGGAGTTTCACCTTCAGCATCAGTCCTTACAATGAATATTCAGGACTGATTTTCTTTAGGATGGACTGGTTGGATCTCCTTGCAGTCCAAGGGACTCTCAAGAGTCTTCTTCAACACCACAGTTCAAAAGCATCAATTCTTCAAGGCTCAGCTTTCTTTCTAGTCCACCTCTCACATCCATACATGACTACTAGAAAAATCATAGCTTTGACTAGATGGACTTTTGTTGGCAAAGTAATGTCTCTGCTTTTTAATATGCTGTCTAGGTTGGTCATAGCTTTTCTTCCAAGGAGTAATTGTCTTTTAATTTCATGGCTGCAGTCACCATCTGCAGTGATTTTGGAGCCCCAAAAAATAAAGTCTCTCACAATTTTCATTGTTTCCCCATCTATTTCCATGAAGTGATGGGACCAGATGCCATGATCTTTGTTTTCTGAATGTTGAGCTTTAAGCCAACTTTTTCACTCTCCACTTTTACTTTCATCAAGAGGCTTTTGAGTTCCTCTTCACTTTCTGCCATAAGGGTGGTGTCATCTGCATATCTGAGGTTATTGATATTACTTCCGGCAACCTTGATTCCAACTTGGGCTTCATCCAGCAAGATCAGAATATATATAAGAAAAGACAGTCTTTTCAATAAGTGGTGCCAGGAAAACTGCAGCTGCATGTAAAAGAATGATATTGTAACACTCTCTGACACCACACACAAAAATATATGTCCAATGACAGAATGAATAGACAAAGAAGATGCTATACATATGCACAATGGAATGTTTCTCAGCCATTAAGAAGGGTGAAACTGGGTCATATGTGAAAATGTGAACGGACCTAGAGATTGTGATAAAGAGTGAAGAAAGCCAGAAATAGAATTACAAATATGTATTCAAATGTATTTGTGGAATCCAAAGTAGTGGAACATACAACTTATATACAGAGCAGAAATAAAATCACAAATATGGAGAACAAATATATGGACACCAAGAACAGAAAGGGGGATTGAGTGAACTGGGAAATTGGGATCGACATGTCTACACAGCTATGCATGGAATGGATAATGACTGAGAGCCTGCTGATTGGTGTGGAGAACTTTATTCAGTGCTGTGTGGTGACCTAAACGGGAGGGAAATCCGGAAGGGAGGAGATGTGTGTGTACATATGGTGGATTCACTTTGGTGTACAGCAGAAACTAGCACAGTGTTGTGAAGCAAGTATAAGTTCAGTTCAGTTCAGTCACTCAGTCGTGTCCGACTCCTTGTGACCCCATGAATTGCAGCATGCCAGGCCTCCCTGTCCATCACCAACTCCTGGAGTTCACTCAGACTCACGTCCTTCGAGTCAGGGATGCCATCCAGCCATCTCATTCTCTGTCATCCCCTTTTCCTCCTGCCCCCAATCCCTCCCAGCATCAGAGTCTTTTCCAATGAGTCAACTCTTTGCATGAGGCAGCCAAAGTACTGGAGTTTCAGCTTTAGCCTCATTCCTTCCAAACAAATCCCAGGGATGATCTCCTTCAGAATGGACTGGTTGCATCTCCTTGCAGTCCAAGGGACTCTCAAGAGTCTTCTCCAACACCACAGTTCAAAAGCATCTCTTCAGTGCTCAGCTTTCTTCACAGTCCAACCCTCACATCCATACATGACCACTGGAAAAACCATAGCCTTGACTAGATGGACCTTTGTTGGCAAAGTAATATCTCTGCTTTTCAACATGCTATCTAGGTTGGTCATAACTTTTCTTCCAAGGAGTCTTTTAATTTCATGGCTGCAGTCACCATCTGCAGTGATTTTGGAGTCCCAAAAAATAACATCTGACACTGTTTCCACAGTTTCCCCATCTATTTCCAATGAAGTAATGGGACCAGATGCCATGATCTTTGTTTTCTGAATGTTGAGCTTTAAGCCAACTTTTTCACTCTCCACTTTCACTTTCATCAAAAGGCTTTTTAGTTCCTCTTCACTTTCTGCCATAAGGGTGGTGTCATCTGCGTATCTGAGGTTATTGATATTTCTCCCAGCAATCTTGATTCCAGCTTGTGCTTCTTCCATCCCAGCGTTTCTCGTGATGTACTCTGCATAGAAGTTAAATAAACAGGGTGACAATATACAGCCTTGATGTACTCCTTTTCCTATTTGGAACAAGTCTGCTGTTTCATGCCCAGTTCTAACTGTTACTTCCTGACCTGCATATAGGTTTCTCAAGAGGCAGTTCAGGTGGTCTGGTATTCCCATCTCCTTCAGAATTTCCCACAGTTTATTGTGATCCACACAGTCAAAGGCTTTGGCATAGTCAATAAAGCAGAAATAGATGTTTTTCTGGAACTATCTTGCTTTTTCGATGATCCAGCAGATGTTGGCAATTTGATCTCTGGTTCCTCTGCCTTTTCTAAAACCAGCTTGAACATCAGGATGTTCACAGTTCACGTATTGCTGAAGCCTGGCTTGGAGAATTTTGAGCATTACTTTACTAGCGTGTGAGATGAGTGCAATTGTGTGGTGGTTTGAGCATTCTTTGGCATTGCCTTTCTTTGGAATTGGAATGAAAACTGACCTTTTCCAGTCCTGTGGCCACTGCTGAGTTTTCCAAATTTGATGGCATATTGAGTGCAGCACTTTCACAGCATCATCTTTCAGGATTTGGAATAGCTCAACTGGAATTCCATCACCTTCACTAGCTTTGTTCGTAGTGATGCTTTCTAAGGCCCACTTGACTTCACATTCCAGGATGTCTGGCTCTAGGTGAGTGATCACACCATCATGATTTTCTGGGTCATGAAGCTCTTTTTTGTGCAGTTCTTCTGTGTATTCTTGCCATCTCTTCTTAATATCTTCTGCTTCTGTTAGGTCCATACCATTTCTGTCCTTTATGAAGCCCATCTTTGCATGAAATATTCCCTTGGTATCTCTAAAATTCTTGAGGAAATTTCTAGTCTTTCCCATTCTGTTGTTTGCCTCTATTTCTTTGCATTGATCGCTGAAGAAGGCTTTCTTATCTCTTCTTGCTATTCTTTGGAAGCAAGTATACCCCCAATTAAAAAAATAAAAACAAAATTGTCTACAAAGATAACTTTACCAATAGCTATTCAAAATTTCAGGCATTTTACTAAAAATTCAGTAATACCTTAGAGCAACAAGGAAAGAAACTGATGATTTGTAAAAGAGTAGGTTTAAGTTTCAGAGTTATAACCACACATGCAAACATACACATTTCTCCCATGCACTGAATAGGAATACACTGAGGTTTTGTTTTGTTTCCATTAATTATCATTTTATTTAAATTATTAATAATTTCTTTCGAGTTAATTTGTTTCTAAAAAACTACCTTAAGTATCTTGCTTCCTTTAGCAAACCTTCATCATGTAACCTCCTCTCACTATGTACTTCTGTTCTTCCATTTAAAACCCAATTCATGTCAGTAGATATTGTTTGTATTTTCAGATTTCAACTTTATGTATCTGTACTTTTGCATTTAATGTTTATCTCAGTGGCATATTCAAATTTAATTTTCGTGAAAATTTGTTGTATAGCAGAGATTGGCACAAGTTTGTGAATCAGTTATGCTTCAATTATAAAAAGGAACATGGATTTTAAATATATTTATGCTAATTTTGCTTTACTTTTGTTATTTAAGGATACAGAAAATGTCAAGAATTAAATAACAATGAAAAATAATTCAAATTCTAGAAACTGATTAACATTTATTTCAGCTTTCAACAAGTATATAATTTTAAAAAAACATGCAAATAATGCTGATTGTCCTTTTACTCTTTTTAAAATTTATTTTTAATTAAAGAGTAATTGCTTTACAATATTGTGTTGGCTTCTGCCATACAATGTGAATCAGCCACATGGATATATATGTCCCCTCCCTCTTGAACCTCCTCCTTACCATTTACCCCATCCAACCCATCTAGACATCAAAGAGTAGTTCTCCTTTAGTCTTTCTGACTTCCCTGGTGGCTCAGATGGTAAAGCATCTGTCTACTATATGGGAGACCTGGGTTCGATCCCTGGGTCGGGAAGATCCCGTGGAGAAGGAAATGGCAATCCACTCCAGTACTATTGCCCGGAAAATCCCATGGACAGAGGAGCTTGGTAGGCTACAGTCCATGGGGTCGCAAAGAGTCGGACATGCTGAGCAACTTCACTTTCCTTTCCTTTAGTCATTCTATCTCAAGCTTTAGAAATAAAATTATCTTCTGTTTTATATATTCTGAGTAATTTTTTTCTTTTGTGCAAATCTGTCTTTCGAAGGCAATATTGTTTTTTTATGGTGACTTTTCAAATTTAATTGTTGTCACAAGAAAAAACAATTAATATTTTACTCAAATCCATTTTGTTTTCTTCTAAAATTCTACAAGTAATGTATGTGTATCTAATTTACCCCTAATTATTATTTCAATGTTTGATATTTTTGTTAATTATTTTAAAAATTATTTAAAAATGAGAAAAAGTATCGCTTTATTTCTTTTTAAGTTACGAAATCTTGCCTGCTGTATGTGTCGCTTTCTCATATTAAATCAACACTATGGTGCTATTTACCTTAAGAGTATGTTCCGCAATGACTTGCTTTCACATTGCAATTGATACACATCTTTATAAGGAAAATGTACAGTATTTCTCCCCTTTTTTAAATTAATATGGGGTTTTAAAACAAGAGCATAGAACACTAATGGTTATATTGATTAAATAGGAAAAGTACTGATGAAAATGAACACTTACTCAATTGAGTAAATATTTATGCTACTTGGGACTTTTCTGTTCCTTGAGCAAAAGAGAGGCAGAGAGATACACAGTTTCCCTAAATTATAGATTTGCAAAGACTTATCAATAAGGTAAAAGTGAGGCTATCAATAATTTGGTATATACTGAAAGAGAAGTGAAGGCCTAAGGTTAATTTTTGTAGCTCCAAAAATGTGTTTAAAACAGCAAAGTTTAAGGAATGTGACAGCAGAAATTTGGAGGCCTTCAAAATTAATCATAGAAAGTATAAAAATACCTTCAAACGAATTCCATATACAGATTAGACTGAATTAGACAAAGAAACAAACACTCTATAAGTCCTATTCTGTTTTATGACAACTTTTGTATAACAAAGAATAATTAACTAACCCACCCAAAAGTGTGAGAACTGCAAACCAATTGACCATACTGTTAATGCTAGTTCCTCACAGTATCTATTAATAACTTTATATGTCGCATAAAAGCAAACTAAAACCCTGCTGTAGTAGAATTAAGGAAAGGTTCTTTGAAGAGTCAAAACCCACTTGAGAATGAGGTCTGAGAGAAAAGATTATAAAGCACTAATAAAAGCAACTCTCAGAGCTAGGAAACACCAACTGTAGATCCGAGGAAACCCTGAACTGTAATACCGAGCAACACATTTAAGTGTAGTTACTGAGGTTACTGCTAAAACAGAAACCAAAGACACAGCAAAACGTTCAACAAAGACCTAAGTATAGCACAGGGAACTCTGCTCAGTATTATGTAACAACCTACATGGGAAATAATTTGAAGGGGAATATGTATTTTTAAAACTGAACCACTTTGCTGTACACGTGAAACTAATACAATATTGGTAATCAACTATATTACTTCAATATACAATAAAATGTTAAAAAATGGCATTGTGTTAAAAAAAATACCCACACCTTAAGTAGGTGACCCACAAATGAGAGGATAATTGCAATTCAGAGTTTCTCCTGAAGGAGTGAGGGAGTGCAAATCCCACACTGGGCTCCCTAGCCCAGGGATCTGGCATCAGGAAGAAGAACCCCAACACTGCTTGACTTCTGAGAGCCACAGTGATGTAGGAAACAGAGATGCCTCTTTTAAGGAGCACACACAAAATCTCACACACTCCAAGACTAAGGCAGGTTTTCAAAGAAGAAATGCAGATAGATGACCACTAGGCATATGAAAAGAAGGTCAACATTGCTAATTATCAGGGAAATGCAAATCAAAACCAATGACATGTCACCTCACAACTGTCAGAATGGCTATCATCAAAAAGAACACAAATAAAAACATTGGTGAGGATGTGGAGAAAAGGGAACCCTTATACATATTGGTGGGAATGTAAATTGGTGCAGCCATTGTGAAAAATTGTATGGAGGCTTCTCAAAAAACTGAATATATCAGTAGAACTATCAGATAACCCAGCAACTACCATTCCTGGGTGTATATCCAAAAAAAAAAAGAAGGAGAACAAAAGTAGTGACTCAAAAAAACATACCCCAATGTTTAAAAGCAGCATTATTTACAATTGCCAAAATACGGAAGCAACCTAAGAATTCATCAGTAGATGAAAGGATAAAGGGGAGGTGGCAATGGAATACAATGGATTACTATTCAGCCATAGAAAGAATGAAATCTTGTCATTTGCAACAACACAAATGGCCTTGGAAGGCCTTGTGCTAACTGAAGTAAGCCAGACAAAGATAAATATTGTATGATATCACATACATGTGGAATCTAAAATATATAACAAACTGGTGAACATAACATCAACAAAAAAGGGAAACTCATAGACAAGGAGAACAAACTAACAGTTACCAGCTGGTGGGGAATTCTAGAGTTGGGAGAATGGCAGGTAAAAACAATTGGCTGTAACTTAGGCTCAAGGGCATATGTACACAGCTAACATTTTGTAATAACCAATAAATGGAAAATAACCTTTAAAATTATACCAATAATGATTATGAAGTGAAAAAGCAAACAAAATCTTTTTTTGTTCTTCAGATATTACATTTTTCCTGATAAGTGGAATTAAAAAATAAAACTACATTGCAGAATGATTTCATTCTTTACTGTTATACTACACTAGAGTACAGGGCATACTAAGATGCTGAAAAGAGGTAACCTCCTAAACAATCTGGGGAAGAACTACACCCTCACCATTGCTCACACCCCACCCTCTTCCTACTCAGCAGAGGGACTATGGAGTTAGGAAAGTAAAGGAGTGATTAGCACTAAGGTTGTCAACATCAAACTAGTTGAAAGGGACTTTTTTTTTTTTTAATCCAAAATAGAGAAGAATTCAGATTCTCATTTGGAGTAATGAGCGTAAGAAATTCAAGTCCAGACGGGGTACTCTTGGTGGAAATCAATTTTATATAGAGAACATCTGGGAACTTTTGGTAATATAGCCAGAGAGTTGTCAAACTTTCATAGGATATCAAAGATCAAAGTTAGCTAAATTGGGGAAAATAAAGCCTGTGTGAACCTTAATGTGAGAATGCATATAAAATGGGGCTAAGAGGCTTTATTTCAACTTTTATTCTCCAATATAGTCTCCATACAGTTACGAAAAACTACATATAGAGTAGTTTTTCAGATATTCCTGCCCTACATTTGCAGAAAATGGTAGTTTGAGGCAGGAACCTGAAGAGGGAAAACTAGACCTTCTGATCACAGACAGACATGAGTGCTGGCAACAGGGATATTGCTGAAGATTTCAAAATCCAGGGGTATTAGGACAGATTCTCCTTGCTTTTTTAAACCCCTCTATCACCATATACCCAGCAGAGAGTTACAGCAGATATAGGATTCAAACTGCTTCAATTGTAAATGAATTAGCAACATCTTTGCTACATAATCAATAAATGGTACAATATTGTAGATGATGCTATAGTAAATACGTTAATTTTATTAGAGGCATCAAATAATAATCTGTGTCGTTGTAAGTAATCTAGATCATTGATAAACATGTACTTTTTTACAGAGTGCGATTTAGAGTATGGCTGTTACTTTAATCAAAAGACTCAGATAGTAAGCTACCAACAGAATGACGGTTTGTCTGGGGCAAGAACTCAGGCAATCCATGTCTGTGAGATGCAAAGATCTCAACTCTAGTGTGCTCTTACAATTTAAGGCATTCACAATTATTATTACTCAATAAATAAAAAATATTTCTAGGATAGCATTAAAGAATATGCAAATGGCTACAATTCAAAGAAGAGTAAACAGAGAAAATTTAGAAAACTGACATTTGAAAAAAGGTACTAAAGATTCTCTGATCTACTGGAATTTAAGCACCCTAGATCTTTTGGGAAAATTCACAAGTATCTATAATTCTTTAATTAAACTCTGTTTCCAGTGTGATGACAAAGAAGTTCTAAAATAATGAACTGAGATGCTAGTTTATGTATGGAGTGTATAATTTTGGAAAACGGCAAGATTTTCCAAACGCACGGAAGATCTTGCCAATCTGATGTGATTCCAATCTTGATAATCTTGTCCTACCCATTTTAAAACTCCTCATTGGAGATTTTCTTTAGAACTCGCTAAAATTTTGGCTTGTTTTACATGGTGAAACATTTTTAGCTTTCAGATATGAATTCTTTAAATAGACGTATCTTATTTAGAAAAATGTTTAGTGAATAAATATATTGACTTATGTAATACTTTTAGAGGTAAAAAGCCAAGTGGACCGAGTTCTGAGAGCAGTTCCCTCATTACGTTCATAAATCGATTCTGAAAATAATTCTGCGAAATGTGTAGAAAACATTTTTGAAAAAATAGTAACATCAATGGGAAAGGTAAATGTCTTCCCACTTAGCATTTATTATGTTTTTCTTTATATCCTTCTAATGTTTTTTTCTTCAGAGACTAGTGAATGAAAGTTCCTCACGAATAAACATTCTGATTTTTTGCTTGTCATTTTCCTCCTCTCCTTTTATAGTTAATATCCATTAGACTTTTAAAGTTACTTCCATTTTTTGGCTATATCTATATCACACTCTATTCTATTTATTCCTTTTTTACATATTTTCATTTTTTATTGAGGGTAGTAGATTAGCAGTGTTGCGTTACTTTCGTGTATACAGCAAACAGATTCAATTATACATATACATTTATTTCTTCCTTTTCAAATTATTTTCCCATTCAGGTTATTATAGAATATTGAGCAGAGTGTCCTGTGCTAGACAGTAGGTCCTTGTTGATTATTTATTTTAAATACAGCAGCATGTACATGTCAATCCCAAACTCTGGGTACCTCCTTCCCTATGACAGTTCCCCCATTCACTCCAGGGTCTCATCACATCTTTTTTGGTCATCTCTGTAGTTTCGCTAAGTGTACCATTTAAAGGACATCACATAGTTTTATAATGTGTTTACTTAGTTCCTGTCCTTATGGATAGACTTATTCTAGGGGAATAAGTTATAATTTATTTAACTTTGTATTTTAAGACCTTACTTTCTGGTGGTATTCTTATTTCAGAGGGCTTGGCTTTACTTGTGTGTTTACTGTATAATGCAACAAAGAGAAAAGAGGAAAGAAACGGCACATTGTAAACAGAAAAGCGAAGGTGATTTTCTTCACAGATATATATAATTAATAGATTAAAACCTCAAGATCTCTATAGCTTAAAATTCAGAAGTGATCATGGAGAAAATATGAATATTAATCTACAAAATGATTAAAAATATCCTCTTGATAAATGAAGAAATCAGGAAATCTAAAAAAAGAAAGAAAAAAAAATAAAACTCTGGAGACCAACGTTAGGGATTTAAATAAAACAAAACAAACAAACTAATAAAACTTTAAAGTCACTCTGGCTTTTGTAAACAGGAACAAGAATAGCACAGTTTGCAAGGAGAGAACGAATTATGTAGAAATATGTTCTACAAGGAAAAATATCAGTGAGTTGAAACTGGGAATTTTATTTCAAAGAAGTGAGTCATATAGCAGGTATGCTTTAGATAATAGGCTCAATTGTTGTCTTGCCAAATAGGCTGAAAGCGTTGCCATTATTTGCAAAAGTTAAAGTGTTTTTTCTAAACTTAATATCAATTGTGTGCCTGACAATCATGGTTGAATGACTTGGAGTCTCTTGACTGGGAAAAAGAAGGAGGGGACAGAGGGAGAGGAGCTTATGTTTTCTCAGGGGATTTTTAGGTGATAAAAACATAAAATATGCAGTATTACAGAAACATGCTTATTCCAAAGGATTTCTGAATCCTTGCTGGCAAGAGCAAGGATGGCAGGGGAGGTGGTGGGATTTGGGTGGGTTCTGTTCAGAGCTCTGCTTCCTCCCTTCAACGCTATGTTGGGGAGAAGACTGACCCATCAAACTCAGGACACACAATAGCTCATTGACAATGACACATATCAAGAGAATCTCTATAGTATTTATAGGACATACTGAAGTTCAGTAAATGAGTGGGATTTAACAGGATCTTTATATTTCATAAAAATGTAAAAAGTGTTCTTAATGACATGAAGAAAAACTTCTTGGGAAGAGAATAAGAGATTAAAACCAACACAAAAAGGACATAATAAAAACAAATGAAAGGATATATAAGCTAAAGCATATGTAAAATATAAATATGTAAATATACAGAGGGCTCCAGGAAAATGACACACTTGATGCATCCCTGTTCGTTTTTGCTTCCAGGTCCTGGGATGTAGTTCCTTAGTTGCCAATTAGCATCCGGGTCCAACAGGCAAGGGAGAACTCAGACTCTGCTGGAAAGCTGGGGGGGTATTAGCTTCCTCTGTTAGATGTGAGCACGTGATCCCAGTGCTGACAGTCCTGTGTTGAGAACCAGAACAAAGTGGATCCGAGGTCAGATCTGGCCCACTGAGATTTGTAGACTCCCTTAGAGAAGAGTGAAATAATTGTGCACGGAGGTTTCTGAACACTTTCAGCTGGTGTGGAATCAAAGAGTCTGTCTGAATCCTTTCCACATCTGCAGCTAGAGAAATGTGAAGAGACTGAAGAGCAGAAGACTTTTGATCTGACAGGAAACTTCCATCCCACGGAATACAAGCATAGTCACCTCTTTTGAGATGTCTGCGTTACCAACACTCAATCCCACAGAGGATGATGACATCTTGTGGGAAAACTTAAACAATTCATGACTCTGATTTGAAGGCATTAATAGCAGGTGACTTAGAAAATGAAGAATTTTCAGTAATTATAAATACTTATATATATAAATTAAATTATAAATTATAAATCATGCTTATAACTTTTTTGATATATTGAGTGATATATTAGAAATATTCTTAATTAAATAGCTTTATAAATGTTATTTTGGCTTTTACAAAATTAAAACAAATCTAGGGAATGGGAGCACTCTGCTACAATTTTATGAGAAGGATTTCATTCCTTTTTAGAGAAAAAAATAATGTAGTTAAAACAATGTTGTGTCTTAAAATTGATAATACCATGCAATGGTATATACTTTTAGATAATGAGATGGCATGAGAATGTATTGCATAAATGCTTCATAACAATTCTTGAAATAGAAGAGTAATGAAATAGAAGAGTACTGATATAAGGAAATGTTTAAAAATATTTTTGAAGTAAAACACTTATTTAATTAGAGAAAATGAGAAATTGTACATATGGAGGGAGAGAAAAGGAATAGAACTCCCAGAGTTTCATTTCAAGTAGGGGAAAAGAATACCACTGGGACATTAAGTATTCAAATATCTCATATTTAAAAGAGTTAAAAAGAAAACTCAGCCATAGACGAGAGCAACTTGATTGAGAAAAAACATTTTCTATCATATAATTTTGAAAAGGTTGTCTCATGAGTCCTGAAGAAAGGGAGACAATAATTAGTAAAACCATAAATAAAATGTTACCCAAGTAAGCTTAAAATTAAGATATCAAAATGATATTTTATTCAAACCAGGGGAAAAAAGCAGAAATTATAAAATAACAAATATAAACACATAATAAGTAGTAGGAAACATCAAAGGAATAAAGTCAATTATATTATTTGCTGCATTAAGTATAGTAGTTCAGTTCAGTTCATTTCAGCTATTCAGTTGTGCCTGACTCTCTGCGACACCATGGACTACAGCATGCCATACCACCCTGTTCATCACCAACTCCCGGAGCTTGCTCAAACTCACATCCATTGAGTCTCTGATGACATCCAAACATCTCAACCTCTGTCATCTCCTTCTCTGGTGCTCAATTTTTCCAGTATCAGGGTCTTTTCCAGTGAGTCAGTTCTTTGCATCAGGTGGCCAAAGTGTTGGGGTTTCGGCTTCAACATCAGTCCTTCCAATGAATATTCAGGACTGATTTCCTTTAGGATGGACGGGTTGGATCTCCTTGCAGTCCAAGGGACTCAAGACCCTTCTCCAACACCACAGTTCAAAAGCATCAATTCTTCTGTGCTCAGTTTTCTTTATAGTCCAACTCTCACATCCATACATGACCACTGGAAAAACCATAGCTTTGCCATCTCCTGTTCGACCACTTCCAATTTGCCTTGATTCATGGACCTAACATTCCAGGTTCCTATGCAGTATTGTTCGTTACAGCATTGGATTTCACTTCCATCACCAGTCACATCCACAGCTGGGTATTGTTCTTGCTTCGGCTCTCTCTCTTCATTCTTTCTGGAGTCATTTCTCCACTGATCTCCAGTAGCATATTGGGCACACGCTGACCTGGGGAGTTCATTTTTCAGCATCCTATCTTGACTTTTCATACTGTTCATGTGGTTTTCAAGGCAAGAATACTGAAGTGGTTTGCCATCCTCTAGTAAGCATTCTTTAAAGATGAGAGCAGTCAGATTAGATTAAAAACATGCATTCCCACAAGTATGTAGAAGCTCCAATACCTCAGCTCCCATTTCCTAGCAATACCAATGTCATTGACTTTATATTTGACCTTTCAGAAACCATTTCTGCATATACGAGTATATGCAGAGATATATTTGAAGATGAGTCATTTTTGTACCAATAGGATATCATTCTAAACTCTTACTTGAAATCTGTTTCTCTCACTAAAAATATATTGATTTAACCCATAATACATACAGATTTATGTATGTAATACATGCAGATTTACCCAATTAAAAAATTACATGGGTTACAGGTCAATCATTTAATCAATACACTTTTTTGAAAGTGAAGTCGCTCAGTTGTGTCCGACTCTTTGCGACCACTTGGACTGTAGCCCATCAGGCTCCTCCGTCATGTTTTCTATGAAGATGTATTTCAGATTTCCTACAAGTAAGTGTAACTGACCGCAGATCCCCCTGCTGCACCCTGAAGCTTGTTGCTATATGTCCACCACGACAGTGCTTCCTATGGACTGCACCCAGCTAGTGACGGCGTGTGGCAGGCCCACTCCTGGGGGCACGTGGAGCCACGGCTGTGTGTCTGTGGTTTGAGTTCTTCCTCACAGTTTTGCTGTGCATTCCTCAGATTTGAGCCAGTCTACAATACTTCCCCATAACCTTCCTTTCTCTCTTCTCTCTCCTTCACTGTAGCTCATGCTTGCATCTGATAGCTCTCCTCTGGTGGCTACTTCCATTTCCCCTTAGAAGCATTTCTAATAAATTTCTTGAGCATTTATTCTCATCTCAGTGTGTACTCTCAGAGGGCCTGGATAAACAACAGACATTTACTTCTTCTCAACTTTTTGGTGATTATGTATACATACATATATGATATATAATATGTGTGTGTGTTTAATTTCTTTTAAAATATGCTATTTTGTCATCTTAAGAAATTTTAATCTGAAGGTTTACCACTTGTTTTCATCTATTATGCTCAGATCTTTTACACCTAGGTAGGGTTGGGTTACATAAGATAGAAAGATTTGATTGCCCTTTTTAGTACATTTCATTAAAACTATGTTTGTTTTTAAGAGTTGTATGTTTTACATCTCCCAAAGCTATGCCACTTAACATGATTTATTGATATAGAGAGCAAGACTATTTGTTATTAATTATATCCTAAACAATAACACTCCACCAAGAGTTTATTTAGTGTTAGTACCAGTCTAATGGGAGAAAATACTAAATCAAACTAATTGTCCTGTCTTCAATCCTTTTCTCTCTTCTTAATAGCAAATTACAATACTTTGTGATATTTTGCTTTGAATCTCCAACATTTTAACATTTGTCTTGTGTGAATTTATAAAATAATTAAAATGTTATTGGACTAGGAAAATATCATTTAGGCAGTTTAGTACAGAATTTCATTGTATTATGGTTAAAAGAACGAAATGAAAGTATCATACAAAAAAGGGTTATTTCAGTAAATGAGACCTATTCAATGATTTACAGCTCATACTAAAAGGTCTGTGGGATGTCGTTACAAGTCAGACTAGTGATTGCCACAGGTATTAACAGAAAATCTTGAACACTCTAAGTCTAAATTGTCACATTTCAGAATCTGAAATTGCTATGGAAAGAATTAGCAGAATGAAAAATTGTTGCCAATTACGCTTCATTTATTTGAACATTAGTCTTCATTTAACCCAAGAATCTCTCTGTTGACTATTAACTCTGACAAAGACAAGGTACCAGTGTTCTTTAAGCAATTATAATTCATTTAACTATTTGGTGAACAAAATATTTTAAAGGCCACTATATCATGTAGCATTAAGTAAGCCAGTGTTTAGCAAGTACATTTTTAGTCAAAGTTAGCCAAATTTCCTAATAGTCAGGTGATGAACCTGAATGAATAAATGTGTAAATTTAGGTTTAGTCTAGACTGAAGAAGAAAATTTGAATAAGCTGATGTCATGCTGCCCGGTGATGGGAAAATCAAATCCAATTTACAAATCAAAACATGCCAAATAAATACTAAGGTAGCAAACTAAATAAACAGACATGGTGATCTTGTAAGATCAATATGCAAATTTGTAGAAGCAAATACCCAATATTGATTAAAATAGTCTCACCTTCCTACTATTCAGCAATTTACTTGATTAGCTAATGATCTATATTTTACAATGGTCTAGATTTCTTCAAGCTCATATTCTAGACACATATATCTTCAAATTAGCTGCTATATTTATAACACAATTACTCCCCTGGAATTAGTTTTTGTTCTTACACTGGTAGCAAGAATAAGACTAGTACTTCTATAACAACTCCAATAATTCAAAATTCTTATGACTCAGTTAAATAGATGAAGTTGGACCATATGAAAATTTAAAATTTCAATGCTTCAAGGATACAGTCAACAGAGTGAAAAGACAATCTAGGGAAAGGGAGAAAATACTTCCAAATTGCATATCTGAAAAAGACTATATAAACAATTCCTAAAATTCAGCAATGACAACAAAACAAGCTAACTAAAAATGGGCAATACATTTGAATAGACACGTTTTTGAAGAAGATATAAAAGTAGCTAACAAGTACATGGAAAGATGTTCAACATCATGAATCGTTGACTGCACATCAAACCCACAGTGAGATGCCATCCTTCCACCATTAGGACAGTTACTATGCAAAAACCAAAAATATTAACAACAAACTCCAGAAAACAGCAAGGGTCAGTATGGATCTGGGGAAATTAGAACTCGCATATGCTGTTGGGAGGATATTGGAAGATGCTGCCAGTATGGAAAGCAACATGGTGGGTCCTCAAAATATTTAAAAGCGAATTATCTTACGATCCAGCAATTCCACTTTCAGAATTGAAGGCAGGATTTTAAAGAGATATTGATGTATTCATATTAATAGCAGTATTTTATTTTTTGCATATATCCAAAAGGTAGAAGCCCCCTAAATACCCATCAGTAGATTAATGGATAAATTAAATGTGGTATATCAATATATCAGAAAGTTATTCCACCTCAAAAAGGAAAAATATTTTGACGTAGCCTTTCTGATATGTCCTACAACATGGATGAAGCTTGAGGGCACTGCACCAAGTGAAAAAAAGCCAGTCAGTCACACACAGATACAGTAAGATTCCACTTGATGTCTAAGGATAGATACTCTTGATACCTAAGTTTAGGTACTTAGAATAGTCAAGTACTTATGCACAGAAAGGAGAATGCTGATCAACAGTTACCAGGAGGAAAGGTGAATAAAGAGTTGTTTAATGGGTACGGAATTTTTAATTTTGCAAGATGAAGGTTTTGGAGATTGGTTGTACAACAATATGAATTTACTTAACACTGCTGAACTGTACACTTAGCATGAGTGAAGGCAGTACATATTATGCTATTTGTATTTCACTACAATTGAAATTTTAAAAATTCTCATTGAATATATCCTATTAACAGCAATATATACATACATATGTACATATATATATATTCTTATAACATGATGAATAGGTATTCAGTAGGAACATAAAAATGCTGTTTTTAAAGGCTTTTTATCCTGGTGCACTGGCCCTGAGACCCTGTCTCACATCAAACATGGACTGGCGATCTATTTCAAATATGATAACATACATGTTTCAATGCTATTCTCTCAAATCATCCCACCCTCGCCTTCTCCCACAGGGTCCAAAAGTCTGTACTTCACATCTGTGTCTCTTTTGTTATCTCATATATAGGATCATCTTTACCATCTTTCTAAATTCCATATAGATGCGTTAATATACTGTATTAGTATTTTTCTTTCTGACTTACTTCACTCTGTATAATAGGCTCCAGTTTCATCCACCCCATTAGAACTGATTCAAATGCATTCTCTTTAATAGCTGAGTAATATTCCATACATGTACACCCATGACTAATTCATGTCAGTGTATGGCAAAAACCACTACAATATTGTAAAGTAATTAGCCTCCAATTAAAACACATAAATTTTAAAAACTCAACATACAAAAAACTAAAAAAAAAGGCATTTTATTTTACAGTAAAACATTTTTATCTAGGATGGCACCTTCTAAAAGAGATTTAAGTCAGAAGGGCCTCCTCAAGACTCAGTGCCTCCTACTTTCTGCCCCTCAGCGTCTGAGGTTTCAGTCCTCTTCTTCATCTTGTCTCAAACAGTCTCCTCCGTCCTGAGATCTGATCCCGTCAGTTCCAACTGCACAGAGTAGAGGAGTGGGGCAGCCAAGCAGAGGGGCAGTGAACCAAAGTGAAGGACAAGTGAAACTATGACAGAAGTGAGATAAGCTAAATGAAAGACTTAGTAACATTCTCATCGAAAAGATTAGGAATCTGTGACCAAGGTAGTGACGTTTGCCACAAACTACACAGCTAATTGAAAGCTAATCACACAGCAGAGCCAGGAGTTCCAGTTGCCTTCTTTTACATGGAAAAGCTAATCTGCACACATCCTTCTTTAAGCAATTATCCTCCAACTTTATTACACGTTGGAGCTGGAGATGCAAGATAATTTTAGCTTTCACTTTTATGTGATGAACATTTTGATCTTTCCAGTTTGGTTTTAAGGCCATTTTGTCTGTTGTTCATAGTACAAATATTTTGATTAGAATTTTCAGTTTACTTAGAAAACATTTTTCAGATCAAATTAAATCTCTTTAATTTATATATACTTATAAACAACACAATAAGCACATTTACTTTTTTCTAGCTTCCTTTTATATTGCTATTTTAAGTTAATACGAATTATTTTTATTATAATTTTTGCAATGAAGATTTCTTTCACTGTTTAGATAATTGCTCATTTCAAATTTCAGTAATTAGAATTACTGCCAAGAATCATACCAATATTCTCAATTGAAATGTGCTGTTTTTAAAGTTACCAACAAAATGTGACATTTTTCTGTGCAATTTGGACAATTATTTTTATCTTTTAAGCACGAGTATAAAATCACTGAGTTGGATAAAAACATGAGTGCTTGTGTTTATTTCTTATGTAATCTCTGAAAAAATGTGTGAAAATCCTCTCAGATATTCTGGACTTGCTCTATGGACCAAAATGCTTCCAAATACTCTGCCTTTAAATAATACCAAAAAGAAAATCACCTGCTCGCACAAACAGGGTAAAAATCTCAGGGTTTCATCACAACTCAAGAATTCTCTTTCAGAAGATACAGCACTGACATCTGAGTATCACCTGAGGCAAGATGTGCGGAGGATGTTGCCCTTTATTAGTTAAGATGAGCCTGAGAGGCATGTTTGAAGCTCCCTTTATAAAGATTCCGTGATGATCATATGGCAGGCTTTTCCACGTCATTTAGCGGAATCGCAAGCGCTTGAAGAGCAGGAGGCCTGCAGGAGCAAAGTCTGAGAAAGAATGACTCCAGTGGGTGTACTGTCCTGTTGGCGCTGCCTTCACCTGTAACTTTGAATAAACTGTGAAGGCAGAGAGTGAGAAATAGAAAGGATGTTGGGTCAGTCCTCAATGCAAAAAATGACATTCACTGGGAGGAACAGTGTCATCAGTATTGACAACAGGAAACAATGTATTAAATGCAGCTGTGTAAGTGTAATTCTAAGGTCAGTAAAATGATTCTGAACATTTCTGTGTCCTGGAGGGGAAAACATATTAATTTATTCTCTGTGAACACATCTGAAACAGAAAGGACCTACTCCATCACGTCCCAATCATATCAAATTTCTAGGAAGGCAAGACTATAGTCAGCTGACATTTGATGTTAATGATATATAATAATTTTGTGTAAAGAGGATGATGCAGTGAAGTTGTATTTGAAATGCTATATGTAGTTTATTTATGGCTAAATTCTACAATATGCCTCTGCTTCTATCATTTAAGATATAAGAATAAGGTGAGCTTCCCTGGTGGCGCAGTGGTGAAGAATCTGCCTGCCAATGCAGGAGACATGGGTTTGATCCCTGATCCAGGAGGGTCTCACATGGCATGGAGCAGCTGAGCCTGTGCACCTCAACTATTGAACCTTTGCTCTAGAGCCCAGGAGATGCAACTTCTTAGTCCACGTGTTGCAACTACTGATACCTGCACACCCTAGAGCCTGTGCTGTGCTTCAAGAGAAGCCACTGCTCTGAGAAGCCTGTGCACGGCGACTAGAGCGTAGCCCTACTCACTGCTGCCAGAAGACCAGCACAGACGAACCAAAGAATAAGATAAAAGCAATTGCTTTAGTCTGAATGTTTGGGTCCCCCTTAAATTCATATGTTAAGATCCTAACTCCCAAAATGATGGTCTTAGGAGGTGGGGCATTTGGAAATGTGCTTAGGTCACAAGGGTGGAGCCCTCATGAGTGAGATCAGGGTCCTTAAAAAAGAGATTCCACAGAGCTCTCTTAACCCCTTCCACCATGTGAGTAGACACTGAGAAGGAGCCAGCTATGAACCGGGAAAAGACCCTCACCAAAACGCAATGATGCTGGCTCCTCGAACCTAGGTTTCCCAGACTCTAGGAAAATAAGCCACTTAGTCTGTGGCATTTTGTTATAGCCGCTTAAACAGACTAAGACAATAATTAAGAAAGCTGTAAAAGCAGCAATGAATACGGTAATGAAATGTGATTTCAATTTGAAATTTAAGAAGAGAGAAAGAAGATATTTCCAGCCTGGCTACACATTTCATTCTAAGAAAAGCTGCAACAGAAAGCAAAATTTAATTGTCAAAATTCTGAAATTAAAACAAATACTTCGGGCTATAAACACAAGAATGCAGAATGGAAGAGCTGGTAGCTCAGGAGGAACTCAAAATATCTTTTGTATTAGACATTCCTATGACATAATGTGAGCATTTTAGCAGAGGCAAGAGAAGTCACTGCTTCATTTCTGCATGGTGAACTGGGCTGAATTTCTAAACAACAAGACTATACGCATTCATCAGAAAATAATACAACCAATACTATTTATTGAAAAGTGCATAGGATATTTGAGACAATTTCAGAAGAGAAAGCAGAAAGCATTTGTATCAGTTTTCTGCTGCTGTTGCTGCTGCTAAGTCACTTCAGTCATGTCCGACTTTGTGTGACCCCATAGACGGCAGCCCACCAGGCTCCCCAGTCCCTGGGATTCTCCAGGCAAGAACACTGGAGTGGGTTGCCATTTCCTTCAGTTTTCTAGGGCTGATAAATCAAAGTATCACAGACTGTGGACTTAAACAACTGCAATACTTTTCACAGAGTTCTGGTCGCTAGAAGTCTGACATCGAGGTGTTACAGGCTTGGTTTCTTCTAAGGCCTCTCTCCTTGGTTTGTAGATGCTTGTGTCTTAACAAGCTTAGATCTCCCTGTATCTTTACATGGTCTTCCTATCTGTAGGGCTATGGCTTAATCTCTTCCTATAAGGACAGCAGTCATGTTGGATTATGGCCCATGTGAGGATGCCTTCATTTTAACTTAATTTCCTCTTTAAGGACCTTTGTTGTTCAATCACTTAGTCGTGTCTGATTCTGCAACCCCATGGACTGCAGAACACCAGGCTTCCCTGTCCTTCACCATCTTGTGGCCTTTGCTCAATCTCATGTCCATTGAGTTGGTGATGACATCTGCCATCCCACTGTCTCATCTGCTGTTGTCCCCTTCTCCTCCTGCCTTCAATCTTTCCCAGCATCAGAGTCTTTACCAATGAGTCAGCTCTTTGCATCAGGTGGCCAAAGTATTAGAGCTTCAGCTTCAGCATCAGTTCTTCCAATGAAAATTCAGGGTTGATTTCCTTTAGGATGGACAGGTTGGATCTCCCTGCAGTCCAAGGGACTCTCAAGAGTCTTCCCCAGCACCACAGTTTGAAGGCATCAGTTATTCAGTGCTCAGCCTTTTTTATTGTCCAGCTCTCACATTCCTACATGAATACTGAAAAAAAACATAGCTTTGACTAGACAGACCCTACTTCCAAATATACTCACATTCCGAGTAGTAGGAGTTAGAGATTCAACATGAGAAATCTGGGGCAGAGGAGCATAGCACAGCACATAATAGCACTATCCACTCCTGCAAGAAAGGACTGCATTTAACACCTACTGATTATTTTTCCTCATTTAGTTTTGCTTCTTCACAGTGGTAGAGGATACATAACACACACTCCATCTTTAAACTGCTATTCAGAGAGTAAACAGTTCTCATTTATACTGGGAAGAATATCATGTAGGACACACAAATTAAGTCAGAACAATTTGAAAATCTGAACAAAGGTTACCATGTTAATGTTGAGAAGATTAGGAAGAAAAAACCTGTGGCACAAAGCAAATATGAGCTACTTTTCTAAAGGAAAATAGAACCTTTTAAAAGTTAAGCAATTTCTCTTTTAAAAAAGTATAAAACAGACCAAGTTGAAAATATGCAAAGACAGAAAAAAAGAAATGTAAATTTCCACAAATTAAATACAGAAGAGAAACTTAATAAGAAAATTCATTAAAACTAGAGGTCCAAAGTAAGGTGATAAAATAATAGAATGATATATAAAGGTGAATTTGGGTTAAGAAAAAAAAATTCAAAACAACAAATTAGAGAATTAAGAGATTAGAGAGTTAAGAGTTTTCTTCAGCACCACAGTTCTAAAGCATCAATTCTTTGGCACTCAGCCTTCTTTATGGTCCAGCTCTCACATCCATTTGCAAGGGCTCTACTCTCATGACCTAATTACCTCCCAAAGGTCCCCAACACTAATATCATCATTTGGGGGAGTAAGGATCTCAACACATGAATTTGTGGGGAACACAAACATTCAGTTTACAAGCTGACACTAAAAATGTTTGAAATATTCATTGTGAAGTAAGAAATAAGAGATGACTTGATTTAAATAATGAGAAAGAATGCAATAGAACAAACAAATGATCAGAGTTTATAACTGTGATCCGCAAAATAGAGAAGATAACCTCTTTCAGAATCCCTAAACATGCCATAAAGTTCTCTGAAATTCAGGAGGAACTGCGTCACTAAGAGTGCTAATTACTCTATGATTCAATCTTCCATCTTGCAACGGAGCCATCTGGCCTTTCTCACACAGCGTTCTCCAGCTGGAGGATGCCCTTCCCAGGCTCTGCTGAGCTATGTGTGACCCCTGGCAGAGTTTGTGCCAAGGGATGCCACCCGATGTGAGATACACAACATTCAGGTCACATTTCTATAAGTGATATTTTTTAATCTTTCTTTTTTGAGAACTCATTAGATGATAGTAAAATAATTAAAACTAAAATACAGAGAGAATAGAAAGTGATCTACCAACATAAGAGTTTTCAATGAATTTCTGCAATTCAGGAGAAAGATAAAAATAAGCAAAGCAATAAGTAGAGCATGCAATTTAAAAGGTCACTGGTCAGCTTTCATTCTTACAAGGCTCAGAGGATCTGATCTCATATGATATGGGTAAGGTGATATGGTAAAATAGCATGGCTTTCTGTTTGTGCCACGGAGAGTCACATACCAATAAGGTTGCATCTCTGGTCCCACCAGTGAACCCATGGTGATGTAAAATTCTCAGTGGGTACAGTCCAGTAATGGACTGGATTTCTCCTGTTAGCAGATGACATACACATGAGAGTCTTTGGTCTGTGATACAAGCAATGTCAGCAACATAGGCTGGTGCTTTAATATCCCTGAAATATTCATGAAACTTGTGAACTCCACTCTGGCAAAAGAGCAAGACAAGCAGGCATGAGGTTGGTGGGAGAAACCAAGCGAGACTGGAGTAGATGATTTGCGATGCCCAATTTTAAAGGTGAAGTATAGTTGCAGTCTCTGAACATGAGATTGGCTAAGGCTACATAGGAGATTTGCTAAGATTAACAAAGCAAGTTACTGTCCTTATGTTCATCTTGTTCTGGGTCAAAATTGATATTTTCTATTTCCTATCTGCACCTCTCATTCTAGATTTTTTCACACTTGTCTAGCTCTTCGTATAGCTCTCAGCTCTTAAGTTAGTCTAGGTTGCTTGCCTGGTAGGTTGTTCCAGAGTTTCTTCTCCAAATATTATAAAATGTAAATTGCCTAATCTCAGTTGATGCACAATTTTTTGTAATTTTTCCATTTAGATCTATCATTAGCTGTAATCCAGGTAGATCCTTTGGATTCAAAACCATACTCTTTCTTGATCAACTTTTCTGTGACAACCAACTTTTCAAGATAAACCAAGTTGATTTACCATGGTAATATCAGTATTCTTTTTTTTTTTTAATATCAGTATTCTTGTCATTGTCTAATAATGCAATAGGAGGAAAATTCATAAATGGTCAGTTAATGAAAGTTTCCAATTAGTGGAATTCTCTCTGTGTCTTTTGGCAGAAGCATGCTTTCCTATCTGTAAATCAGGACTTCGAACCCAGCAAAGCCTACTTTTCAAGGAAGAGAACAATTAAAAAGGAGTGGTAATAAAAAGGAACAATGCTATTTCTATCTCTGGATTCTTGAACTAACATATTTCAGCTCTTAAGGACACAACACTGTTCATTTCCTGTTTATTAAGTGTCTATATCACAGCCTATAAGACTATACACCAAATGTACAAAGTGTTGCTTGAAATTAGTACCTAAACACCAACAGGCTATTTTGTGATTTTTTTTCAAGCCAGCAATTTCTGGGGTTTGGAATAAAATGGGAAAAAACCCAATATATTCCATGATTATAAGTCAATATTTTCTTTGCCAAGAACAAATTCTTTGATCTGAATCAATGCTCTGAAGGATACAATATGGATGTTGTCTGTCATTCAATAAATCCTCAAGTGCTGGTGACACTTGAAAGTTTCAAAGTCAGAGAAGGAAAGATCAAATCTAGAGTATAAGTTCACTTCAGTGAGGATGCATCACTGCCCGCTCCAGACCAGAAGGAATTCATAATAACTGTCAAGATCCAACTTAGGTAGCTGGTTTCCTGAGCAATCATCGAGGACGTAAGATAAGCCTCTGATGCTAGTAATTTGGATATACCATAGTAGAAGCCACTTATCTCCATCTTGCTAACAGAGGGTTCTGTCTGTGTCAGTGAATGCACTGGGGGGTCAAATCGTTTGACCTCCATAGGATGGGCTGTCCCGCTCACCTGCTCATAACATCCTCCTTGAGTAAGTGCTCCCTGGGAGTCACTCGCGTGAGAGAGAAGTATCTGTATAAGTATCCCCCATTCACAGGTCCATTCAGATAAATAGTTCTCATAGAGCATTTCCCAACCACTCGAAGTTGTTTCCCCAAGCTTCTGACCAACGTCCCAATCATTTATTACAGCTGAGAAGTCAGTTCTGATTTCTGTCTCAACTCACCTCTGTCTCTTCTTAAATGGTCAATCAAGGGTACCACTCAGTCTGCGCTCTGAATCTCTCACTGCTTCTCTTCACGGCAATCCATGAGAACAGCTATAATCCAGAGCAGTCTATTTCTGGCTAGAATTGACATATCACATCTTTTGACTTGTCAGCTGGACCTAAGTCCTTTCCTCCTCTGCAGTTGATCATAGACAAAGTCCTAGGAGACCACTGCGTGTTCTGGGAGCAAGATAAGTGAGCGACAGGGGAAACCAGACCACTGATTCATCTAGTTTTTTCATGCCATCTGGAAAGGCTTAGGTCTGATCCTTCATCTACCATTTCTATTTTTAACGGGCAATTGCTGCTTCTGCTCTTGCAAAACATGTGACTCAGTTGATCTGATATCAGCCAGCTCAGCATTGGCTGTTCTTCCTCTCATTTCTTTGATGTTTCAAGTTTAGCTGCTCAGGGTCTGTTAGAGCCTAGGGCATTCCAGGAGCAGAATCCACTCTAAGATTAGAGGAAGTTGAGCCTCTGTTAAAGCTATCATAGAAGCCCTCCGTGGTTTTTTTTTTTTGGTTGTTTTTTTTTTGTTTGTTTGTTTTTGCTTCTCTGGTGGCTCAGATGGTAAAGAATCCACCTGCAATGCAGAAGATCCAGGTTCAATCCCTAGGTTGGGAAGATCCCCTGGAGAAGGGAATGGCTGGCTAACCACTCTAGTATTCTTGCCTGGAGGATTCCATGAACAGAGGAGCCTGGCAGGCTACAGTTCATGGGGTCACAAAGAGTTGGATATGACTGATTGACTGGGTTTACAGTGTCTGCCTTTAAGATGACAATATACTGCCATTCACCTGTCAGTCTTTTCCAGACTTTCGCTGCCATTAGAAACAGTCAAGCCACGCTAGTATCTTTGTGGTCATAATTGTGTCAGGCCCATCAGTCATGTGTAGCAGTCACCTGATCTCCTACTATATTTTTGACATCTATGCCACCATGATGTCACTGCATATGAGGGATAATCACCATTTCTTCACCAATATCATTGTGGTTTCTGTTGCCTTCAGACTGGAAAGCAATACAGGTTCAAAATCTGGACCCGTAGAGTCCACTTTCCAGCACCATTCTTGGTGCCTTTCATAGGAATTCTTAATTCCCTTAAAAACAAGTCCTAGGGAAAAAAAGAATATATGTTAACACTTCATGAGGATAGGGGTGCAATTTCAGAGAAGTGGGCCTGAGACAAACAGGAAAATGAGACAGGAGAAGAAGAATGATTCCTCAGGGCTGCATTATTGAACCGGCCACAGTCTCACGAATGGTTATTGGCCTCACTGGCCATCTCCAGACAGCCTGTGCAAATCTGCTGAATATTGAAATGGGCCATGAAAGAGGGTGAGGAAAAGCTATTTATCAGTTGCTCTTTCCCTCCCATTCCCATGCCTCATTGTTAAAGTCAGATCCACCAGTCTGAACTCTGCCTAATTTCCAGGTTGTATCACCTGACCAATGGGCGGCATCTGGTGAAACCAGAATCTTTGCAGCCTGGTCTGGCCATGGAGTATGCATAGGTGCTCCTCCACACAGGCACCGTTTATGCAGCTCTTTGGTCTACGGGAGTTCCAGTGTCCACAATCTGACGACTGCTGAAATGGCACAGTGCTTTGCGAAAGCTGTTTTGGTTGGGAAACACAGTGAAAAGCTGAGGCCTAATAAACAGGATGAGAAGTTCTGGGAATTTCCCTAACCTGGGTCTGGTAGAGATCTGCAGCTTGCATTCAAATGATTCAGGACAAAAACCATAGAGGGGTAAAGCAAATATGGCAAGACCGTAACTGTTATTGATTCTATAAGATACACATACATGCGAACACCAACATTCAGATATTCTATGCTTGAACATTTTTATAAGTTGAAAAAATAATAAAGCATTATTTCTGAAAAATAAAAATGGTGGAAATAAAATTTGAGGAAATTTCACAAAATAAATCTACAAGAAAGGGTTCTTGAAAATATAGGAGCTGTACAGGATCAGTCTATAGCAGTTCCTTTTTTAATTTTTAACTAATGCTTTTTTGTATGTTTTAATTTCAATTCAATAGATGCTGCAATCTATCTTAAACACATGTCTCTTGCAATTCTGTCTGTATATATCAAGTTAACAGGAACTCTTTCCAACCCAGGTTCAACTGAGTCATGGAGGCAATGGATGCTACTCCTTTCCAAAGTGAACGTGAAACCGTCCACAACGACAGATCTTGTAGCAAGTGGTCGCAAACCTCTTAAAAGTTACTCACTAACGCGGAGAGAATACAAGGATAAGATTTTTGAGAGACTGGAGAGCTTTGAGGTTTTGAGCTGAATTTGTTTGGAAAGTTTTGTGGATTGCTCTCCAGCGGAAGGGAGCTGGCTGCACTTCACCCCAAGCCCACCGAGTGGGCTTTCTATGGGAACGTGGCACGTGTCCCCTGCGGTGAGTGGACACAGCATTCTGAGGGGTGGACACATGTAAGCACGCTAAAAGGAGAGAGGCTGGCTACAGCACCATCATAACCGAAGAGGAGAGGCTCATTCGGGAAGCGACTGCACACCCCTCTGATGAAGTGACACGTGTATGGAGCTTGTGGGGAAAGATGTGGACCCCACAGGAGGACTTGTGGCCTGAGGTCATTCTGATTAAAGCTTCTGAGAAAGAGATGTGAGCCAGTATTTAGCTTCATCTGGGAAGACAAGGTGATTTCACATTAAATGAGTTATTACATGTTGCTAGCATTTTTATTGATTGAATTGAGACAAATTTTGCTTCTTAAAGTGACCATAAAAATTTATGTTATCTTGGAGAAAACAAAGGACTCAAGAGGCCTACACATATTATGATTTACGATGAAAGATACATTTAGAATTTTAAAGGGCAGCGTGAGACCAAAATATTTCTTATTGTATCTTATGATTATTGGTTCATTCGACAAGACTTTTCCATAAAGATAGATGAAAAGGGTTGCAATTTCTATGCAGATATTTTTGCTTCTTTCTCTCAATTTAGTGTACTTAATTTTCAAATAATTACATACATAGGAGCATTGTAAAAAACATATTTTACAAATAAGCAATTTTAAATTTAAATTTTATTTTGGATTCTTCAAAGTAAATGTGTTTATAAGCCTATTGTTCTGAGTTTGAATCATTAACATTTGAAACTGTTACGGGCAATCCTGAAGATTATCATATTAAGTGACATAAGTCAGAGGAAGACAAATATCATATGACATTGCATATATGGGGAATCTAAAAAAAATGACACAATAAACATTTACAACACAGAAGCGCACTCACAGACTTAGGGAATGAACTTACAGTTACCAGGAAGGAAGGTGGGGAAAGGAAAGATTGGGAGTTTGGGATTGACTTGTAATAACCAAAAAGTACTTACTATACAGCACAGGGAATTACGCTCAATATTCTGTAATAACCTAAATGGGAAAAAAAATTGAAAAAAGAATAGATACATATATATGTATAAGTGATTCAATTTGCTTTGTACCTGAAACTAATACAATTGTTAATCAACTATATGCCACTATAAAATTTAAAGAAAATTAAATAACATTTTAAAATTATATTAAATGATGGGTAAACTTAAAAAGTAAAATAAAAATAAAATTCTTATGTATATTTACAGGTTCTTTTATGATATTTTATCAGTACCTTAAGGTAAATGATTTTAACAGCCTTTCTTCGGAAAACTATAATCCACTTTTGAGACATTACAATTCCACTAATGGAAGGAAGGAGCTGTTTCCTTGTCTATTTCTAGAAGGGCTAGAGAAACTGAAAAAAGGTCAGAAAAACTCAATAGGGGAAGAAGAAGTAAGTTAGATGGCAAAGCAGGAAGAGTCTGATCCTCATGCAAATCCCTTACTTTTTTTAAGGAGTCACAGTTAATCCGTGAAATAAAGCAGAGGCACAAACTGCTGGCTTATCCTGTGCCTTGAGAAACACCCCATTTGGAAGACTCAGCTCCAGCTGCAGTGCTATATAGCTTGCCTCTCTTCACACGAAGTTCTGAGCATGGCTCTCTCTTTAGATCAGAAGCAGCTTCTCCTCTGGTTTCATTTCCTCGCCTGCAAGGTGCCAGTGAATTATATCTGGACTGAAATGTTCATAGGCAAGTATCTCAAGGACTGAGCCCAAGTCTTAGGGCGTCTCTCTCGTCTCTATTAAACACACACATACACCAACACCCAGATTACTAACCATGCTGTACAATCACAAGCGAGGCATTTAACACTGCTAGTTTCACTTCTCTTACCTACACACATTTTAAGTATAATTACACTGGCTCTAAAGCCTGTTGTATACATAGCAAGGGAGATATTTGCTATGTGCATTTAAACACTGAGAGGTTTTCTATACAGGATTTTACTAGTAGTGATCCTACAAATATTAAAAGGCAACAGTGTATCACTAGATTTTTAAATTAGATAAATTCAGAAAATTATCTTAATTCAGAAAATGACCTTAAGTGAACTGAATTTTAGCCAAGTATAACCTTTTGGAGAAGACAATGGCACCCCACTCCAGTACTCCTGCCTGGAAAATCCCATGGATGGAGGAGCCTGGTGGGCTACAGTCCATGGGGTCACTGAGGGTCGGACATGACTGAGTGACTTCACTTTCACTTTTCACTTTCATGCACTGGAGAAGGAAATGGCAACCCACTCCAGTGTTCTTGCCTGGAGAATCCCAGGGACGGGGAGCCTGGTGGGCTGCTGTCTATGGGGTCGCACAGAGTCAGACACGACTGAAGTGACTTAGCAGCAACAATCTGTTTTGTTTCTGTTTTGCTTTTTTTTTTTTTTTTTTTAACCAGAGGCTGAATCCAGCTTAGAGCACATAGGAGATTTTATAGTGCATTATTTTAACTTCTCTGCAGTAAAAGAAATGTGCAAAGTACAATGCTGAAAGTACTATGGAAATATTTTAGGTGAATTAATCTTTCTTTGTGTATAAAGAAACAGACAAAAATGTTATTTAAAATCAAATAACATCTACCTATTTGAAGTCATAATGTCTGCACGGCATTGAACTATCACAACATTATAGCCCTGACTGATGAGTCTACAATACATATTAAATAGTCAGAGAAAATCGACACATTTTTATCTCTACTCTTATAAATTTTGGTCTCAGAAAACCTACAATAAAAGGCTACTGTACCTCAAGATTTTTTTCTATTCATTTTTGAAATGTAATTAGGCTTCAGCTCTATTATTCCCTGACAATGGGAAAACCATTGATTGTGCTGCTTTTGAAATCCTGTATCACAGTTGGCACTTTCTAATAATGATGCCCTTGGCTTAAGAAGAAGAGAAAATTGACTTGACCTAATTAAAGACTCTAGAGAGCCTCTCTATCATCTCTATCATTTTTCATAAAACTTATTTGGGCCATATGCCAATTAAAAGATGAACATTAAAAAAAAAACAAAAAACTTCTGTCAAATGGAGATAAAATAAAATGATATATGTTAAAGTAAATCAGATTGTAAGAAGTAAGATTCGTCAGACTCTATAAAATTTCTAAGCAGAATGAACATCAGTGAAGTTTCAAAACGGCAGCACATCCATCTCTAGTTGTCTCGAGTGCCTTAGATCCAAGGTAAAGGACAGGGCCGTGCCAAGGAAGGTGATTGTGTCGCATAAAAGCCTCTCTCTTCAAGCATAATCACTGCAAACTTCAGCGAATAATGAATACTTCCTTGTTATCTTGGCACCATCTCTCTATCTCCTTCCATTTTCTCACACAATGAGATAACCCCTATTATTACCTCTGAGTGAATCCAGAGCAGGGAGGCTACAGACAGCTTGGAAGGTTTTCAACTTACAGTTTTCATTCAAAGTCAGAACTACTTAAATTCACGTGATGAGAAAGCCAAAATGTGAAATAAAGTTCAGTCTCCTGTTGTGCTCAAACTCTAACCATTGTTTAACACATCAAAAACTCTTCGTGAAGTCTCTGACATCTATCTTTCTTTTTATCTTACTTATTTAGAATTGTCTATTTTTTCCCTGGGCTCTGTGATTCTCTACCACACCATATAAAATTGTCAAACAACATATTTTCCTGATTTTGTGCATAATAATCTATGTCAATGCATTTTTTCTTCTGCTATTAATTCTGGGCAATGTATATGTATATTCACTTTCCTAATTTTTGTTTTGTCTCAGATATGACTTATTTAGGGACAACTTCATGCATGTAATTATGTAAGAAATACTTGGTATTCGATTATTTCATAAGATCATATTTTAATATAAAATTATTAAACACATATGATAGGACAATATGATTCTGATTTTTCCTTGGTTTCCAATTGACCAGATAAAAAATTAAAATCCTGCCACTCTTACATAAATGACTTTCTACAATATGCCACCAAATTAACCTTCGAACCAGTTTCTAATGAAAATTTTTGTCTTACTTTACACACTGGCCAAAATTCAAAATGAAAATTTGGAATTAATTTCCCCCAAATTTAGAATGCCCTTCTGGATAATGCCATGGTGGCTTTGTGCTATTCTCTTTCGTCCGGTCCTTGAGGCTGTCTGAATGTCAAATAGTCAATTCTCAAATTGCATTGTTAATGGTGCTTTTATAATTGAACTTTTCTTATCTGTTCCTACTAGGGGAAAACTGACTTTATTATTCTCTTAAAACCCAATAACAGTGCATTGGTACCCCTTTCATGATGCATCACCAGCTTTCACAACTCCTTATATGTATCAGGTCTTTAAGGATAAGTTGTTCACTGAATTTATATATTTTAAGTGACCCAGAGAGATTATTTTGTGTACGCCATCTATACGTCATAGTTGTGAGCTGCACACCTATAAGAGGAAACCTGGCTTCTGTAAAGGAAAATATGAATAACTAATCTCTCATACTCAGGAGGGCAAGATACATGGAGAAAACCTTAACCAATGTTAATTAGTAAAGTACAATTAAATCAACAGGGCAAGGTGGGGAAATGGAGAGGGAACTATTATAGAAGAAGAGTGGCTTAGATATAGCAACAACAGAAAGGAGCAAAGGGTGTTCTTATACATAAGGAACAAACGTCCTAAGCATACAACGGTGGGTTGCTCTGGAAAAGATTGTAGTGCAATTATACACACACACAAAACTGTATTCACATGACTCTAGACAAGGTGGGCACAGATGAGATGCTCAACTGGCTGCTGAGTCTCAGGTTATTGGGTCTATGCAACACAGGATGAATAAAAATAAACGATACAAAAATTTGAGATGATCCATAAATATTAGGCCATGAAGCAAATCAACTTCAAAAAAAGTGGGCTAACAGTAATGCATTAATGAAGCTACAATTATCACTATAATTTGAAATGGATTGGTATTCACTAATCAATACAATAAATTATTTAAACAATGAACTGTGTGAACCAGATGTATATCAAAAATAGGCAGCAAATGTTGAAAATCATTAACTGTGAAGGGATTATGTAATCCTAAAAATGCAATAGTTCACCCGAAATATATAGTGATGTTAATGCAAATACACCAATATAGCGGTATACTGTATTATCACATAAATTTGAATTTGATAGATTTGTTTCTACTTCTCTCTCCCACTAGTCTGTAAGCATCCAGGGTCCATCTGAGAGAGTCTAGTGTACAGTGTAACAGATGCTCCATAAAAGCTGGATCAGTTTTCATTCCAATCCCAAAGAAAGGCAATGCCAAAGAATATTCAAACTGCCATACAATGGCATTAATTTCACATGCTGGTAAAGTAATGCTCAAAATCCTTCAAACTAGGCTTCAACAATACGTGAACCGAGAAATTCCAGATGTACAATCTTGGACTTAGAAAGTACAGAGATACCAGAGATCAAACTGTCAAAATACATTGGATAATATAGAAAGCAAGAAAATTTCAGAAAAAAAAAAAAAAAAAACTTCTTCTGCTTCACTTTGATTCAATTCAGTTCAGTCACTCAGTCATGTCCAACTCTTTGAAATCCCACTGACTGCAGCATGCCAGGCTTTCCTGTCCATCACTAACTCCAGGAGTTTACTCAAACTCATGTCCATTGAGTCGGTAATGCCATCCAACCATCTCATCCTCTGTTGCCCCCTTCTCCTCCTGCCCTCAATCTTTCCCAGCATCAGGGTCTTTTCAAATGAGTTAGTTCTTCCCATCAGCTGGCTGAAGTATTAGAATTCCAGCTTCAACATCAGTCTCTCCAATGAATATTCAGGACTGACTTCCTTTAGGATTGACTGGTTGGATATCCAGGTTGGATATCCTTGCAGTCCAAGGGACTCTCAAGAGTTTTCTCCAACACCACAGTTCAAAATCAGATCAGATCAGATCAGTCGTTCAGTTGTGTTCAACTCTTTGTGACCCCATGAATCGCAGCAAGCCAGGCCTCCCTGTCCATCACCAACTCCTGGAGTTCACTGAGACTCACGTCCATCGAGTCAGTGATGCCATCCAGCCATCTCATCTTCTGTCGTCCCCTTCCCCTCCAATCATTAAAAAAAAAAAAATATTGATTTTATAGGAGGCTAATTACTTTACAATATTGTAGTGGTTTTTGCCATATACACTGACATGAATGAGCCATGGGTGTACATGTGTCCCCTATCCTGAACCCCCATCCCACCTCCCTCCCCATCCCATCCCTCAGGGTCAACCCAGCACACCAGCCCTGAGCGCCCTGTCTCATGCATCGAGCCTAGACTGGTGAACTATTTCACATACGGTAAAATATATATTCCAAAAAAAAACATCAATTCTTCCACATTCATCTTTCTTTATGGTCCATCTCTCACATCCATACATGACCACTGGAAAAACCACAGCTTTGACTAGATGGACCTTTGTTGGCAAAGTTATGTCTCTGCTTTTTAATAAGCTGTCTAGGTTGGTCATTGCTTTTCTTCCAAAGAGCAAGTGTCTTTTAATTTCATGGCTGCAGTTACCATCTGCAGTGATTTTTGAGCTCCCCAAAAATAAAGTCAGCCACTGTTTCCACTGTTTCTCCATCTATTTGCCATGAAGTGATGGGACCGGATACTATGATCCTAGTTTTCTGCATGTTGAGTTTTAAGCCAGCTTTTTCACTCTCCTCTTTTACTTTCATCAAGAGGCTCTTTAGTTCTTCTTCACTTTCTGCCATAAAGGTGGTGTCATCTGCAATATCTGAAGTTATTGATATTTCTACTGGCAATCTTGATTCCAGCTTGTGCTTTACCCAGCCTGGCATTTCGCTTGATGTACTCTGCATATAAGTTAAATAAGCTGTGCGGATCACAACAAACTGAAAAATTCTTTAAGAGATGGAAATACCAGACCACTTTACCTGCTTCCTGCGAAATCTGTATGCACGTCAAGAAGCAACAGTTAGAACCGGACATGGAACAGCAGACTGGTTCCAAATCAAGAAAGGAGTACGTCAAGGCTGAATATTGTCACCCTGCATTTTATCTTCCATACAGAGTACATCATGAGAAATGCCAGGCTGAATGAAGCATAAGCTGGATTCAAGATTGCTGGTAGAAATATCAATAACGTCACATATGCAGATGACACCACCCTTATGGCCGAAAGTGGAGAGGAACTAAAGAGCCTGGAGATTAGGGTGAAAGAGGAGAGTGAAAAACTGGCTTAAAACTCAGTATTCAAAAAATGAAGATCATGGCATCCCTTCCCATAACTTCATGGCAAATAGATGGGAAACAATGGAAACAGTGAGAGACTTTATTTTCTTGGGCTCCAAAATCACTGCAGATGGTGACTGCAGCCATGAAATTAAAAGACACGTGCTTTTTGAAAGAAAAACTATGAGAAACCTAGACAGTGTGTTAAAAAGCAGAGACATCACTTTGCCAACAAAGTTCTGTATAATCATAGCTATGATTTTTCCAGTGGTCATAAACTGATGTGAGAATTAGACCATAAAGAAGACTGAGCACCAAAGAATTGATGCTTTTGAACTGTGGTGTTGGAGAAAACTCTTGATAGTCGCTTGGAGTGCAAGGAGATCAAACTAGTCAATACTAAAGTAAATCAGTCCTGAATATTCATTGGAAGGACTGATGCTGAAACTGAATCTCCAATACTTTGGCCACCTGATGAGAAGAGCTGACTCATCTGAAAAGACCCTGATGCTGGGAAAGATAGAGGGCAGGAGGAGAAGGGGACAACAGAGGATGAGATGGTTGGATGGCATCACCAACTCAATGGACATGAGTTTGAGCAAACTCCAGGAGATAGTGAAGGACAGGGAGGCCTGGCATGCTCCATGGGCTTGCAAAGAGTTGGAGATGACTGAGTGACTGAACAGCAACAACATCAATTAGTACATCAATGAATCAAACACTTGGAGATTCTATGGGATACACTGTATTCTTCAACATAGCACAAAAGCTGGAATATTAACTTTGATACACTTCCTTTGAAGTGTTTCAATGGAAACACTTAGAAACAATTCTTAATGAGAATATTAGAGTGCGCGAACAGTGGATCTACAGTCACTATAGCACAGGGCCCCACCCATCAGAAATGATGTTGATTGTAAGCATCAGTCATGACTACACTGTGGATCAGTAGATGACCAGTTCAGCTGGATCCAGTTAGGGCATGCCTGCACTCCCACTGGGTGCCACATTCAAAGTGACCTCCTCACCTAATTATTAGTTACATGGTTTAGGATACTTTGTGCCTTGGCTATGCCAAAGCAAGCAGTTAGATTCCAAGGTAGTTAAATCAGTTCTCTTAAGCTCCACTATAACAGACTAAATACCTCTGTACTCCCTTGCTCGACACTGAAAGTACTCATGCTTAACCAGACTAGTCAATAAGCAGAATAAATGGACAAATCACCTTAAATCTTTTACTAATCTGAATAAAAAGATAAGATCCAAAGTAATTTTTTCGGTTACTGATAAAGTGGAAGATTTTTTATGTTGCCTTATTGTGCTTTGATTAAAAGTACATTACATAATCATTAAGACTGTTCAGAACATGCTGGTAAGTGTGAAAACTATATTGCATAAAAACTATACTTGTGTATACAGCACAGATGAAGGATCATGAAGGCGGCATCATTACCTCAGAAAATTCCTCACTATTTTGAGCGAAACTGGTTTACACATAGCGATGTCATAGGTTATGAAGATTATGATGAACAAACAAAACCTAGTTAGCCAATAAAAACACCTCAAATTGAGTTTTAATTAAATATTAAGAGCCATGAAACATACAAATACATACACATATCAAATATCTTTATTGCCATTACAAGCAACGTGTCTCATGTTTTTTAGATTACCATGAATTGTTAATGTGCTTTGCCAAGGCATGGCGAAAGATATTGTATACAATCTTAAAGTGAATTCAGTTGTTATACTTTGAAAAGTATAGAATATACAAAAATAAATGCATATGTACTGCTTCTGTTTTTAGACCTCTGTTTTCTGGGTTTTGCAGTATCATATAAAATTACGTTTAAAATATACATGCTTTCCTAACTTGTGAAAAACAACGCTCTACTTGCTGGTGGTTTTTCTGTTTAATGTTGTTTTGCCTTTATGCACATGTGGGTTTGTGTGCAAATGAACTAGAATTTTTAGTAAAATCTCGCTACGTTTCCATTCATGATGCAGGCTACCCAATTGAGGTAGACAGCACAGTGAGTCAGCTATACAAATCCTTACTAAAATAATTAAATCTTAATTGGGGGGAGTTAAAAACTATAAAAATGAGTTCAGAAGACAATAAGTTAGTCAGAACCTGAAACATTAAACAGATTCAGCCCTGCAATTTTGCTTAACATACACATTCAGAAGCCAGAATCAGAGGGGAAATTTCATACATGCAGATGAGCACTTGTGAGCAACTCACAAAATAAATGCTATTTAGTCTGAAAAGCCTTGTGATTTGGGAGCCAATCTACTAGATAGATGCCAAATTAACTGATAATTGCCCTAAGCTGAAACTAGCCATACTGTCTGGTACTGATAAGTACTTGAAAAATAACATTTTCATAATTGCATGAATCTCTATTAAAGGAAATAAACCTGTAAAAATCAAAGCAACACCAAAAACCAAATGTACTGCTAATGCAAATTACTTCTTTGTTAGAGAATAATATCTTTTTTTTTTTTTTTTTAACATTGCTTAAAGAGATTCAGTTGAAAAGCTAAATCCACAATGATATAGCACCTTATGCTTGGATAATGACTCCAGTACGTAGTCCGTGCATGCCCACACATGGATGATACACTGTGGCTGTGTAGGGGGGTAAAGGAGTTTATAAGATAAGCAGTTGTTAATACTTGGCATTCATAAAAATGATTGGTTTTGCCAAGCACCGGAACAGAGTCATCTGCAGTGGTTTATCCCTTCCCTCCTAGAAGATGACGCTTCCTGTAGAATGCTTGCGTAGTCAAGTATCATACAGCCCACATATCGTATATATGGCTCTTATTACTATGAAGAAGAATATAGGCATAATTTCATTACCTTTCAATTCCTGTGAAATTTCTCCAAAATATGAACTTGTCACTTTAGGTAATTATTTGTCTCCTATAGAAAATATGATGGGTATATATTTGCAAATTAGAGAAGCAAAAAATGAGTCATAAGATTTTATAGGTTAGAGAAACGTTTACTCATAATTTCTACTACTATATTGCCATATTTTCTTATACAACTTCACTGTGCAATGTTAGTACCTAACTTTCTGTGTAACTTTCTCTTGAGTAGAATAACTGATTTTAAATTAAAAGAAGAGACACAAGCTAACTTGTTAAAATATAAAACAATTTAGCTATGAGCATATCAATGAAATTGTTATTTACAGAAGGTGCCGTTTTTAAATGTTCATGAACACAGGGCTTGTGGGTGGGGAGATGTAGCTTGTTTGGAGACAGAGTTGGAGATATTTACATTCTGGTCAATTAATGTAGGAAATCAAATTAGTTTGCAACTTTGACTTTGAAAATCAAAGTAATATTTGAGCATTACTTTGTTAGCATGTGAGATGAGTGCAATTGTGTGGTAGTTTCAGCAATCTTTGGCTTTGCCTTTCTTTGGGATTGGAATGAAAACCAACCTTTTCCAGTCCTGTGGCCACTGCTGAGTTTTCCAAATTTTCTGGCATATTGAGTGCATCGCTTTCACAGCATCATCTTTTAGGATTTGAAATGGCTCAACTGGAATTCCATCACCTCCACCAGCTTTGTTCATAGTGATGCTCCTTAAGGCCCACTTGACTTCACATTCTGGGATGTCTGGCTCTAGGTGAGTGATCACACCATCTTGGTTACCTGAGTCATTAAGTTCTATTGTGTATAGCTCTTCTGTGTATTCTTGCCACCTCTTCTTAGTACCTTCTGATTCTGCTATTCCAAACTGTTTCTTTCCTTTATTGTGCCCATCTTTACATGAAATGTTCCTTTGGTATCTCTAATTTTCTTGAAACGTTTTTCCCATTCTATTGTTTTCCTCTATTTCTTTGCACTGATCACTTAGGAAGGCTTTCTGATCTCACTTTGCTATTTTTTGGAACTCTGCATTGAGATGGATATATCTTTCCTTTTCTCCTTTTACTTTCACTTCTCTTCTTTTCTCAGCTATTTGTAAGGTCTCCTCAAGCAACCATTTTGCTTTTTTGCTTTTCTTTTCTCAGAGATTGGGGCTTTCCAGGTGACACAAGCGGTAAAGAATCTGCCTGCCAATGCAGGAGATGTAAAAGATGTGGGTTCAACCCCCAGGTTGGCAAGATCACCTGGAGAAGAAATGGCAACCCACTCCAATATTCTTGCCTGGGAAATCCTATGGACAGAGGAGCATGGCAGGCTACAGTCCATGGGATCGCAAAGATTTGGACACAATTGTGTGACTTAAACTACTTTCTTGGAGATGGTTTTGACCACTGCCTTCTGTACAGTTACAAACCTCTGTCCACAGATCTTCAGGCACTCTATCAGATCTAATCCCTTGAATCTATGTGTCACTTCTACTGTATAATCGTAAGGGATTTGATTTAACTCACACCTGAATGGTCTAGTGGTTTTCCCTACTCTCTTCAATTGAAGTCTGAATTTGGCAATAAGGAGTTCATGCTCAGAGCCATATTCAGCTCCCGCTCTTGATTCTCCTGACTATATAGAGTTTCTCCATATTTGGCTACAAGGGCATAGCCAGGTTTTAAAAATAAGAGATACCATTCTGAGATATTTTGCGGTTGGGAGTAGTGTCTTCTTCCTTGGTATCTGGGACAGGTTCATACAGAAACACCACTCTTGGAGAATCTTCCCTTTATGTATCTGCTAATATAATCACTGATATTAATTATTTCTCATACTTTTGTGAAATGGCAACCCAATCCAGTATTCTTTCTGGGGAAATTCCATGCACAGAGAAGTCTGGCAGGCTACTGTCCATGGGGTCACAGATTACATCAGGGGAAGAATGCTATTCCCCATCTCTATCAAGACACAGGCTCTTGAATCTAACTTTGGTTCTATTTTGGCTTCCTTCCCTCTTTAAATATATGTCTGTGATCTCATCTTTTACATTTAGCTTGCTGTGCCAATTAACTTTGTCAGAATAAGTCACTTGAAAACAACCACAAAATCTTTGTGGATAAGACAACTATTTATTTTTACATATGTGCAAGCCCACTGTGTTTTATCTTTTTCAGGCTGGATTTGGTTCAAAACTCTCCAAGTTTGGTGGATAGGCTACAGCAGCTCTACTTCCCACATTTTTCCTCCTTTGGACTAGTAGGCTGTGTGACCGGGATATGTTATTTTTATAATGGTGGAGCTGCAAAGGAGCATGTAGAAATGTGTGTGATGTTTTAAATCCTATTATCAGAACTATCAGCTGATGCAAGTCATATGGCCAGACCAAAGTCAAAGAATGAGAAATTAAATCCACCCCTTCAGTGCAAACAAATAGCATGACAAAAGTTGTGGATTCCAAGAGGATTAAAGAGGGGAGATCAATAATAAATCTACCACATCTTCTTTCCACGCCTCTGGAGTTTTTATTTCTCTCATCTGCTTGAAGAAACTGGAGTTACTTCAATGCTCAGGCAATAAATGGTACATTGGGTCTCTATTTTTGCATTACTGGGAAATCACAGAAATTTGTCTTTTAGTTGATATTCCATTAATACAAAATAGGATTTATAACTAGATGATGGTTATGCCTGATAAAATTAATAGAAACATAATATATACAATCTGAAGTCATTAAATATTTATGTTGACTGACTTGCAAAATTTGTCTTATTTCCATATAACTGTATGTTCATGATATTAATCAAAAACCGCTTCTAAGTACTGGGAAGATTTTAATAAGTACGTTGCTGATGAACCCCTTTAACAACTCCTTAATAGCTTGTCTTTCCTTGTTCCCCCAATAGAAAATATTTCCTGTCATTCTTTGTCATAAGATTCCTAATTTCCTAATTGGTTTCCCCAGATTTCTACTATGAATTTTGAGATGAGAATGCATCTTTAGTGTGTTTATCACTGCATCTCTGTTTTAGATGTTGAATAGACAACTTATGCTTTTATTTCATTTGAAACTCTTGAACATGGCAACAGTATTATGTGTATGAAGTGAAGTGAAGTTGCTCAGTTGTATCCGACTCTTTGCCATCCTGTGGACTGTAGCCCACCATGCTCCTCTCTCCATGGGATTTTCCAGGCAAGAGTACTAGAGTGGGTTGCCATTTCCTTCTCCAGAGGATCTTCCCGACCCAGGGATCGAACCCAGGTCTCCTGCATTGTAAGCGAGACGCTTTACCGTCTGAGCCACCAGGGAAAGTCCATATGTGTATGTGCATGGATGTGTATAAATATGTGTGTGTGTGTGTGTGTGCGCACGCTTGCCTGGATGTATTTATCCCTCTCATTGTCTCCCATAACATGAAGCAGATTTACAGGGACTTTCCCATGTGTGAAGCATTCTTGTTACTCTAGCTACATCAAGCTATGGTGAAACAGAAGGTGATAAAACAGAAAGTCCGCTTGACGGTCTTGATCTCCAAACATAGTTTCAGTAATAAAACTATTGAAATAAGCACTTTAGTTAAATGTAACATCATCATTCTCTACAAGTAACATGAATAATATACTTACATTGAATTGCTCTTTATATAGAGCTGAAAATAAACAAACAAAACCCACCATTTTAAATATGGTTAATTTTAATTTTCAAAACTCACTCTGTCTTTGCCAGAGATTAAAAACGTGGTGTTACTTTTAGCTTAAATTCAGCATAGAATTGTATCTTTCTGACATTTTTTGCTTCTTTGTTATATTATCTTCCTTTATCCATATGGACCAACTGAAGAAGTGCATAGATTTTACCAGTTCCAAAAATGGAAGTTAAATGGGGAAACAGATTAACCCTATTCTGTTGTGTTCAGTCACTTCAGTCACGTCCAGCACTTTGTGACCCTATGAACTGTAGCTCACCAGGCTCCTGTGTCCGTGGGATTCTCCAGGCAAGAATTCTGGAGCGGATTGCCATTTCCTCATTCAAGGGGTCTTCCTGACCCAGGGGTCACACCCACTTCTCTTACGCCTCTTGCATTGGAAGGCAGGTTCTTTACCACCTGGGCCACCTGGAAAAATTATTTAAAAAAATAAACATTGAATAAATAAAGAGAAAAACGACTGTGATTTATTTGATCTGAGGACTTTAACATTCCACACAGGCATGAAAACTTTGCACATGGAATTTGTCAGTATGCAAATCTAATCATATTAGGCAGTTTAAAAATGCTTTTCTTCTCTTTAATGTTATTTGTATACTGAAGAAAGTATATTTGAAAAACAAATCACTTTATGTTTAACCCTTTATTAATTTTGCCTTTTATGCAGCAACTCAGTAACATAATGCTATTGGAAGTAAACATGGTCAGTCTTTTGACTAAAGAGCATAAATATGTACATGTGTTATATATTATTTTATATTTTTTATATTATATATTTATAATTTTTTTTTTGCTTCTGTCAATGTTCATGTGGATACTTGGGTGGTTTTCATATTTAACTCTAATTTTTTTACTTCAATTACTAAGACAAAAGTGAAATCGCTCAGTTGTGTCCGACTCTTTGTGACCCATAGACTGTAGCCTATCAGGCTCCTCCGTCCATGGGATTTTCCAGGCAAGAGTGCTGGAGTGGATTGCCATTGCCTTCTCCAGGGGATCTTCCCAACCCAGGGATAGAACCCAGATCTCCCGCATTGCAGGCAGACGCTTTACCGTCTGAGCCACCAGGGAAGCCTAAGAGAAAACTTGATAGCAATTTTAGAAAATTGTGCTAAATACTGTGGTAAGGCTTCCAGTACTTCTCTGAGAATGCATTTTAGAAGGCCCAGATCATGAAGTATTTCACTATGATTTACAACTTCAGGACGGGTGTCTTCAGAATCTTCACACAAGAGTTATATTTATTTACATACATATGTCAAATACAAATTGAGCATGTAAATCTGGGAGACAGTCTAGGTGAAATCCAGCTCTAGCTAAAATTCTTTCCTATATCCACTCAAAAATGAAAATCTTAAATTAGGGAGAAATTATTTCCCACTTCAAGTGATTCCAATTACTTTACTTTGCTTATAATGTTATGGAGGCATTATTTCTAATTCAAAAACAACAAAGATAGATTGACTTTTAATCCAAACTGCCATGTGTCTAAGTAAATAGACTTTGTAAAGGCATTGAAGATTCAGTGTTTAGAGTGTTTAAATTTAGTGTTTAGAGTATGCATATAATATATCATTCTGTCATTAACTGAACACTAAAATCTGTGGTGCAATTTATGAATTTTTTCCAGAGTTGAAAACATTGAATCTCAAAGTAAATATCCAAAGTTCACACAACTGGTAGTAGAAGCCATTTGAATTCTAGCTCAAGTTTCTTTTAAATCTGACTCCATGCTCTGAACTGTTCCTTCATAACATCCATAAAACGAATACACATTTGGGTAGGGAAAATATCTTAACTGAATGCTTGTATATTTGGCCCTCAATGAAGGTTTTCAGTTAAACTGCTTTCGTTGCACAACACCTTTGCTGGGAGCTGTATTTTTATCATCTTCTCAGTGAGGAATATGATCCTGGGAGAGATTAACCAATTTGCACAGCTACACTCATAGCATAACCATGTAATGAACACATGTCTTCCAGGCACAGGTCCGTATATTTTTCAACATCTGTGCTTCTTGTCATCTGTTCTAATATAACATGATTATTTCTCCCCAAATAGAGAGAAATCAAGTAGCTGGCACTTTTAAAGAAAACTTAATTTTTTTTTTTTCAAATTAGCAGTCTTTCCCCTAATAATACTGGTATTGCAGGATATGATAGAAAGCTCTTTGGACTAGAAGAGATGAGCCCTTAATGGATGTATCAGATTCTTTCGCTAATCGTTTACTATAGGATATTGCTTCATTCATTTCTAGTTTAGTGTTATTATAAATAAGTCTGCTATGCTGCATAACTTGGGATATGTTTTTGAGTGGATATGAACCTTCATTACTGTAGGATAAACGCCCAGGAGTGCAATTCCCGGGGCACATGGTAGTGCAAATGAAAGCTGCTCAGTCGTGTCTGATGAATTGTGACCCCATGGACTACACAGTCCATGGAATTCTCCAGGCCAGAGTACTGGAGTGGGTAGCCTTTCCCTCCTCCAAGGGATCTTCCCAATCCAGGAATCGAGCCAGTGTCACCTACTTTGCAGCTGGATCCTTTACCATCTGAGCTATCAGGGGCACATGATAAGTTTGTATGTATTTAGCTTTTAAGAAACCACCAAATAACTTTCCACTGTAACAGTTTACATCCCCAACAGCAGTACATGAATGATCCAGTTTCTCCACATTCTCACCAGCATTTGGAATTGTCACTATTTTTTTTTATTTCAAGCTGTTCTAATAGATGTGTAGGGAACAAATGGGATAGTTAGAATAATTGTTTTCATGTGCTTGTCTAAAAATGACATAATCTCTATCAAATTCTAGACTTTTTAGATAGATTGATTTTTCGCCTCCTCATCAAAAGTGATTTCCTTTCTTTGCATGGTGGGAGTATTAAATCAGTTTATTCTAGAGGACCGGGAAACTGCCTGAAGAGGTGTATTCCTGGACAGAGCATGAAATGTATAATTAAACAGTATTGTTTTATAACTCTGGGTCAGACTCAAGACTCTAGTTCTGTTTGTCTCAAATAGCACAGCCGCATTATTTGATGATAAAATCATGGTTGATAGCTTGTATATTGTCTTAACAAGGTTCTCAAGGGTAAAAACTGGTCACATAGCAAGATCTTGGCCAGGAGGTTGTGTGAAATCCAAGCTAACATTTTATCCAAGGTCCATTAACACCTTGGATCCTAGTTGTCCTGTAAAGAAGGTGGTGGTCTCCTGTAGGAGAGAAAACATTGTATATACCATGTAGGGGAAGGACCACTGGATCTTGCTTCTGCAAAAATGCTGGGAACCAGCTTTTAGTTGTGACATGTACTCATTTAATGTTCTTACTGTATTCTATACTTTTCTTGTAATAAACTTGAAATGCTCAAGCATTTTTATTTTGGCTCCTATGTACACTTTTCTACAATTGAAGTCTGATTTACCACCACAGTTCACACACCTGGTAATTTTTTATCAGATATTAGACATTAAAACACACATTTGCTGGGTGTGGGGAATTTTTTGTGTTCCTATAAATATTCTTGAGCTTTATCAGGAGAGAGGTTATTCCATCTTTATCAACACCAAAATTTCATCCTTTTGGTTCTGGATGTAAGAATTTTAAGTCAGAATCAGAAATATTTGTTATCATTTTTCATTCACAAAGTCATGTCTACCACCCCATGGACTGCAGCTCTCCAGGGTTCCCTATCCTCCACCATCTCCTGTGCCTGCTCAAACTCATGCCCTTTGAGTTGATGATGCTATCCAGTTATCTCATCCTCTGTCATCCCCTTCTTCTCCTGTCCTAAATTTTCCCCAGCATCAGGGTCTTTACAGATGAGTTGTCTCTCCACATCAGGTGGCCAAAGTACTGGAGCTCCAGCTTCAGCATCAGTCCTTCCAACGAATATTCAGGGCTGATTTCCTTTAGGATGGACTGGTCTGATCTCTTAGCAGACCAAGGGACTCTCAAGAGTCTTCTCCAGTACCGTAACTTAAAAGCATCAATTCTTCAGCTCTCTGCCTTCTTTATGGTCCAATTCTCACATCTGCACGTGATTAATGGAAAAACCATACTTAGCCTATACAAAGCTTTGTCGGCAAATTGATGTCTCTATTTTTGAATACGCTATGTAGGTTTGTCATAGCTTTTCTTCCAAAGAGCAACCGTCTTTTAATTTTATTCCAGCAGTTACTGTCTGCAGTGATTTTGGAGCCCAAAAAGTAAAATCTGTCAATGCTTCCACTTTTTCCCCATCTACTGTCCAGGAAGTGATGGGACTGGATGCTGTGATCTTAGATTCATGAATGTTGAGTTTTAAATGACCTTCCTCATGTCCTCTCTCACTCTCATCAAGAGACTTTTCAGTTCCTCTTCAGTTTCTGCCATTAGAGTGAGTGGTATTTATCTGCATAGCTGACATTGGTGATATTTCTCCCGGCAATCTTGATTCCAGCTTGTGCTTCATCCATCCCAGGTTTTTGCATGATGTACTCTGCATATTCATTAAATAAACAGGGTGACAACATACAGCCTTGATATAGTCCTTTCTCATTTTTGAACCAGTCCTTTGTTCCATGTCTGGCTCTAACTGTTGTTTCTTGACCTGCATACAGATTTCTCAGGAGGCAGGTAAGGTGGCCTGTTATTCCCATCTGTTTAAAAATTTTCCACAGTTTGCTATGATCCTCACAGTCAAAGGCTTTGGCATAGTCAATAAAGTGGAATAGATGATTTTCTGGAATTCTCTTGCTTTTTCTATGATCCAATGGATGCTGGCAATTTGATCTCTGGTTCCTCTGCCTTTTTTAAACCCAGCTTGAACATCTGGAACATCTGGAAGTTCTCAGTTCCCGTATTGTTGAAGCACTTTTCTAGATTTCCAGGTCTATCCCCACAATTAAGGCATGTCTTGCCTAAATGTCCTCTTCCTGTACCTCAAAGAGCAAGATGCAACAATCATACAGCTCTCTTCATCTGTTTCACCTCTCTCAGGAATCATTATATTTTGTTGCCTGTTGCCCAATGAATCTACGATTTTGAGGATTTTTTCCACTTTTTAAAAAATTTTTAGAAGAAGGATGTCAAATCTCTCACTCCATCTTGACTAGAAGTAGAAACCTCAGAAGAATATTTCCTCTCATTTTAAGACTGCATTAAGTATTGAAGAATGCATTCCTCTCATGAGGAATGTACTGGATCTTTTTATTTTTCAAAGTTATTTTTTTACTAAAATGCTACATGATAAATATTTTTTAGAATTCATTAAAAGAAAAACATTATTTATAAATAATGTTTTTCTTCTCAATTCCATAGCAATAATTTGGCGAGTCATTTCTTTTATCCCTTTTGTGGCTGGGTTGCAAAGAATTGGGGATGTGAATTTTACAATGAAATGCGAAAGTTATAACTTAGAACCCTACTTCAGTTATTTCTCTTTCTAATTGCTCCTTATTTATTATGTGTCACTTACAAACATTAACTTTGCCTCAGTAGCTCTCCTCTTTATCAAGACAATTAAGGAATTTAAGCAGTATAAATAATAATTTTTTAGAAAGTAGTATTTGCATAGAATTTAACCAACATTTTAACGGTGCAGTTTCTTGCAGTCTATACGCCACTTCTGTATGTCATGTGAGTTATCTGTGTCTGTAATAGCTCTATGCTCTAATATATGTTACCCTTCTGGAGTAAATCTCCAATTACAGCTTCAAATTTGGGGGCAAATCCAATAGCTGTTTAATAAATATCTTTTGATTAATGAATTAGTGAAGTACGTCAAGTAGGGATTATAGGCCCATATGGGAATCACAGAATCACACATTGTATTATATATAAGCATGGCAAATTCCAATTTTGTTGTAGATTTTAACACCCAATAAATCCTCACAAAGAGCAATTTTTTGCTTGTTTTCTTCACAAAGAGAAAGTGACTATAGAGAGTTGACCTGTAGATTTATATGCCACATACTCCTCCAGTTGTATTTATATAACAAGGAATCAAAATTTTGTCAATAATACCCGGGATCTCACAGTCCTCTCGTGGTGTGTGTGTGTGTGTGTGTGTGTGTGTAAATAGAAAAAGGTAGAGCAGAGACACATGGCTAGAAAGGAATAATAGAAGTAGATATTATACCTGATTAGAGGTTGGTTAATTCCTTAGAGTTCTTTATTAGAAAAAACAGGAAAACTACCAGTGGGCCTCTCGGCGTGTAGGACCACTGGGTTGCTTCCAAAGCAATTAATTCTCAGTGGGGTGCAAGTGAATTCATTAAAATAAAGAATTGTATTGCCTCTGAGGATTTGTGGGAAGGTTCAGATTTTGAGAAGAATAACAGCTGAATGAGCAAGTAAAGCCAATTGTAACTTTTCCAGTTTCTCAGTTATAATTCAGGTTGGTTCAGGGTGAAATACAATTAAGGATGGGGAAGGGTAACAATTGTTTTATCTTTACAGCTGAGTAGAGCCACCAACTTATATGTATATTTGTACAAATCTTTCCTTTGATTGATGCCATAGATTAAATCGGAGAGACAAATGGAATAGATCAATTTTTTAATAAAGAAAGTCTGAGGCAGGAAATTAGTTTATTGTAAGTTGCCTCTAAATCCAAGTACTTTTGTGATTAGCTCTAAATAGGAGCAAATCTGTCTGCAAGAGTGAGTCCATGAGTACTGAAGCAAGTGCACCTGTATACTAGAGGGTGGGTATGTAAAAACGCACAACAGATTCCAAGAAAGCCAGAATACGTTCCTGTCACACTTTTCTAGCACTGGTCCTAAACTTCAGTGACAAAGATGAACATGAAAAGATAGGTGTCATTGGAGGGCTTGATTCTAATGACAAATAAATCTCCTCTATAAAATTCATTAAGAATTACCTTAATATTGATTTATGATTTCCTAATATGATGAGTTTTATTTTTTAAGTAAAATCTGAAATGTTATGGGATGACAAAGGAATTTCATCCAGAAATTATTTGTATCTTAGCAATCTGTAACTATCATAATATATTGGGTTGGCAAAAAAAGTCCGTTTAGCTTTTTCAGTAAGATGTTACAGAAAAACCCAACCAATTTCTTGGCCAACCCAGTACTATGATATATTTAATAACTTTAACTTACATGTTTACTTATATATGTCTGCATCAGTTCAGTTCAGTTGCTTTGTTGTGTCTGATTCTTTGCAGCACGCCAGGCCTCCCTGTCCAGCACCAACTCCCGGAGTTCACCCAAACCCATGTCCATTCAGTCGGTGAGGCCATCCAACCATCTCATCCTCTGCCGTCCCCTTCTCCTCCTGCCCCCAATCCCTCCCAGCATCAGGGTCTTTTCCAAAGAGTCAGCTCTTCGTATCAGGTGGCCAAAGTATTGGAGCTTCAGCTTCAGCATCAGTCCTTCCAATGAACAACCAGGACTTCTCATTTAGGATGGACTAGTTGGATCTCCTTGCAGTCCAAGGGACTCTCAAGAGTCTTCTCCAACACCACAGTTCAAAAGCATCAATTCTTTGGCATTCAGTTTTCTTTATAGTCCAACTCTCACATCCATACATGACTACTAGAAAAACCATAGCTTTGACTAGATGGACTTTTGTTGATGAAGTAATGTCTCTGCTTTTTAATATGCTGTCTAGGTTGGTCATAACTTTCCTTCCAAGGAGAAAGCATCTTTTAATTTCATGGCTGCAGTCACCATCTACAGTGATTTTGGAGGCCCCCAAAATAAAGTCAGCCACTGTTTCCACTGTTTCCCCATCTATTTGCCATGAAGTGATGGGACCAGATGCCATGATCTTAGTTTTCTGAATGTTGAGCTTTAAGCCAACTTTTTCACTCTCCTCTTTCACTTTCATCAAGAGGCTCTTTAGTTCCTCTTCACTTTCTGCCATAAGGGTGGTGTCATCTGCATATCTGAGGTTACTGATGTTTCTCCCAGCAATCTTGGTTCCAGATTGTGCTTCCTCCAGCCCAGGGTTTCTCATGATGTACTCTGCGTATAAGTTAAATAAGCAGGGTGACAATATACATACAGCCTTGACGTACTCCTTTACTTATTTGGAACTATATGTGTGTGTAGATTCATTAAAATCATAAAGAGAAAAGCATATTATATAGGATTCTAAAGAGTTAAAATGCTGTATGATAAAAATAAATATGTTAAAAATGCTATATGATAAAAATGAATGCATGTGAATAATGAATCCCTGTCCTTTCTGTGATAAGTATGGCTCAGGTACTGTGTGAGTGTGTATGTATTCCAAGAGACAAATGTGTTTTCAAATAAAGTTACTATAGAACTACTAATGATATCGTTCCTATTAAAAGAGAAAATGCTCAGACAGACCTGCCCTGGAGAAGGCTTGCCTCAGTATTCTAGGCGAGGATTGGTTAACCTTGCTGTCACTTTTACTACATAATCTTCTGACTCTAAAAGGCTACTGGTCTACCTAGCTGGCTCAAGGCAAAATTGCCATGTGAGTGCAGATTTATTTTCAGTCTTTACTTATCTTTTCTTTGCCGTTCACTTATCTGCCACAGACACCCAGTGGTCTTATGCTGCAGTTCTCACCTGCCACTTTGTAGAAAAATGACAACTCAGTTCCCTTAAGGAAAAGCCCATGGATTTATTACACTTGAATGTCTCACTCCTCCCAGAGGCGTCTGCCGTCTAGAGAAAGACAGCCAGGGTGCTTTTGTTTCATTCATTCAAAGATTTCAGTAGAAATCTTCTGACTCTTTCTCAAATAGTGACATGCCTTTTTAGAAAGCCAACCTGATATCTAACTGAAAGCTTTTTGAGTTCCACTAGGCGCTGGAAAGAAATCAACATATTACTTAAAACACAGCTTTTTCTTCTGAAACTCGCTGTTGAGTTGGTACCCACTATACCTCATTTTTCACTGACGCATCTCTGGCTTCCATTCATTTGTGGATAGTAATTTTCTTTTCTGTTTAACTGGTAATCTTCCCAGGGTCTAGCACAGTAGGGGTATGATACATACTTGTTGATGAAGCTATCCTGTACCACAGTATCTGACCTAAGATGTCACTTATGGTTCCCCAGATACTGCTGTTTAATCGCTTTCAATTACCTCACCCCATGTCTACCCAAGCCAAATGAAGTGGTGAGTCAAGCGATTGTCTCGTGAATGGGATCAATACAGAAATTCAATATGGATAATTAAGGGACTCCCCCCAACTCACATTTTCTTTAGTAACAAGCTTTCTTTTCACCAGAATTGTTCAGATAATTGCCTCAACTGTCCATTTGACTTTGCACCATAGACACAGGTCTGTAACTAGCTTGAGGGACCATGGAAAAATTGAGCGGTCAGTAACTAGCTTGAGGGACCATGGGAAAACCGAGCGGTCAGTGCAGTTCAGAGAGAGATCACCACCTAGTTCATTCACCTGTGGTGCTTCTGAGTCAATCAAGGTGATGGCCTTGGGAACCGCATTACTTCTGTCTCTTTATGGTGGAGATCCACAGGACAGAGAGGTATGGTCTGGCTTCTGTGTCCTTGACAAGCTTCACATCCACGATTGTTCCCATGTTGAGCAATTGCCAACATACCAGCACAGGAAAAGTGTGGCAAGTAATTGATTGGTTTGTATCATACAAGGCACCAACAGAAACATTTTGGGCCACAAATGGGTATTATTCAGAGAATGACAAAAAAAGTAAAAGATAAACTTATATAACGTCACCAGACATATGCAAATATTCACTTAGTACTTTAATTCAAATATTTGATGAACATCCGCACTTGGTTATCTCTGTATTTCCTTTTTACAATTATGACCTAAACGTGTAATGAGCTATATGGGCCATGTGACTGTAGTATTATTTTTCCTATATGCTCAGATGCTCAGTCATGTCTGACTCTTGGCGACCCCATAGACTGTAGCCCTCCAGGCTCCTCTGTCCATGGCATTTTCCAGGCAAGAATACTGAAGTGGGTTGAGATTTCCTTCTCCTGGGGATCTTCCCAACCCAGAGATCAAAACTGGGTCTCCTGCATTGCAAGTGGATTCTTTACCAACTGAGCCACTAGGGAAATCCCACATTTTTCCTGTGTTTTCTGCTTCTCCTGACCAAGCTGGTTACATCACATTTATTTTATAAAAGACTGGAAGAAGCAGTTTTTTTTTTTTTTAATTCAGTTTAAGAAGAAATATTTAAAGAATAAATATAGAGAAGGTAAAAAACAATGGCTGGAAAGGATGAAGTAAGATGTACAATAAAAAGACTGAGCAGATTAAAAGAAGTTTGTGTGTGGGTGTGTGTCTGCACAAATATTTTGGATTCACGTTTCTTTACACTTAGGCTTTACACCTAACCTTTTTGTTTCTAAAGAAAAAAGATTTTATATAGTTTTTGCCTATCTACTGGCCTTTGCAAACATTACTTTAATAGCATGTTTATGAAAGAATTAGAAACATATGCAAGGATTTTCTTCATAAAACACAGATGGGCTTAAGTTTTTAGGGAAAGCATCCTTAGAAAAGCAGATTCATTTTAAATGAATTCAAACACATTAAACTTAGTTTTAGATAATCATCGAGCCATCTCAAAACCTGGCAGTATTTCTCATTACATACCCAAGGTAAAGATTTATAAAGGAAAGGAGGAGTAAGATGTCCATATAAATGCCAAGTTGTGAACTTTTAAAATATTAATCCTGTATCTAAAATTTTGAGTTTACCTCACTCCAAAAGTTCTAAGTTTGCATTTTATTTCCATATAGGCAAATAAACGTACTCTGTGCTAAGAAATACATATTAAATTTTAAAAAGACAAAACTCAGTTTTACCATGAAATGATTTGCTTTCCATTTTACCAGTTAATTTGCTTGAAAATTCTTAAAGAGGTGATTCTGTGTGCTTATTTCCTATGTTTGCCTAACCAGGTTGGGTTTCCTATAAAACCTGATAATTTTCAAAGTGCTTGAAATACAAGGCAAGTACCAGCCAGACACAAGCCAGATCGTTCCTGTCATAAATAGAAATGCTTTCCTTATTGACTGCTTTAAACAGAAGTCACTTTGTGTGGAAACAATCCTTTACAAAATGAAATCATTAAACAAAGGAGCATTTTATTGTTGCATTATTCTGTCAGCTTACTACTGTCAGACAGTATTCCAAACCATTACTGAAAGATGATATGTAGGATAATAAATGTTACATAGCATGTTACAAAATTTAAAAAGAAATTCTACTGATTATTTATATTTAACCAATTCCACTTATTGTAAACCCATAAATCCACTAATTGTCATTGGCCTCACTCTGGTTTATTGGGCTTAGTAGCCAACTGTGTTTTTGAAGAGAAGAGCCCATTAAAAACAATTATGGGCCTAAGCAACCTACATATCCTGAATATCAAAGCATGTTTATTATCCCATTCTTCGAAACCCACAGAGACCAGCTGGGTAGCATTACCACCTTTTAGCAAATCTCACTAAGTGGTATGCTAAAGATTGAAACATTTAGCAGAATAAGCTAACTAAAATTTTCATCAGTGCACTAAGCAAAAATGTCAAAAGTCTCTAGGTCTATGAAAACAGTTAGACATGGTCAAGTAAATTTAAAAGGTGGAATTTTGATGATCTAGTAGATAGCCTAGTATGTGTATTCTATCTGTAAGGTGGAAATATTTGTTCAGTGATATCAGATCGATATCTTAAATTGGCCATACAGAGTGTATTTTATAATGGGAATGAAAACATTCTACAAATCAAGGTTTCATTTGTCATTTTTAGATTATATAGAAAGAGATGGAGAAAATGTTAATAATGCAGGTTAAACACAAATTTGCAATTATATTGTAAAAGGCATAATAAATTTAAGAAATATTCTTCCAGTACTCAAAAATGACTCTCTGACTCAGCAAAAATGTTTCACTTATTGAAGAACAAGTGAAGTTCCAAAATACAACTGTATCATTTTCTTAGATATTAATGTAAACAAAATATCAACCATTATACATTAGAATTACATTTATTAGTATAATTTTATGCTTCATATATTTACAAAATTTGAAAAATGTCAGCAAGAGCTTCTGTGAAAATTAACTGGCTATACAGAATTTACAAGAATACATACAATAATTATTAATGTGCTACACATCTATTATAAAAGTCCCAGTAAAATTGGTTACACATTTGCATGCATATATTTTTTGAAGAAGTCTTTGCTAAACATTTGTTAGCATACCATTGTGTAAACAATCAATCAAACAAAAAATATAAGCCTTGAGTTTGATACTCAAAACTATGAGACTTTGCCTTGGAATCATTAGGATGGCAGAGAAACCATTGCCAAACTTGTCCCCCATTCAAATTGGAGGCCCTATTTTTGAAAAAGGATGATAGAAAGAAAGGAATTTGGAGAATTGGACCATGTGTATGTTTGCATGTTTTAAAATATCCAGGGCTTTCAAATATAATCGAATGCATTATTTTTCAAGCTAAAGCACAGTACCATTAAATGGTGTAATTCAGATAAGATTTTTTTCTGTGGAATCTAAACTGATTGCTGGTACAAATGTAGGGGCTGCAAGTAATTACTCCTGGAGTTACTCAAAGGCAGTGATTGCAACAGCAGGCAGGGGAGCCAACACTTCCCACGTAAGGAGCAGGGAGTGGGAAGTTAAATGGGTAAACCACTGCTCAAAGCCCATTTTTGCAAAGTGCAAACATAATTTCAAGGCCAAATCTTTAACATTTACTCAGATTTTATTGTGTAAAAGGTCTGTCTATACACAAATTTTAGAAGGTATTCAAGTGGATTTGTGGAGTTACTTTGATGAAATAGTTCAAAAACATACAGAACAGAATACAATGAGTGTTCTGTATATAGTTTTGTCTACAGAGATGGACACACTGAAAACATCCAACAAATACTTTTTAATTGATGTTGATGCTTGATATACAGCATATTTGTTGTTGCTGCTTATAACAACAATAATTTGGCCACTGAATCCAAGGCAGACTTATTGTTGCATTTACCTCAATTGATGGAGCAGTGAGTTTTCTTATAGAATCTCTTAAATGTTAAATCATAAAGGATAATTTATGTGCTATTTTTGAATCATAATGTCTATATTTCTAAATAATTGGAGAGTCTTAAATGAAAAACCATTATTGCTGTTTCCAATAATTAATTCTCTGTTTTAACTTTAAATGCCCATGATATTCACATTCAAACTTCAAACATATAAAAATTTGTGTATGGTGTTCTTACCAAATATTGATGACTCATCTAATTGGAATAAATTGAAGAATAAAACTTCAAATGATAATCATATACCATTTCTGCTAGTAATGTTAAACCCCCACAAGTAGAGAATAGTTGTCTATAAAATAATTTATAACTACCAGAAGAATTAATGACAGCATAAAAAAAAGAAACTGTTGCAAAAGTTAACTCATTTTTTGATTATTGCTCTTATTCTTACAGATACACTTATAAAAAGCAACCCATTAAACAATAAAAGCAAAGTCTATCTCAAATAATTGTCAACTACTTGCTGTGAATATGAGGGCCTGAAAGAAACTAGAAATAGCTGTGGTCTACAAAAGTACCTAGGAATAGAAAAAAATGCTTAGAAAAAGAGAGAAAATACATTTTTAAAGATTATTGAGGTTAGAAAGCCCCATAGAGCAAATATGAATATTGATTTGGGGTAGTAAAATCCTTTTATATTTTTAACATTCAACAAACACCTTCTATAAGTTTGACATGTCCATTGCACTTCTAATATAACAACAAGCTAAACAGCAAGGATTTTCCCTGGGGAAACTACATTTTAACAAGTGGAAGCACTGAATAATAAACATATTACTAATCAAATTACATAATATTTTAGAAATGTTAAGTACTACACAAAATGTATAGTAGGTTAATGGTGAGTTGAAGTCCAGATGTTATAACATTTCATAGTGTGATAAAGGTGACTCTTTGAGAAGATAAGATTTACCCAAGATTACATTTGGAGAGAAAGTTAGTCATGGCTAGAGCAAAGAGTGGGCTTCCCATGCGGTTCAGTGGTAAAGAATCCACTTGCCAATACAGGAAACTTGGGTTTGATCCATGGATCGAGGAAATCCCCTGGAGGAGGAAACAGAAACCCACTCCAGTGTTCTTGTCTGAGAAATCTCATGGACAGAGGAGCCTGGCAGGCAACAGCCCTTGATATTGCAAAGAGTTTTACACGACTGAGCACCTGAGCGCGCACACACACACACACAGCCAAAAGCATACGATGATAGTTTTATAGCGAGGCCAGTATAGCTGGAACAAAGTAAGTAAATAAGAGATGGTAAGGTAATTGCAGAGGTTATTGCATGAAGATAGATAATGCATGGCCATGCAGGCCAAGGCAAACACTGGTATATTTCACTAAGTGAAACTGGAAGTCTTCAGAAAAGAATGCAGTACAGTGGCATGATGTTGCTTATAAATGTTACCATGTTAAGCACATTTAAATCACATTGTTGTGCCACCATCAATATCATCTTTCTTTTATCTTCCAAAATTGAAAGTATGCCCCTAAAGCAATAACACCCCACTCTCTCTATCCACCCGCAGGCCCTGGAAATCACAATTCTATTTTCTGTCTTTATGAATTTGGCTATTCTATGTACCTTATGCAAGTGATCATACAGCATTTGTACTTTTGTGACTAGCTAATTTCACTTAGCATAATGTCTTTAAGATTCATTCATGTTGCAGCATGTGCCAAAATTGTCTTTCTTTTTAAGGTACATAATAGTGTTGCTTAACAGTTTAAGAAGAATCTTTCAGGCTTCTGTGTTGAAAATAAACTGTTGGGATGCAACTTAGAAGCAATGAGACTTTTTGTTATGAATATATTAACATAATTTGAGAACAAGATGATGTTGACTTGGATGTTATATAAACATACAGCAATAAAGATGTTAGCAGTAAAGATAGACAGAAGTGACCAGATATTGGTATATTTTGTAGAAACTATACAGATTTTGTTGACAGATTGGATAATGGGTGTGGGAAAAGGGGGCTGGAGTCAGGGAGATCTAGGTAGCGAGTGGTGGCGTGTTTCATTTTTTAGCTCTAGAATTTAATGGCTCCCTTTTCCAAATAGTGGTTGCTCCACCAGTGTTGGTTCCCAAGTGAAGGTCAAGCAAAGAGGAGACTCCAAATTCCTGGGATAAATGTGTCAAATAAAGGACAGATATGGATGACTTTTAATACAGTGCGGTTGGGGTTTGGTTTTTTACTGTTTCATAGCCCAGCTAATTCTGACTGATACATGTATTAAGGAGAGGTAAGTAATCAACTGTATAAAAAGCTGCTGGTGGCTTTTGAAAAATTAAAATTATGCAACAGCCAAAGGATTTGTCAATGAGGCAATGGCTGGTCATATTGAGAGTCATGTTTTAGACAAAAGACTCTTTAGCAGGGAAATAAATTTGTTGTTAAGAGAAGATGGAAAAGAATTGAAAATGCTGGCATAAAAAGCTCTGAAGACTTGTACAAATTTCCATACAAATTGTAAACACTTTTGTACAATTCTGTAGTTCTGTGAAAAATATAATTGGCAATTTAATAGGGATTGCCCTGAATCTGTCGGAGAAGGCAATGGCAACCCACTCCAGTACTCTTGTCTGGAAAATCCCATGCACGGAGGAGCCTGGTAGGCTGCAGTCCATGGGGTCACTAAGAGTCGGACAAAATTGAGCGACTTCACTTTCACTTTTCACTTTCATGCATTGGAGAAGGAAATGGCAACCCACTCCAGTGTTCTTGCCTGGAGAATCCCAGGGACGGGGGAGCCTGGTGTGCTGCTGTCTTTGGGGTTGGGCAAAGCCGGACATGACTGAAGTTAGTTAGCAGCAGCAGCAGCCCCGAATCTGTAGATTGTTTGGGGTAGTATAGCCATTTTCGCAGTATTGATTCTTCCAAACTAAAAATATGGTCTATTAGTATGGAAGCACAAAAGACCCCAAATAGCCAAAGCAAACATAAGAAAGAAAAATGGAGCTAGAGGAATCAGGCTCGCAGACTTTAGATTATACTACAAAGCTACAGTGATCAAAACACAAAATTATGTCATTTGCAGAGATGTGGATGGACCTAGAGACTGTCGTATGGAATGAAGTAGGTCAGAAAGACAAAAACAAACATTGTATGTTAATGGAGATATGTGGGATCTAGAAAAATTGTACAAATGGACTTATTTACAAAGCAGGAAAAGAGACACAGTTGTGGAGAACAGATGTATGGATACCAATGGGGGAAGGAGGGTGGGATAAACCGGGAGATTGGGATTGACATATATGCTACGCTATGCTAAGTCACTTCAGTCGTGTCCGACTCTGTGCGACCCCATAGATGGAAGCCCACCAGGCTCCCCCGTCCCTGGGATTCTCCAGGCAAGAACACTGGAGTGGGTTGCCATTTCCTTCTCCAATGCATGAAAGTGAAAAATCAAAGTGAAGTCGCTCAGTCATGTCCGACTCTTAGCAACCCCATGGATTGCAGCCTAACAGGCTCCTCCATCCATGGGATTTTCCAAGCAAGAGTACTGGAGTTGGGTGCCATTGCCTTCTCCGTGACATATATACACTATTATTTATATGTATGGAATGCATAGCTAACTAGAACCTACTGTACAGCACAGGGAACTCTGTCCAATGTTCTTTTTTTGTCCTAAATCAGAAAGAAATTTAAAAAAGAGGGGATATTTGCATACATATAGCTGATTCATTTTGCCATACAGTAGAAACGAACAAAGCACTGTAAAGCAAATATATTCCACTATCTTTGTCTTTTTTTTTTTTCTTTTTTAAATCCGAAGAAACATGTTGCAAAGTGTAGCAAAGAAATAGGGCAGCAACTGGCAGGAGAAGTGGGATCAACAAAAGGCTTTGTTTTCAGATAGAAAATATATTGGCATAATGCACTAGGTAAAAATGATTAAGTATAGAAAAAATGGCATGTGAAGGAGAATATACAATTGAGTAGAGACAACTCCGGGTTGTCAAAAAATGGTAAAGGCTCAATGCTGTTTCTGGACGTTATCATGGGTGGGAGGATGTGGCTTCAGTTGCCAGCAGAGGGGTATGGATGGGGTTCTCCTCTATTGCTTTAATTTTTTCAGGGAAGTAGAAAGTAAGGTCAACAGCTGAGAGTAAGGAGAGGAGGGCTGAGGAAGCAGGAAAGTATATGAAACAGTATTCGAGCCATTAAGACACCATGAGTTTGAAATTTTGAGCTTACAGAAATCCTGAAACTTCTATCTTTCCAAGTGCTATTGCTTCACAGGTCAAGGAACTGCTGAAGACTAACTGGAGAGAAAAGGAGTAAGCTTCAATTTAAGTTTTGATAGGGCACAAACTACCATTTAATCACATGTGCTAACAAATAAGAAAATATTTGCAGTGTGTTGTAAAGAGGCGTGATCTAGGAGGTAAGAATAGTCTAAACATCTGATATCCCTGTGACACTGACCACATCAACTCTTGGGACCCTTTCTCTTCATCTTGAAAAATGAGAGATTTCAATTAGTTTGGTAGTCTTTTATTTATGTAATTTTGGAAGTAAAATCCTGGGAATTAGTTGATAATAAAGATGCATTCCATTGTTTGTAGTAATAAATATAAAAATATAAGAATGAGGCCTTTTAAATGCTATTTGTAGCTATTATGAATATTCTAAGTATATAGTAATTAGTTTTTAAAATTCCTATGTTCTATCTTATTTCTCTAAATATAGTCATTTTTAGATGATCTGGTTTGTGCTCTGGATTTTCTAAATGAATGTGGTAGTGCATTAAGTTGTGGTAATTCCTTTAAATTTTAGCAGTAACTTCTCAGAAATTACATCTAAGCAGTTCAGTCCACAGTTCAAGTCAATAACATCATGGAAGTCCACCAGAAACATTCCTGGTTAGATACAGAAACCTACATTACAGTTGCGGGTTTGCTTGTTCTTAAATTTTGAAGTTTAAGAACAATGCCTTATATCTTTTGTTTAATAACTCTAGTTTATACAGAGTAAATAATACCTACTCTGCTTGATACTCAAAAGTTTCCTGGAAGAAATCTCTTTGTCCTTAATTCCCTCTGAGGCAGTTTGTTTAGCAAAAGGTATTATTACCTGGCTGATTTTACAACAGTCCTAAATTAAGGTTGCTCTTTTTACGTTGGGTTAAAGTATTATTTTAATTGAAATTAAAAGGAAATTTCAAGACTCCTAAAAGAGAAGTCTACCATGGGGTTCACTTTCACTTTAAACCTTTACTAAAATAATTATTCACAACATACTTAGCTAGTATTGGCCTAAAGGTTGAAAGCATTAAGTGTCCAATTGGCTCTGAATGCCAGTTGGCCTTGCTCACTCTTAGAGGTAGGTGGCTTATGAAAAGATGTGTGTCAGTCACTCAGTCATGTCTGACTCTTTGTGACCCCATGATCTCAAGACCGCCAGGCTCTTCTGTCCATGGGACTATCTAGGCAAGAATACTGGAATGGGTTGCCATTCCTTTCTCCAGGCGATATTGTCAACCCAGGGATCAAAGCCAGGTCTCCTGCATTGCAGGCAGACTCTTTACCATCTGAGTCACCAGGGAAGATCCTGATAAGATGAGTGTCTGCAATTTCCAGACACATTGTTCATCTAGTCCAGTAAGGGGGCTTTCCTGATTTGGATAAACAATATTTGTGAGATTTGACATGGTAAGGTTATGATATAATAAGAAAATCTAATCACAGCTCTCACTCACCCTGCCTCAATACCACTAAACTTTCTTGAGTGATATCTTAAACTAGATTACATTTTCAGTCCCTCTCCTAAGGAAGGAACAGCCTCTCCCTAAAAGATTAAGGAGATAAGCTTTGTTTGTATGAGGCAACAGCAACTTGTTATTACCTAATTATTGTCCTAATTACATTAGGACATGTAATACAATACAATTACATATTGACATTATATTATCGATGAACAGAAGTACATATGGAATATGCATTGTTTATGACCATTAACTTGAAAATATTTGTTTCTTTGCTTTTTCTCTGGCTTCTATCACCTTTCCACAAAAAAACTTGTCAAGCTCTCAAGAAATAAACAACTTCTGTCTTTCAACAACTTCTAGGCTTCCCTGGTGGCTGAGACAGTAAAGAATCTGCCTACAATGCAGGAGCTCATCCCTTGGGGAAGGGAATGGCAACCCTCTCCAGTATTCTTGCCTGGAGAATCCCATGGACAGTGCAGTCTGTAGGGCTACAGTCTATGAGGTTGCAGAGAATGAGACACGACTGAGTGATTAACACTTTCAACAACTTAATATTTCCTAGTATGAAGCCCCTGGAAGGCTACAGTCCATGGGGTCATGAGAGTCGGACAAGACTTAATGACTAAATCACCACCAGTATGAAGCCCACATTCTGTTTTCATTGTATCAGATCAGATCAGTCGCTCAGTCGTGTCCGACTCTTTGCGACCCCATGAATTGCAGCATGCCAGGCCTCTCTGTCCCTCACCAACTCCCGGAGTTCACTCAGACTCACGGCCATCGAGTCAGTGATGCCATCCAGCCATCTCATCCTCTGTCGTCCCCTTCTCCTCCTGCCCCCAATCCCTCCCAGCATCAGAGTCTTTTCCAATGAGTCAACTCTTCGCATGAGGTGGCCAAAGGACTGGAGTTTCAGCTTTAACATCATTCCTTCCAAAGAAATCCCAGGGCTGATCTCCTTCAGAATGGACTGGTTGGATCTCCTTGCAGTCCAAGGGACTCTCAAGAGTCTTCTCCAACACCACAGTTCAAAAGCATCAACTCTTCGGTGCTCAGCCTTCTTCACAGTCCAACTCTCACATCCATACATGACCACAGGAAAAACCATAGCCTTGACTAGACGAACCTTTGTTGGCAAAGTAATGTCTCTGCTTTTGCTCAGTCGTGTCCAACTCTTCCCGACCCCATGGACTATAGTCTACCAGGCTCCTCTGTCCATGGGATTTTGCAGGCAAGAGTACTGGAATGGGTTGCCATTTCCAGGAAATCTTCCTCACCCAGGGACTGAACCCAGGTCTCCCACACTATAGGCAGATGCTTTACCGTCTGAGCCACCAGGAAAGTCCTGGTTCACTTTACAATCACTTTATTCAACCACATCCAGCCACAACCCCAGACAAGCAAGGATCTATTTTCTGTCATATATATTAGTTTTTATTTTCAAAAAGTGTAAGTATATGAGACCATACAGGCACCAGTCTCTCTGATTATTCAGCATCATTTTTTGGAGATTATTTTGTCTTGTGTATCAATGGTTCATTCTTTCTATAGCTGACTAGTATTCTTTTGTATGGATATACCATAATTTGTTTATCCATTCACCTATTTCTGAACAGTTAATATTTCTAGGTTTTGCTGATTTGAAATAGAGCTTCTATAACATGCATGTATAATTTTGTACACTTTTTATGCTTCCACTTCTCTTTAGTAAATGTCTAAGAGTTGAATGGCTGTTTCATATAGTATTTGTACATTTAACACCATTAATAAAGCAGTCAATCTGATATCCAAAATGCATGTACAACTGTACAATCCATTTGTAGTGGTTTAAGAGTTTCTATTGCTCCACTTGAGCTAATTTGAAATAAAGTATGACCTTGATCACTTTCTCCAACAGTTACAATTTCCTGATTCTGGAAACTTGGGGTTAGGGGTGGCATGGTAGCCCATTAAAAGAGAGAAATACACTATACTTCTAACATCAACAAGATCAGGAAGATCTTAAAGATAAGAGCAGAAAGTGGGAAAATAATAATAATTTTAAAAAGCATACTAGCCAAATGCACATAAACTTGAGATTCTTCCATTAGTAACTACATTATTGTTCTAACTGATACGATATGTTTAGCTGGAAAAGGGAATTTTATTTAAATGAGAGATAGGAGAAAATGTTGGGTAAATAGATTTTACAAAAACTTTCTTAGAAAGAAGACTTAGCACATGGGGCCCAGAAAATTCAGGGCTGGAGGGCAGCTCTGAGGGTGGAGGATCCTGGGGAGCCAGGAGACAATCTACATACCCTGGATGAATAGACAGCATGATTCAAAGAGCCAGTGACAGATTTTGTCCCTGGAGAAATATAGAGCTAAATCCTTTAGCTTCTTAGTGGAAGGAAAATGCTACTGAAAGAGGCAGATTGTTTTTTAAGGTTGCAATAATGAGCCTCACAGTTCAAATTCAACAGGTTTAGAATTGTGGGGTTTCCTTGCAACCATGTCACTAAAATTGAATCTGGATTTGTGGGAATCTCTAAACACTAGGCTTGTCTTAACACTTGGAGAAAGTTTCTCTCTTTTGCCTTTTCACAAACCTAAAATAATCTGAATCAGTCAAGCAAAAAAACTGTTTTGAATACCTAAGTGGCAAAAAGAACACCTAGAAGGTAATCAGCACTGAGAAAAAATGGGCTCAGTGGGATTTAGGCTGCTCTTTACGCTCTTATTCATTCATTTTTCCAGCTACCAGATACAAAGTGGGAACTCACTGACACTGAAACAAGAGGTCATTTTCTGCCCAGAGAACCTCCTCATTAAGTTTCAATTATTTTGCCAGTTTGTAAAACTGCACAGTTTTTCTGTATTTCTTACATCTCTAACACATGTAGGTGGTTAATGTCTCTTCACATATGTTTCACAGCAGGATCTGAACTATTAGAACACTTTCAGCTAAAGTTCTTTTTCAATAGAGCATGTAAATGTGACCCCTGATGGGTGGCGTTTCTTCAGACATGATAAGAATCACTGACTCCACCACTATTCCTAGAAAGGAGAATGGTAGCAGATGACTCACTTATTAAGGTTCCATTGGCAGAGGATAATTACAGACCACACATAATGTTCCATGATGGGTGCTGTGTTTACACAAATAACCTAGAGAATTAGATAAATAGGTGAATGACAGGTCATCAGATTGCCTCCCAGATATTACATAGCATGAAACAATCAGTGAACAATCTTAAACAGTATTCAGATGACTTCTACGTATCTATTCATGGAAGTGACCTGGATTTGTAAAAATATGATGTTGCAGAAATTAGGTATCTTTAGTGAAATCAGTTTTAGAAAATTTCTGCTTGATTGAATTTCTCCTCTGAGATATATTAGCATCCCTGGAATTTCATCCTTATATTTAATAACAAAAAATCTATACACATATAAGGGGACTCAAACAAATATGAGTTTTTAAATCTTATACATTTTTAGTCTAATTGGGCTCAAAATCAGATAAATAGGGTATTCCAAAATATTTAACAAAAACAGTTTTTTAAAATTTATAATTCTATGAATCTTCATTTGCTCTCATTTGATTCTTTCAAGAATCCTGCTGAAGTTGAATGGAGCAGGTAGTCAAGTGCTTATTTCAAAAATGAGGAAACTGAGCCTTAGGTTGCCAACAAGATTATACAGTCAGAATATGGTTTGTCTCTGTATCTTATCCACTGGAACTTCGACATCATGCTATATTACAGCATAAAGTCTTTTTTTTTCTACTGTGGGTGGAATGATGATACAGACATTTCCTTTTGCAAATGCCCTTCCAATACCCAGGTAAATGTTAATCTGTCCAAGATCTCAGACACACATTCACACCTCTTCCAAGAAGTTAACTGTTTCATGAAAAAATAAAATCTTGAAGAATGTGATTAAAGAGTTTACCTGTTAGTGTTCTCACAGGAAACAGATAGCAAACTCCATATATGATCATTATAATTCTAGAAAACTTTATTTATAATCATTTGCAAAGATAAGAAGAAACCAGCGATAATTCAGTGACCAGGAATTCAACGCCCTGAGGCCCTCCGGGATGTAGGAATAGCTTATATTATCAGAGACTGAGATCAGAAAAAAAGGGATAGGGTCTTCCTGCTTGAGAGAAAAGTAACCTTTGGGAGTTCAAGGAAATATTACAGGGACAGGCCTACCCTACTGTTTAAAGACATGATGGCATTAGATACCCTGATGTGTTTGGGGCGGGATGGCCTCTGGTGGAGGAAAAAAAAAAAAAAACATGAAGAAGGATGGAGGGAGATTTAGAAGAGGGAAAAGAGTAACAGGAAAGACATCAGATGAACACACTGCTTAGAATAGTTCTACCTAAGAGTAAGAAATTCTATCCTTTCTCTACCTCCTTCCTCTTGGTAGAAATTTACTTTGTACTAATTTGTAGCACTGATCATTACTTGTACCTGTGCTCAGACACACATGGCATCTGATTCCAAGCTTGTAAGACGTGGAGAAATCCAGGCAATTGTTACGCCACTTTACCATCATGCAAATGTAAGTGATGTTACATATGGTTACATATGATGTTCATTTGGTGACAGTTTCCAGGAACATAATAAGTTCAGGTGACTTTAAGATTCAGCCAAATATCATGAAAAAGTAAAATTTGCCAGATTTAAGGAGAGGAAACATTCTACACTAGTATTTAGTACAGCAACTTCTACTATTGCTTCAAATTAGACAGGGGGATGGCTGCAATTTTATTTTCTCCTTTTATTTCTACTTGAAAAGGAAGAAATGATCACAACACATGCAAAGATACCACGAAAGACTCAGCAATCCAGTCGTAATCCATTCCTGCTCAAGAAAACTTGCCGTATCTTCTGGCTGCCTGCTAATTTCAGGGGGAACCCCGAGAGCCCTGGAGACATCCTTGTCATCAGGTGAGACAAACGCTTCTGTTGGTGGCTCACAGGGAGGCCGCAGCTTTACAGAGGCAGAAAGATATTGTGTTTGCTTAAGCAAGCTACCCTGAGGAAGTGATTAAATGGTACTTCATTTTGTGAAGGTAAAAAGGTTGTACTTTCAGTCATGAGCTGAGTATATGTTATCCGTTGACACAGTAACGTTGCCTGACATAGCACCCACCACCCAGAGGCACACAACAATTAACACTGATGTCTGGCAGGTCTTAGGATTTTCACTGCTCTCCACCAGGCTTCGGAGAAGGCAATGGCAACCCACGCCAGTACTGTTGCCTGGAGAATCCCATGGACGGAGGAGCCTGGTGGGCTGCAGTCCATGGGGTCACTAAGAGTCAGGCATGACTGAGTGACTTCACTTTCACTTTTCACTTTCATGCATTGGAGAAGGAAATGGCAACACATTCCAATGTTCTTGCCTGGAGAATCCCAGGGACGGGGGAGCCTGGTGGGCTGCAGTCTATGGGGTCGCACAGAGTCGGACACGACTGAAGCGACTTAGCAGCAGCCACCAGGCTTAGCTGTTATTGCTCAAGCCTCTCTGAAGTAACTTACTCTTTGAAGAGTCTTCCCAGTTGGTTCGGCTGATATGGCCAGGGTTCACATACCTGGGGCGTGTCTGGTGATCTGCTCATTGAAGATGGTCTCAGCTAGGTTGATTGGTGCAAGTCAGATCTTTCATGTCACTCATTCTCCAACAGGTTCCTTGGAGCAGGTTCTCCTGGAAAAGGGAGGAGCAAGATAAGAACCAGCCTCTTTGCAAGCATTTCATGCATCTACTTGCATCACATCCACTGTCATCTTATGGGCCAGAGCAGGGCTGAGGTTTCCTTTTTAAAAATCTTTTAGGGGTTTGGTAGCAATCTTTTTACTCAAAGTGCTCCAGTCAATGAAATATTTTCTGGAATATTTAGAAACCTAGGGGGAGGGAACCTAGTCAGCTATGGAAAGAAGAATACGTTTATGAGAAAGGGGAAAGAATTTTAGTTTTCTTTTTGATCAAGGAAAGACTTTTGTGTTGGGCAACCTCCCATCTATTTCAGAGAGATAATAGAATTGCAAATGACAAAGCCTCAAATCCAGGCTGGAGAGGCAGTTACGCATTTTCAATGTTTACTTTAGAAAGAAACCTTGAGTCTGTCACAACTTGATAGTCTGGGATTTAGTTGACTGGCTTCATGATCTGACCCTGGGGCTTGGCTGTGCTTCTAAATTCCCTCTGCCTTCTTAAATCCTATTCATTTTGGGGGGGCTTCCCTGGTGGCTCAGTAGTAAAGAATCTGCCTGCCAATGCAGGGGACTTGGGTTCTATTCCTGAGTCAGGAAGATCCCCTGGAGAAGTAAATGGCAACCTTCTCCAGTATTCTTGCCTACAAAATTCCATGGACAGAGAAGCTTAATGGGCTACTGTCTATGGGGTCACAAAAGAGCCTGACATGATTTGGCTACTAAACAACAACTCATTATTTAATGCTTAGTTCATTTCCTTCTTTAACTCACTTCTGTTGCTTTTCCATACTGCTCCAGCCTTTTTGATTCCTGCAATTCTGAAATCTCAATATGTATTTTAAAATTCAAAGCATAACATTTACTTCTCAAAAACTACTGTTTGTTTGTTTGTTTGTTTATCTAGTATCTAGATAGGTGTTTAATATGTAGTAGGTGCTTGAGATATGTCTGCTTAAAAAAGAGAAATGCTACAGTGTTTGTTGAATAAAGTATCTTATTTCCAAAGATTATTTGAAAGATGAAAATGCAATAAAACCAAAACCATGCTTTAGTTATAAACAAAGTGAGAATTTGTGCTATAATTTACATTACTTAGTAATGGCAAAGAATTGAATGCAGAAAATGTAAGTACACTGGCTACTAAAATTGACTTCAGCTTAAAAATTCTTCAGCTTGAAAGAATGTTTTCCTCTCATATCATCAATTTTGGCAACACTAAATAAAAAGTTTACCTTGAATTTCTTTGGAACTCTCATTTGCCTCTTTCTAAAGTCAGTCTTTTAAAGAATAATTAACCCGGAATGAGAGCATACAAATGACATTTAAAATTTAAAATTTTCCAGAGAAAAATCCATTCTTGACTGGGACATAAGAAATTAAGAGGAGTTGCTGAAATAGAAGTAGGATGCAATTTGGGGAAAACCAAAAATGTCTTGCCATTTCTGGCAGAATAGTCATTTATGGTACTAATTCTTTGAGGTCCTAGATATGGAGAGGAGTGAAGTTGCCAACAGAGACAGGTATAAGCCTGGTGCTTCGTGTGCAGGACGGACTGCACCCACTGACGTTTTCTTTCCACCAGGGGTCACTTGAGCAGGGAAGTGTCATAAGAGTACAAGGGTGCCCACTTTCACCACTACTATTCAACATAGTTTTGGAAGTTTTGGCCACAGCAGTCATAGCAGAAAAAGAAATAAAAGGAATCCAAATTGGAAAAGAAGTAAAATTCTCACTGTTTGCAGATGACATGATCCTCTACATAGAAAATCTTAAAGACTCCACCAGAAAATTACTAGAGGTAATCAATGAATATAGCAAAGTTGCAGGATGTAACATCAACACACAGAAATCCCTTGCATTCCTATACACTAATAATGAGAAAATAGAAAGAGAAACTAAGGAAACAATTCCACTCACCATTGCAATGAAAATAATAAAATACTTAGGAATGTATCTATCTAAAGAAACTAAAGACCTATATATAGAAAACTATAAAACACTGGTGAAAGAAATCAAAGAGGACACTAATAGATGGAGAAATATACCATGTTCATGGATTGGAAGAATCAATATAGTGAAAGTCAGTATACTAGCCAAAGCAAAATATAGATTCAATGCAATCCCTATCAAGCTACCAATGCTATTTTTCACAGAGCTAGAACAAATAATTTCACAATTTGTATAGAAATACAAAAAACCTCGAATAGCCAAAACAATTTTGAGAAAGAAGAATGGAACTGGAGGAATCAACCTGCCTGACTTCAGACTATACTACAAAGCCACAGTCATCAAGACAGTATGGTACTGGCACAAAGACAGAAATATAGATCAATGGAACAAAATTGAAAGCCCAGAGATAAATCCACGCACCTATGGACACTTAATCTTTGAAAAAGGAGGCAAGAATATACAATAGATTAAAGACAATCTCTTTAACAAGTGGTGCTGGGAAAACTGGTCAACCACTTGTAAAAGAATGAAACTAGAACAGTTTCTAACACCATACACAAAAATAAACTCAAAATGGATTGAAGATCTAAATGTAAGACCAGAAACTATAAAACTCCTAAAGGAGAACATAGGCAAAACACTCCCCGACATAAATCACAGCAGGATCCTCTATGACCCACCTCCCAGAATATTGGAAATAAAAGCAAAAATAAACAAATGGGACCTAATTAAAATTAAAAGTTTCTGCACAACAAAGGAAACTATAAGCAAGGTGAAAAGACAGCCTTCAAAATGGGAGAAAAAATAGCAAATAAAGCAACTGACAAACAACTAATCTCAAAAATATACAACCAACTCCTACAGCTCAACTCCAGAAAAATAAATGACCCAATCAAAAAATGGGCCAAAGAACTAAATAGACATTTCTCCAAAGAAGACATACAGAGGGCTAACAAACACATGAAAAGATGCTCAACATCACTCATTATCAGAGAAATGCAAATCAAAACCACGATGAGGTACCATTTCACGCCAGTCAGAATGGCTGCTATCCAAAAGTCTACAAGCAATAAATGCTGGAGAGGGTGTGGAGAAAAGGGAACCCTCTTACACTATTGGTGGGAATGCAAACTAGTACAGCCACTATGGAGAACAGTGTGGAGATTCCTTAAAAAACTGGAAATAGAACTGACATGTGACCCAGCAATCCCACTATTGGGCATACACACTGAGGAATCCAGAATTGAAAGAGACACGTGTACCCCAATGTTCATTGCAGCACTGTTTATAATAGCCAGGACATGGAAGCAACCTAGATGTCCATCAGCAGATGAATGGATAAGAAAGCTGTGGTACATATACACAATGGAGTATTACTCAGCCATTAAAAAGAATACATTTGAATCAGTTCTAATGAGGTGGATGAAACTGGAGCCTATTATACAGAGTGAAGTAAGCCAGAAATGAAAACACCAATACAGTATACTAACACATATATATGGAATTTAGAAAGATGGTAATGATAACCCTGTATGTGAGACAGCAAAAGAGACACTGATGTATAGAACAGTCTTTAGGACGTTGTGGGAGAGGGAGAGGGTGGGATGATTTGGGAGAATGGCATTGAAACATGTATAATATCATATAAGTAACAAATTGCCAGTCCAAGTTCCATGCATGATACTGGATGCTTGGGGCTGGTGCACTGAGATGACCCAGAAGGATGGTACAGGAAGGGAGACAGGAGGGGGGTTCAGGATGGGGAACATGTGTACACCCATGGCGGATTCATGTTGATGTATGGCAAAACCAATACAATATTGTAAAGTAATTAGACTCCAATTAAAATAAACAAATTTATATTTTAAAAAAAGAGTAATACGTGAGAGTCATGAAGGTTTCACAAGGGAATAAAGGAGTACTGAAAAAGAAGATGTGAGAGGAAAAAGCATTTTCACTTTGAGTGCTGTTTAAGACAACTGGAGTATTTCATTTTTGTAGTTCCTTGAGACACTGAATAGCTGTAGAAGCAAAACAAACAAACAAAGTGTGGGCTAAGTAAAAGTCTTCCAGTGAAAACCTGGAGAATGAGACAGGAAGCTTCGGAAAAATCTGACATGTCTCCTGGCGCCTGGAAGGCCACCCACAGGTAGGTGGGGCTGCATGGTGTATAAGGTCAACAAAGGCCTGAGCAGGCCCTCAGCCCTAAACCCTCTCCCTGGCTAAGCTCGAGGCTCCCACGTGCAGGAGGCAAGGGCTGAGACACAGATGGCAAGACTTGGAGAGGCGAAAGTGTGCCCCTGACATGGTAAAAGACCTTCCTCAGCATACACTGTCCTTCAGGTTGAAATGAAAGAACACTAAGCAGCAAATGCTAAATTCACTACAATTTGCGAATGCAAAACTTGAATCTACAGGAAGAAAGAAAAAGAATCTATAAAGATGCACTGATAAAAAGTTTGTAATACTCTTTTTCTCATTTAAGAGGAAATTCCTTAAAGCAAGACATTTAATTCTACATTTTAGGGCACACATGTATAATGATGCAATTTTTATGATAGTAATAGTACAAAGGAGAAGGTGCAAGCAGAGCTATGTAGGGAAAATATTTTGTATATTATTGGAATTAAGTTGGTATTAACCTGATTGTTATAAATTGAAATGTTAATTGTAATCCACAGGGCAGTCATTAACAAAATAAATTTCAAGCATTTTAAATGATGAAATAATACAAGATATCTCCACTGATGAAAATGGAATCAAATCAGAAGCCTGTTAATCAGGAATCAACAGAAGGTAATTTGGGAAATTTACAAATATGTGGAAATTAAACAGCAAGCAAATACATTTAGAAATGACAGAAAAAAAATCACAGAAGACTTTAAACATGCTTTGAGATTAAAAAAACATACCAACATTTATGGAATGAAACTAAAGCAGTGTAGCACTTAAAAGGAACTGTGCATCTGAAAATGCCTTAGTAAAATTAGAAAAAAGATCAAATCAGCAACTCAACTCTTCAAAGAAACTAGGAAACAAGAGCAAGCTAAACAAAAATCAAGCGTAAATAATTTTAAAAGATTAGAGCAGAAATAAATGATAAAAACAATAGAGAAAATGAACAAAAATTCTGCTCTTTGAAAACTGACAAACTGTTAGCGGGATTGCACAAAAGAACAACACAAGACGTCAACTCCAAACTCAGAAATGCCAGAGGGAATGCAGACCTCACAAAAATAAAGTAAATTTTAAGAGAATACTAGGAATAATCACATGGCAAAAAAATTAAGTATCTAGATGAAATGGAAAAATTACTCTAAGGATGCATACTACCAAACCCAATCTGAGAAGAGACACCATGAACAGAACAGTAAGAAGTATAGCATTCCTATACCAAGTAAACTGATTGAATTTTAAACACAGTTATCATATGCAGAAGTTCCTTTCCTGGGCATATTGAAAATATGGATTGAAAATATATGTTCATAACAAAATTTGTATACAAATATGCAAAGCAATATTCATAGAATATCCTAAATTAAAAGCAAGTCAAATATCCATTAGCTGGTAAGTGAGGATAAACAGAGTTGTAATATGTCCGTATAATAGGATATTTTTTTAGCTACAAAGGGATTAAATACATGCTAAGACATAGATGAATATTGTCATTAGGCATGTAAAAGTAGTCAGATGAAAAAGGGCAGCTATTATATGATTCTATGTATATGAAATGTCCAGAGTGGGCAGATGTCTAGAGACAGGAAGTTTATTGTTAAATTTCAGGGGCTGGAGGGGAGGGAGAATGAAACCCAGGACTGACACACTGTGATTTCTTTTCAGGGTGATGAAAATATTAACGAATCATAAAATGATGATGACTGTATAACCTTGCTAAACATACATAAAAACACTGAGTTGCCCTTGAAAAAGGGTCAAATTATTAAAGTTAATAGTTTAAGTATCTAAACTATATCTCAATAAAGATAACCCTTATTGAGGTATAATTAATGCCATTTATTCATATTTTAATTCTTGGATGTGTTGATTTGGTATATCTCTTCATTTTAATCATTTAATTTGTGCTTTTCACTGTATATTTTTATACATTTATTATTCAATTTACCCCTTAATTTATATTTTTGATGGTATTTAAATAATATTGCACTTATCATTTTACTTTGTAATCATTCAATGCTAATATATGGAAAATAGTTTTTTGTATTAATATATTGATGTAGTGTCTTCAATTATTAGTTCTTGTAGCTTTTTTCTTGCTGGCATAAGTTCCACAGAGTTTTATGTATAGTTGATCATGAAACCTCTAAGAGAGTTTTATTTATTCCTTCCCAATTCATAAGAATTTTGTTTCATTTAAATCTATTGAGCTATAGTAGACGTTTGCTTTTGTCCAAGAATAATGTGTAATATTGGTATATATCCATGTGTACTTAAAGAGAACTTACTTTTAGGTTGAGTTTTCTATAAATGTCAATAAGTTCACAGTGTTCTTTTTAAGTTTCTTTGTGTTAATTATTTTAACATTTTTTGAGAGAAGTGGTGTTGAAATCTAGCTATAATCATATCTATTTTTCCTTTTAGCTTTATTCATCTTTGGCTTCATATATTTTGAAGTTATCTTGTTAGTTTTATTATTATAATAGCTCTCTTGATAGAATAACTATGGTGACAAAAATTGACTGCTTTATCATTACAAAATTTTCTTCATCCCAGTAATATTTCTTACTTTAAATTCTACCTTGTCTCTTAATAAACCCACTTTAGATGCTTTTATTAGTGCTAAGCATGGTATGTACTTTTTCTATATTCTTTTTGTTTTTAAACATGTTTAAATTGAAATAGTTAAAATGTGTTAATTTCAAGTGTACAACAAAGTGATTCAGTTATACATATACATATATGAAGCCATGAAAGTAACCATATAATCTACTGATTTCTGGGAATAATGCGGTCTACATTCTCTCTGGTGAAACATTGACCAAGCCCACAGTGAATATACAGCAAGCATGGTGCTAAAAATAGTCAAAGAATGTGTTTTTTTTGTTTGTTTAAAAATGGGGGAGGGGGTCCATGATGTTAATTACTGTGAATTTTGGCATAGTTTGAATAGCTTGATTTTTATTCTATAGGCAATAAACTATTAACTTCCCACATACGTGAACATCTAAAATAAAAGCGGATCATATTAACCAGCATTTTAAAATGAGGCCATCATACATATTTCTAATAGAACTCAAATAAAACACAAAGTAAATAATTTCAAACTGATAAATTTAAGTGCCCAAATTGGAGACATTCATTACAGCTATAGAGATAAATAGATGGAGAGATAGCTTAAATAAAAAGTAATTATTTACTTTAAAGATAGTAAGCTATTGAAACAATACCATCTTTCACTTCTCTGTCACCATTACGTGTCGTATGCTCCCAGGTATAATGAAAAGTTTAGAATTTATGCAGAGGATAGTAGAGCACAATTGGATCATAGATGGATCTGAATGTTCAAGTCCATCATTATTTTTGCCTCCTTTTTAAATTTAGAGAGATGTTTTCTCTTTCTCTTCTTTTATATTCTCCATGTAAAGAAAGAGCAATTCAGAGATATAGATCAAATCCACACATATATCAAGCAATTAACTTCTTCACTAATTAAAATATAACAGGTTTTTTTTTAATGCTTCCCGTGTACCAAGACACATGCCGATATTGAGGATCTAAGGGTAAGTTTTCCCTGCCTATAGGGACCACGTGTTTTCAACTCACAGGTAAGTTTTGTGGCAATGAATTTATAGGAGATTTTAAGTATTTATTAGGTTTCTAAATTTGCACTAAAAGATATGAGATTCAGAACCACTATTCTGAGATATAAAATTTGAGTAAAACCAGAAAACCTTTACTATTGCTCAAAATCAAGAATAGGAAGAACACCTGATCTTTTATTATGAGACTTAAGACTTGTTTAAAAGTTTAGTGATCATTAAATTCAATGCCTTGGAGTTATAAAATAATATTATCGCTTTTTCACTATGTGAAATGGTGCATATATTATTTAAACTGATGCTAATTTGTGAGCCACACTGAAATAATTGCTATGGAGTCTATATTATTTGTTGAGAAATCAAGATACCATTGCTTCATTAGTCTTAGATTTAATCTTAAACATTAACCTTAAAAGGCTTTCGTTTGATTAAACACATATCTAAATTATAACTAGGAAATGAAAATAATATTTTCACATATTTACTGATAGAGTAGTAGGATTTTAAATTATTACAACATTGAAATAATCTTCTTCAGAGTATATATTTTCATCTAGTTTTCATTAATATAACTGTTATAAAACTGAGCAAGTAGAGTTAAAATATGAGAATATGGAAGAGCAAAATAGTGAATTTGAAAATCACATTTCAATTAAATGTCACTCATGTATTCATTATCAATTAAGCAAGTGAATTTCATTTCAAGGTAACATAATAATATACATTTTATTGGAAAATAACTTGGCTATTGAGAAAACATATAGATAACACTTTACTATGTTGGCTTATTTAATACTCACAGCAAGCTTATGAGGTGCATACTATCATTATACACATTTTATAGTTAGAAACAAAGTCCCAGATACTGGTGAAGTTTCTCTTAACCACATACTCCATGTTTCTCTTATCTTTATCTCAGAAGCAACCACTAGCATGAGTTTGATGTATGTCTCTATACTCATTTTTTAACTTTTGCATTCATATATTTACCCAGAAACAATATAAAACAGTGTATTGAGTATTTTAAATGTATATGAATATTATCAAACTGTGTGTGTTGTTTAAAAATCCTTTTTCTCAAGAACTGACATGTTGATATGTTTCATTTATTCTTTTTAATTGTTATCTTTTAGTCCAACTAATCTAATTTTACAAATAAAGATGTGGGGAAAGGTGAGAAAAGTATTTTATTTAACAAGGTTAATTTGGTGAATTAATATTCAGTTCCCTTTAATGTTGGGCCGATAAGCTTTCACAACATAGCAGCCACTTCTGTTTGAATCCTGTTACCTTGCATAATGCACTATTCTGGATTTCTGCATTCTCATTTACAGACATAGTAGATAATACAGTTGAATTTGATGGTCTTTATTTTCAAAAATTCTGTTTCATAGGGATGATTTTTTTTTATTTCCTCATAAATATGTTAACTTCCTGATATGACATTGTGTGTGTTCTCTTGAAACTGCTCATATTTCTGGGCATGTACATAGGGAGAAATCAAGATTTGTGAAATGTATCTGATGACTCCCATACTTTCATCTATTTTTAATGTTTTTGACCAGCCTTTCCAAAAGAGCATCTCCTTTGTGTGTGCTACACTTATTCTCTTTATTTTGTCTCAGGGACTTAGTGATATTAAAAAGAAATCATGACTAAAACCTTTGAAATCATCTTTTCTTTTGCCATGGCTATTAAAATCACTCTTTGCACTTAATTTTATGTGTATGTGTGTGTATGTATATGTGTGTGTGCAGTTTCTTGCGCTTTAAAAAACCTTTAAAGAGCAATCCATTAAATGATAGTTTTCTGTAATCTGTTGAAGCCTCATGTTTCCATTTTAATTCCAAATATATACTTTCTAAGTGACTTTGTATATTGTGATAAAACCTTTAAGGTCAAGAAGTGCTAGGATTTTCTTTATTCTCTGAGTATAATATTTCTAGTCTCCAATGTCCTTACAGTCTCTCATTTCTGATAAATAGCCAGAGGATTAATGTTTTAGTGAAAGCTAGCTTGTCACCTTCAAAAGGAAACCTCTTCAAATCAAAGTCTCTTATGTGGCTTGACTACTAAGTGAATTTTAAATAAACACTCTAAAAAGAAAGAAAAATAACATTTCCAACCGTTTGTCTCTCTGTACCAATTTGTACCTATGTTATACACACACAAATATATAGATATCTTAAGTGTACAGTTGCTAGCAGAATTTTTTTGTTAATAGATATTCTTGTAAGACAAGCTTCTCTTAAGTAACAACAATACCAATAAAACTAAACAACTGTACATTACTTTAAGTACTTTAGTAATCTATAATCTATACCTTAAGGTAATATGCATAGAAAAAAATACACTGTGAACAGATCTTTAAAAATTATTCATCAATCTAAGGTTGTTGGGTCCTAATGTTAAAATTTGATTTCTCTAGCACGGTAAGTTTGTAGATCTAAAAAAATTTATTACATCTTCTAAATGTTGATCACATAGAGTTATCCAAAGAGGAAGACAAAAATACAACTGTTTTGTGTCAATAAAGTCTGGGAATAATGTGAAAGATGTCACTCAAGCTATTAACTCTTATTTTTTTCTCTTCCCTTAGTTTCTGACTCATTAATTTCCAACGAAAATCCAAGGTGAAAAGTAAAATTATATGGTAAACACATGCTGAAAGGAATCATTGTAAAGAATAAATCAAAAAAGTTTCAAAAAATCTATCCTGATAGCCAGGAGATCCAACCAGTCCATTTTGAAGGAGATCAGCCCTGGGATTTCTTTGGAAGGAATGATGCTAAAGCTGAAACTCCAGTACTTTGGCCACCTCATGCGAAGAGTTGACTCATTGGAAAAGACTCTGATGCTGGGAGGGATTGGGGGCAGGAGGCGAAGGGGACGACAGAGGATGAGATGGCTGGATGGCGTCACTGACTCGATGGACATGAGTCTGAGTGAACTCTGGGAGTTGGTGATGGACAGGGAGGCCTGGTGTGCTGGGATTCAGGGGGTCACAAAGAGTTGGACACGACTGAGCAACTGATCTGATCTGATCTTATCTGATCCTGATTCTAGTTACCTGGCTTGATTTGATTTATCAGAGAAACGTGGTGATTTTACAATCTTATAATTATTTACCATTTATCCTAATTTTCTGAGATCCTTTTAGTTTTCTCTTTTTCTCATGCTTTTGGGGTAGTTAATGATGATTCATATGGGGAGGGAGGAGGGAGGAGGGTTCAGGATGGGGAACACATGTATACCTGTGGCGGATTCATTTTGATATTTGGCAAAATTAATACAATTATGTAGAGTTTAAAAATAAAATTAAATAAAAAAAAAACAAAAAAAACAAAATTCCTTTGTCTAAAATATCTTATTGATCTACATATCCCTGTGTCCATTCTCCTCCCAACTCCCCTCCCATCCAGACTACCACGTAACACTCAGCAAGCTTCCCTGTGCTATAGAGTGTGTCCTTTCGGTTACTCAATTTAAGTATAGCAGTGTGTGTATGGCTGAATCCCTTTCCTGCTCACCCAAAACTATCACAACATTATTAATCGGCTATACTCCAATGCCGGGGTCCAGCCCCGGCTGATCCAGGGAGTTCAAAGCGGGGACGGCATCGGCGAGGATCAGGATACAATAGCTTCAATTAGATATTAATTAGAAATGTAAAGAGTAATAGAATGAGGATAGCTCAGCAGGAAAATTCAGTGGAGAAAAGAGGCTGAGTAGCTTGGTTTACACGGGAGACCAATAAAACTTCGACAAGAAGTTTGCACCACTTACGTAGGCTGCAGGCATCCTTCCATTCTCCCGAAGGAGAGGAGACAATGAGGCCTCCCAGGTCGGATCTTAGAAGCCCAGGCATAATCAATAAGCATGGCGGGTTCCGCGCTCCAGATGGAGACTCAGCCAGAGTGAGAGAGAGAGCGACATGGGGAGACTAGTATTTCGAGAAACTGATCCCAATTCTGTATTTTCCATGGTCTACTTTTATACACTGAGATGTTATGCAAAAGTCACGTGGGGTCAGCAGTCCTGACTTTTATCAAAGTCAGGTGCTTCATACAAATTTATAGAGGTCTTAGGGGTGTTACATCATCTTCTGGCCAGGGAGCCTGCTGACAATTTATGACCCTCTCCTTGTGACAGCAGTCAGTCAACCAGGACACTTATTTTTCCAGGTGTGATTATTCTTAAAACAGACGCCACCCAAATAAAGTTACATTCCTATAGGGTGAGGGTGTAGTGGGTTTTAGTTAAGGAAAGAATTTACTTAGCCTAAGGTCTAACGTGATTAATATCAAAGGTTAATACTTATTTCTTCTATATATTCATTAATGTGTGTAAGGGCAGAGGATATGGAGACTTAGCAACAAACATTGGCTCAACAAATGAAAAAACCTTCACCAATACAATTTCTAATCAGCCCATTATACTTATACTAATAGTTTTCTAACTTTTCTAAGGAACCTGTTTTTAGAAGGTTTAAAGCATCTCGTGCCTCTCACAGTTGGGAGGCTGTAAGCAATCACATGTGGCCGGACAAGCCTGTCAGGCTAGAGAACCTTCAGAGGAGTTTGTAGGTTAAAACACTCTTGTCACGCCCAGGAGTTTTTATTAACTGGAGCTCTAGGTTAACTCCTTCTCCGAAAGAGGTGGTGGGGGACAGCCCCCTGTAAAGTCAGAGGTGTAGGTGGGAGCACAAAGTAGTAAAGTAGGCAGGCTCTGGTTATGGGGGTAGATGCTCAAGGATTTCCAGGGGGACTCCTGAGACTCGATCCCGCCTTTGCGTATGTGGAGCCTCCTTCCTCATGACCTTTGCCATGGGCAGAGTGCCTCACTCTGGCCCCCAACACTTCAATACAAAATTAAAAAGTTTAATAGCAAGCATAAAAAACTAAAAATCTTCTTGATCTAGAAATCATCAGTTGTCCCTATAGCATCAATAACTTAGAGATTGTTGAATTTATCATCACAAAATCATACTACATAGTTTAAGTGTTTCTTTAATAACATACCTGACGAAATGATTGTTTTTTTAATACATTTTAATATGACTTCTTAATAGCATCCAGGGAGGCACCTTGAATGTTTCCAAGTCCATTTTAGGCAAGCTTCTTCTAGGAAGTTTTCATGCTGTTAGTTAATCTCATCCCTAGTGATTTAATTATTATTCAACAACAACAACAAAGTCTTATCGTCCTGAGATTTACCTGTTTCCCCTTTTTCTCTAGTTCTCAATGTCAATCCAGAAATGACCCTCTTGGGAGATAGAAAGTCTTCTGTAGAATTAACTCAAGGACAACATGAGGTACATTTGCATACTTAACATAAAAATAATCATGACCAAATAATTTACAGAACAGTGTTCAGTACTTTGGTATTTTACCACATATGTTTCTGTGTGTTTGTGACTTAAATCCTTTGCCCTGTAGAGTGCTAGATTAAGGCTTTTCTTGAATAAAATGAAAATATTATTTCAATATGTAGTTATAGTCTCACTACATTTTTAAGAAACATTCTCATGCTAATGACATATTGTAATGTTAGCTTCATGACTTAGTAAAAGAGTTATGTGTAATGAGTCAGGATACACTAAGAAGGATGTTGACCTAAAGCATAAAATGTTCAATTCAGTTCAGGGGCTGTCATGTCTGACCCTTGCAACCCCATGGACTGCAGCACCCCAGGCCCCGCTGTCCATCACCAACTCCCAGAGTTTACTCAAACTCATGTCCAGATTCATGTCCAAACATAGAATGGAAATTTGCTAAAAACTGTCTCAATAGTAACTTCCACAGACATGTCCAAGAGAAGAATAGTGTACGGTAGGATAATTTGTGGAGCACTAACAGATGTCAATTGTTATTAATTTCCCTCACAATTGTCTATATTAACTGTGTGTTAGTTCCTTGTTTTGGTTTATGAAGGATGAACATAGCGTTGCCTGCGGGATGCCAAATCTTTGGACCAAAATGCCAAATTCACCATTTTACCTTTGAAGAACACTTGCCTGGCAAATGATAAAGCTTAAATAAAATAAAATAAAAGTAAAATATGCAGGGAAGAGAAGATCAGGCATCAGCAGATAGCTCACAACCCTCCGCTATTCTGTCTACTCTTTAAAGAGGAGTCTTGAAAGGAATGCCCCAAGGGAGACACCCACGTCATGGACCTGCGTGTTTTTCAGTGCTCTGGCCCAAATCTGAAGTGGAGACAGTTGAATCTCGAAATAAATTTAAGACTCCTGAAGAAAAGACTTGCACCCACACTTCATGTGGAATTCTGGGAGCTGGCAACTTTAAGATAACCCCTCTCACTGCAAATAGTTGGAAACAGTAGAGTAAAATGGCTGTGTGGGGTGTGAGAAAGGGTTTGGGCTAGGTCATGGCTGCGGCAGAGAAAACCTCAGAGGCTTCTCAAAGCCAAGAAGACTGTGGAACAGCTGCCACCGCAGTATGACCTGTGGCCTGAATGGCCGTTGCTGGTATAACAAGAGACTGCGGCCATACCTTTTTCACTCATACTTCAGAAGTCTACATGAAAAACAGGGCATTTCCATATATACACATCTGAAAGGGAATATGTTAATTTCTCTGACATCAAATGAAATATTACTTGGTGCAGCATTGCTGAAATGTTACTCATAGTGAGGAGAAAAAAAATCAATTTATAATTAAAGAAAAAATATCAATACTGTATCTCATAAACAAAAAGGATTTCTCCTAATAACAGCATTGTATAACATCTAATTTAGAAGCACATTCAATATCTAGATATATGAAGTTTCCATATATCTAATGAATAAAATTATTAAAAAATAGTTCATTTTTTAGAGTCAATTACCTATTATTTTTATTATTTTTAGATAATGATTGTTTTGGCAAATACGGTGGTCGATTTCAAACTGTTTAAGATAAATGAAAGTTTGGATGATTAATTACAATTGTTGTTAGACATGGGCAAAATCTCTACACAAAGCGAAAAATCACTTCTTCAATATTGAAAGACTTTTTGAAAATGTTTTGGTTTTCATTAGCCTTTCAGTGTGTGATTTTTTTCCAGACATACCAGATTAAAATTTACCATTATCTCAGTTTTATTCAAATACTTCCAATTTTTTAATAGCTGTTTTTATCCCAATTATCTTGAATTCTAATTAACTCTGGTTAATTTCTAGTGCTATAATTTTAATGTACAAGTATTGTCAAGTTTCTAGATTACATGCAATAAATTAAGCTCATCTGGTGGCTCAGATGATAAAGAACCTTCCTGCAGTACAGGAGACATGGATTTGATCCCTGGATTGGGAAGATCCCTTGAAGAAGGGAATGGCTACCCACTCTGGTATTCTTACCTGGAGAATTTCATGGACAGAGGAGCCTGGCAGGCTACAGTCCATGGGGTCACAAAGAGTCGGACACGATTGAACGACTAACACACAACATACACAAGGCCAATGGTCTACTTGACTCAAAGGACGCAGGGACAAAAGAGTGGTCATTGGGCATGGAAAAAGTACTTACCATCTGGAAAGCCTGGAAGCCGTGTGAATTCTGCTCAGAGAGATGGATGCCTAGTTTTGTCAAGTCATTATTTCTCCAGGTTTGACAGGTGTAGGTGTGTTTAACTAGGATACCAGCTGAATCTGAACACGTTACATTCAACATAGTTGACTTTATCAGGTACACCTAACACATTCAACTTCTAATAACTGTAGAAAGTGGACATAGAATTACATGTTCAAATTGTTACTTACGTGTCTCCACCACAAACACCTTTAAGAAGCAGTGGCAGAAGGACTATAGTGAAAGAATATTGGAAAGTATTTCATTTTTAATTTACATTATTTTGTTTAATTTTTAACAAACACGAATTTTGTCATTAAAGCAAAGTAAGTAAGAAAAAGTTTCTTTGAGCTATCTAATCTGCATTAATTGAATCTAGGAAGAAAAAGTTACTTTCTACTTCTTTAAATATAAATTAATTATTCTAATTTAAGTAAGTTTAATATTTATGCTCAAGGCCAGAAGTAAAATACCTTTAGTCATGTTAATTATAGAAGAAGCAGATTGCTGATGAGGATCCAATTTCTGTTAGAAACTCTAATATTTTCAACTTTCCTTAGGATTTTCAGCAATATGTATGCTTTTACAGTTTTAAATTTTACAATTAGGTCTATTATCCACCTGAAAATGAATTTTATATTGACTTTTGATATAACATGTGAGTTGAGGTTTATTTTTATAAGAATATTTGATTGATGCAACATCATTTATTCAAAAGACTTATTTTTCCTAGCATCCTTCCCTTCCTTTTGTATATATGAATTTATTCTTAGATACTGTATTCTATGTTATTGATCTAGATGTCTATGCTTCTGCCAAGTCTCTGCTAGCTTAATTAGTTTACAATTTTTTAAGTTGTTTGTTTAATGTAGCTCCTCTACACTTACATATAAAATTTTGAATTGGTTATCAATGTCTACAAGAACCCTGCTGATATTTTAATTGGAATTGCATTGAATTTTCAACTCCATAAACTCAGTAAATATCTATTTATTTGGATCCACTATAATTAATCTTACCAGTGTTTGATACTTTAAACATGCAGTCATTTTGCACATATTCTTTAGATTTATAGCTGTCTATTTTATTAAAACCACTGACAAAAATATTGTTTTTTTTCACTACTTTTAAATATCATTGCTAACATCTAGAATGCATTTGACTTTTTATTGATCTTTTGTTCTGAAACCCACATAAACCACTTAGTGTGAGTTGGGTTTTTCTCTCAGATTATTTAGAATTTTCTTATGTAGGTGATCATGCTGTGTTTCTCCCCTCTCCCAACCCCATTTCTCTGTTTCTCTCTCTCACACAAACACACAATTAGTGTTATCTCTTGTTTTCAACTGTTATGATTTTATTTGTTTTTCTTACATTATTTCACCACTTTAGGACCTTCAGTCCATTGTTAAGTATAAGCAGTGAAATTGAGCATCATCACCTTGAAATTTTGGGGAGAAGTATTCAGTTTCTCACCATTAGGTACGATGTGAGTATATTTCCCATAAATTACCTTTATCAAGTTGAAGAAGTTGTTTTTCATTACAAGATGCTATAAGTTTGTATCAGAGAAGGCAATGGCAACCCACTGCAGTACTCTTGTCTGGAAAATCCCATGGAGGGAGGAGCCTGGTGGGCTGCAGTCCATGGGGTTGCGAAGAGTCGGACATGACTGAGGGACTTCACTTTCACTTTTCACGTATAATGTACATATGTTAAATTTTGTCAAATATTTATCTTCATCTATGCAAATACTAATTAATTTTGAAACTAATAGGGTGAATTACAATAATTGTTTTCTAAATGCTGAACTAATTTTGCACTCCTGAAATAAATTCCATATTGTCAAGGTTTATTATCTTTTTAATACACTGCTGAAGTGTACTTACTAATACTAATGAAAGATTTGTGTGTTCGTATCTATGAGGAATATTTAGTCTATAGTTTTCTTTTCCTGTAATCTCTGTCTGACACTGATATCAAGAAAACGCTGAATTCATAAAATAATCCAGGAAGTGTTTTGCTAAATTAATAATATATATATTGTGAGTGGATGTAAATTGCTATGCAAAGTCTCTGGCCGATCTAAGGGTCTCTGAGTTGGCTGTGTGGCATAGCAAATAACAGAATGAAATTTCTGTACTTTCTGAGTTAGTATTAAAACTTTTTTGTGATGACTGTTATGCCTGTTTTGTGACAAGTAATATATAGTTATCCACTATATGGGACAAAAGTAGAAAACAATGAGAAATCCAGAGATACATTTTATACTATGGACTCTATACTCTGTATAGAGAAATATGTATTTTTGTAAAGTAGACATTGGACTAGTTTTATTAACTAAAAGCATTTTTACTTTTTCAGAGATTTTAGGATAAAATTAATAAATTGAGTCTATTTTAATATTATTAAATATAGATAAGAAAGGATTTAGGATTTTTAATAACTACACATAAAGCTGTGGAAACGTGGATACCACTAGCTTTGTAATAGTTAAAAGACGTTGCAATCTTATTTGAAAAACTGTGCTGAAAATAAACATCTCCATTCATGAAAAACAAATTCATACTCAAGCTATAATCCTTTTCCTAATAGGAGTAAGAAGAAATATGTTTTAAGCAGGGTGCAAGTACATCATATGGAAGACATATGGCTAGAAACATTTTTATCAGGAAAGACAGCATAGTTCAGTTTCTTTGAACTGCAAATGGCCAATCTCAATGATCACCCACTGTGCCAGAGGAAAATTAAATTGAATTTAGTTTTGCTTCAATTTATTTGCAACTGAGGGGACAAACCTTGTGCACACCCATAACATCTTATCTTTGAACCAATAACTAAAAAGTCTAAAGTTGTTAAGGCATCTTGTAAAAGTCGAGAGGTCAGTGAAGGGTTTGAACCTGAATAACACAGCACTCTTTCAATCTTTCAGTTCAAAACAAACAGAGAAGACCTGGTAAGCTCACTGATAGAAAAGCTGTTCTATTTCTCCAGTGTAGATAATTCACATGACCTGTTTGGTTCACCTCTCTCTTTTTATATAAATAGTGTACTCCCTTCACCTTCAGATCCTTCTGAGCAGATGGCCTGTGAGACCATCTTTTCTGCTGGTGCCCTACCACTGTGCATATGGTTCTGGAAGCAGTTTTCTACTGCAATTCTGAACAATGTCTTTAATACTGCTGTTTTACATGGATGCTTGTAGGAGAGACAAAAATGCATTCGTCAAAAATGTTACAGGAAGAATTCGTCAGCATAATTTACTGATTAAACAAATATTTCTTGAGAACCTATCACATATTAATCAGTGTTTTAGGCACTTGGCATACAGTGGGTCTCAACCACCCCCATCCAACCATGTACACACACACACACACACACACACACACACACACACACACTGCCGACAGTGGTTTTATAAACATCAGAGTCCAAGACTTTAGTGTTAGTTGCTTAGTTGTGTCTGACTTTTTGTGACCCCATGGACTGTAGCCAGTCAGGCTCCTCTGTCCATGGAATTCTCCAGGCAAGAATACTGGAGAGAGTAGCCATTTCCTTCTCCAGGGGATCTTCCCGACCCCGGGACTGAACCCGGATCTCCTGCATCGCAAGCTGTAGTGGCCTCCAACACATTTGCTCATTACAGAGTTTGATGTTTAGATTTACCATGAAGTGTGTGTGTGTCTGTGTGTGCATGTGGGTTTATAGTCACTTAACTTTTGGGAATTTGAATGACATTATAAATATTACATTTTTATTGCTTAATGTTATAACAATAAACATTAGAATTTTTTACAATAAACATATAGAATATATGCTATAGAAATTATAGCATATATTCATTTTTCCTATTTCACATGTCGTTCAAGTTGGTCTTCACAGAAAAGTTTCTGTACTCAATTATGCTATATTACCACTTTCCATTTGCCCTATAGAACTATTTTTAAAACATATTTACCTCCCCAACTCTATACTTAATTTTCTGTTCCCTTAGGATTCAAGATGATATGGTTTCCGATTCTGCTAAAAGCTGATGTATATGAAAGTCTCTGGGGAAAAAATGCAATTATAAATGCAAGAATCTGGTAATTGGGTCCAATTGGGCTCATATTACTTTAAGGCAAGAGAGACCATTAAATACATTTTAAAGAATAACTTCTTTTATCCTTAATATTAAGTGAAATGTTCTTTAAAAAGTAACATAAATATTAAAACAAAGATGCTAATGTATGTAGTGACTGACATTTTTGATGAAGCATGGTCTCTGTAGTTTAAAGCCCACCAAATTTTGTTGTTTCGCGTTCTTCCTACTCAGCTTGTTTTTTAGTATGCTTCTGTACCTTAACCCTTGTAATTTTTTGGAGGATCTTGTAACCTACTGCCATCATTCACTAAAACAGAACTCATATTTCATAATCACTTGTTTTACTTCTGTGATTTAGGTGCTTGTATTTGAAAGTTGAAGGATAACAAGATTTCTAAGAGATAATTTAAAACTTAAAAAGGTTAAAAATAACTCATGGTTTAGAATTTCACAATATGAACTTCATGTGAACCGATAGCTCAGAGAAATTACCAACTCAACAGTGACATTACTTACCAGTGTTGCTTAGACTACATTTAAGATTTCTTATAACAAGCACAGTTTAGGAAATGTGTCTGATACTCAAGTAATAACTTATATACTACATGTAAATATTTGTATGAATATGATATGACCTACAGAACAAAGTAATCCACATGTACTGTTTAAATTCTTCAATCCTAAGATATTTTTATAATGCAGATTTTAGATTTTAAAATTTGGCTTAAAATATAGTTTGCAACATTATATTTTCATTATTAAAGCTGTTAATTAAGACTAAAATGTACTTACCTTTCAAAAATACGTTAAATATGCTTAGATTGCAAAAACTATTGACTATGGAATTCTGACATATTATACCATTAATAGTGCAAAAGTAATACGTGGTTAATTTTAATTGCTTAGAATATATGGTTCTCATTTGTTTTCACTGATTTAAAAATATCATTTCTGATACTAAATATTTCCACTGAGTGAGTAATAAAATTTATAAGATTATAATTATTAGAATACATAAACCTATTTTCTAAATATATGTAACATTTTTTCTCAATCTTAAATACAGTCATAGTCTACAAGTAGACTTAAAATATATTAAGTTGTCCTTCAATACTGAAAGACTTTTCTTACAGAATGTAGAGTGGGATTTAATTCAACAATTTAGTAAAAAATCCACTAAGTTTGCATGTAAACTTCCATGTAACCATGGTGCTCTGTGAACTATTTGACTTAAATTGAAATATTACTGCTGCTGCTGCTGCTGCTAAGTCACTTCAGTCGTGTCCGACTCTGTGCGACCCCATAGACGGCAGCCCACCAGGCTCCCCCTTCCCTGGGATTCTCCAGGCAAGAACACTGGAGTGGGTTGCCATTTCCTTCTCTAATGCACGAAAGTGAAAAGTGAAAGTGAAGTCGCTCAGTCATGTCCGACTCTTAGCAACCCCATGGACTGCAGCCCACCAGGCTCCTCCATCCATGGGATTCTCCAGGCAAGAGTACTGGAGTGGGGTGCATTGCCTTCTCTGAAAATATTACTAAAGACTATCAATTCCATACTAGCTAAAGTCCAGGCTATTTTTGCAGTTTTAACTGGATGTAGTTTGAACAGATAATATAGTTATACTTTTTAAATAGTTTTAGTGAACTATGGTGACAGATTAGATACTATCATAGTAACAACTTCAGATCAGAGCTACTGCTTATGTAATTATTATTTTAATAGAGGAATCAATCAAGCATAAAATTATTAATACATTGATATGATTTAAAAAATAAAAATATATGAAGGAAAACTATTTTTCCCATTCCCCAGCACATTCTTATTAGCAACTATTTTAAAGTGTTTTTTTTTCCCAATTTTTGGTGGCCAATTTTTATTTCTAAATAATATATTATGCTTTTCTTTACTAATTTATGAAGTTTAAACGTTACCTGTTTAATGTCTACTGTAGTACAAGAAAATTTATCTTAATTACATACTTGAACTGTCCTTTTCATTTATATATTTTTATCATTCTTTTAAGTTCCATAGATCAAATATCTGACATAGAATAATAATCTTTTATTTCCTTTTCTATCAACTATAGACAGCATTTCTTGAATTCTCTCTTTGCAAAATGAGACTGTTTTTTCATATTCTATTCTATTAAGATATTCTCATTCCCACCTCCTAATCTCTATCAAATAAACTTCTTACAGTGTCACAACTACTGTTCAGTTTATATTCTGCTCTTTAATCATAATCAAACTTGCTGAAAAAATTGTATATATATGTATATATTTATATATATACACAAACAATATGTTACTGAACAAGAGAATATATATGGATTTATTTTATATGTGAAAAAAGTCAATATATGTATTGTTTGCATTATTTTGATGCCAAAGTCTCTCATCATAGATGAGTCAAGTAATTCAAAATGATTACATTTCCTTCCTTAAGGTTCTATGCTACTAAAAACATGTTAAGTTCTAATGAAACTGTACAAATGTCTGAATTTACTTTATGAATCTAGTTTCCATTTTGATGTTACTGTTTAAATAAGATAGGTATGAAATGAACATATTGAAACTCTTTTACCCTAGATAAAATATTTTTCACTTTATTCTCTGCCCACTCTCCCTTAAAAAAAGAGCTAATCAAAAAGAAAGTATCATTTTATTTATACTGATCACAGTGGGTATTTTTGTTATTTGAATAAAAACTTTTGGATGTCCTACTTTCTTGAATTTTTGGTAAGCTATTTGACATTAAGCATTTTGAGTCCACTTCCATTTCATTGAGCTGTAAATACAATATGGCACCTTTCTAAATTATATTATTAAGTTTATCTACTTAGACTAGTTAGAGGTTGTTTTGATTTTCTATATTTGTTTTTCATCAAAGTTGATTCACGCAGCTTACAGTTTTGAAATTAACTCCTCAAAGTTCCTTGCTGTGTAAACAGGGATAAGGTAAACATCTTTCATAAAATGCACCTTTTAAGCTGTGTCATATTTGATTTGTTGAATCAGTGTACCCTTGTGATCAAGTGATTAAGCTATTTACTGCTCTTGCACAGAAAGCCATTAAATAGATCATAAACACAACATTATGGACTGGGGGTCTGGATTTCTGAATTCAACTTACCACTTAGTTGTGTGACCTTGAACAAGTCACTTAAACTTTTTGACCTCAACCTCTTTCCATACATAGCAAGGACAACAATTATCTCCACTGTCTCTTCACTTGTAAAGCTCTTTGACTTTATTCTACAGTTATCTCTGGAATGGATTTAGCATGAGGGAGGAAGGCTTCATTGCAATGGTTATGCAAATAATCTCATATGCATTATGGAGTTAATTTAATAAGCCTCTTAGCTTTTGGGGGAGTAATATTCAGAAAAAGTAAATACTGGTTTAAAAAAATATGCACTAAAGATTACTTTTAGTGGAAATTTTGTAAAGTATTTCCTCCTATAACAGTTTTCTGGCAGCTGCTTAACAATCATGAGTTTCAAACAGTCTGTAACTGTGATAGACAAAGTTCTACTTTATTGGTACTAATATTTAAAGAAAAAAATAGTAAAATAACCTATTTCATTATAAATTTGTTTTACTTTCTCTAATTTTCTACATATAATTTCTTAATATAACAACTTATCCATATATTTATATACATATTTATGAAGTGCAATTATAAGGAAAAAAGTAAATTTTGATATGTAAATATTTTTATACAATAGAAAAAAGAGAGTCACAATTCCTGAGGTCTTGCCCTTATTTGACTGCTCTTGACTTGCTGGGTGGCCTCAAGGCAAGCTGATCAAGTTACTATTTTGTAAAGCTTGCCAAACATTGTCAGGGATTTGGAGAATGTAATGAAATCACAAGTGTAAAATGCTCTACAAATAGAAAGGTCAAAGACCAACATATGTGAAACACATTTTCATTCTTAATGAGCAGTTGGACACTTAGTAGGGAATGCTAAAGCATCTAATTTTCAAGAGGCACTTCATTTTGGAGAAGCATTGAGAATTAGCATTATTTACTGAGTAAGGTTGTCATATCATTATTTGAAATATCAGTATTTACTTGCCTGCTTTAGCAAAAATAACATTCATGTTAATATTAATGCTAATAGCTAATAATAAAGATTAGTAATGATGTGTTAGAAAAAGCAGAGGCTGAAGAGTTTGATAGACTAGGTTCAAGTTACAAGGTTACTACTTATTGACTCTGAGGGTCAAATTTCCCTGCCCTTCTTATCCATTTGACTGTGTGGTGAAGTTGTTTTAAAATAATTTTCTAAGAGGAAACATGGCCCTGCCAGCACCTCAGCTCAGGACAGACTGAGAAGGAATTCTCTTCTGGCACAAGTCGTCATTAGCCTCTGAACCTTCTCAAAAAGATCTTCATTCTTCTTCCACAGTGGCTGCAGCATGTCTATACCTGTGAATCTCTTCTCAATTGGCAAGCTACAACTTTGGAGAGTAAGGCATTTGCCAGAGTTAAATCTTGCATTTAGCATAGCCCAAGATTTACCTAAAGTCCAGTTGAATTCAGTTTGCCTATTCTAAAATATTCCCCTGAGGTGACAGCATTGCCTTCTACTGCATTTCCTTATCTCACGCTCAATGTTTGTCTCAAAATGTACCTACGAATGAATTGCCCTAGTCCATAAGCTGTCCATCTTATATTGATGCTGTTAGATAGGAAGTTAGGCATGAGCAATGCGGGCAGACCTAGCCTAAAGGATGCAAGTTGATCTCTACACCCCGCCCCAGACATGGCCAGGAGAGCTCACAGGTATGCTACAAAACTGACCACAGACTGTTCCAATTCTTGGGCATGTGCCCCAAGGTCACAGCGGATAGGAACTAACCACTGGGGGGCTTCCCCAAGTCCACCCCATGGGCCCTTGATGCAGAGTTGTGTCTTCCAAGTAACCTCAGGCAGCCAGGAGCCCATTCAGTTCAGTTCAGTTCAGTCGCTCAGTCGTGTCCGACTCTTTGCGACCCCATGAATCGCAGCACGCCAGGCCTCCCTGTCCATCACCAACTCCCGGAGTTCACCCAGACTCACGTCCATTGAGTCAGAGATGCCATCCAGCCATCTCATCCTCTGTCGTCCCCTTCTCCTCCTGCCCCCAATCCCTCCCAGCATTAGAGTCTTTTCCAATGAGTCAACTCTTCACATGAGGTGGCCAAAGTACTGGAGTTTCAGCTTTAGCATCATTCTTTCCAAAGAACACCCAGGACTGATCTCCTTTAGAATGGACTGGATGGATCTCCTTGCAGTCCAAGGGACTCTCAAGAGTCTTCTCCAACACCACAGTTCAAAAGCATCAATTCAGTGATCAGCTTTCTTCACAGTCCAACTCTCACGTTCATGCATGCCCACAGGTTTTTCTATAGCCTTGACTAGACGGACCTTTGTTGGCAAAGTAATGCCCTGCTTTTGAATATGCTATCTAGGTTGGTCATAATTTTCCTTCCAAGGAGTAAGTGTCTTTTAATTTAATGGCTGCAATCACCATCTGCAGTGATTCTGGAGCCCAAAAAAATAAAGTCTGACGCTGTATCCACTGTTTCCCCATCTACTTCCCACGAAGTGATGGGACCAGATGCCATGATCTTAGTTTTCTGAATGCCCATTACAGTTCATAAATATTCTACATTATCTGATTATAACAGACTGAATTATGGGAAAGACATACACTTGAGTCTGTTGTCCTGTAACGTGCAACTATCAATCAGTACTCTCAGTCCACGCCTTCTTAGATGAGTAGGTAAAAGCCCTGTTTTGCATGGGCCCAGATATACCCCCTTCTCTGATTGGCCTTGAGGGTACGCCTGTTTGCATTCCCCCTCCTGATTGGTGGTGGGTACAAGCCCTATTTCACACAGGGCTGAACGGAGAGGTAACCCTGTATAGGAGACAGCAAAAGAGACACTGATGTATAGAACAGTCTTTTAGACTCTGTGGGAGAGGGAGAGGGAGAGGGTGGGATGATTTGGGAGAATGGCATTGAAACATGTATAATATCATATATGAAATGAGTTGCCAGTCCAGGTTCAATGCACGATACTGGATGCTTGGGGCTGGTACACTGGGACGACCCAGAGGGATTGTATGGGGAGGGAGGAGGGAGGAGGGTTCAGGATGGGGAACACATGTATACCTGTGGCAGATTCATTTTGATATATGGCAAAACCAATGCAATATTGTAAAGTTAAATAAAATTAAAAAAAAAAAAAGGAAGCCAAGCGGACTGGAGCTCACTCCTTTGGAGTCTGCCCACTCCCTCCTGTGGGGAGTGTACTATCCTGTCTTTTTAATAAAAGTTCTGATTGCTTGTGCTGTTATTGAGCTGTAACTAGTGTGCTGTTTCAAATCCTTGCTGCAAGACCAGAGCCAAGAAATCCTGCCTGCTTGAGCTGTAATTAGTCCATTTGTCCAGATCTTTGTTATGATGAGATTAGACTTGTGGGAGAGAAATAAACTGACCTGTCAGTACTAATGTTATAAACAAACACCACACAGCATCTATCAGAAAAGCAACACATAATAAAACAAAAAGCTTATTAAAGTTTTATTTAGGTAAAATGATTTGCTAAATGTGTAATCTAACACTGCAAAGATTTTGATGAAGATTTTAGAGAAAATTTTTCTATTGATTTCTTGGCCTCTGAGCTATTGAATTTCTTCATGGAATATGCTTTCCATTTACACTTATGAGTTGCAATGGATACAATTTTCCTCTTCATGAATTTTTACACAAATGTGTGGATCCTCAAAATTGTATAGGTGAAGATTATCATAGCATGGATTTTATTCCAAAACTCATATCGTTTTTCCCTCATTCTAATTTTTCTTTTCTTTCACATACCTTTCTTGTATATTGTATCACTTTATAATTTTTTAATGTTTCTTAAGTAATCTGATATCCTTCTGAAAAAGAATAGGGTATAAATCAATCAGTATAATTAATTAATTATACTATATTAAAAGAGCCAATACATTTTACAAATCAATGCGTATAAGGCCAGTTCTGTGTTGAACTAACTCTAAAACACATAACAATAATGAAGTAACCTATTGCCAGTGGGAGTGAAAAGGGTTTCTCTCTTGGCTCTTTTCAGCATTTGATGAGAGCAAACTAAATCCAGAGGGCAAGTGAACTGGTTAAGGAATTCTGTATAGGTCAGCCTTAAGGGACAAAATCTAGAGTGAAGAGCTAGGAATAGACCTAGAAGGTCAAATCAAAGCTATGTAGTGTTTGAGACAAAAAGGTCATTATTCATTCTTCCCCTTTAAAGAGCCTATCTAACATGTCACATCTCAGAGCATCTTTGGGGATGATATCAGGATTTTATGAATGTTACAATTCTCTGTTAGCTGTATACAGTATGCTGAGGAACATTTCACTTAAACAGCAAATATTTCAATCAGAGATCAACTCATTAATCATCTACCACCACACTGAATAATAAGTTTACCTGGGTGGATTTGATCAGTCACTTTCTAAATGCAAAACCAACTGAATGCAGTCACTGTCCTCAAACATCTTATCTAATGAAAGAGATATATAAACTAGCAATGCCAGAAGAATGTAATATTATAATCCATCTATTAGTTGTAAGTCTCCTCAACAAACTATAAACTCTTCAATATTAGGTATGTCACAGTATTATTTTCAAAAATATTTACAATGTGACTTGCATTCAAACACAAAAATGAACATATGTCAATGTATTATTGTCAGATTGATAAGAGAAAAGACAGGATGATAAAGTTAGTTCAAATGAGGACTTGAGAGAATGATATATACGGACCTGAAAGAATGCAGTTATAAGACTCATAGGTCAAATATAAAATATTCTCCTACAGGACAGTAATGACACAGAGTTAAAGATTTATCTTTACCACAACACAAATGATTTTCATTTCTATAGGAAAACATCTACATATTAACATGAAACACCATAGAGTCTGGGTTCTAATGAAGTGTAAGTAGGAAGTCAAAGGTACTTTCCTATAGAGAGTTATATAACCCCTTGGTGTACCTATTAAATAATATTCCCGTGTGATAGTGAACCAATAACCATTCATATATTTCTCTAAGTGTTAGATAATTTTTTCATACGTGGACATATTTTTTTACTGTAAGTGAAAATCTATGTGAATGGATATGGATGCAGCTTTTGTGAATCTGTGTATCAGATACATAAGCACAAATATGGCTCCTGGTTGTATGTAGTTACAGTAATGTGTTAGTGGTTAATGAACAACAACTTCAGCAAATTTAAAATAGTAAAGATGCATTGAGTAAAACTGATTTATTTGTTCAGTGCAGTTCAGTCGCTCAGTCTTGTCTGACTCTGCGACCTCATGAATTGCAGCACACCAGGCCTCCCTTTTCATCACCAACTCCCGGAGTTCACTCAAACTTACATCCATCTAGTCGGAGATGCCATCCAGTCATCTCATCCTCTGTCATCCCCTTCTCCTCCTGTCCCTAATCCCTCCCAGCATCAGGGTCTTTTCCAATGAGTCAACTCTTCACATGAAGTGGCCCAGATATTGGAGTTTCAGCTTTTTTTTTTAATTTAAATTTATTTAAATTTAAATCCCTCCAGGTCATCCCAGTGCACCAGCCCCAAGGATCCTGTATTGAACCTGGACTGGCGATTCATTTCTTATATGACATTATACATATTTCCATGCCATTCCCCCAAATCATCCCCCCTCTCCCTCTCCCAGAGTCCAAGAGACTGTTCTATACATCTGTGTCTCTTTTGCTGTCTCGCATACAGGGTTATCGTTACCATCTTTCTAAATTCCATATATATGCATTAGTGTACTGTACTGGTATTTTTCTTTCTGGCTTACTTCACTCTGTATAATAGGCTCCAATTTCATCCACCTCATTAGAACTGATTCAAATATATTCTTTTTAATGGCTGAGTAATACTGGAGTTTCAGCTTTAGCATCAGTCCTTGCAAAGAACCCCCAGGACTGATTTCCTTCAGGATGGACTGGTTGGATCTCCTTGCAGTCCAAGGGACTCACAAGAGTCTTCTCCAACACCACAGTTCAAAAGCATCAATTCTTCGGTGCTCAGCTTTTTCATAGTCTGAGTCTAACATCCATACATGACCACTGGAAAAACCATAGCCTTGACCAGACAGACCTTTGTTGGCAAAGTAATGTCTCTGCTTTTGAACATGCTATCTAGGTTGGTCATAACTTTCCTTCCAAGGAGTAAGTGTTTTTTAGTTTCATGGCTGCAATCACCATCTGCAGTGATTTTGGAGCCTAAAAAAATAAAGTCTGACATTGTTTCCCCATCTATTTCCCTTGATGTGATGGAACCAGATGCCATGACCTTAGTTTTCTGAATGTTGAGCTTTAAGCCAACTTTTTCCACTCTCCTCTTTCACTTTTGTCAAGAGGCCTTTTAGTTCCTCTTCACTTTCTGCCATAAGGGTGGTGTCATTTGCATATCTGAGGTTATTGAGATTTCTCCTGGCAATCTTGATTCCAGCTTGTGCTTCTTCCAGCCCAGCGTTTCTCATGATGTACTCTGCATAGAAGTTAAATAAGCAGGGTGACAATATACAGCCTTGACGTACTCCTTTTTCTATTCGGAACCAGTCTGTTTGTGTGTGTGTGTATATATATATATATATATATATATATATATATATATTTTTTTTTTTTTTTTCCTGCTGTGCTTATACACAGGATCAAATCAACAAATAAGGCTCATGAATCAGAGATGTCACCCAGAATAAAATCTACTAATGATTTCAAAAAAAACATGTAGGTAATCCAGAGGAAAAGACAAAGAAGATAATAAATATCCGGGGCATCCCAACTGTTTCTCCAAACAGGGGTTACCAGTTAAAATATGAGATACCTACTTAAATTTAAATAGTCAAAACACAAACTCAGTTTTTAGTATGAGTAACTCCCAAATATTGCAAGGGATATACTTTCAAATTTCTCCAATTCAAATTTAACTGGGCATCTGTATTTGTACTTGATAAATCTAGAAACTCTGCTGTATCCTTTCTTTCAGTATTGAACACTCTCTCTCACCCAGAATAATAGATGAGGTTTCTGAAGTTCTGTGGTTTTACCTAACACAGCAGGAGGCATTTAAGTTAAAAAACAGCTCTATTTTATACCCACAGAGTTGTATGACTTACATGATATTCTCCAGGGAACCGTTCCTCATAAATCCAGTGATTGCAATTTTATTTACTCTAAGTGATCCTTTAGCCAGGGAGATCTTGCTAAGGGGTCCTATAGATAACGCCTGTTCCTCCTAGTAAATATCATTAGTCTATTTACCCAGAGGACTAGTTGACAAGGAGATTAGGCCAGGTCACCTGCCCTTTGTTTTTCTTTTCCTCTGGGGCTATACGCTGGTAAAGGGAATAAATGGATCTCAGGTCAGACACTTTAATTGCTTGCTTGCCAAGTACATTCATGAATTTAAGGAAAAACATATATCGATTTATGTCAGAGTAATATTAACAGCAGACAACACTGTAAAACTTCCATTTTTATGTTAGTCACCTAACATCCTTCAACTGGGGAATTGTTCTTTTTTAATATAACCATAAACTTGACCCTTAATAAAAATTTTGTTGTACTCCATACATAAAAATTTTAGTACTGAGTAAATAAGTTAGAGTAGCTATCTGAGAGGAAACAGTTGGCAGCGGTCTATTAGTTCCATCAGATAGACCTTCCATTTCTCCAAAATTGTGTTTAATCAAATGTATGACATCTAGTAAGTATCTCCAAAGGAGTATGACAGAAATTTTTTAAAAAGGGACAATTTGGTGATTAGCAGCCATGGAGACAAATGTATTATCCTCCAATCAGTGAATATAGATGTAATAGATTCTGAAAACATTGTCAGAGTGAAAATCCTCGCTCTAACGCAGGCTACATAATTTTTGTGTGCAACAGTAAAATAAAGTTTCTGTCGCGTCCACCATTAGAACTGTAACGATTCAGTCAGTAACTTCAAAACACTTTAAAAAAAATGCACAATCGCATGGCTTACATGAGAGGACCTAAAATCTCTTCCTCAAAATGCCCTTTTCTTTTCCCTTTCCATGTTCAATAAACAGTGGAGAAAAGTGTTGACTATAGAGTTTCTGAAGGGGAAACTGAAGAGCCATGTCACAAGCAGCTGACATATTTTCCTTGCAGATGTGAAAAATGGATGGTTTAACCTCACGTCTTAAACATTGTGACATAATATTTTATAAATTAGTAAGAAATTAGCAGTCACATTTGAATAAAATTATGGTGGAAGAACATCTTTCCCTTTTCTATATGGATACAAAACAAAATATGTCAAAAGAATTTGGAAATATGAAAACTCTTCTCTCCCATCCATCCCCAAAAGTACTATCTGTCTAGAATTAAACAGAAAAGGACAATAGTCTGAGACTGGAGAGAGAGAAAGAAATGTTTTCTTTTTACTTTTTGTTTGGGAACTTCTCATTAACATGTATGAACAAATTTAATATACTGATGAACTGATATCCCCGCAGCAAAACTTGAAGAGCACTTAATAAAATACTTGATAAAGCATTGATAAAATTTTTTACAAGATTCCAGCATCTAGAAAGTACTAAAAAATATTGAAAGACAAAGTTAAATATTTAGATATATCTAAGTCTATGGATTGTTGTCATCATTTATTTTTCATAAGGCATACTTTTAACCTAGAAAATTATTGACTTGAATATAAACTAGTAAAAGAAAATATAATAATAAAATTAAACTTTTCACCACTATTTTGACAACTCTGAATCTCTGATGTTTCATATGTAAGACAGATTATAATAGCTAAACCAGCATTTTGCCCAATTTCTATGACTTCTACCAACATGGAGATACAAGGAAGATGGGCTACGACCTGATGGTCTTGCCTCTTGTATAATTTTGGCATTTTTCTATATGAAAATAAAATAATGAATTTCATTTTTAAAAACTTCAGTAAGCACATTTTATTGCATATTATGGTTTTCTCTGATATACTTTTAGTTATATAAGTAAATTTTTATTACTATTATTATTATTTTTTACTTTACAATATTGTATTGGTTTTGCCATACATCAACATGCATCTGCCATGGGTGTACACATGTTCCCCATCCTGAACCCCCCTCCCACCTCCCTCCCCATACCATCCCTCTGGATCATCCCAGTGCACCAGCCCCAAGCATCCTGTATCCTGCATCAAACCTGGACTGGTGATTCATTTCTTATATGATATTATACATGTTTTAATGCCATTCTCCCAAATCATGCCCCCCCCCACAGAGTCCAAAAGACTGTTCTATGCATCTGTGTCTCTTTTGCTGAATCGCATACAGGGTTGTTGTTACCATCTTTCTAAATTCCATATATATGCATTAGTATACTATATTTGTGTTGGTGTTTTTCTTTCTGGCTAACTTCCTTAAAAAACTGGAAATAGAACTGCCATACAACCCAGTAATCCCACTGCTGGGCATACACACCCAGTAAACCAGAATTGAAAGAGACATGTGTACCACAGTGTTCATCGCAGCACTGTTTATAATAGCCAGGACATGGAAGCAACCTAGATGTCCATCAGCAGATGAATGGATATATAAGTAAATTTATTTTTCTTTTGCTTTTGTATAAACTGGTAAAATAAATCATCATATTTATGTAACATCTACTAGTTTTGAATGTGTTCTCATCATTAAACACATTTTCATCTTACAACAAGTTTCTGTGGAGGTAAAATAAACATATTTTGTTATGTCATAGGTGAAGACATTTGGTATTAGGTCATTGTTAGTCCAAGGTAACATTGTTAATGAGTAGGTCCAGAACTAATTTCAGGACTCTGGGCATATTGTTCAGTGTTCTTTCCATCATAGGGAACTTTATCTTCTTTAAGAGCCGATAGATTTTTAACAGTCAATGATTACTATCCAATGATTGTCCTTTCTTCTCTTTAACAACCTGACTTGAAAAAAAAAATACAATATGTAAAGTAAATCACTTGAACCTTTCTATCAATTTCCCTCTTTGTACCTTTTCACACGTAGAAAAAAATTCCAAGGAATTAAATGTCCTCAGTATCTTAGCATTCTTTCTTCCTTTAAATACATCTATCCTTACCCAAATAGTCATGCTTCCTTTATCTTACCCCATAGAATTTCTGTTCAGTGCATATGACTGTTAAATCCGAAACTGTAAAGGAACTGGGTTTTTACTTTATTTGCTAATTAGTTAGCCAGCCAGAATGCTACAAATATGGATACACACACACACACACACACACACACACACACAGGATATAAACGTATACCCTGGAGGAAGAGAAAAAGCCCTCTAGATTTACTATTCTGGAATATAAGCAAATGTCTCTGGGGAAGAAGACAAACAGATTTATTTTTACTACCATGGACATCTCCATGCATATATCTTTAAATCTTTCCAGAGGGAACATTCCCTCTAGCTTCCAAGGCTGCTTGTCCAACTTATCTTCTGCTCAGACTTGAACTGTATACAAAGCTGAGAACTCCATGGAGAATTTTCTTCCAGTAGTGATTTTTTATAAACATATATTCATTTATTTGTTAGCTGTCTTTTCCTAGAACTGTTTGCAACATGGGAGTCGAGATTCTATGTTTTGTGTTTCTGAATCATCACTGTATCCCTATTGCTTAAAATATTCCCTGGCATGTAGTAGTAAGTATTAGTCTATATATAAATGAATTAGCAAATGAATGAGTAGATGGAAAATAAATAATTGATTAATAAACTTTTTAAATGCTGGATAATTTTGTTTGTTTCTGTTGCTGTTTTTAAGTTTAGCTTTCCTCTTTGGACCTGTTCTGAAAGGTTTTGTTGACCTGTCACTGTTGATAAAGTCATTCTCAGCAACTTAGGGGTGTATGATTCTGTATAACAAACTCAATGTACTTGCTGAGCTTATGTTTTAAGTGTGAATTTTGAGAATACTTCAGGCAAAATTGTATGAGAAGGTGCAAGAACAGGCCTTCCTCTTTAGACATTTTAAGAAATAGCAACAGATATAAGAAAGTTTTACTGGTGTCAGAGAAAGTGGTCAAAGTTGTCCAGTGAGGAAAGGAATGGCTGCCATTCTAAAAAGAAGATGAAATAAATTGTTGTTCATGTGAAAACTGGGGCAAATAACAGACAGAGTCATTTGGCAGCAAAATCTGAACACGGTAGCACCAATAATCATTCTATTTTACACACACAAACAAATAAAAAAATCAGAGTCTACCACCAACTACTTCCTAGGAATTCAAGAAGACAAAGTGAAAATTTCAAATTACACTGCTTTAAACATATATTATGAGAAAGCAAACAAATGTCTAATAAAAATTCTGTATATAAAAATCAGTTAATCTAGTTGAAGGGAAGAAACATTAAAAAAGGCTAAAAAAAAGAGATGACATATTAATGGTAGGAGCTCTATAATCTGAATATGCAAATCTAAAACCCTATCTCTTCTTATAGACTATGTTACACGGGACAAATAATCAAATCCCTCTTTATCTGAGCAAAGAAAGAGGTTATTTAAAATATGGGATCATATTGGTAAGCATCTCATAAGAAGGACTTTTTTCAGCATTAAATCAGTATGGGCAGTGAGCTTAGAATAGTATTTAGAAACTTATGGATTCTAAAATTCTAGCTCTAACTTCAAAATTGGAAATGCAAAATTGTGTTTTGGCCAGATAAAGGTGAGACTCTCCCTGATACAGTTACTTAGAAATACTGAGGCTATTTACACATAGATGGGTAAATGGATGGATGGATGGATAGACAGAAAGAAGAGAACAGATTTCAATAGACAAGAGGAGAAATACTCAAGTTCCAGAAACAAAAGATTCTGAAACCAGTTATCTAGAAACGTCTTCAGAGTTCTGAACTGGACATTGACGGACAGGAAACATGGCAGTAGACTTCCAACAAAAGTGTGATTTTGAGGGAGAATGAACAAGTTTAACTAAAAGGTTTACTAGCACACTAAATAATGGAAAAATAGAATAGTTTTTAAATCATATGTTTTAATTTTTAAGGCACAAAAACATAAAGAGGAACCATATGGAAGGAGCAAGCATGGTGGCTAAAATCCTACTAGAATTTTTATTAAAAAATAGCCATGAACATAGCTTTTACATGTAATTTGGTGCTTCCTGGTAACTCTTTCTGAGTGTGCACACACACACACACATGCGTGTATAATGTTGTTGTTCAGTCACCCGGTCACAGCAGACTCTGCTACCCCACGGACTGCAGTACACCAGGTCTTCCTGTCTCTCACGGTCTCCCAGAGTTTGCCCAAGTTCATGTTCATCGCATCGGTGATGACCTCCAGCTGTCTCATCCTCTTGACGCCCTCTTCTCCTGTGTTCGATCTTTCCCAGCATTAGGGTCTTTTCCAGTGAGTCAGCTGTTTGCATCAGATGCCCAAAATACTGGAATTTCAGCATCAGCCCTTCCAGGGGATATTCAGGGTTGATTTCCCTTAAGATTGACTAGTTTGATCTCCTTGCTATCCAAGGGACTTTCAGGAGTCTTCTCCAGCACCACAGTTCAAAAGCATAAATTCTTTGGTGTTCCCCCTTCTTTATGGTCCAGCTCTCACTACTGTACGTGACCAGTGGGAAGACCATAGCCTTGACCACATGAACCTTTTCCAGCAGAGTAATGTCTCTGCTTTTCAACACACTGTGTGGGTGTGTCCTTGCGTTCCTGTTAAGAAGCAATCATCTGATTTCATGGTTGCAGGCACCGTTCACAGTGACTTTGGAGCCCAAGAAGAGGAAATCTGTAACTACTTCCACTTTTCCCCCTATATTTGCCTGCAGCCATTGGGTTGGATGCCATGATCTTAGATTTTTTTTAATATTTAGTCTTAAGTACGCTCTTTCTCTTCATGGCAAAAAGATGGGGAAACAGTGGCTGACTTTATTTTTGGGGTTCCAAAATCACTGCAGATGGTGATTGCAGCCATAAAATTAAAAGACATTTACTCCTTGGAAGGAAAGTTATGGCCAACCTAGACATCATATTAAAAAGCAGAGACATTGCCAACAAAGGTCCATCTAGTCAAGGCTATGGTTTTTCCTGTGGTCATGTATGGATGTGAGAGTTGGACTATAAGGAAAGCTGAGCACCAAAGAATTGATGCTTTTGAACTGTGGTGTTGGAGAAGACTCTTGAGAGTCCCTTGGACTGCAAGGAGATCCAAGCAGTCCATCCTAAAGGACACCAGTCCTGTGTGTTCATTGGAAGGACTGATGCTGAAGCTGAAACTCCAATACTTTGGCCACCTCATGCGAAAAGCTGACTCATTGGTAAAGACCCGGATGCGGGGAAAGATTGAGGGCAGGAACAGAAAGGCACAA